>NW_026535792.1:20555000-21155000 GCF_028551555.1 Melozone crissalis | reverse complement strand
CCTTTAAAAAATCAGTACCTGATTCAGTACTCTCCAAAACTGCATCCTGAATTCAAAGTCTGCCCTGCATAATTCCAGTGTTGAAGTTTTGTTGCTGCCCCTCCTTCTTTCACAGAATATTGGAAACTTGATTATTTCATGGTCACTGTGCCCCAGGCAGCCTCTGACCACCACATCTCCCACCAGCCCTTCACTGTGACCAGCAGCAGACAGAGCTTTCCTTGGAAGTGGGACTGTTGCCAAAAATTTGGCAAAATAATAAGACTCCATAATTATTGGGATATGAATCCCAATATTACCAGTTATATTGTGCCTGGGCCAGTCTGACCCTCGCTGCTGGGCCAAAGGCAGCAACTGTGGTGTAATCACCCCAGAGATACCTTGGCTTGCTGGAGGTTGCAGCTGGGCGCTGAACAAGTCCAAGCTTGTTAGGAACTCCGTTTACCTCAGGAGAGGAGCTTCTGCCGATGGTGAAGAGAAAAAGGAGAGGATTCTGCTGGAGGGTTTAATCCAGAGGTTTATTCCATGGTTACAGAGGTCTGAATGTAGGCAACTGCTCCAACAGAATAATGACCGCATGGCCTGATCACATTTTTAAGCTCCTGGGGCAGGGGGAGGGGAGGGGACAGGTGAGCCACCCAACCAGGTAAGAGGGGGCAGGGTCTCAGGGGGGGATGACACCTAGACAGGCCAATGAGCCCTGGGCCTGAGGGGCATCCTTTGAACTTGACCAACCACACGACGCCTTGCTGGAATGTTAAGCCTGATTGACAGGACTCACTCAGCAAGGGGCGAGGGGGAAGGGAGAGGGGGGTATTGGCACACCTGAGGAAGGGACCCGGAAGCTTAAGACACACCGCAACACATAATCCCAATGTAGCATTAAGAAGCAGCATTCTTTATTTGGCCAGATGCACAGGGGGATAGCTCCACCCAAAGCTGTACATGCTGTGTACAGGAAAGTTTCTGTTTATATTCTGTATTTTGCATACATATTCATTGATTGTCCTGGCCTAAACACACATATGATAATCATTTCCCCAAAATCATTAACATATTTTCCCTCCCCTTTACCCATGCATTCTCCTGTCCTGGGGGGTCTCTCTGGTGGTCCCTGGTGCTCGTGGACCCCAATGTTCCCGTGGGCCTGGCTGAGCTGGCAGGACACTGAGGCTGTTGAATTTCAGTTCCCCTTCTCACACAATGGGCATTGTGTGGTTTCCATAGGCCTGGGGTTTTGGAGAACCAGCATTGTGTGTGCTCACCTGGTGTAGACAATTTATCATCTGGTAACATGACATCACAGAGTAGGCCATGACATCACAGAGTGGGTTATGTTAGGTCACTGAGCAACTACAGCATCATAGGCTGTCTGTGTGACATCACAGAGCCAGGTGTGACATCACAGTGCAGAGGTCAGACATCACAGGGCAGACTATGACATCAGAGACTTGGCTGTGACATTAGAGAAAGAGCTTTGACATCACAGGGGGGCTGTGTGACATTATTTGTTGCCATTGGGGGTACAACTGACACCAATAAAGGCTCCAAGCATCAGCCCTTCATTGTTCTCCAGTACAACCTTTTATACCCTTCATCTTACATGCATTGCACCTGTGTGCCCTCTGTGCCTTTTTGCGGTTGGTCAGTACACCTCAGCACTCCATGTCTCATTGCCTTTCATACTGTTCACCTGTCCTGCATGGTTGTAGCCCTTAGGGATGAGGCTCAGCCACAGCCCCACTCCCAATTACCACAAACTGTGTGCCTACAATTTCCTTTTTTTTTCTTTTAAATAAATGCCATGTCTACGATACCTCTACAGGGCCCTTGCAGAAGAAATAGCAAACATGGTACAAGTATCCCTTGTGTAGATTCCACTAACTCTGGAATGCATCCATGTGCTGACCTTGATTAATTCCCCAAACTCACATTACCTATCATCAAAAATCCTTATGCCTCCACTTCTAGACTATTGACAATACCAATAATTGTACAACTTAATAAGGCAACGCACAAGAATAAGCTAAAGGCCATCTATTAGGATAGTAACAAAATCAACAGCCACATAATTTTATCAAAGGCTATACAACTTGAACAACATCAGTAGCTGTACAATTTCATAAAGCAACATACAAGGATAAGAGAGAGTCAATATGTTCCTATCACCCACACATTTTTGCTTATTCCAAGGAGTCAAGTGAGCCATAGCCGGGTTCATTGCTTTGAGGGCTGTTATCCAACACAAGCCGAATGCAATGAGCAGGCACCCACCGAACTCCAGTATCTGTCGAGTATACTTATGCATATGGAATATAAACTTTTACATTTCTGCCTAATCAAAGATTAGTAGTGCAATTCACAAACAAAATACACATTTTATCAGCAAACAAATACACTGTACTGAACGTAGAGCTACTCTTTCTCCAGCTCCCACTGCTACTTTCATAAATTCTCTTCTTCCTTTTACAGTTTTTTTTGTATTAATTGGTCACTGCAAGCCTCTTGTCCTGCTCTGTGTTCCATTCTCTTCAAGTCTCATAGAGCAATCACCTATCTGGTGATAGTCAAATCTGCAGCTGCCTTGCCTCTTTTGATATCATGTCCCATAGACTTTCCATAACTTCTTTCTATGTTCTGACACTAAAAGCAGTACTTGCATCAGTCTCAAAATCTTGTGACTTTGCCCATAGTAAAACACTACGAAGGGTGTAGTCAGTAGTCTTAATGCCTTTTCTTTCCAACAAAGCTTTCCATGTAGACAAAACAATCTGTTTTACACTTGCTAAGTTATTTCCCATTCTGTCCCCAGGGACTCACCTGTACCCCAGGTGTCAGAATCACTCTGGTCCAGACCAAGCAGCATCCCCCTGCTGCTCTCAGTGCTACGCCAGGCTCCATCTCCAGCTGTACCTTGCTCTACAGCCCAAACCCAAATCACATCGGATCACTGTGGAGTTGGTCGCCATAGAATTTCAGAAGGCTTCTCTTATGTGCTTTCTGTGCAGCTCTGACTCTGCCTCTCAGAGTTTGATGTTGTTTATGCTCCAGTGCTCGTGCAGCAGCAACTTAGAAAGCCTCCCTCACACTCCTCAGGGCCGTGCTGGTGCTGAGGCACCAGCTGCTGCTGTGGCCATGCCATTTGCCACTTCCATTGCACCATTTCTGTGTCCCACTGAACACACTGCCATTCAGAGGAACACAGCACCGTCCTTGGTCCCCACCTGACTGTGGCCATACCTTGGCAGGGGGCGCAGGGCTCGATCCAATGCACCTGCAGAGAGTGGCAGGCAGTGGCACAAGTGAAAGTGTGGCTGGTACTCTCCCACATTTAAAAAAAAAAAGCAGTTTGTATATTACCTCCCAAGCCATCGCCTTCCAAACAAGCAAAGTGCATAGCCTCACTCTATTTCTTGAGTACCAAATAAGCAAAGTGTGTAGTGCCTATCCTCATATCCAGCACCCCTCCTCTTGGGGGTGGTATCTCATAAATTCTACAGACTTTTAGGTTCTCAGGCCTGTCTACATTTCTTTCAGGCTCTCAGATCTGCCTGGCTATAACTCATCCGGCTCATGGTCCACCTGACTCACATCCCAGGCTCCTAGTCTGCCTGGCTCCACCATCCTACTGCTCTTGGGTCCACAGTGGTCTGCCCAACTCACCTCAGAATCACATCGGGGTCACCAATGTCACTGCTGGGGGATAAAACTGACACCAATAAAGGCATCAAATATCAGCCCTTTATTGTTCTTCAGTACAACCTTTTATACCCTTCATCTTACATGCATTGCACCTGTGTGCCCTCTGTACCCTTTCTTGGTTGGTCAGTACACTTCGGCACTCCATGTCTCATTGCCTTTAATCCTGTTCACTAGTCCTGCATGGTTGTAGCCCCTTAGGGATGAGGCTCAGCCACAGCCCAACTGCCAATTACCACAAACGATGCGCCTACAGTCACTGGGTTGGTCATTCTACCCCAGCTTCCCCTCATAGATTCCCCCCAGAAGTCCAAAGCTGTTCATGCCAAGTGGGGTCTCCTGGTATCTCCCTGGTCCACCTGGAGCCACAGCCTCCCTCAAGGATGTTCCATAAGGTCAACAGAACCTAACATGGGGACAAGGGGCTGGGCTGTGTGACCAGGACGTCAAGGACGGGGATTATCCAGGTCACTGTGGCCTGGTTTGGGTTCCCAGGACAGGAAAGATGTCTGGCAGCTGGAGCAGGGTCTGCGAAGGGCTCCAAGGTGGGGCTGGAGCCCTTGGGCTGTGAGCAGAGGCTGAGGAAGCTGGGCTTGTCCAGCCGAGAGCAGGGAAGGCTGAGGGGCTCCTCATGCCAGCCTGGCAGTGCCAGCCAGGAGGGGATGGAGAACACAGAGCCAGGCTCTTCACCAGGGGGCTAAGGGGAGACAAAAACCAATGGGTGGAAGGGGAAAGAGGAGAGATCAGCCAGAACAGGAGGAGTTGAAATGAGTCAGGCTAGTTTCAACATTTCCTCAACACTAAAAGCAGCTTGACCCCCTTCTCCATCCACCACTGTCAGCTTTGCATATCAGGAATTGTTCAGGCTGCTTTGCCCCCACTCCAGGATGGGCATCCTGATACAAAAACTTCACTGTGTTTATCATAGAACCATATTTTTCTAAAAATAATTTTAGTATGGAAATCACTTGTGGATGGTGGACTCATCAGATGCTGCTGGGATGTTGCACATAGATCAGGGAAGAGCATGATTGGTATTGAGTTGTGTCCTGTTCAACTGTGGTCTGTTGGCCATGAAGAGAAACTTCCTGTGCCTCTGAGTCTCACCACTTTCTGACCCCCAAAGGACAAAAACCTGGTGAGTTCTGGTTCCCACTCCAGTGGTGGCACCTGCGCCTCCCTTCATCCCCAGAGCAGAGCTCCCTTGTCCCAGAGAGTCCCTGGCAGTGCAGGGATGAAGGAAACAGGACAAGCTGTGGGGATCGGGGCAGGGCACTGCCAGGGATTTGGGGTGCTTTTGAGCCCAGGGCAGGACGTGGCCCTTGGCCTTGGTGAACCTCGTCCCATTGTCCTGGGCCAATGGCTCCAGCCTGGCCAGATCCCTCTGCAGAGCTTCCTGCCCTCCAGCACAGCCACACTCCCACCCAGCTTGGGCTCACCTGGGAACTGACTGAGGGTGCCCTCGGTGGCCTCGTCCAGATCAGCAATAAAGAGATTTCACCGGCCTGGCCCCAATCCTGAGCCCTGGGGACATCCCTGGATGTGACTGCATTCCTCAGCTGCTCTGAGTGCCAGGGGTTGGATGAGGCTCTGTGCTTTCCTTCCTATGGGAAAGAACCATGTCTCTTTCCAGGTGCCCAAAACCAAAATTGATTGGAACAGGTCTGGCCGGTTTGGCCTCCCAGGGGCCACCTGACAGGTCCAGCTGATCTTGAAATACTGGGGGCTGATTCTCAGGAGGCCAAGGGCTGCTAGACACGTTGGAAATGGCAGCTTTTCTCTGGCAGCAATCCCCGGATATTGGGAATTTTGGAGAGGGAATCCTGTTTTGGCCGTAGATGCTTGAATGAGAAGGGCAGTTTTTTTCCATTTGAAAGTGAGCTCAGACCCCAGGGTTTCGGGGGTACATGAGAAGAGACCCTCGACATGCCGAGGGCAGTTGGACCAGTAAGGCTAAGCCAACCAGACCTGTTCCCTGTTCCTTTGGATTCATGGGGCCCTGCAGTGTCACAGTAGTGGCGTCATATTGCATCCTTAGTCCCATGAAGCCCAGATGTGTCACACTGGCCTTTTGTTGCCATGGGGCTCCAGAGTGTCACAATGGTCCCTTGCTTCCATGAGGCCTTGCAGTGTCACAGAGGTCTCCTCGGTGCCACAGTGTCACAATGGACTCTTGGTTCCATGGGGACTCAAAATGTCAGAATAGTCTCCTTGATTCCATGAGGCCCTGCAGAGCCCCTTGATTCGACAAGGCCTCCAAGTGTCATCATGGCCCCCAGGATTCCATGAGGCCCCACAATGTCCCAATGGACTTTTGTTCCATGGGGTCCTGCAATGTTCCATGGATCCTTAGTTCCATGGGGCCCTGGAGTGTCACAATGGCCTCCTTGTTTCCATGGTGCCCCACAGTGTGCCAACAGCTCCTTGGCCTGCCAAGAACCCACAGTGTCACAATGGTTCCTTGCTTGCATGAGGCCTGTGGTGTCAGAATGGTCTCCATGCTCCCATAAGGCCTTGCCATGCCACAACAGACCATTGGCTTTATGCAGCCCCACAGTGTCACTGTGGTCCCCTTGGCTCCACAAGGCTCTGAAGTGCCACAATGGCCCTTTGGTTCCACAAGGCCTCCAAGTGTAAAAATGGCCTCCATTGTTCCATGAGGCCCGGCTGTGTCACAATGGCTCATGGTTCCATGAGGCCACACAGTTTAACAAGAGACTCTTGGTTCCATCAGGCCTTGCTGTGTCACAATGGATCTCTGGTTCCATGTGTACCTATCAATAAAGTTTGAGATTTGCTGATCACTCATATTGCATGTCGCATTTCTCCCGCTGATCCCAACAACATGGTGACCCCAACAACATGATACCGGTAATGGCGACCACGGGGGATCGGTGAAGGATTTCGGGTCCTGTTGCAGCAAGGACGGCGAAAAAGCACCACTGAAAACAGAGGTGGTGCTGCGCCCTGGATGACTTCAAAGGAGAGCCCGGCCGATATGTGCTGCCGAGACCTTGTGGGGCTGCAACAGTGCTGACGTTTTTAAAATGGAAAGGCAAGCAGCATATGATTTATTTACTTGCTTTTTAAAAAAGCGACAGATTAAGGGCATAGATTTGCAGAAAGAGCTTCATGGGTTATTAGCTTATGGGTATGCACAGGGATTCTTCCAAAATCTTCATACAGTCCATGAATTAAGTGAGTGGCGAAAGTTTGGAGATAAGCTGTGGGAGGCTGTTTTAGATGATGATAAAACTGCAAAGAAGTTAGGAACGTTATGGCGAGTGGTGCATAATGAGTTAGAACAATATCAGGTAGAAAAGAAGGCTGCACAGCAAGCTACTGCTGCTCATAGTAAGAATAAAAGTTACGGAGATTGGTCAGATTGCCCATTACCCCCGCCACATCCACAGTTATCTTGCCGCCAACATCGGCTCCTGCTTCAAGCAGCAACTCACCCCCCATAATCGCACCATCCGCACTGCCTGTGCCCTGGCCAGACCCTCCCTCTCCCCCTCCTAGCAATGAGCCAATCCCTGGGGCAGAGAGTGACCTAGTGGGGGCCATTGCACAAGAGCGGAGGAAGGCATGGGCAGCGGTAGCAAAGGAGATCATGGATTCGGGGGATTGTGAGGCTATGGCAGCAGCTATGGAAGTGGCTTGCCCGGTGGTGTATACTGCTCTGGATGGGAGTGGATTACAGGCAGCAATTACTGCACTAGATTGGAAACCGTTGTCGCAGTTACAGTCCACAGTTAGTCAGTTTGGGGTGACCGGTGAGCCCACAAAGCAAATGCTTGACTATATTTGGGGGACCCAGATGTTATTGCCAGCTGATTGTAGAGGAATTGTGAAGCTTATTTTTACTCAACATCAGCAGCTTCTGTTTAATGCACATTGGCAAGCACTCTGCCAGGACTGCGTAGCAGTGGTTCAGCAACCTGTTGACCCTTTACATGGGGTAACCTTAGATGAATTATTGGGTATAGGGGTTTTTGCTCGAACAGAAGCACAAGCGTTAATCGGTCCTGATAAATGTTGAGAGGCTATGCGACTGGTGCTACTGGCTATAGATAGGATAAAAGAACCAGGCAGGGTTCCCTCATACATGGGTATAAAACAAGGAAGGGATGAATTGTTTGGATCTTTTATCGATAAGGCGGCCGATGCTATTGAGCGAGCTGGAGTAGCAGATTTTATGAAAGGGGCCTTACTCAAGCAGTGCGTACTTCAAAATAGAAACCAGGCTACGAAAAATGTGGTAAATACCCAAGGAGCTAATTGGACTATAGAAGAAGCTTTAGAACACATGGCAAATGTGCCCGTAGGGAGTTAGGCAATGTTAGTAGAAGCTATTAAAGAGCTAGGGACAGGATTGAAGGAGCAGGCAGCAGCATCACAGAGCCAAGTCCTTGCCGCCCTTGCGCCCCTACAAGCAGCAGCAACAAATACTCCACGATCTCCATCTACTTGCTGATTTAAATGTTACCGGTGCAGAGGTATGGGACATACCCGACGAGCCTGCCAAGCAGCTAGCGTCTGGTGTCACAGTTGTTGCTTGGATACCCACAACACCGGAGCCTGCCGACGCCGCTCGGGAAACGCAAGGCCCAGCGCGCCCAACAGCCGCGGCGCCCAGACACAAGTAGCAGCTGTCAACACCTCAGCCCAGCCCCCCTTCAATCAGCCACCGCCGGGAGCCTTGAGCTGGACGTGGCAGCCTCAGTAGTGGTAACATTGATGACCACCCAACCGGAAAAGGTTCCGACTGCAATAAAGGGACCAGTCATCATTGATGGACAGCCTATGGGAGCTTTGCTTCTGGAGCGATCATCAGCTACCATGATGAGATTATTTGTTTTAACTGGGGTAATAGACGCTGATTTTACTGGGGAAATTTGTGTTATGGTACATACTCCTTTTCCACCGATACAAATCGAGAAAGGACAGAGGATAGCTCAGTTAGTTCCATTGGAACAAATGACTAAAACATTACGCCCTCACCAATCACAGTCCAGGGGGGAACAGGGCTTTGGCTCCACTGGAGGACTTACTCTGTTAACAATGAACTTAAACGATCGGCCAAAACGTGCTGTATTGATAGAGTATCAGGGTGACAGGCAAACCTTGGAAGGTTTATTAGATACTGGTGCAGACTCCAGCATTATCAGCCCGGATTGCTGGCCCCACAACTGTGGGGGCCAACCACAGTAGCAGTTACTGGGGTTGGAGGTTTAATGCTTGCAAGGAAATCACCCATGTTATCAGTAACTATCAATGGAAAAATTTTACGGAGTGTTTTCTCAGTTGTGCCTTTGCCCCCTACTGTGCAGTGCCTCATTGGTCGGGACATTTAGGCTCAAATGGGTTGTGCTGACAAATGAGTACCCTTTGGGCTAATGGCCATTGCGTGGACTTTCCCAATCCCACTCATTTGGACCATGGACACACCAGTGTGGGTTAAGCAATGGCCATTAAAAAGGGAAAGTCTGGAACTAGCACATGTACTAGTACAAGAACAACATGACCAGGGTCATCTACAGTTGTCAGTAAGCCCATGGAATACCCCTATTTTTGTTATTAAAAAGAAGTTGGGAAAGTATCATTTGCTACAAGATTTACGGGCTGTAAATGAACAAATGGAGCCTATGGGAGCCTTACAACCAGGTTTGCCTAACCCAGCCATGTTGCCAAAGGACTGGCCACTGTTAATTGTGGATCTGAAGGACTGCTTTTTTACTATTACTCTTCACCCTCGAGACACTCGGACGTTTGCATTTACCTTACCAGCTTTAAATAGGGAAGAACCAGACAAGAGATTTGAATGGCTTACTCTTCTACAGGGCGTGCGCAACAGCGCCCCCTTGTGTCAGCTGTATGTTGACAATGCTTTACAACCTTTGCGAGAGACCTGGGCCAAAACAACCATTTATCATTACATGGGCGATATTTTATTTGCGCAGCCGCAACCTTTTACAGGCCAACAAATTCAAGAAATATATAAGGCCCTGGAACTAAATGGCTTAGTTGTAGCTCCTGAAAAAATTCAATTATCTGCACCCTGGAAATATTTGGGACGGACACTTACTGATTAGGTTGTTACCCCCCAGAAATTGGAATTGAATATTAAAATACATACATTGCATGATGCTCAAAAGTTACTTGGTGATCTGCAATGGCTGCGCCCTATTGTGGGCATCCCAAATGAGTTGTTAGATGAACTTCGACCTTTACTAAAAGGGACTAACCCAGCAAAACCTGTCCATATAACCTCTGAGCAGGTTAAAGCACTTCAGCAGATATTGGACTGTGTGACACAGGACAGTGTTCGAGACGAGATCTTAACCTCCCCATACAGCTGACAGTTTGCTGTGGAACTAAATTTTTACTGGGTGCACTTATTCAGCAAGACAGTAAAACGGGGGAGGCGTGGGCCTTAGAATGGATATCTCCTCCACTTCAACAGCATAAAACCCTTCTTCAAAAAATTGAAATTTTGGCTGACTTGCTAAAGAAGGGTCGTGAATGGGCATTACAGATTACGGGATAGGAGCCTGATCAGATACGGATACCAATGAAGAAAGATACATTGATCTGGTACCTGATAAACAGTATGGAATTACAAGAGGCCCTGCTGGGAGCTGGAAGTGTGATTGCCACTGATGATATTCCCAATATACCATTGATCTGGGTAGGGCAGTGGGGTTGGATTCAATGCCCAAAAAGATCACAGAAGCCCCTGTCGGATGCTATACCAGCCTACGTGGATGCAGGAAGAAAATCAAGAACTGCTGCAGTGACCTGGCAGGAAAAGGGACAATGGCACCATCAAATTCTCCAGGCTTCCGAGTCAGATTCTTTACAAACGATGGAGCTATTGGCTGTTGTATGGGCCATGATGCATGTTTTGGGGCCCCTCAACATAGTGACAGATTCTTTGTATGTTGCAGGAGTGTGTGAGCAGATAGAGGATGCCTCTATAAAAGAGGTTCAAAACAGCAGGTTACATGAGCTGTTTATTCAGTTACAGAGGGCAATTAAGCTGAGAAAACATCCCTTTTCTGTTATCCATATCAGAAGTCACAAACGGGATATTGGTCTGGGAGAGGGTAATGCACGAGCAGATAAGTTAGTCTCAATTACACAAGTGACTCCAATTCCCAGGCAGACTATGGCCAGAGAGGTACATTCCATTTTTCACCAATATGCAAAAGGTCTCCATAGAGAATTTCAGATATCTATGGAAGAGGCACGGGCAATAGTCAAAGCCTGTCCCATATGTAGTCATCATAATGGGGGCTGCGGGTTAGCTCTGGGAGTTAACCCAAGAGGGTTGAGTACAAACGAGACCTGGCAAATGGATGTCACACATGTTGCTGAGTTTGGTAGGATGAAATATGTGCATGTTACTATAGACACCTATAGTCATTTTATATGGGCCACAGCACAGACTGGTGAGAAAGCCGGACAAGTGGAGAGGCATCTCAGCAGCTGCTTTGCTGTAATGGGAGTGTGACTGTGTATTAAGACAGATAATGGGCCTGCCTACTGCAGAAAAAGAATAAAGCAGTTCATGCAAATGTAGGGGATGGAACATGTGACAGGCATTCCTAATTCCCCGACAGGGCAAGCAATCGTAGAAAGAGCTAATGGTACCTTGAAAAGATATCTAGGTAAATACAAGGATATTGGAGAGCCACAAGAAAGATTGTTAAGGTGTTTATTTGTTTTAAATCACTTGTGTGTTTTTGGGGAAAGCAAAATTCCTGCTGTAATTTGCCACTATGTAAAGGAGAAAGAAAGTGTAAAGCAGGACGTATGGGTAAAATAGAGAGATCCCAAAACAGGACAATGGCAAGGTCCTGCTAAGGTGTTATACTGGGGCCACGGATATCTTTGTGTTTCTACCCCTACAGGATCCTTATGGGTACCTGCTAAATGGACCCGAGGACCTGTGTTACATAGAACCCCCAGACCTCCAACAACTGAGCAGAGAAGACCGTCAGCGAGTAGAGACGAAGCTGTTGATCATCCTTCGACCAATACTTCTTAAGCTGAAAGGACAGTGTATTTTGGCTATTGACCGAGCGATTGATCATTGTAAATCCCTAGATTATATATTAAGCCTGCTTCAAGCGCTTTCTACATTTGAATTAAGAGGGCTTAGGAACCTAGCTTGTATTGAGTGTCATAATAGACAGCTGCATGGGTATTTTTTTTTGCGGGGGTTGTCAGCAAACTAAGTGGGTACATCAGACTCAATTACCTGACTTGTGGTGCAGGATCTGTGGATTTTATTGGCAGTTGGGCTCCTGGCAAGCAGACCTCCAGGCCTTTACAGGATTACCTGGCTACCAAGGGTTACAGTTGTATGAGTCACCAGAACAGAAAATTATTGCATGGTTTAGGTGGGAAACCCAGCATTTAGTTAAACGTGCTTTGGGACAGTCCAAGTCACATATTTTACAGACTAAGTGCGGTAGGGGTATTCCTCTGTCACAGACAAGTATAATAGGTCCAATTTCTGCAGATCAAGATCCCAACCAAGCGTGGGACAATTGTCTGAGAGACCTAAAGAGGTTAAATCTGGGCAGATCAAGGAGAAAGAAGGGGAAAAGAAAGAAGAGACATTCTTAACAACTTGTGGGAAACATGTTTATCTCCCAAATGTCTGGGTGGTTCAAAGCAGCGCCCGGGGAGACCAGGGTGAGGTGGCAAATTTATGCTGTTACCTTGCTAATCCTCACCCTCTTAGCAGACAGTGCAGATGCTGCCGGAAAAGTGAAAACTCATCATGCATGGGCCCCACCTCAACCTAAGACTAACATTTGGGTCACCCTGGCAAACTTAACTAACCAGGAGGCTATTTGCCTGTCATTATCTTCTCCTGGTAATCCATTTACAACTTGCTTTGTTGGGCTACCAGCAGATCCCTGGCCATGTCCCTCAGGTGTACCCACCTGCAAAACTGACAATCCCAGGACAAGTGTAGATAATTGGGACCAATGGGTTTCTCACTTCCCCATAGCACCACAGGAACCCAAGAATTGGAGCTGTTAGGTTCAGTGATAGCAGACGCATGCATTAATTTTAACCATAGAAGCCAGCTTTCAGCCAAGAACCTTTCATTATTGTAACTTCCAGCATGGCTGTGTATCGTAATGCAACAGCTTGGTGCAATTATACCACAGGGAAAGTGTCAATCTCATCAAATGACCCTATTCAATTGCCAGCAGGTTACTTCTTAATCTGTGGGGACTGTGCTTGGCCTGGTGTCCCATCAATGCTGTGCGGGTGGCCATGTACAATTGGACGGCTGTCTCTGCTTACACCCAATACGTCCATAATATTAAACATGAGCCGCCGCCATCATCGACATAAGAGAATGATCCATGCATTTACTGCTGACTGTAAAGACGATGTAAAATTTTGGTCCCCAGGGGCCAAAATTGCAGCATTCTTTCTGACTCCAGGGGTGGCAGCTGCAGGTGCCCATGGTGCCCTAAATAAGTTGGGATGCTGGCTTGCAAAGCAAACCAATGCCACCTCTTTGGCACTTTCTAGCCTTTTGCTTGATGCTGATTCTATTTGTCATGCAACACTTCAAAATAGAGCTGTGATTGACTTTCTTTTACTTGCACAAGGCCATGGCTGTGAAGAATTTGAGGGCATGTGTTGCATGAATCTTTCTGCCCATTCGCAGTCCATCCATGCCCAGCTCGCTGAATTGCGAAGGTTAACTGGAAAGTTACAGGTAGAATCAGGTTTCGGTATTGATGGATGGCTCTCATCGTTAGGCCTGGGGTCATGGTTACGTTTTGTTGTTAAAGTTAGCATTATAGTGGGCATTGTAGCTCTGTTAGTAGTGTTAATTTTGCCATGTTTTTGCATGTGCTTACAGAACATGGTGCAAAGAATGATATCTGCTGCATTTAATCAGACTATGCTTAAGTGTGGAGAGCTTTGTGGACAGTTGGTTAGCTGAAAAAGGTCACATCGACATAATGCCGCTGGTTAAGCTAGAAGGAGACAAGTATAGGAGTCAGCAGTCAGTGTCCAATAACAGGCAAGGACATTGTGCCCTTGGTGCAACAACAGGATAGGGAAGAAGATCTTTGGCAGAAATATGAAGAATAGTTTCAATAAAATATCCACAAGAATGCAGAAGTAGGCGTAGTTGGCTGATAAGTAACTAACCAATAGTGAGCTCGCCTTTGCAATATGTATGAGCCTAATTAACACCGACATAAAGATGTGTACCTATCAATAAAGTTTGAGATTTGCTGATCACTCATATTTCCGCATTTCTCCCGCCGATCCCAACAAGGAACTGCCAAGATCAGAAATGTTTTGAGGCAGAGCATGTTTAGGTTGGGTTTGGGTGTCTCTGCAATAAAGAAAGCAGGGAATAAACCCTTGGAACAATGAAGCAGAGCAAAAGTGGAACGTTTGGATGGTCAATTTGTTCCCTACAGCTATCAGCCAGCTGAATTAGGGGGTCATCTACTGGGCAATGCAAAGCTTCTTTTACTTCCACCGCCTGGTGCCATTGTTTGTGTCCCAGTACTTGGTTTGATGTGAAGAGAATTAAACAAAATCCCACACAACAAGCTGCAATGCAGAACTCAGTGGGAATTACAGAAATAAAGGCCTTGAAAAGTAGCTTTGGAAAGGGTCTCCTTCCTAGACAGTGTGAAACGCTCAGGCCTGGCCCAGCTGGGCTTAGGGCTGGCTGCCCTTGGGAAGGGAATGGAAGGGGATGGAGTTGGGCTGGGGTTTTGCAGCCATGGAAATGAGAGAACCATGGTGAGCATGTCACAAAGGGGCAGCCCCACGCTGGGCTGGTGCAGGTCGTGCTGGACACGGCCCCAGCGGCAGCAGACGCGTCTGGCTCTGCCTCTCTGTGCCGAGCGCCGGTGATTGGAGTCACCCGGCCTTGTTCAAAGGCTGGAACCGAGCTCCCACCGCTGACTGCTCTGAGAGTATTCCCAAATTCAAACCCAGATGCTTCTGCCAGCAGAAGCACGGGTTCAAACATGGATTTTACTGGAAAAGGAAAGACCCCTGAAGGAAAAGTGAGGATAGGAAGGAGCTGGAAGGCCGGAGCCAAATGGAAAAAAAATCCCCCCAGATTTCAGAGAAAACTGGTGCATGGTGGTCAGTGCTGGCTCTGTGTCAGAGTAGGTGGCTAACAGCTACAGGTGATCCTGCAAGGACACCCATGGCAGCACAACATTCTGTCATTAGTTTACTCAGCTTTCTCCATTTTGACAGTAGCCAAATCACTCATACGGTCAGCCAGAACAGGGACTGTGGCCACAGCTGACCACAGATTGGACATGGTCATGAGATGGAAGTCCTCTTGCTTTCTTTGCCATCTTAGTGAGCATTGGGCCTCACTACAGATAAATTTCCCATTCTTCCTCTGTTTGCTGATCGAGTCCAACCCTGAAGGTGGGATTACGGTGCTATAGAAGCACCAACAAGGCCTGCCTGCTTGCTGAGAGGTCTTTGTGGTTTTCAGAAATAACAGTCGCAGCTGTGTGGGTTTTTCCTGTGGATTAACAGCCCAGCCTTAAGAAAGAATCCTTTTTCCCCTCTTATCATTGGAGCCTTCTATCTTTTACTTCAGACTTGCTAACTCAATACTGCTCAGAGGAATTAAATGCAGGCTAATTCCAAAAGAAATAAAACCAAATAAAATTTCTCAAGAATTAAAAATTATTCCCCTTGTGTGCCACACTCATTAGATGTGTTGATGATAAAGGTGGGAGTTTACCTAACTCACTTCTTCCCTTTAAGCATGGCTCAGCCTCACATAGAGGTGAGATTGGATGTGAGCTATTCTCTGGTGGGAGGAAGGGTCTTGTGGCAGCCCAGAAAGGCTGTGCACATTGCCAGGGAACAGCTGTGCCCTGCATGTGCCCCTGCACTGAGCTGTGCTGCTGCCAGTGCCCCTGGAGCTGTAGGGCTGCTGAGCTGTGGGGCAGGCAGAGGAGCAGGAGGGTGCGTGTGCAGCTGAGCCGTTCCTGGGGAGCACAGGGCTCTGGGCTCCCTGCTGTCCCAGGGCAGCCCAGAGGCCAGGCTGGGCCTGTGCTGGCTCTGGGCAAGTGGCTCAGGGTTTTGCCCCGGCCTGCCTCAGTGTCTGCCAGCAGGAGCATGTTTCCCTGTGCAGCTGTTTAGACATTTCCAGGAAATGTGTTCCAGGAATTATGGAGCTTCAGCTGCTTTAGGTTTGCATTGTGGCCTCTGTTAAACTTTATGTCTCAGTTTTGCAGATCTGACTGGTTACAGTCTTACTGAGAAGTTTTCTCTGGACACTTCCGATGTTCCCTCACCCACAAAGTCCTCGCTTCCCGTCCAGAAGAGCTCTCTTTCCTCCAAGCTCAGGAAGAAGCTGCCGCCTGTGTGAAGAGTGTTTGAAGAATAGGATTGATGCATTAGGCTTGATAGTTACAGCTGTACATATGTTCTGATCTTTAGATGTAGTTTTGAATTAATGTCTTTTGATTCTGTCTTTAAGGTTTGATGACATATTTTTAATCGTATATATTTTATTTTGATGATGAAAAAAAGTAAAAAATTAATAACATTTAAATAAACCAAGAAGAGAATGTGAGACCAGGACCTGCTTGCCTAGAGATTATGGGAGTGCAGCTCACTCGATGTGCCAGTGTCTCACCACATCCTTTCCTCATTGGGCCTCTCCTCTTCCTCTTTGGCCATGTTTTCTTTGTGTCATTTGTGCTGCTCTTTGTTACTTGGCATTACAACAGAGTCACCTGTTGACCTGTTTGGGGGACAATGGATCCAAAAGATCCTGTCTAGTCAAAGGTTTTCTACCTAGGTGTGTTCTGTGCTCACCAAAGTCCTGAGCAAAGAAACAAAGAGAAGTGTGCCCAAATCCCAAAGCTTTGCTCCTTTGCAATCTCCCACAGATCTGGCTCACAGGTGTCTTCAGTCACAATTTCATAGGTAAGAAGAGGTCATGTATTTCACGGGGAAATGATGCACTGCTTTGGCAATCACCTGTATGTATATTCACCCGGGACAGCGCTCCAGCTGTGTTGTTTGCACCTTGTTTGCAGAAGGATGAGTGCACTGGGAGGCCAATAACAAGTGACAAGGGTTCCTCAAATCTGCACTGCAGCCTGGGTGCCATTCAGCCCCGAGCTAGGGGATCATTTGTTCCCATGGACCAGTGCTTGCCAGTGGAATGAATTCCTGCACAGCTGGAAGAAGCAATTCTGGATTCAGCTCCAGCTCTTGGTGGGCTGCATGATCATTGACAATGCTGCCCTTCCAGAAATTATTCTGCAGTTTCCTTTCATAGTCATTTGAAGCTTTTAAACTTCACATTTCAATTTGCTTTGCCTTAGGGAAAAAGACTTCTGGGCCCAGTGCAAACTGTCACCTTTTGGCAGCCAAGTCCTCATGGTTGCCAGCTTCTGATGTTACACAATGTCACCTGGGTACATGTGCTTGCTTAGCTCTGGGTCTAGTCCCGGCCTAGTAAAGCCCAGACAGGGTGGCACATTGCAGGGAAAACTGGTCCATGAGCTTATGGGGTTGCCATCAGCAGCAGAGTGAATGTACCCTTTCGGGACTTCTCTGGAGACAAATTTAGTGACCTACTCCATGCCACAATATTCTCTTAGATCTTTCTGAAATATTCTAGAAAAGGCTGTGAAACTTCACATCTCCTTGCACAGCCACTGTTTGAAGAGGGGCATTTTTGTCCCTTCTCAAAGTCATTGCTTTTGTACACCAGAAACATGAACATCCACCAACAGCATGCATGGTCCTGCTGCTGCTGCTGCAGAGGACTGGGCAGTGCAGACCTGGGTATTACCAATATGAGCACCTAATTAGCATTTCATGCTCCTTCAAGCTGTCCAGATCCCAGGGCTTTTTGTTTCAAAGCAGCCACTGCACCATCTCGAGGGAAGAACAGGAAATGGGAAACAGCAACTGTCAGCCTTGCAGGGGTGTGGGGGAAAACCTGAAGTGTCTGCATCAAAAGATGAATGGGAAGAGTGTAATTGCCAAAGCAAACGCTTTGTTAGGATAGCAGGACCAGTTCTTTACTGCATGTTTGCATGAAGATCATTTGGGATCTCATTTTTGTGTCTCATGCAGAAAAGGAGCTCTTAATAATACCATGCTACTTAAACCAGATTGGGATGTAGCTCTGTAGTGGTTCACAATGAAGCAGACTGCCTGCTGTGTCACTGCCAACCCTGCTGAGCCTGCGAGGGACTGTAGTGTATCCCATGCCTGTTTTGCCTCCAAGCAAAGCTTGGTTTTCCTTATTAGTGTGGAGTAAATACCAGAGTAATAAAATGGACAATTAGACTGGCCACTTTGGAGGATATGTTCATGCTTTCGCATGTCAGTCCTGTACCTCATGCTCTCAAGGCTTGTTACTCATCATGAAATATTTTAACAAAAAAACCTCAGCTCTCATGTTACATCTGAATAAAATTGCACAAGATCATCAAGAATTCTGCTGGCAGGAACAAGACAAGAGCCTTCCGACACTCATGTGCAGCTGTCCTGGATTTCTGCAGCCCTTAGTGAAAAGCTGCTGCAGACAGAGTGTTTGGAGTTGGTTTGGGCCTTTATGAAAGATCTGTGGAGCAGTGTGCAGGGCTCTCCTGGCAGGAAACTGTTTGTCCAAGCCCAGGGACATGGTGCCGGCAGGAGCGGAACGGCCCCGCTCCCAGCCCGAGAGTCTGTGAGCTGAGCCACGCCGGGGAGAAAAGGCAGCGAGGGGCTCCAGCCCAGCTGCTTCACTGCCCTGCCCGCTCCATGCAGCTCTGCCATGGGAGAAAGCCGACGCCGGACGAGCCACCGAGCTTCCATCAGCTGCTGGAACTGCTCTGTGACAGCTCCTGTTCTTCCGAGAGAGACCCCGGCGCCTTCTTGGAACGCGTGTCATGGGGGGATTCTGTTTGTTAATAAACTGTTGGGGGTTTTCCACTTTCATCTATTAGGAATAATTTCCTATTGCTGGAAAGGGGTTGTTGGAATACTTTAGAGGAGACGACTTATTGCACAATATCCTGTTTGAAGTTGTCTCAAACTGTGGGAGACAGATGGCTTCACACAGGAGCATCCCCAAGGCTGCTGAGGGGAAGGCACAGAGGAAGACAAACCCAGAATTTCTGAGGGAACTCCTTGACACCAAACCAACCTGAGCTGTCAAACAGCAGACCTGACATTTCGAGACATGGGCCAAAGGGGAAACCTTTCAGTGTGTTTGGTCCAGGCTGGGTTATGCTCAAGGCAAAGGTGTGTCAGTGTGTTGGATAATACTCTTTTCTTGACCTAGAGATGGGGACACTGAGAGGTGTTTTAAAAACTTGTATTCCATTTTCAGTCTCATAAGAAGGGTGAGACAATACAGAAGTTATAATTCACACCATGACAATTAGAAGCCAACTATTTCCTAATTACAGTATTTCTTGGTCTATCAGCTTTTTGCCATGCCATGTTGTAGATGCCTTAAAGCCAATTATTTGAAACTACCCCTCGTGGGTCCCACTACAATGCATCTTTCATAGCTCTATTTTTCCAAAGTCTAATTTGCAAGGCCATCTTTAGAAACTTTTTTCTAGCTCCATTTCTCTCTCAACAATATCTGTCCTATTCCATGGCACTTTTAAGTTAGCATTTCTTGTCTCAAGATTTATATACAGATTCATACTTTGTGGGCCTTCTATTACGCCCTAAAAGCTTTCTAGATATCCATTTCCACATCAGTGCACTTGGCTCCTTCTCTTGTCATTGTGCCTGGCAAGCACAGGAGCCCAGAGCTCCTGCAGAACCCATCACAGCACTCAGTGGGAGCAAACTTGTGTCCAGTCCTCACCTGGAGCGGTGGTGCCCAGCATTCCACCACACTGGAATGAGGAACTCTTCCTGCTCTTTCAGAAGGAGCTAAGGAGCTTTGGCCTTCAGATCAGTTGTCTGCAGGCTCCTGCAGTGCCTGGTGCTGGTCCCTTGCCCGAGGCACCCCAGGCCAGGGGGACACATCTGGGCTGCTGTGTCTGCCTCTGGGGCTCCCTGTTCTGGGCAGTGAGGAGGAGCTGCAGAGGCTCTGCAGGACTGACAGGGTGGGCTTTGGGGCTAGCAGGAGAAGCTGAGGGACCTGGGCTGCTGGAGCTGCTGAAGAGGAGGCCTAGGGCTCATCCTGCAACTGCTCCAAGGGTGGCTTCAGAGAATCCCAGAATCAGCAATGGTGGAACAGGCCATGGAGATCATCAAGTCCAACCTGTTCTCTGACACTGCCTTGTCTCCCTGAGCCTCCTCTTCTCCAGGATAAACAACCCCAGCTCCCTCAGCCACTCCTCACAGGACTTGGGTTCCAGACCCCTCCCCAGCCTTGTTGCCGTTCTCTGGACACGCTCCAGCCCCTCCATGTCCTTCCTAAATTGGGGGCCCAGAACTGGACACAGCACTCGAGGTGCTGCCCAAGCAGTCCTGAGCACAGGGGAAGAATCCCTGCCCTGCTCCTGCTGGCCACACCATTCCTGATCCAGGCCAGGAGCCATTGGCCTGCTTGGCCACCTGGGCACACTGCTGGCTCATGTCCAGCCTGCTGTCCATCAGGTCCCTTTGTGCCTGGCTGCTGTCCAGCCACTCTGTCCCCAGTCTGTAGAGCTGCAGGGGTTGTTGTGTCCAACATGCAGGACCCGGCACTTGGACTTGTTCAACCTCACCTTGTTGGGTTTGGGCCCTGGATCCAGCCTGTCCAGGTCCCTGTGCAGAGCCCTCCTACCCTCCAGCAGATCCACACTCATGCCCAGTTTGGTGTCATCTGCAAATTTGCTGACGCTGGACTCAATCCCCTCATGCAGATCATCAATGCAGACATTGAAATCCACGCTGGCTGGCTCTGATCCCTTGGCCATCCTGTGGGTGCTCTGTGATGGCACTCACGGTGATCTGTTCCATAACCTTGCCAGGCACCCAGGTCAGGCTGACAGGCCTGGAGTTCCCCAGCTCCTCCTTCCAGCCCTTCTTGGGGATGGGCTGACATTGGCACCTCCAGTGCTCTGGGACCTCCCTGCTGAGCCAGCACTGATGGTAAATGATGGAGAGCAGCTTGGGGAGCTCATCCACAGCTCCCTCATCCCCCTGGGATGGATCCCATCTGATCCCACACACCTGTGAGCATCTGAGTGGCTCATTAGGTCACCAACTGCTTCTTCCTGGATTACAGGGGCTGTTCTGCTCCCTATGCCCATTTACCAGCTCAGGAGAACTCTTGTCCTGAGGACAGCCTGTCCTAATATTGAAAATTGAGAGAAACAAGATGTTAAGTAGCTCTGCATTCTCCTTATCTTTAGTTACTATATTCCCCACTGCATCCAATAAAGAGTAGAGGTTCTCCTTATCCCATGTTTTGCTATTAATTTAATAGTGGAAACATTGTCTATTTTTTTTTCACAGAAGTGGTCAGGTTAAACTCTAATTGAGCTTTCACCTCTTAACTTTTTTTCTGCACGACTTTACAACATCCTTAAACATTTCCTAAGCTGCTTGACCTTCTGTCCAAAGTTGATGCACCTCTTGTTACCCTTGAGTTCCCACAAAAACTCCATGGGCAGCCAGGTCAGTCATTTTCCTCACTAGCTCATCTTCTGCCGCACTGGGACAGGCTGCTCCTTCCTCCTTACAATTACTTTTGTGAAATGTGTCCATCCTTCCTGGACCCCTTTGTTTTTAAGGGATGTTTTCCTTAAAAAAAAAATCAGTGCCTGATTCATTACTCCCCAAATCTGCATCCTAAATAGGCCAAAGTCTGCCCTTCCTAATTCCAGTGTAGAAGTTTTGTTGCTGCCCCTCCTTCTTTCACAGAACATTGAAAACTTGATTATTTCATGGTCACTGTGCCCCAGGCAGCCTCCGAGCCCCACATCTGCCACCAACCCTTATCTGTTTGTGAACAGCAGCAGACAGAGCTTTCCTTGGCAGTGGGAGTGTTACCAAAAAGTCAGTAAAATAGAAAACTCCTTAACACCAATGCAGCATTAAAAAGCAGCATTATTTATTCAGGGGAATGCACAGGGGACAGATCCTCCCAAAGCCCTGCAGGCTGAGTAAAGGAAAATTTCTGTTTATATTCTGTATTTTGCATACATATTCATTAATTGTCCCAGACTAAATATACATCGGATAATCATTTTCCCCAATTCATTAATGTATTTCCCTTCCTCTGTTCTCCTGGGGGTCTCTCTGGTGGTGCTTGGTGGTCGTGGACCCTGATGTTCCAGTGGGCTTGGCTGAGCTGGCAGGACACTGAGGCTGCTGAACTTCCAGTTCCCCTTCTCACACAATGGGCACTGTGTGGTTTCCACAGGCCTGGGGTTGTGGAGCACAAGCTCCAGGTGTCAGCTCAGCTGGTGGAGACAATTGAGCATCTGGTAACATGAGGTCACAGAGTGGGCTGTGACATCACAGAGCAGACTGTGACATCCCAGAGGGGCTGTGTGACATTAGAGAATGGTCCGTGACATCACAGAGAAGGTTGCGACATCACCGGGCAGAAGTCTGACATCACAGTGCGTACAATGACATCACAGACTCTGGTATGACATCAGAGAGCAGCTCTGTGACATTAGAGAGGGGTCTGTGAGATCACAGAGAAGGCTGTGACATCACAGAGCAGGCTGTGACATCCCAGAGGGGCTGTGTGACATCCCAGTAGGGCTGTGTTAGGTCACTGGGTTGGTCACTCTGCCCCAGCCCCCCCTCACAGTTTCTCCCAACAAGCCCAAAGCTGTTCATACCCAGCAGGGTCCCTGTCCCTGGGATCCCCCCGGCCCACCTGGAGCCACAGCCTCCACCAAAGGATGTTCCACAGGATCCACCCCAGAGCCTGACATGGGGACAAGGGGCCAGGGCTGTGTGACCAGGACATCAAGGATGTGGATTATCCAGGTCACCGTGGCCTGGGTTGGGTTGCCCAGGGCAGGAAAGATGTCTGGCAGCTGGAGCAGGGTCTGGGAAGGACCTCCAAGGTGGGGCTGGAGCCCTTGGGCTGTGAGCAGAGGCTGAGGAAGCTGGGCTGGTCCAGCCTGGAGCAGGGAAGGCTGAGGGGCTCCTCATGCCAGCCTGGCAGTGCCAGCCAGGAGGGGATGGAGAACACAGAGCCAGGCTCTTCACCGGGGGCTGGTGGGAGACAAAAGCCAATGGGTGGAAGAGGAAAGAGGGGAGATCAGCCAGGGCATGAGGAGATGAAATGAGTCAGGCTGGTTCCTCAACACCAAGAGCAGCCTGACCTCCCTTCTCCATCCACCACTGGCAGCTTTGCAAATCAGGAATTGTTTGAGCTGTTTTGCCCCCACTCCAGGATGAGCATCCGGATACAAGAACTTTATTGTGTTTATATCTATCACAGAACCATGCCTGTCTAAAATTGATTTTAGTATGGAAATCACCTGTGGATGGTGGATTCATCAGACGCTGCTGGGACATTTCACACAGCTCAGGGAAGAGCGTGATTGTTATTAAATTGTGTCCTGTTCATCTATGGTCTGTTGGCCATGAAGAGAAACTTCCTGTGCCTCTGAGTCTCACAAGCTCCTGACCCTCAAAGGACACAAACCTGATGAGTTGTGTTTCCCACTCCAATGGTGGCACTTGGACCTCCCTCCATATTCAGAGCAGAGCTCCCTTGTCCCAGAAAGTCCCTGGCAATGCAGGGATGAAGGAAGCAGGACAGGCTGTGGGGATCGGGGCAGGGCACAGCCAGGGATTTGGAGCCTGGTTGTGAGCCCAGGGCAGGGCTTGTCCGCTGGCCTTGGTGAACCTCATCCAATTGTCCTGGGCCCATGGATGGCTCCAGGCTGTCCAGATCCCTCTGCAGAGCTTCCTGCCCTCCAGCACAGCCACACTCCCACCCAGCTTGGGCTCACCTGGGAACTGACTGAGGGTGCCCTCGATGGCCTCATCCAGATTAGCAATAAAGAGATTTCACTGACCTGGCCCCAGTTCTGAGCCCTGGGGACACCCCTGGATGTGACTCCATTCCTCAGCTGCTCTGAGTGCCAGGGCTGGATGAGGGAAATGGCGGGGTGGGGGTAGGAACAAAGTGTGATTGATTGTCAGCCATGAAGGGTCTTGATTTTCATATCTATTCAGACTGCATTTGAAGGGGTTAGGGGGTCAATATCAACTGGACATTGCTGATACCAATCTATAAACAAGAAAAGAAAACTGGACAAAACCAGTTCTCTCTGCTTAGTTTTCAATATACCATATTCACTTTAAATACACCTCTGAAATCTGACTAATTAACCACAGAACAACTGAAAACTTCAAATTTTCCCACGGGCTTTTCTTGTTTAAATGTTTTAAACAAATGTTTAATAGCCTTTTTCACTGAATTCTTCAACTGAGTAGCTCAAGAAAGAAGAGGCCTCTGGAGGAGTAAAATTCATCAGCAACCTCCAAGTGGCTGAGGATCCATCCCCATCAGAGCGGCAATGAACAGAAATGGGCACAGCTTTGTGGCTGCCCCAGCTCTGGGATGGGCCCTGGGCCTGGAGCAGGAGCAGCTCTTGAGGGCCCAACAGCCAGGGCTCTTGTGCTGCCCTGGGCAGATGGGATGGCAGCAGGGGCTGCAGAGCCCTCAGCACCTCAGCCCGAGGGCAGCAGGGCAGCCAGGGAGCCTCCTTTGGCCTTGGCCCAGCATCTTCCCCCATAGCTGGGGCTGAGTCCTGTGGCAGCTGCAGCTGCTGCTGTGCCCTTGCCAGGGGCTGAGGCCATAGGGCAGTGCCCAGAGCAGCCTTGCCTGAGCAGAGCTGTGGGGCCAGAGCTGGCTGGGCTGGGGAGAGGCCCTTGGTGCTGCCCAGAGCTCAGGGCAGCTGGCAGAGCTTGCAGGGAGCTGGGCTGGGCTCAGATAGCCTGGCCCAGAAACCATCAGTGTCCATCTCAGCCTGGCTGAGCGTGCAGGGGCAGGACTCAGGCCAGGCCTTGTGGGGCAGGGCCAGCACCTGTGCAAGTGGCAAACAGGCCATTGCAAACAGGCAAGTGGCCCAGAGAGGAGGCTGCTCTGTGCCCTTGGTGGCATGGACAGAGCAGGGAGGGGTCCCAGGACATTTGTCAGCGCCAGCCTCTGTGCCCATGCATTGGCAGCCCTGGCTGCTGAGGCCAGCTTTGGCCTGGGCTGAGTTTGGCTGTGGCCCAGCTCCATCCTCCTGCGGGGCTCAGGGCCTGTTCCTGGCCATGGCCAGCCCTGGCTGCCTCTCTGCTCGACCAGAGGCCAGCAGAGCCCGGGGCAGGGCTGTCTGTGCAGCCCCACAGGTGCCCTGCGCTCTGCAGGAGATGGCAGAGGCTGCCCATCAGGGAGGCCATGGGGCACAGAGCCCCAAGGCTGCTGTGGGCACCATGGCACAGGGGCCGTTCCCAGCCACAATGCTCCTGGCCTGGGCTGGGCCTGCACAGAGGCTGGGCCACCATGGCTGGGCCAGCACAGGGCCACAAAGGGGCCATGCAGCCGCTGCCGGGGCTGACAGCAAGGCCAGGCACACACAAGCAATTACTGAGCATGCCCTGCGCTGGCCAGGCCTGACTGTGCCAAAGGCAGAGCTCAGCTGCCCCTGGGCGCTGCAGGAACCATCCAGAGCCCAAAGAGCCTCCATGGCTGTGCTGGAGACCAAGGCTGCAGGAGGGAAATGCAGGGCCGCTGTGGGATGGGGAGGGCATTGAATTCCAGCGCACACCTCAGCTCTCTGATGATCCCAGCACCATGCTGGGCCCTGTTTCAGACTGCAGCAGAGCAGATGTTGATGGGACAGGGGCCCTGCAGGGCTGTCAGGGACCTGCAGCTTACAAGGTGCTCTGCTCTCCCTCAAGTGCTCTCTGAGTTATCCAATCCCAGCTGGGCACCTCAGGGCACAAGTGGCACATGGCACAAGCCATGAACTGGCTGTTCATGGGCACATAACTGATGTCAGCCTGGATAGGGGCACAGCTTTTATTACCGGTTAGTTTCATAATATACAAGCAAATCTTTATTATCTGGGTCATTTGAGTACTGTTAAGCAATGTCATAGTTTTCCCATCAGGAACAGGAATTTCCTGGATGTGTACAGATGGCAGGAGGAAAAATACCGATCTTGCCTTCTGCTGGTTTGACCAATATTTTCTTTATTACTTCCTCTCCATTTTCCTTCAGGTCTTTTCAGCTCTTCTGTTGAAAAGGCCATGTCTAAGGACATCTCTTCCTTTACAGCAGGTGGATCTATGTACTTCTACTGCTCTCTCATTTTCTCCTCTAGATGCTCTCTGGTCTTTCAAGTGCCTCTCAACTGACTGGCTTCATGCTTTGAGCTGGAAGAAATTGCCCAATATTTCTGAAGTTCAAATAAATATATAATAAATATAATCTTAATTGTGTTTTTATCCATCACAGAATTACCTTATGTCTTTGTCTAAAACTATTCCTGTACAGAAATCCCTTGGGGATGGTGGACATGTCAGATGCCGCTGGGACATCACAGAGAGCTGATGAAAGAGCTGTGATGGTTGTTAAACTGTTCAAATATTCAACTTGTGTTTGTTGGCAAGAAACCTTTCTGTGCCTCTGAGTGTCACCAGTCCCTAAGCCCAAAGGACACAAACCTGATGAGTTGTGGTTCCCACTGCAGGGGCTGCACGTGGACCTTGGCTCTGCACAGGAGAGCTCTTCGTCCCCTTTCTCTCTTTTCCTCCCTCTAGGCATGGTGGGAGCTCCTGACTTCAGCGTGTGACTTGGGTGTGCAACGAGCTAATCTGGGCAGAATTGGGGCGGGAAGGTTTGGAGGGACCTTGGGATCTGTGCTGGGCACAGAAGGTGTTTTCCATTGCTCTCAGGCTGTCTGCTGTAGAATGTGGATTTAATACCCAGCAAAGGAATGACTTTTGCATTTGATGGAGCTGTGACTTGCCTTGGCTTTGTTGGCTGACAATAAATGGACATCCCTCTGTGTCTTGGGCAACTCCTTCTCCAAGGAAAGTAGGTGGGAGTTGGAGCCAAGGAGCTGAAAGCTGCAGGTGCAGCCTGGGCTGGAGGGAGCTCAGATTTGCACAAGGCTGCTCTGAATGCCGGGGCTTGGATGGGGGAAATGGTGGGGTGGGGGTAGGGACAGATCTGATTGATTGTCAGCCATGAAGAGTCTTGATTTTCATATCTATTCAAACTAAATGAGGAGCTACTTGGATTCAGTGTCAATAGGAGACTGCACAGACTGATTTATGAACAGGAAAAAGTCCCAAACAGGACCTAAAAAATGTTTTCTCACTGTCTTTTTAAATAAAAGGCATTCACTTAGAACACACTACTGAAATCTATCAAATTAACCACAAATATTTGAACACTTAAATCAAATCAACACTTAAATCAAACTCCAGAGGCTTGGGTTCTTAAGGTGTTCTGAATGTTAATGAGCCCTGAGACGCTGAATTCCTGCACTGAAGAGCTGAAGGCTGAACAAGCCTCTGGAGCAGGAAAATTCAGCAGCAGCCTCCAAGTTGCTGAGGATGTCAGCAGCCCCCACTGAGGCCATCCCTGCCCAGAGACCGTGGGGGAATGGGCAGACAAGGAGAGCGTCCCTGGGGCTGGGGCAGCACAACTCAGAGGCACCAGCGGCTCCAGCTGGGCAATGGAGTGTGGAATGTGGCTGGGAAAGCCCTGCCTGGGCTGTGCCAAGCAGGACAGACAAGCCCTGCTCCCATCCACTGAAAAACAACTCTCTCAATGAGATATTTAAAAGAAATTACAATTGCTTGTGTACTCTGAGATGGACTCTCTAGAGAAATACCAACAAGAGATTCTCAGGAGCTCAAAACAACAAATCAGCCTTTACTGGCAACTTTGGAAAATCAGACAAGCTTTGCCAAAAGATTTATTATGACACTGTAGTGGTTTTTCGTTTGTTAATTTAAGATTTTTTAATCTTGAGATTTCTTAATTAATGTATTGATGAGTGTGGTGGGTTTTAGTTTCAGTTAATTATTTATGGATTTACTTTTATTACTTTTTAAAACTCTTCTATGTCAAACTATGCCAGATATTTGATCAACAAAAAACACTTCTCAAAAACATTGACTTGGCCCATTCAACTTCACAGTCTAAGCCTGGTTAACTTAATGTTAATCAAAATTTGCAGGAGCACAGAAACAGAAGAAGAAGACATAGAAAGAGAAAGACCAAAAAGATACAGAGAAGCACACAGACAGCTACCACCTCCTGGATTCCAGCAGCGTTCAGATGGAAATTCCAAGAGGAGGTAGGGTCAAGATGTGTGCTTGCCTTGTGGTCAGCCTTAAATACTCATTGATCTTGCTGGACCCTTCCCGCAGGTGGGCCTTGGGGTCATTTGGTCCCTCAGGAGCTGGGTTGGGGGCTGCGGAGGTGGCTGTGGAGCATTGCCTGTGCTGTGCCAGGGACTGGCAGACACTGCTGGGCTGGCATAGAGGCTCTGGGGGGATTGGGGTTCCAGGACAGGGCAGTGCTGGGGTTCCAGGGCAGGGCAAGGCTAGACCTGCCCCTTCCTCCCCACCACATGAAATGTTTTGAGCCAACAATCTCCTCCATTCTGTCACAACAGGGAATGTTGGAGGTGAAATCCCAATTCTGGCCATGGGCACCTGGCCGAGAAGGACAGCTCTTTTCCATAGGAAGGAAAGCACAGAATCTTGCCAAGTGTTTTGGGAACAGATGAGAGGTGACCCTCATGAAACCACTGCCAGCCAGACTTGTCCTGGCAATATTCCTATGGGAACAATCCCTGGATATAAGGAAATTTGGAGGTGAAACTCCAATTCTGGCCATACCTGGAGCAGAATGTCAGATCTTTTCCATAGGAAGGAAGGCACGGAGCACCACTGTTTCAATAGTGGATGAGACCCTCAACATGCCAAGGTCAGCCTGACCTCTTGGGAGGTCAAACCAGCCAGACCTGTATTGTATTCCTTTGTTTTTATGGGGCCCTGAAGTGTCACAATAGTGCCTTGGTTCGGTGGGGCTCCACACTGCCACAATGGCTCCTTGATTACAAGAAGACCTGAAATGTCACAATGGACCCCTTGTTCGATCGGATCCCACAGTGTCACAGTGGCTCCCAGGTTTCACAATGGTCCCACTGATTCCAAGAGGCCTTGCAGTGTCACAATGGTCTCCATGGTTCCCCAGGCCCCACAATGTCACAGGACTCCTCTGTTCCATGAGCCCTGCAATGTCACAATGGACCTTTAGACCCTGGAGGTTTGCAGTGTCACAATGGTCTCATTTTGGCTCCACAGTCTCACAATGGTCCATTGATGACAGGAGGCCCTGCAATGTCACAATAGACCTTTGGCTCCATGCAGCCCTGCAGTGTCACAAAGGCCTCTTGGTTTCACCAGGCCCCATAGTATCAAAATAGTCCTCTTGATTCTGTGGTGACCCCCAGGGTCACAATGGTCTCACTGGTTCCATGAGGCCTCAAAGTTGCACAATGCTTTGCTTATTCCATGGATCCTCATAGTGTCACAATGATCTCCATGATTCCATGAGTCCCCTCAGTGTAACAATGATCTTCTTGGCTCCATGGTGCCCCACAGTGTCACAATGGTCTCTGGGTTCCATGAGGCTGTGAAGCGTCACAATGGCCTCTCCATGATTACATAAGGACTTGCAATGTCACAATGGACCTTTGGCTCCATGGGGTCTTGCTGTATCAGAATGATCCCTACATTCCATAGAGCCACACAGAGTCAGCACGATCCCCTTGGTTCCATTAGGCCCAGCAATGTCACAGTGCTCTCCATGATTCCATGAGGCCCCACAGTGTCACAATGGTCCCTTGGTGTCACAGGACCCAACAGTGTCACAATGGTCCCTTGGTTCCATGGGCCCTGTGCTGCTGCATTCCCCCCTCCCCTTCTCAGGTCGCCCTGCCAGCTGAGAAATGCTCCTTGGGCCTCGGCCTTGGCCAACAGCCCCTGGGCTCAGCTCCTGTGCAGCTCATCACAAACACTGTCTGCTCCAGCCACTGCTGCTGCCCAACCAGCTCCTGGTTTCTGTAGGAACAGCCCTGGGAGCTGTTTTTGTTCTCTCAGTGGCACAACATCCCTGTTCTCACACTGCCAAAGAAAGCTGTTGGTGCCAAGTGCAGCCAGGATGAACCATTGCTGGGACTGAAGCCCCTCTCTTGGGGCCCTGCAAACAGTGCTCCAAAAGGAGCCCTTGGAGCTCTCCTGGGCCAGCGACTCCATCTGAGTGGGGCCTCTCCCAGCCGGGAACTCTCCTGTTTGTTGCACTTGGGGATCCCAAACCACGATGGAGCCTGGGCTGATCCCCCCACTCCTCCAGGCTCAATCCTTTGCCCTTTGCTGGGGAGATGCCAAAGGATCCACAGAGAGCATTCCCTGCCCTCAGGGGAATTGCTTACGGGTGCCTTGGACTGAGTCTTTGTGTCTGTGTGCACACAGGAGTGCCTGTGCTGGAGAAATGTGGCAGAAATGCTGCTTTCTGAGGGGCTTGAATGCCTTGGACAGCTGAGTCAGTCAGGCCTGTAAGTAAGGTTGCATCATGACAAATAAGTTAAGTTAAAGGGTATTAAGAGTTTCTTTTTTTGCAAAGTTTACTATGTTATAAGCTAAGTTGAATATTGCTTAATGTTTTCCACTATTAAATCTTTAAGTCATTGGTTGTAAGTGAGGTTAAATGCTGTTAAGCTCTGTTCTTTTCCTAAATTGTGAAGTTGAAGGTATCAGTTAAGGTTAAGGTATCAGTGAAGTCCTGTTAAGTTTGACCTCTGTCAAGCTTTTATTTCTTTATTCATTTTATCCTTGCTCTCACTGTCCTTGTGTCTCACACACACTGGGACAGTTCTCAGCTCATTTCTGTTTGATTGCCTGGATTCTGTTTGGTTTTGTTGCTGCTTTGTTTCTTTGGTGTGCCTGAAGTGTCCAGTCAGGAGCAGAGTGACTCTTGCCAAGGAACTTTGTGCTGCTGCACCTTAATATTAAATCTGGTTTTTACTGCTCCCTTGCCAGGGATTTTTCAGCACTCTCAAGCCCTTGTTGGTAACAGGGTGAAGGAGCCCTGGCCCAGACTCTGGCCCTGGGGGACACGGAGACGCTGCCGGGGGGTCCCTGTCCCCCTGTGCCACCCCCAGGGCCCCAGCCCCCCGTCCCCATGTCAGGCTCGATGGTCGATCTCGTGGAACATCCTCTGGGGGAGGCTCTGGGGCCAGGGGCGAGGGGACCTGGGGGGACAGGGGACCCCGCTGTGCACAAGCAGGGTTGGACTGCTCTGGGGGGAGCTGTGAGGGGGCCAGGGCAGAGTGATCTCCCCAGTGACCTCACACTGCCCCTGTGATGTCACACTGCCCCCTGTGATGTCACAGCCCCTATGATGCCACACAGATCTTTTGCAATGTCACACAGCCACCAGTGATGTCACAGCCCACTCTGAGTTGTCACACAGCCCCTGTGATCTCACACAGCTAACTATGAGATGTCACCCTATGATGTGCTACATCTGCTTTGTGATGTCACAGAAGTCTCTGTGATGTCGCAACCTGCTCTATGATGTTACACAGCCACCCAGTGATTTCACAACCCACTCTCTGATGTCACAAAGCCACCCTCGATGATGGCAGAGTCTGCTCTATTGCCTCACACTATGATGTCACAGACAACTTTGTGATGTCACAAACCCCTCAGTGATGCCACGAGACCTTTTCTGTGATGTCATACTGGCACTCTTTAATGTCACAGCACATACTTTGAACCTCACAGCCAGCTCTATGATGTCATCCAGCCATGCCATGGTGCCACAGCCTGCTCTGTGATGTCACAGAATCCCCTCTATGATGCTGTAGCTGCTCAGTGACTTCCACAACAAACTCTCTGATGTCATAGACCAATCTGTTGACTTCAAAATTGCTTCCTAGAGCACTATATTCTAATAATTGATAAAGCTCCTGAACTGTGGAGTAAATAACTCGAGTTAAAATCTTTCTGTCCGATCATGATCAGAATCAATCAGAGCTGTATTTATATAAATATATCTGGTATTCCATCATTAATCCTGTGGGACAAATTGGGTTATAGTTCAATTCCACCTGTCCAATCTTTTACACATAAATCTTTGACAAATTCTTGGGCTGGGATTGGATCCAGCTGTTCCCAGTCTCCTCTCTTAGAAGAAATTTTAGCAGTCTAGGAGCCCTGCAAGGGTTTGAGGATCCATGGTGGCTGTTGGGTGTACTTTCTGCACCTCAGGTCTCAGCAGGAGTTTCTCCAATAAAGAAATAAAGCTTTTGCCTGATGCTCCCACTGTGCCCATGACAGAAACCCCTGAGACAGTCTGGGACATCCCGGCTCTTTGGCAGCCTGGGGACTCCTGGGATGTCACTGTGGAGCTGCTGTGAGTGCCTGTGACAGATCGGTGCCTTTGCAGCCCAAGGTGCCCTGGGATGTCACCATGGAATGGCTGTGACTGCCTCTGACCACAGGGCTCTTTACCATCCCCAGAAAGCCCTGGGTGGTCTCCATGGAGCCCCTGTCTGTGCCTGTGACATTCCAGCTCTGGAACAGCCTGGAGACTCTTGGAAAGTCCCCATGGAACCCCTCTGAGGGCCTGTGACAAATTTGATCCTAAGCAGGAAACCATCACCAGGACCCTGTTGCTATGGTCAGTTTCCATGGCAACCATCACCAGGACCCTGTTGCTATGGTCAGTTTCCATGGCAACCATCACCATCCCCCTATTGCTATGGTCAGTTTCTATGGCAGCTCCATGGAGACCCCATGCCAGGGATGGTTGCCATGGACACCAGCTCAGGCCTGCAGCCACAGCCTGTTGCCATGGCAACCATTGGCAGCCCCCATCCCCAGGCTCATGGGATCCCAGAACCACAGAATTGGCTGAGCTGGGAGGGACCCATCAGGATCCTCCAGTCCAACTGCTGGCCCTGCACAGGACACCCCAACAATGCCAGCCTGGGTCTTGTGGATGGAAAAAGCTCAGCTGCCCTTTTCTTCTGGTGCCTCCTCCTCTCCTCAGCTGAGGATGTCAAACTCCCCAGGACCAGGAAAATCCCCATTCCCTGTTTCCTTGTAGCTGCAGCCTGGAACATCCACTCAGAGTGAAGAATTTTCTGATAGCTCTCCTGAATGACAATGGCAAGAGGTTTGTGAGAATGGGAAGAAATTGTGTTTTGATAGTAAATAAAATGTGCAAAATTATTTCGTTCTGACATATTCCTTTTCAGTCAGTTCTGGTTTATTTTCAGAGTGCCACCTTCTCAGCTGATTGTGTTTGTGCCCTCCTTTCTCTCCTACCTTTCTTTGCCTGCTCTGTTTTTCTCTCAGCATCTCCCTTGACCCAGGGCAGCTCCCACCAAAGACCCTGCCCTGATTTAATTCCCAATCCAGGACCTACAACAACCATGGGTGAAGATATGAAGGCTGGCAGTGAAACGTCACTGTAGGATCTTGCTCCACTCACTTGGCTTTTGGCTCCTTCTTGAGAGCTTTTCCTTCCAGGGCAGGAACATCTTTTGCTGGCAGGGAACTGGAATTCCAGCCCCTGGGAGTGTGTGCCATGGATCCCAGAGGGGCATTCCCGAGCCTTCCAGGACACAGGGAATGGGGATTTTCCTGCTTCTGGTGAGTTTGACATCCTTGCCAAAGGAGAGGAGGCGGCACCAGAAGAAAAGGGCAGCTGGGCTTCATCTTTCCACTTGAATTAGGTGCGGGGGAAATCTCTCCTCCTTTCTGTAGCTGCTCCCACAGGGATGTGACAGCTGATATCAGAGCCCCAAGGGTCAAAGTCAGGGCTGCCCTCAGGGAATGCTCACCTCGTATTGAGGTGGGAGCGTGGGAGCACCTGGATCTTGGAGCACCCAGCTGCCCCCCATGTGTGGAGGTGCCTGAGGAGGGCTGGGACAATGCCAGGGACATCCCGCAGTGACATCCCCCCTGTCCCACTCTGGGTGAGCTCAGTCCAAAACCTGACCCTGATCCTGGTCTCAATCTCACTCCATGTTTAGACACACTCACAGTTCTGTATTTATTCTCATCCCAGTGCCAAATTTGTTTAGCCCCAGACCCAATCCCAACCCCAGCCCTAAAGTCAATCCCATGTCTAGCCTTAACCCCAATCCCAGCTCTAATCCAAATCTCAGCCCCAACTCCAAGCCCAGCCCCAATTCCAGCCCCTTCCTAAATCCTCAGCCCCAAACCAAATCCCAGGTTCAGCCCTTCTGGGGGTTTGGGGGTGTCTCTGTCCCTCTGACCACGATGATGTTTGGGTGGGGTCACAGCAGGGCTGAGAGGGACAGAGACCCCCCCCAGCCTCCCCAGGGGTGAGAAGGTTGGAGAGCCCCCCCAGCCCCGAGCACCCTGAGCGGTGAGAGGGACACAGAGCCCCTGGTCCCCAGCCCTGCACAGGCATTGCCTGAGGCCAGAGGGATGGAGACCCCCCGAGCATCCGACAGGGCGAGGGCACAGAGACCCCTGAGCATCCCCTGGGCTGAGAGGGACAGAGACTGCCCTGAGCACCCCCTGGCACAGGGGAGAGAGGGAGGGAGACCCCCCAGGCATTTCCTGGGGTGAGAATGATGGAGACCCCCTGGGGAATGGCCTGGGGTGACAGGGACAAGGACACTCCCAGCGCATGGGCTAGGGCGACAGGGACAGGGACAATCACAACAAATTCCTCCTGAGCGTCCCCCAGGGCAAGAGGCACAGAGACCCCTTGAGCATCCCCAGGGCACTGGACAAAATAAACTAGGCAGAAATCAAACTTAATCCTACATAAAATACTTTGATGAATATTTGATTTTCCCAAGAGTCACATGTGATGGAAATGCAAACAAATCCCAAACAGGAATAAACTGATAATAGAAGAAATTCTGTGGCAATTCGAAGTTTCATTGGCTCCTGCACAGCTCCAGCTCAGCTGCTGGCAGGTTCCAATAAAAGAAAAGTGGAAATTCGGCCCAATACAGATTATTAAAAGGAAGGGGAAACTCTGTGTAGCTGTCACAAAGGTGACAGGGATGAAGAGAATAATGATTCTCACATTTGGCATAGAACCCAAGCCTGTGAATTCCAGAGTTATTTGGGAATTTAGCTACTTGAATTGCATTTTTTGTTGGACGTTTAGCAGCCTTGTGTTCCTCACCATGGGGTGAATGAACCTTGTCAGTCTCGCTGGTAACATTTGCTCCCTTTCCTCCAGTGATTTTAACAAACTTTTCAAGGAAGGACAACAAAATATTTTCTTTTTCACTGGCCACCTCTAACAGCCATTTTCCTCATCAGTTCTCCCATAAGGTGCTCAGAGGAAGCTGTGTCCATGTTTCCAAGAGTTCCTCCAGAGAAAACCATAACCTCCTCAGAGGAGGCAACCATGCTGTTGTCAAAGGCATTTGGGGTCAGACAACGGTGCCCTAAACCCACTATGGCAAAATAATGTCGCAATCTGCGTAAGAAAATTGTTGGAGAGATTCCTCTGCCCCAATTAAGATACTAACAAGACCAAATCCAAGGTGGATTTTATTGAACAGTGAATGTGAGGTAGAGAGAGAGTTGGAAAGAAAGAGAAAAGGGGGGAGAGTAAGGGAGTGACAAGGGACAGAGACCTCACATGGAGCAGGGTAAGTGTGACATTGTCCCCTGTGTGTGTTTGCCCTTCCCAGGGTGGGGGTTTTACACCTGAGCCAGTTTGGGTAAGGGGGGTGGTGTTCACCCCCTGAGCAGGGATTGCCCCACTGTTTCAGGTTGCAATGCAAGATGTAACCAAATGCATGTTTTCAATCCCCATCTTCATCAACTGCTATAAACAGCCGGGGCATTGTTCTTTATCTCTTCCATAACTCACCCCTGATAATGCCCTCCAGGGGAGATATCTTCTTTGAATGGGCCATTGAGTGTCACTGCAGGACTGATAAAATTCCATCATCCCATTGTGGGATGCTCCGCCCAGGGGGAGGAGCCAAGCATTCCTACCTGGATATAAGCTGAGGCTGGCAACACCAGCAGCACCTTGCCTACTGGGTTCCCAGAGGACAAGAGCTCCATAACCACCACTGGACCTCCAGAGGAAGACCAGACCCTTCTACAGCATCACTTCTTGGACAGAATCACGTTCATCACTCCAACAGGACTGCAGCCACCATTTAATGGGACTGTAGCCACCACCCTGACCAACATGGTGTCAGGTTATATCCTGACTCTGTCAGTTTAAGGCAGTGTTTCTGTATCATTGCCTTGATCCTAATTTTGTTTTTGAATTGGAATTCTGACTTAGACTCTCCCCCTGGTTTGCCTTCAATCCGGTACAAAATTTAGTGTGCTCATTTCTTGTTTTCCTCCCAAAACAGAATTTCCCATTCCTAAAACTTAGCCAGATGGAGGGAGAGACTGCAAGGAAGAGGAAGATGCCCCAGGACACCCAGGCAGGTGAGGAGGAAGTCAGTGCCCCTTTCCCCCTCTCTCCTGCTCCATCTCCCAGCCCAGCACAGCCCCTGGCTGCAGGACAACCCTGCTGCCAACACCGTCCTTCCGGGGATGCACTGGGGCGATCTCTTTCCCCCACGGCAGAACCTGGAGGAAGAGGCCGTTTTGAGCAGCTCCATGACACACGAATTCAATGGGGAGGATAATCCCCGGAGATCCCACAGGAGTAGGGGCTGCAAACCCAACCCAGGGTGCTCTGAGGAGAGAAGACCCACCCTGAGTCAGGAAGGTGGACAGAGCTTCAGCCAGAGTTCAGAGCTGGTGGTCAGTGAGCAGCTTCATGATGGGGAGAATCTCCACAAGTGCTCAGAGTGTGGGAAGAGCTTCAGGCACAGCAGCACCCTGATTAGCCACCAGATGATCCACACCAGGGAATGGGCCTACGAGTGTGGGGAATGTGGGAAGGGCTTCAGTTACAGGTCCACCCTTGTGACCCACCAACGCATCCACACCGGGGAGAGGCCCTACGAGTGTCCCAAGTGCCAGAAGAGCTTTCGGACCAGCTCCAATCTCCTCAGGCACCAGCTAATTCACACTGGGGAGAGGCCTTTCTGCTGCCCTGAGTGTGGGAAGGGCTTCAAGCGCAAGTCCCACCTCATCATCCACCAGCGCATCCACACTGGGGAGAGACCCTACGAGTGCCCCACGTGTGAGAAGAGGTTTCAGACCAGCTCAAATCTTCGTCTGCATGAGCGGATTCACACAGAGGGGAGGCCCTTCCGCTGCCCTGACTGTGGGAAGGGATTCAAGCATAAGTTCACCCTCATCAGGCACCAGCGCATCCACACAGGGAAGAGGCCCTTCGAGTGTCCCCAGTGTGGGATGAGTTCTACCCAGAGCTCTGACTTGACCAGTCACCAATGGAAGCACCGGAAAGGGACGTTCTATCAGTGCCCCAACAGCAGAAGAGCTTCACGCCCAGCTCCAGCTTCATCCCTCATTGGAGGACCCATATTGGAAAGAGCCCTGGTGATCCATGTTCCCTGTGATCCATGCTAGGAAGACACCTGTCCCTTTTCCTGCCCCTGCCAATGACATGATGTGGGATGGAAGAACATGAGGGTCTGGCCATGGCCCTGTCATTACATTCACTCCTACCTCAGGTCATTGCCAGGGGCAGGAAAGGGACTGTTTCTCACCCCAGGGAGAAGGGTGTCCTTTGCAGACAGGAGGAAATACATTGCCGTGAAGAGCCAATTGTTGATGTTTTAGTTTTCTCTGCAAATAGTTTTACTTATCCCTTCTGTTAACAATATTGTTTTTGTTCCTGTTTGTTCCTTATCTCATTGCTGTTCCCAATAAATGATTTTTATCCCAGCTTAGGATCTTTGCCTTTTGTGCTTTCCATGGGAGGCAGGAGGGCAGCGAGGGCAGCGTGGTTTTAGCAAGAGCAGAAAATTGGGGTATCCCATTCCTGAACCCCGGCCCATGGAAACTGAGCATCGCAGCTGGTCCCAGCCCTGGTGGCCATGGCAACAGCCTTGGGAGCGGGTCCCTGGCTGGGCATGTGGGAACCTCTTCCCTCTGGTGCCCAGGGACAGGAGTGGAGGGAACGGCTGCAGCTGAGTCGGGGCAGGCTCAGGTTGGATGTCAGGAAAAGGTTTTTTCCCAGAGGCTGCTGGGGCCCTGCCCAGGCTCCCCAGAGAAGGGTCCCAGCTCCAGGGCTCTCTGAGCTCCAGCAGCGTTTGGACAGTGCTGCCAGGCCCAGGCTGGCATTGTTGGGGTGTCCTGTGCAGGGCCAGCAGTTGGACTGGAGGATCCTGATGGGTCCCTCCCAGCTCAGCCAATTCTGTGGTTCTGGGATCCCATGAGCCTGGGGATGGGGGCTGCCAATGGTTGCCATGGCAACAGGCTGTGGCTGCAGGCCTGAGCTGGTGTCCATGGCAACCATCCCTGGCATGGGGTCTCCATGGAGCTGCCATAGAAACTGACCATAGCAATAGGGGGATGGTGATGGTTGCCATGGAAACTGACCATAGCAACAGGGTCCTGGTGATGGTTGCCATGGAAACTGACCATAGCAACAGGGTCCTGGTGATGGTTTCCTGCTTAGGATCAAATTTGTCACAGGCCCTCAGAGGGGTTCCATGGGGACTTTCCAAGAGTCTCCAGGCTGTTCCAGAGCTGGAATGTCACAGGCACAGACAGGGGCTCCATGGAGACCACCCAGGGCTTTCTGGGGATGGTAAAGAGCCCTGTGGTCAGAGGCAGTCACAGCCATTCCATGGTGACATCCCAGGGCACCTTGGGCTGCAAAGGCACCGATCTGTCACAGGCACTCACAGCAGCTCCACAGTGACATCCCAGGAGTCCCCAGGCTGCCAAAGAGCCGGGATGTCCCAGACTGTCTCAGGGGTTTCTGTCATGGGCACAGTGGGAGCATCAGGCAAAAGCTTTATTTCTTTATTGGAGAAACTCCTGCTGAGACCTGAGGTGCAGAAAGTACACCCAACAGCCACCATGGATCCTCAAACCCTTGCAGGGCTCCTAGACTGCTAAAATTTCTTCTAAGAGAGGAGACTGGGAACAGCTGGATCCAATCCCAGCCCAAGAATTTGTCAAAGATTTATGTGTAAAAGATTGGACAGGTGGAATTGAACTATAACCCAATTTGTCCCACAGGATTAATGATGGAATACCAGATATATTTATATAAATACAGCTCTGATTGATTCTGATCATGATCGGACAGAAAGATTTTAACTCGAGTTATTTACTCCACAGTTCAGGAGCTTTATCAATTATTAGAATATAGTGCTCTAGGAAGCAATTTTGAAGTCAACAGATTGGTCTATGACATCAGAGAGTTTGTTGTGGAAGTCACTGAGCAGCTACAGCATCATAGAGGGGATTCTGTGACATCACAGAGCAGGCTGTGGCACCATGGCATGGCTGGATGACATCATAGAGCTGGCTGTGAGGTTCAAAGTATGTGCTGTGACATTAAAGAGTGCCAGTATGACATCACAGAAAAGGTCTCGTGGCATCACTGAGGGGTTTGTGACATCACAAAGTTGTCTGTGACATCATAGTGTGAGGCAATAGAGCAGACTCTGCCATCATCGAGGGTGGCTTTGTGACATCAGAGAGTGGGTTGTGAAATCACTGGGTGGCTGTGTAACATCATAGAGCAGGTTGCGACATCACAGAGACTTCTGTGACATCACAAAGCAGATGTAGCACATCATAGGGTGACATCTCATAGTTAGCTGTGTGAGATCACAGGGGCTGTGTGACATTGCAAAAGATCTGTGTGGCATCATAGGGGCTGTGACATCACAGGGGGCTGTGTGACATCACAGGGGCAGTGTGAGGTCACTGGGGAGATCACTCTGCCCTGGCCCCCTCACAGCTCCCCCCAGAGCAGTCCAACCCTGCTTGTGCACAGCGGGGTCCCCTGTCCCCCCAGGTCCCCTCGCCCCTGGCCCCAGAGCCTCCCCCAGAGGATGTTCCACGAGATCGACCATCGAGCCTGACATGGGGACGGGGGGCTGGGGCCCTGGGGGTGGCACAGGGGGACAGGGACCCCCCGGCAGCGTCTCCGTGTCCCCCAGGGCCAGAGTCTGGGCCAGGGCTCCTTCACCCTGTTACCAACAAGGGCTTGAGAGTGCTGAAAAATCCCTGGCAAGGGAGCAGTAAAAACCAGATTTAATATTAAGGTGCAGCAGCACAAAGTTCCTTGGCAAGAGTCACTCTGCTCCTGACTGGACACTTCAGGCACACCAAAGAAACAAAGCAGCAACAAAACCAAACAGAATCCAGGCAATCAAACAGAAATGAGCTGAGAACTGTCCCAGTGTGTGTGAGACACAAGGACAGTGAGAGCAAGGATAAAATGAATAAAGAAATAAAAGCTTGACAGAGGTCAAACTTAACAGGACTTCACTGATACCTTAACCTTAACTGATACCTTCAACTTCACAATTTAGGAAAAGAACAGAGCTTAACAGCATTTAACCTCACTTACAACCAATGACTTAAAGATTTAATAGTGGAAAACATTAAGCAATATTCAACTTAGCTTATAACATAGTAAACTTTGCAAAAAAAGAAACTCTTAATACCCTTTAACTTAACTTATTTGTCATGATGCAACCTTACTTACAGGCCTGACTGACTCAGCTGTCCAAGGCATTCAAGCCCCTCAGAAAGCAGCATTTCTGCCACATTTCTCCAGCACAGGCACTCCTGTGTGCACACAGACACAAAGACTCAGTCCAAGGCACCCGTAAGCAATTCCCCTGAGGGCAGGGAATGCTCTCTGTGGATCCTTTGGCATCTCCCCAGCAAAGGGCAAAGGATTGAGCCTGGAGGAGTGGGGGGATCAGCCCAGGCTCCATCGTGGTTTGGGATCCCCAAGTGCAACAAACAGGAGAGTTCCCGGCTGGGAGAGGCCCCACTCAGATGGAGTCGCTGGCCCAGGAGAGCTCCAAGGGCTCCTTTTGGAGCACTGTTTGCAGGGCCCCAAGAGAGGGGCTTCAGTCCCAGCAATGGTTCATCCTGGCTGCACTTGGCACCAACAGCTTTCTTTGGCAGTGTGAGAACAGGGATGTTGTGCCACTGAGAGAACAAAAACAGCTCCCAGGGCTGTTCCTACAGAAACCAGGAGCTGGTTGGGCAGCAGCAGTGGCTGGAGCAGACAGTGTTTGTGATGAGCTGCACAGGAGCTGAGCCCAGGGGCTGTTGGCCAAGGCCGAGGCCCAAGGAGCATTTCTCAGCTGGCAGGGCGACCTGAGAAGGGGAGGGGGGAATGCAGCAGCACAGGGCCCATGGAACCAAGGGACCATTGTGACACTGTTGGGTCCTGTGACACCAAGGGACCATTGTGACACTGTGGGGCCTCATGGAATCATGGAGAGCACTGTGACATTGCTGGGCCTAATGGAACCAAGGGGATCGTGCTGACTCTGTGTGGCTCTATGGAATGTAGGGATCATTCTGATACAGCAAGACCCCATGGAGCCAAAGGTCCATTGTGACATTGCAAGTCCTTATGTAATCATGGAGAGGCCATTGTGACGCTTCACAGCCTCATGGAACCCAGAGACCATTGTGACACTGTGGGGCACCATGGAGCCAAGAAGATCATTGTTACACTGAGGGGACTCATGGAATCATGGAGATCATTGTGACACTATGAGGATCCATGGAATAAGCAAAGCATTGTGCAACTTTGAGGCCTCATGGAACCAGTGAGACCATTGTGACCCTGGGGGTCACCACAGAATCAAGAGGACTATTTTGATACTATGGGGCCTGGTGAAACCAAGAGGCCTTTGTGACACTGCAGGGCTGCATGGAGCCAAAGGTCTATTGTGACATTGCAGGGCCTCCTGTCATCAATGGACCATTGTGAGACTGTGGAGCCAAAATGAGACCATTGTGACACTGCAAACCTCCAGGGTCTAAAGGTCCATTGTGACATTGCAGGGCTCATGGAACAGAGGAGTCCTGTGACATTGTGGGGCCTGGGGAACCATGGAGACCATTGTGACACTGCAAGGCCTCTTGGAATCAGTGGGACCATTGTGAAACCTGGGAGCCACTGTGACACTGTGGGATCCGATCGAACAAGGGGTCCATTGTGACATTTCAGGTCTTCTTGTAATCAAGGAGCCATTGTGGCAGTGTGGAGCCCCACCGAACCAAGGCACTATTGTGACACTTCAGGGCCCCATAAAAACAAAGGAATACAATACAGGTCTGGCTGGTTTGACCTCCCAAGAGGTCAGGCTGACCTTGGCATGTTGAGGGTCTCATCCACTATTGAAACAGTGGTGCTCCGTGCCTTCCTTCCTATGGAAAAGATCTGACATTCTGCTCCAGGTATGGCCAGAATTGGAGTTTCACCTCCAAATTTCCTTATATCCAGGGATTGTTCCCATAGGAATATTGCCAGGACAAGTCTGGCTGGCAGTGGTTTCATGAGGGTCACCTCTCATCTGTTCCCAAAACACTTGGCAAGATTCTGTGCTTTCCTTCCTATGGAAAAGAGCTGTCCTTCTCGGCCAGGTGCCCATGGCCAGAATTGGGATTTCACCTCCAACATTCCCTGTTGTGACAGAATGGAGGAGATTGTTGGCTCAAAACATTTCATGTGGTGGGGAGGAAGGGGCAGGTCTAGCCTTGCCCTGCCCTGGAACCCCAGCACTGCCCTGTCCTGGAACCCCAATCCCCCCAGAGCCTCTATGCCAGCCCAGCAGTGTCTGCCAGTCCCTGGCACAGCACAGGCAATGCTCCACAGCCACCTCCGCAGCCCCCAACCCAGCTCCTGAGGGACCAAATGACCCCAAGGCCCACCTGCGGGAAGGGTCCAGCAAGATCAATGAGTATTTAAGGCTGACCACAAGGCAAGCACACATCTTGACCCTACCTCCTCTTGGAATTTCCATCTGAACGCTGCTGGAATCCAGGAGGTGGTAGCTGTCTGTGTGCTTCTCTGTATCTTTTTGGTCTTTCTCTTTCTATGTCTTCTTCTTCTGTTTCTGTGCTCCTGCAAATTTTGATTAACATTAAGTTAACCAGGCTTAGACTGTGAAGTTGAATGGGCCAAGTCAATGTTTTTGAGAAGTGTTTTTTGTTGATCAAATATCTGGCATAGTTTGACATAGAAGAGTTTTAAAAAGTAATAAAAGTAAATCCATAAATAATTAACTGAAACTAAAACCCACCACACTCATCAATACATTAATTAAGAAATCTCAAGATTAAAAAATCTTAAATTAACAAACGAAAAACCACTACAGTGTCATAATAAATCTTTTGGCAAAGCTTGTCTGATTTTCCAAAGTTGCCAGTAAAGGCTGATTTGTTGTTTTGAGCTCCTGAGAATCTCTTGTTGGTATTTCTCTAGAGAGTCCATCTCAGAGTACACAAGCAATTGTAATTTCTTTTAAATATCTCATTGAGAGAGTTGTTTTTCAGTGGATGGGAGCAGGGCTTGTCTGTCCTGCTTGGCACAGCCCAGGCAGGGCTTTCCCAGCCACATTCCACACTCCATTGCCCAGCTGGAGCCGCTGGTGCCTCTGAGTTGTGCTGCCCCAGCCCCAGGGACGCTCTCCTTGTCTGCCCATTCCCCCACGGTCTCTGGGCAGGGATGGCCTCAGTGGGGGCTGCTGACATCCTCAGCAACTTGGAGGCTGCTGCTGAATTTTCCTGCTCCAGAGGCTTGTTCAGCCTTCAGCTCTTCAGTGCAGGAATTCAGCGTCTCAGGGCTCATTAACATTCAGAACACCTTAAGAACCCAAGCCTCTGGAGTTTGATTTAAGTGTTGATTTGATTTAAGTGTTCAAATATTTGTGGTTAATTTGATAGATTTCAGTAGTGTGTTCTAAGTGAATGCCTTTTATTTAAAAAGACAGTGAGAAAACATTTTTTAGGTCCTGTTTGGGACTTTTTCCTGTTCATAAATCAGTCTGTGCAGTCTCCTATTGACACTGAATCCAAGTAGCTCCTCATTTAGTTTGAATAGATATGAAAATCAAGACTCTTCATGGCTGACAATCAATCAGATCTGTCCCTACCCCCACCCCACCATTTCCCCCATCCAAGCCCCGGCATTCAGAGCAGCCTTGTGCAAATCTGAGCTCCCTCCAGCCCAGGCTGCACCTGCAGCTTTCAGCTCCTTGGCTCCAACTCCCACCTACTTTCCTTGGAGAAGGAGTTGCCCAAGACACAGAGGGATGTCCATTTATTGTCAGCCAACAAAGCCAAGGCAAGTCACAGCTCCATCAAATGCAAAAGTCATTCCTTTGCTGGGTATTAAATCCACATTCTACAGCAGACAGCCTGAGAGCAATGGAAAACACCTTCTGTGCCCAGCACAGATCCCAAGGTCCCTCCAAACCTTCCCGCCCCAATTCTGCCCAGATTAGCTCGTTGCACACCCAAGTCACACGCTGAAGTCAGGAGCTCCCACCATGCCTAGAGGGAGGAAAAGAGAGAAAGGGGACGAAGAGCTCTCCTGTGCAGAGCCAAGGTCCACGTGCAGCCCCTGCAGTGGGAACCACAACTCATCAGGTTTGTGTCCTTTGGGCTTAGGGACTGGTGACACTCAGAGGCACAGAAAGGTTTCTTGCCAACAAACACAAGTTGAATATTTGAACAGTTTAACAACCATCACAGCTCTTTCATCAGCTCTCTGTGATGTCCCAGCGGCATCTGACATGTCCACCATCCCCAAGGGATTTCTGTACAGGAATAGTTTTAGACAAAGACATAAGGTAATTCTGTGATGGATAAAAACACAATTAAGATTATATTTATTATATATTTATTTGAACTTCAGAAATATTGGGCAATTTCTTCCAGCTCAAAGCATGAAGCCAGTCAGTTGAGAGGCACTTGAAAGACCAGAGAGCATCTAGAGGAGAAAATGAGAGAGCAGTAGAAGTACATAGATCCACCTGCTGTAAAGGAAGAGATGTCCTTAGACATGGCCTTTTCAACAGAAGAGCTGAAAAGACCTGAAGGAAAATGGAGAGGAAGTAATAAAGAAAATATTGGTCAAACCAGCAGAAGGCAAGATCGGTATTTTTCCTCCTGCCATCTGTACACATCCAGGAAATTCCTGTTCCTGATGGGAAAACTATGACATTGCTTAACAGTACTCAAATGACCCAGATAATAAAGATTTGCTTGTATATTATGAAACTAACCGGTAATAAAAGCTGTGCCCCTATCCAGGCTGACATCAGTTATGTGCCCATGAACAGCCAGTTCATGGCTTGTGCCATGTGCCACTTGTGCCCTGAGGTGCCCAGCTGGGATTGGATAACTCAGAGAGCACTTGAGGGAGAGCAGAGCACCTTGTAAGCTGCAGGTCCCTGACAGCCCTGCAGGGCCCCTGTCCCATCAACATCTGCTCTGCTGCAGTCTGAAACAGGGCCCAGCATGGTGCTGGGATCATCAGAGAGCTGAGGTGTGCGCTGGAATTCAATGCCCTCCCCATCCCACAGCGGCCCTGCATTTCCCTCCTGCAGCCTTGGTCTCCAGCACAGCCATGGAGGCTCTTTGGGCTCTGGATGGTTCCTGCAGCGCCCAGGGGCAGCTGAGCTCTGCCTTTGGCACAGTCAGGCCTGGCCAGCGCAGGGCATGCTCAGTAATTGCTTGTGTGTGCCTGGCCTTGCTGTCAGCCCCGGCAGCGGCTGCATGGCCCCTTTGTGGCCCTGTGCTGGCCCAGCCATGGTGGCCCAGCCTCTGTGCAGGCCCAGCCCAGGCCAGGAGCATTGTGGCTGGGAACGGCCCCTGTGCCATGGTGCCCACAGCAGCCTTGGGGCTCTGTGCCCCATGGCCTCCCTGATGGGCAGCCTCTGCCATCTCCTGCAGAGCGCAGGGCACCTGTGGGGCTGCACAGACAGCCCTGCCCCGGGCTCTGCTGGCCTCTGGTCGAGCAGAGAGGCAGCCAGGGCTGGCCATGGCCAGGAACAGGCCCTGAGCCCCGCAGGAGGATGGAGCTGGGCCACAGCCAAACTCAGCCCAGGCCAAAGCTGGCCTCAGCAGCCAGGGCTGCCAATGCATGGGCACAGAGGCTGGCGCTGACAAATGTCCTGGGACCCCTCCCTGCTCTGTCCATGCCACCAAGGGCACAGAGCAGCCTCCTCTCTGGGCCACTTGCCTGTTTGCAATGGCCTGTTTGCCACTTGCACAGGTGCTGGCCCTGCCCCACAAGGCCTGGCCTGAGTCCTGCCCCTGCACGCTCAGCCAGGCTGAGATGGACACTGATGGTTTCTGGGCCAGGCTATCTGAGCCCAGCCCAGCTCCCTGCAAGCTCTGCCAGCTGCCCTGAGCTCTGGGCAGCACCAAGGGCCTCTCCCCAGCCCAGCCAGCTCTGGCCCCACAGCTCTGCTCAGGCAAGGCTGCTCTGGGCACTGCCCTATGGCCTCAGCCCCTGGCAAGGGCACAGCAGCAGCTGCAGCTGCCACAGGACTCAGCCCCAGCTATGGGGGAAGATGCTGGGCCAAGGCCAAAGGAGGCTCCCTGGCTGCCCTGCTGCCCTCGGGCTGAGGTGCTGAGGGCTCTGCAGCCCCTGCTGCCATCCCATCTGCCCAGGGCAGCACAAGAGCCCTGGCTGTTGGGCCCTCAAGAGCTGCTCCTGCTCCAGGCCCAGGGCCCATCCCAGAGCTGGGGCAGCCACAAAGCTGTGCCCATTTCTGTTCATTGCCGCTCTGATGGGGATGGATCCTCAGCCACTTGGAGGTTGCTGATGAATTTTACTCCTCCAGAGGCCTCTTCTTTCTTGAGCTACTCAGTTGAAGAATTCAGTGAAAAAGGCTATTAAACATTTGTTTAAAACATTTAAACAAGAAAAGCCCGTGGGAAAATTTGAAGTTTTCAGTTGTTCTGTGGTTAATTAGTCAGATTTCAGAGGTGTATTTAAAGTGAATATGGTATATTGAAAACTAAGCAGAGAGAACTGGTTTTGTCCAGTTTTCTTTTCTTGTTTATAGATTGGTATCAGCAATGTCCAGTTGATATTGACCCCCTAACCCCTTCAAATGCAGTCTGAATAGATATGAAAATCAAGACCCTTCATGGCTGACAATCAATCACACTTTGTTCCTACCCCCACCCCGCCATTTCCCTCATCCAGCCCTGGCACTCAGAGCAGCTGAGGAATGGAGTCACATCCAGGGGTGTCCCCAGGGCTCAGAACTGGGGCCAGGTCAGTGAAATCTCTTTATTGCTAATCTGGATGAGGCCATCGAGGGCACCCTCAGTCAGTTCCCAGGTGAGCCCAAGCTGGGTGGGAGTGTGGCTGTGCTGGAGGGCAGGAAGCTCTGCAGAGGGATCTGGACAGCCTGGAGCCATCCATGGGCCCAGGACAATTGGATGAGGTTCACCAAGGCCAGCGGACAAGCCCTGCCCTGGGCTCACAACCAGGCTCCAAATCCCTGGCTGTGCCCTGCCCCGATCCCCACAGCCTGTCCTGCTTCCTTCATCCCTGCATTGCCAGGGACTTTCTGGGACAAGGGAGCTCTGCTCTGAATATGGAGGGAGGTCCAAGTGCCACCATTGGAGTGGGAAACACAACTCATCAGGTTTGTGTCCTTTGAGGGTCAGGAGCTTGTGAGACTCAGAGGCACAGGAAGTTTCTCTTCATGGCCAACAGACCATAGATGAACAGGACACAATTTAATAACAATCACGCTCTTCCCTGAGCTGTGTGAAATGTCCCAGCAGCGTCTGATGAATCCACCATCCACAGGTGATTTCCATACTAAAATCAATTTTAGACAGGCATGGTTCTGTGATAGATATAAACACAATAAAGTTCTTGTATCCGGATGCTCATCCTGGAGTGGGGGCAAAACAGCTCAAACAATTCCTGATTTGCAAAGCTGCCAGTGGTGGATGGAGAAGGGAGGTCAGGCTGCTCTTGGTGTTGAGGAACCAGCCTGACTCATTTCATCTCCTCATGCCCTGGCTGATCTCCCCTCTTTCCTCTTCCACCCATTGGCTTTTGTCTCCCACCAGCCCCCGGTGAAGAGCCTGGCTCTGTGTTCTCCATCCCCTCCTGGCTGGCACTGCCAGGCTGGCATGAGGAGCCCCTCAGCCTTCCCTGCTCCAGGCTGGACCAGCCCAGCTTCCTCAGCCTCTGCTCACAGCCCAAGGGCTCCAGCCCCACCTTGGAGGTCCTTCCCAGACCCTGCTCCAGCTGCCAGACATCTTTCCTGCCCTGGGCAACCCAACCCAGGCCACGGTGACCTGGATAATCCACATCCTTGATGTCCTGGTCACACAGCCCTGGCCCCTTGTCCCCATGTCAGGCTCTGGGGTGGATCCTGTGGAACATCCTTTGGTGGAGGCTGTGGCTCCAGGTGGGCCGGGGGGATCCCAGGGACAGGGACCCTGCTGGGTATGAACAGCTTTGGGCTTGTTGGGAGAAACTGTGAGGGGGGGCTGGGGCAGAGTGACCAACCCAGTGACCTAACACAGCCCTACTGGGATGTCACACAGCCCCTCTGGGATGTCACAGCCTGCTCTGTGATGTCACAGCCTTCTCTGTGATCTCACAGACCCCTCTCTAATGTCACAGAGCTGCTCTCTGATGTCATACCAGAGTCTGTGATGTCATTGTACGCACTGTGATGTCAGACTTCTGCCCGGTGATGTCGCAACCTTCTCTGTGATGTCACGGACCATTCTCTAATGTCACACAGCCCCTCTGGGATGTCACAGTCTGCTCTGTGATGTCACAGCCCACTCTGTGACCTCATGTTACCAGATGCTCAATTGTCTCCACCAGCTGAGCTGACACCTGGAGCTTGTGCTCCACAACCCCAGGCCTGTGGAAACCACACAGTGCCCATTGTGTGAGAAGGGGAACTGGAAGTTCAGCAGCCTCAGTGTCCTGCCAGCTCAGCCAAGCCCACTGGAACATCAGGGTCCACGACCACCAAGCACCACCAGAGAGACCCCCAGGAGAACAGAGGAAGGGAAATACATTAATGAATTGGGGAAAATGATTATCCGATGTATATTTAGTCTGGGACAATTAATGAATATGTATGCAAAATACAGAATATAAACAGAAATTTTCCTTTACTCAGCCTGCAGGGCTTTGGGAGGATCTGTCCCCTGTGCATTCCCCTGAATAAATAATGCTGCTTTTAAATGCTGCATTGGTGTTAAGGAGTTTTCTATTTTACTGACTTTTTGGTAACACTCCCACTGCCAAGGAAAGCTCTGTCTGCTGCTGTTCACAAACAGATAAGGGTTGGTGGCAGATGTGGGGCTCGGAGGCTGCCTGGGGCACAGTGACCATGAAATAATCAAGTTTTCAATGTTCTGTGAAAGAAGGAGGGGCAGCAACAAAACTTCTACACTGGAATTAGGAAGGGCAGACTTTGGCCTATTTAGGATGCAGATTTGGGGAGTAATGAATCAGGCACTGATTTTTTTTTTAAGGAAAACATCCCTTAAAAACAAAGGGGTCCAGGAAGGATGGACACATTTCACAAAAGTAATTGTAAGGAGGAAGGAGCAGCCTGTCCCAGTGCGGCAGAAGATGAGCTAGTGAGGAAAATGACTGACCTGGCTGCCCATGGAGTTTTTGTGGGAACTCAAGGGTAACAAGAGGTGCATCAACTTTGGACAGAAGGTCAAGCAGCTTAGGAAATGTTTAAGGATGTTGTAAAGTCGTGCAGAAAAAAAGTTAAGAGGTGAAAGCTCAATTAGAGTTTAACCTGACCACTTCTGTGAAAAAAAAATAGACAATGTTTCCACTATTAAATTAATAGCAAAACATGGGATAAGGAGAACCTCTACTCTTTATTGGATGCAGTGGGGAATATAGTAACTAAAGATAAGGAGAATGCAGAGCTACTTAACATCTTGTTTCTCTCAATTTTCAATATTAGGACAGGCTGTCCTCAGGACAAGAGTTCTCCTGAGCTGGTAAATGGGCATAGGGAGCAGAACAGCCCCTGTAATCCAGGAAGAAGCAGTTGGTGACCTAATGAGCCACTCAGATGCTCACAGGTGTGTGGGATCAGATGGGATCCATCCCAGGGGGATGAGGGAGCTGTGGATGAGCTCCCCAAGCTGCTCTCCATCATTTACCATCAGTGCTGGCTCAGCAGGGAGGTCCCAGAGCACTGGAGGTGCCAATGTCAGCCCATCCCCAAGAAGGGCTGGAAGGAGGAGCTGGGGAACTCCAGGCCTGTCAGCCTGACCTGGGTGCCTGGCAAGGTTATGGAACAGATCACCGTGAGTGCCATCACAGAGCACCCACAGGATGGCCAAGGGATCAGAGCCAGCCAGCGTGGATTTCAATGTCTGCATTGATGATCTGCATGAGGGGATTGAGTCCAGCGTCAGCAAATTTGCAGATGACACCAAACTGGGCATGAGTGTGGATCTGCTGGAGGGTAGGAGGGCTCTGCACAGGGACCTGGACAGGCTGGATCCAGGGCCCAAACCCAACAAGGTGAGGTTGAACAAGTCCAAGTGCCGGGTCCTGCATGTTGGACACAACAACCCCTGCAGCTCTACAGACTGGGGACAGAGTGGCTGGACAGCAGCCAGGCACAAAGGGACCTGATGGACAGCAGGCTGGACATGAGCCAGCAGTGTGCCCAGGTGGCCAAGCAGGCCAATGGCTCCTGGCCTGGATCAGGAATGGTGTGGCCAGCAGGAGCAGGGCAGGGATTCTTCCCCTGTGCTCAGGACTGCTTGGGCAGCACCTCGAGTGCTGTGTCCAGTTCTGGGCCCCCAATTTAGGAAGGACATGGAGGGGCTGGAGCGTGTCCAGAGAACGGCAACAAGGCTGGGGAGGGGTCTGGAACCCAAGTCCTGTGAGGAGTGGCTGAGGGAGCTGGGGTTGTTTATCCTGGAGAAGAGGAGGCTCAGGGAGACAAGGCAGTGTCAGAGAACAGGTTGGACTTGATGATCTCCATGGCCTGTTCCACCATTGCTGATTCTGGGATTCTCTGAAGCCACCCTTGGAGCAGTTGCAGGATGAGCCCTAGGCCTCCTCTTCAGCAGCTCCAGCAGCCCAGGTCCCTCAGCTTCTCCTGCTAGCCCCAAAGCCCACCCTGTCAGTCCTGCAGAGCCTCTGCAGCTCCTCCTCACTGCCCAGAACAGGGAGCCCCAGAGGCAGACACAGCAGCCCAGATGTGTCCCCCTGGCCTGGGGTGCCTCGGGCAAGGGACCAGCACCAGGCACTGCAGGAGCCTGCAGACAACTGATCTGAAGGCCAAAGCTCCTTAGCTCCTTCTGAAAGAGCAGGAAGAGTTCCTCATTCCAGTGTGGTGGAATGCTGGGCACCACCGCTCCAGGTGAGGACTGGACACAAGTTTGCTCCCACTGAGTGCTGTGATGGGTTCTGCAGGAGCTCTGGGCTCCTGTGCTTGCCAGGCACAATGACAAGAGAAGGAGCCAAGTGCACTGATGTGGAAATGGATATCTAGAAAGCTTTTAGGGCGTAATAGAAGGCCCACAAAGTATGAATCTGTATATAAATCTTGAGACAAGAAATGCTAACTTAAAAGTGCCATGGAATAGGACAGATATTGTTGAGAGAGAAATGGAGCTAGAAAAAAGTTTCTAAAGATGGCCTTGCAAATTAGACTTTGGAAAAATAGAGCTATGAAAGATGCATTGTAGTGGGACCCACGAGGGGTAGTTTCAAATAATTGGCTTTAAGGCATCTACAACATGGCATGGCAAAAAGCTGATAGACCAAGAAATACTGTAATTAGGAAATAGTTGGCTTCTAATTGTCATGGTGTGAATTATAACTTCTGTATTGTCTCACCCTTCTTATGAGACTGAAAATGGAATACAAGTTTTTAAAACACCTCTCAGTGTCCCCATCTCTAGGTCAAGAAAAGAGTATTATCCAACACACTGACACACCTTTGCCTTGAGCATAACCCAGCCTGGACCAAACACACTGAAAGGTTTCCCCTTTGGCCCATGTCTCGAAATGTCAGGTCTGCTGTTTGACAGCTCAGGTTGGTTTGGTGTCAAGGAGTTCCCTCAGAAATTCTGGGTTTGTCTTCCTCTGTGCCTTCCCCTCAGCAGCCTTGGGGATGCTCCTGTGTGAAGCCATCTGTCTCCCACAGTTTGAGACAACTTCAAACAGGATATTGTGCAATAAGTCGTCTCCTCTAAAGTATTCCAACAACCCCTTTCCAGCAATAGGAAATTATTCCTAATAGATGAAAGTGGAAAACCCCCAACAGTTTATTAACAAACAGAATCCCCCCATGACACGCGTTCCAAGAAGGCGCCGGGGTCTCTCTCGGAAGAACAGGAGCTGTCACAGAGCAGTTCCAGCAGCTGATGGAAGCTCGGTGGCTCGTCCGGCGTCGGCTTTCTCCCATGGCAGAGCTGCATGGAGCGGGCAGGGCAGTGAAGCAGCTGGGCTGGAGCCCCTCGCTGCCTTTTCTCCCCGGCGTGGCTCAGCTCACAGACTCTCGGGCTGGGAGCGGGGCCGTTCCGCTCCTGCCGGCACCATGTCCCTGGGCTTGGACAAACAGTTTCCTGCCAGGAGAGCCCTGCACACTGCTCCACAGATCTTTCATAAAGGCCCAAACCAACTCCAAACACTCTGTCTGCAGCAGCTTTTCACTAAGGGCTGCAGAAATCCAGGACAGCTGCACATGAGTGTCGGAAGGCTCTTGTCTTGTTCCTGCCAGCAGAATTCTTGATGATCTTGTGCAATTTTATTCAGATGTAACATGAGAGCTGAGGTTTTTTTGTTAAAATATTTCATGATGAGTAACAAGCCTTGAGAGCATGAGGTACAGGACTGACATGCGAAAGCATGAACATATCCTCCAAAGTGGCCAGTCTAATTGTCCATTTTATTACTCTGGTATTTACTCCACACTAATAAGGAAAACCAAGCTTTGCTTGGAGGCAAAACAGGCATGGGATACACTACAGTCCCTCGCAGGCTCAGCAGGGTTGGCAGTGACACAGCAGGCAGTCTGCTTCATTGTGAACCACTACAGAGCTACATCCCAATCTGGTTTAAGTAGCATGGTATTATTAAGAGCTCCTTTTCTGCATGAGACACAAAAATGAGATCCCAAATGATCTTCATGCAAACATGCAGTAAAGAACTGGTCCTGCTATCCTAACAAAGCGTTTGCTTTGGCAATTACACTCTTCCCATTCATCTTTTGATGCAGACACTTCAGGTTTTCCCCCACACCCCTGCAAGGCTGACAGTTGCTGTTTCCCATTTCCTGTTCTTCCCTCGAGATGGTGCAGTGGCTGCTTTGAAACAAAAAGCCCTGGGATCTGGACAGCTTGAAGGAGCATGAAATGCTAATTAGGTGCTCATATTGGTAATACCCAGGTCTGCACTGCCCAGTCCTCTGCAGCAGCAGCAGCAGGACCATGCATGCTGTTGGTGGATGTTCATGTTTCTGGTGTACAAAAGCAATGACTTTGAGAAGGGACAAAAATGCCCCTCTTCAAACAGTGGCTGTGCAAGGAGATGTGAAGTTTCACAGCCTTTTCTAGAATATTTCAGAAAGATCTAAGAGAATATTGTGGCATGGAGTAGGTCACTAAATTTGTCTCCAGAGAAGTCCCGAAAGGGTACATTCACTCTGCTGCTGATGGCAACCCCATAAGCTCATGGACCAGTTTTCCCTGCAATGTGCCACCCTGTCTGGGCTTTACTAGGCCGGGACTAGACCCAGAGCTAAGCAAGCACATGTACCCAGGTGACATTGTGTAACATCAGAAGCTGGCAACCATGAGGACTTGGCTGCCAAAAGGTGACAGTTTGCACTGGGCCCAGAAGTCTTTTTCCCTAAGGCAAAGCAAATTGAAATGTGAAGTTTAAAAGCTTCAAATGACTATGAAAGGAAACTGCAGAATAATTTCTGGAAGGGCAGCATTGTCAATGATCATGCAGCCCACCAAGAGCTGGAGCTGAATCCAGAATTGCTTCTTCCAGCTGTGCAGGAATTCATTCCACTGGCAAGCACTGGTCCATGGGAACAAATGATCCCCTAGCTCGGGGCTGAATGGCACCCAGGCTGCAGTGCAGATTTGAGGAACCCTTGTCACTTGTTATTGGCCTCCCAGTGCACTCATCCTTCTGCAAACAAGGTGCAAACAACACAGCTGGAGCGCTGTCCCGGGTGAATATACATACAGGTGATTGCCAAAGCAGTGCATCATTTCCCCGTGAAATACATGACCTCTTCTTACCTATGAAATTGTGACTGAAGACACCTGTGAGCCAGATCTGTGGGAGATTGCAAAGGAGCAAAGCTTTGGGATTTGGGCACACTTCTCTTTGTTTCTTTGCTCAGGACTTTGGTGAGCACAGAACACACCTAGGTAGAAAACCTTTGACTAGACAGGATCTTTTGGATCCATTGTCCCCCAAACAGGTCAACAGGTGACTCTGTTGTAATGCCAAGTAACAAAGAGCAGCACAAATGACACAAAGAAAACATGGCCAAAGAGGAAGAGGAGAGGCCCAATGAGGAAAGGATGTGGTGAGACACTGGCACATCGAGTGAGCTGCACTCCCATAATCTCTAGGCAAGCAGGTCCTGGTCTCACATTCTCTTCTTGGTTTATTTAAATGTTATTAATTTTTTACTTTTTTTCATCATCAAAATAAAATATATACGATTAAAAATATGTCATCAAACCTTAAAGACAGAATCAAAAGACATTAATTCAAAACTACATCTAAAGATCAGAACATATGTACAGCTGTAACTATCAAGCCTAATGCATCAATCCTATTCTTCAAACACTCTTCACACAGGCGGCAGCTTCTTCCTGAGCTTGGAGGAAAGAGAGCTCTTCTGGACGGGAAGCGAGGACTTTGTGGGTGAGGGAACATCGGAAGTGTCCAGAGAAAACTTCTCAGTAAGACTGTAACCAGTCAGATCTGCAAAACTGAGACATAAAGTTTAACAGAGGCCACAATGCAAACCTAAAGCAGCTGAAGCTCCATAATTCCTGGAACACATTTCCTGGAAATGTCTAAACAGCTGCACAGGGAAACATGCTCCTGCTGGCAGACACTGAGGCAGGCCGGGGCAAAACCCTGAGCCACTTGCCCAGAGCCAGCACAGGCCCAGCCTGGCCTCTGGGCTGCCCTGGGACAGCAGGGAGCCCAGAGCCCTGTGCTCCCCAGGAACGGCTCAGCTGCACACGCACCCTCCTGCTCCTCTGCCTGCCCCACAGCTCAGCAGCCCTACAGCTCCAGGGGCACTGGCAGCAGCACAGCTCAGTGCAGGGGCACATGCAGGGCACAGCTGTTCCCTGGCAATGTGCACAGCCTTTCTGGGCTGCCACAAGACCCTTCCTCCCACCAGAGAATAGCTCACATCCAATCTCACCTCTATGTGAGGCTGAGCCATGCTTAAAGGGAAGAAGTGAGTTAGGTAAACTCCCACCTTTATCATCAACACATCTAATGAGTGTGGCACACAAGGGGAATAATTTTTAATTCTTGAGAAATTTTATTTGGTTTTATTTCTTTTGGAATTAGCCTGCATTTAATTCCTCTGAGCAGTATTGAGTTAGCAAGTCTGAAGTAAAAGATAGAAGGCTCCAATGATAAGAGGGGAAAAAGGATTCTTTCTTAAGGCTGGGCTGTTAATCCACAGGAAAAACCCACACAGCTGCGACTGTTATTTCTGAAAACCACAAAGACCTCTCAGCAAGCAGGCAGGCCTTGTTGGTGCTTCTATAGCACCGTAATCCCACCTTCAGGGTTGGACTCGATCAGCAAACAGAGGAAGAATGGGAAATTTATCTGTAGTGAGGCCCAATGCTCACTAAGATGGCAAAGAAAGCAAGAGGACTTCCATCTCATGACCATGTCCAATCTGTGGTCAGCTGTGGCCACAGTCCCTGTTCTGGCTGACCGTATGAGTGATTTGGCTACTGTCAAAATGGAGAAAGCTGAGTAAACTAATGACAGAATGTTGTGCTGCCATGGGTGTCCTTGCAGGATCACCTGTAGCTGTTAGCCACCTACTCTGACACAGAGCCAGCACTGACCACCATGCACCAGTTTTCTCTGAAATCTGGGGGGATTTTTTTTCCATTTGGCTCCGGCCTTCCAGCTCCTTCCTATCCTCACTTTTCCTTCAGGGGTCTTTCCTTTTCCAGTAAAATCCATGTTTGAACCCGTGCTTCTGCTGGCAGAAGCATCTGGGTTTGAATTTGGGAATACTCTCAGAGCAGTCAGCGGTGGGAGCTCGGTTCCAGCCTTTGAACAAGGCCGGGTGACTCCAATCACCGGCGCTCGGCACAGAGAGGCAGAGCCAGACGCGTCTGCTGCCGCTGGGGCCGTGTCCAGCACGACCTGCACCAGCCCAGCGTGGGGCTGCCCCTTTGTGACATGCTCACCATGGTTCTCTCATTTCCATGGCTGCAAAACCCCAGCCCAACTCCATCCCCTTCCATTCCCTTCCCAAGGGCAGCCAGCCCTAAGCCCAGCTGGGCCAGGCCTGAGCGTTTCACACTGTCTAGGAAGGAGACCCTTTCCAAAGCTACTTTTCAAGGCCTTTATTTCTGTAATTCCCACTGAGTTCTGCATTGCAGCTTGTTGTGTGGGATTTTGTTTAATTCTCTTCACATCAAACCAAGTACTGGGACACAAACAATGGCACCAGGCGGTGGAAGTAAAAGAAGCTTTGCATTGCCCAGTAGATGACCCCCTAATTCAGCTGGCTGATAGCTGTAGGGAACAAATTGACCATCCAAACGTTCCACTTTTGCTCTGCTTCATTGTTCCAAGGGTTTATTCCCTGCTTTCTTTATTGCAGAGACACCCAAACCCAACCTAAACATGCTCTGCCTCAAAACATTTCTGATCTTGGCAGTTCCTTGTTGGGATCGGCGGGAGAAATGCGGCACACAATATGAGTGATCAGCAAATCTCAAACTTTATTGATAGGTACACATCTTTATGTCGGTGTTAATTAGGCTCATACATATTGCAAAGGCGAGCTCACTATTGGTTAGTTACTTATCAGCCAACTACGCCTACTTCTGCATTCTTGTGGATATTTTATTGAAACTATTCTTCATATTTCTGCCAAAGATCTTCTTCCCTATCCTGTTGTTGCACCAAGGGCACAATGTCCTTGCCTGTTATTGGACACTGACTGCTGACTCCTATACTTGTCTCCTTCTAGCTTAACCAGCGGCATTATGTCGATGTGACCTTTTTCAGCTAACCAACTGTCCACAAAGCTCTCCACACTTAAGCATAGTCTGATTAAATGCAGCAGATATCATTCTTTGCACCATGTTCTGTAAGCACATGCAAAAACACGGCAAAATTAACACTACTAACAGAGCTACAATGCCCACTATAATGCTAACTTTAACAACAAAACGTAACCATGACCCCAGGCCTAACGATGAGAGCCATCCATCAATATGGCTTTACTAGGCCGGGACTAGACCCAGAACTAAGCAAACATTTATTTAAATGTTATTTATGTAATTTTCTTTTTCATCATCAAAATAAAATATATACGATTAAAAATATGTCATCAAACCTTAAAGACAGAATCAAAAGACATTAATTCAAAACTACATCTAAAGATCAGAACATATGTACAGCTGTAACTATCAAGCCTAACGCATCAGTCCTATTCTTCAAACACTCTTCACACAGGTGGCAGCTTCTTCCTGAGCTTGGAGGAAAGAGAGCTCTTCTGGACGGGAGGCGAGGACTTTGTGGGTGAGGGAACATGGGAAGTGTCCGGAGAAAACTTCTCAGTAGGACTGTAACCAGTCAGATTTGCAAAATGGAGACACAACGTTTAACAGAGAGGCAAAGTTTAACAGAGGCCACAATGCAAACCTAAAGCATCTGAAGCTCCATAATTCCTGGGACACATTTCCTGGAAATGTCCAAACAGCTGCGCAGGGAAACATGCTCCTGCTGGCAGACACTGAGGCAGGCCAGGGCAAACCCTGAGCCACTTGCCCAGAGCTGGCACAGGCACAGCCTGGCCCCTGGGCTGCCCTGGGACAGCAGGGAGCCCAGAGCCCTGTGCTCCCCAGGAACGGCTCAGCTGCACACGCACCCTCCTGCTCCTCTGCCTGCCCCACAGCTCAGCAGCCCTGCAGCTCCAGGGGCACTGGCAGCAGCACAGCTCATTGCAGGGACACGTGCAGGGCACAGCTGTTCCTGGCAATGTGCACAGCCTCTCTGGGCTGCCACAAGACCCTTCCTGCCAGCAGAGATTGGCCCAGCTCCCCCCTCATGTCTGTCTGAGGCTGAGCCATGACTGCCCTTCATCTTGTCCTCCATCTGGAGCTGCTTCAGGCCCCCCATGCCATGACTAGGAAATGTGATGGAGAGAGCGGGGGCAGATGCACACCCTTCCTTAGGATTTTGTCATTTTTGGCACAGCACAAAAAGCAAATCCAGAGGTGTCCAACTCAGCGCTTCCTCAGCCTTCTGGAGAACATCTCGCCTTCACCAGCCCAACATTTTGGAGAGGTTTTCCCGCACATGTGGAGGCTTGCTGGCAGCACATTTCTTCAGCTGGGTGCCCATCACCTTGCAGAGGGCAGAGGCGAGCTTGTTGGCCACGATGCGGACGTTGGCGCTCTGCACAGGCAGCGCCTTGTTCCCCAGGCAGGACCAGAGCACGGGCAGGGCGTTGCGCTGGACGACTTCAGGGCTCCTGGCATGAACCCCCTGCACAAGCACTGCCGGGACAGAGACACAGCTCCTTACCCACCAGCCTCACTGCAAACAAGGATCCACCTCTGCTGCTTCTGCTTCTTGCCAGCCTCTCTGGCCAAGAGCAGCAAAACAGCACCCAGAGCCCCTTGATCCAGAAACGGGCAAAGCAGCTGAGCATCCTGGAAACAGAACCACCCACCCCTCAACACTAATGGCTCCAACCAGAGCCTTGTCCCTGTGGCAGACTTCCTACCTTTCCTAAATTATTTAACAATCTCTGCATGAACAATGAATGAAATGTACAATTGCCTTTGATTTCCATTAAGAAGTTGTCTAAACCCACACTGAAAATTTAGAAATGTACCATAGAGAGGAAACGGAGAGATTTCTAATAAAAGGGATGATTCCATTTTTGTAACTTTGATGCCAAGTGCCAGATGCCTAATCTGGCTCTTCCCTTTGCTCAGCGGCACACAGCAAAGGGCAGGATTAGAACTCACCTCAAAACTCCAGCCCACCAGAGATGGCTGCTGCCTGACAGCTGGATGAGAAACATCAGTGACCAGCTGGTGTCTTTGGCAGAATGCTTTTGGGGCTTCCAACAAAGAGCTGTTTCAAACCTCAGGACATCTCTAGAGAATTGCCCCATTGCCTTGGCATTTGGGCATCTCCACATTTTAATGCCACTTCCTCTCCCGATGTTAATGGCATTTTTTCTTATATGTCCACTGAAATAAGGGCATAGAGAAAGAAAAATGCTACACAGGGGACTGAAATGTAACCAAAACACGAGTGTTTTCTCACTTTCAGAGATTTCCCCTGAAATCTCTCTGCCCATTTTCTGAACTGAACTGTATCAAACATGGACAAAGGTTTACTAGCAACAGGCTCCTTGCAACAGTCAGATTTGGCTAAGAGATGAAAACCTGAAATGCTCTGGAGACCATTCTTATTTTCTGATCAGACAAAATGTTATTTAGCAGCAATTTAATATTCTGTGGCGGAAGAGACTTCATTTTCTCTATGCTGTTAATCCACCAGCAGTCATCAACATTGAAAGAGCTCCTGCAAGTACCCAAAACCAATTCTGCTAAGCAGGAAAGGGTTATGGTACCCATTTTAAAATGGGAATTCATTTGAATTTAAATGCAAATAATGACATCAGTGACTACTGAATGTGAGGAACAGCTGTCCGGTCCTGCTAAATCTCAGAGAGAACATCTGCTTTTTCTAAAGTAGTCCTAATTTATGGGTAATTCCTTTATTTGAAAAAGAGATCAAAAGAAGTGCTAAACTAAATGCCCTATTGCTGGAGATCTACTTTATTCAAATGCTCTTTAAAGGGCCTTTGACATTCCCAATCGCTGAACATGCCCTTTTCAGATTCCTAATGAAGACACAAAGTGTATTAAACCTTGCATTTAAAGATGTTGGCATAATTAGCAGTGGATTTAGCCCCAGTTAAAGCAAGGCTATCAATCATCCTCTCTGCTATATATTGAGATTATCCTTTTTTCATTCCTTGGCTATTGCTGACACAGCAAGCTCCTCTGAGGAATCAATTATCAGCTGCATTTGTAGCATTTTGGACAGCGCTGACACGGGCAGACACTGTTTGCACACCCGGAAAGGCTCAGTCCAAGGCCACTCTGACAGCACAGGCAGGGAGCCTCAGCACTCTGCTTCTGTCCCTGTGCCCCAGAGGTGCCTTGCACTAAACCTGTGCCTCTGATACCTCTGTTGAGTTCTGACCTAAGCTGTGACCCCCAGGCTCTGCACGGTTCAGCCTCGAAACTTTCCAAGAGAAAAACAAGAATTCTGTGAGGACAAAACAAACTGATGCCCTGAAACAGCATTGGCCACCATTTCCCCTCAAAGATCACAGATGTCCCTGAGCTCCCCAGAGAGGAGCCAGCTGGGGAATTTTTAGCCCTCCCTTTGCTGGAGGTGGTTCTGAGATGCCCCAGCGAGAGCTCAGCCCCAGGCCGAGCGCTGTCCCCATCTCAGGTGCTGCCCAGCTCTGCAGCAGCCAGGGAAAACCTGCCCAACCCACCTGCCTTGGCTATGGGGCAGCAGGGACAAGCTCAGCACCTCCTGGTTTGGAGGAGCTGCTCTGCTGTCTGCTCACAGGCATTCCCTGTAAATGCTCCCTGGGAAGAGCTCTTGGCTCAGAAGGGGAGGCCATACCTGTGATACGCTCGGTGACATCCAGCAGGGCTTGGCCACTCAGGTGATTCCATTGGTGGCTGGACTCTTTCAGCAGTGACACTTTATCTACAAGGGAAACACATGTTTCTGCTCACTTTCCTCAGGTCATAGGAGAAAGGGCAGGGCCAACCCCATTTTATAAAATCAAGCACATTTCTGCAGATGTTTGAATCCTATTCTTCTTTCCTTCCAGCATACTTGGCAGGGTTTTAAATTCTAAAAGAAAAGCTCTCCTTTCACATTTGTAAATCCAAACTTGTTTGCTGTAGCAGGATCTGTGTTAAAACATTTCACATCAGGGACCTCAAGAGTTCAGTCACATGGAAGCAGTGGAAAGGTTTTGCATCCCAGAGCAAAAAGGAAGAGCCCCATACTTGGGTCACAGAAAGGCACTGAGTCAGGCAGTTCCTGAGATCACAAAGCAGCTGGGGAGGAGAAAGTGGAAACTCCTCTTGAAGACCTGCCTCTTCAACACTCCTTTGTTCAGGCATATTCCACCAGTACGGAATTTTCAGAGCTGACATAAATGTGTGTGGCAAAGGAATTTGGACCAGCCCTTGCCTATACAGTTAATTGCTGTGGCCACCTTGCCCCATGCAAAACAACAGGGGGAACAAGGCATCCTTGACAGCTGGGTTTATACCTCTTTGTTCTAAACAAATGAACTTGGTGAATCACAAATTCCCCTTTGAAAATAGAAGACAAAGAAGAAAAGTGGAAAATAGGCAGCTAATGCCTCTAATGTAGAGCCTCCCAGGTGGCTGCTCTGCAGAAGCTCTGATGGGTCAGTGTCCCTTCATGCCAACAGCAAAGCTGTTCATTTGGGAAGTCAGACGGGGCCCAAGCAAACTCCAAACCCCCTTTGCCTCTGAACTGTAGCAAAGCTGCAGTCCAGGACTTGCTCTTCAGACAAGCAGCACCGAGCCAAGGGCTCCTGGGACTGTTGGGAAATGCTGATCTCATTCCAGCCTGTTGGGGATGGTGCACAAGGACTGCACCTGCACAGCCTCTGGTGGGGGTCAGCTGCAGTGTTCCACAGACAAGAGCAGCTGTCAAGGCACTCAGCGCTCTCTTGTGCAAGAGAGACAGAGACGGAGCTGAGGAGAGTCCCTGCCAGGGCTCAGCCTTACCCAAATGAGCAATGGATTCTTCCAGTGCTTTCACAGCTGCCCCACGAACCCTGGCATCCTTTGAGTTCAGGTTCTTTGTTATTCCCTCCACCAAACCAATGATCATCAGGTTCAAGGCATCTTTCAGGGCTCCTGTGATTTCAGCCAGCACGTCCAGTGCCCTCTGCTTCACTTTCTTGTGGCTGTCAGATATTCTCAGGACAAAATATTCAAAAATCTGTGAAGAGAACAAGCAACGTGAAGGCTGGATTCAAATGTCCTTGTTTGAAGAGTGGCTGTAGCAGTCAGCAATGTCAAAGATGAAAGTGATTCTTTCTGTCAGGTCAGCACTCGCTTGCACAATTTCACTGTTTTCCTGGGGGCAACTCACTGGAATGGTGGCACAACCTCATGCTGGTTGAAAGATTTTCTTCTGTTTTTAAGAGGTTTGGCTGGGGACAGATGAGTTCCTATGGTATTTCTCTCCATCTATAAATCATTAAATTAATTCCATTTATTAATGGTAAAGAGTACCTTTGCTTTGAATGGAAGCAGATGTTTACAATGCCTGGTTTTCTATACAGTTGCCTCAAGTACTGAGGGCAATTATGATTTTGCCAAAGCTATGGCTGGAGGAGATCTAAGTTTTCTTTTGTTTGTCTCAGAGCCAGTGTCTGGAGAAGTGCAGGGCTATGATCAACTCTTCCAGTATCCGGACCATTTCTCTAAGTAACAAGTAGACTTCTGAAATGTCATGTCCTGTACAGCTCTCATTAGAGCAGGTTCAGCCCCTTGACAGCCTCATTATCAGGCACCTTTTCCTGGAAAAAGGGAAAAAGCAGCTACTGGGAGGAGAAGGCAGAGATGAGTCCTTAGCTGTTTTCCTCCTTTTCCAAAGAGAAAAACAGACCCCCAAGAAGGGAGAGCACTGTCTTTACCAAGAGGAATAGGAACAAGGAGGGAAAGTAGCCAGAGCTGTGCCTGTGTAAGACAAGATGGAGTGTATAGAAGTGTTCTTAAAAAAAGGCTCTGGGTTTAAACCAACCCAGCCTAATACTTCTCTTCCCTATGCAAACCCATTTTTGGTCTATTATTCTAGAGAATAATTGCCATGCTTTCAGGGGCTGGATTCCCTTCACTTCACCCAGCTGGGAGTAGGAGAGAGCAGCAGTTACACTAGCAGAAAATTCTGCCATCATCTGATGAACAGCATCAATAGGCACCCACCAGACAAATACAGCTGGACTGAAACAACTTGTCCTGAAGCCTGGACCTGAATTAAATTTTTTCTGGGTAAGAGGGACCAGAGTGTCCCAAACAGCCAGGACGGAGTGCCAAGACACACTGAATTAACTTTGCTGCTACAGGCTTAGGAAAGGAGCTAAAGGAAAGGAGCAGTGAAGATACCCTACATACTTGGGCAATGTTAGTGGAGATGAGCTGGAGGCTGGTTTTGCACAGGGCTTGGAGGAGTTCCACTCCTTCCATCCTTGTCTGAAACCCCTTGGCTTCCAGGAGATGGTAAAGCTTCTGGAGCAGCTCCGTTTCTTCCACAGCTGGAGGTGACGTGACCTGGGCTTTTGCACAGTGTAGGAGGTGTCCATCAGAGGGAGATTTCACCCTGGAAAATAAAAACAAATGAGGACCTAGTGGTGTTAATTATCGCAGCATGGCATCCCTGTCAAGGAAATAATTAGCATTGACTCTGTGATTCCAGAAGGCTGATCAATCACTTTATTATACTATACTATACTATACTATACTATACTATACTATACTATACTATACTGAAACTCATCACCCTTACAGACAGTCTGATACACACAGACCAGATTGGTCAATTGAATCCAAAACACCATCACCAGTGGCCAATTAAGAAATTACCCTTTTGTAAACAAATCTCCATACCACATTCCACATGTTCACAACAACAGGTGCAGCAAGTGAAGATAAGAATTGTTTCTCATTATTTTCTCTGATCTTCTAACATCCTTCCCCAGGACAATGCCTGGCAAAGTTGTGCCTGCTGCTCTCTATGGAGAGAGCTGCAGCCACAGACAATACCTTCAGTTAATTGTGAGCAAAACATCTTGAGCAGCTTTCCTAATCATGTGATTTCAAGCTGGAAAATCATGAGGCTCTGAAGAACAACGTGGACTTCATGTTAATCGTTATGGCAGACAATCTGCAAGTGACATTCTCACCAGTGCTCACTCAGGAAAACCAAGGATGAGATGCATCTGATCTATCTTCAGATGGCTGCCAGGGCACACAGGTCACAATGGGTGTCTTTTTGTCTCTCCATTTTTGTGGAAACCCCTCCAGAGAAGTTGTGTTCAGCACAATGCAGAAGTAGATATTTTTTATCCTAGAGCATATCTAGAGTGGGGAAAGGAAACAATCTGTGGCACTGGTCATCTCTGCCAGAAAGTTTTTCCTGAGGAAGAGACATGTAAAGCTTGCCATGTGCTTTGTCACATCTGACAAAAGTGCTCAGTACTGTTTGCTAGAAGACAATGTGGCCTGGGGCTCCTTTGAGCCATCGTTCCTGTCCTTCACCGGCTCCTTGACAGATGGGCCTTCACCCTTCTGGTTTTCCATCCCCTACAAAGACACAGAGAAACCTCATCAATCTTTAGAATATAAAACAGGAAATTCCCTGTTGAAAACACAAGTTAGAACCAGGATCACTGCTACCAAGGCTTAGGGAAACATTTCCTAACTTACAGATGGAAACAGACCAGAGACAGTGATGCCAACTCTTTGTTTTCAATAGCCCAAGGCAGGTTATGGGTGCTACCACACTGAGCACCCAAATTCCTTAGTCTTGAGCATAAATGGGAATAATGCAAACTGGTAGGCAACAAGTGTTTGTAAAGGAATCAACAGAAAAAATTGGACTCTTTTGGGGGTTGGCCCGTTGTGTTGGAAGTCGATTTGGTTCAACACTCACTCTCCCTGTGCCTGCACAAAGGCAGGCTCCCTTCTTTAATGTCGATTTAAAAAAAATATAAAATCCTGCCCCAAACAAAGAAAGAATTTTTCACTCGATGCTGCTGAATTCACCAAGCTTCTTCCAGCTCCACAGGGCTGGACAGCAAGGCAGTATTCCCAAAACACAGACAGTCATTGTAGTAACTAGGATTGACTTGGACATCTTTTGTAAATTTGGGAATTTTCTTGGCACTACTACTTCCAGTGTCCTTTGCAAAGACTCTGTTGTCTTCAGAAGCACAATTCTCACTTAATTGCTTTACAGGGGGCAGAGTAGGGAGAGCATGGTGGGGGCTTACACTTACATGTAAACCCATTTTCTCCTCTTTCCCTTTCCTCTTTGTGACCAATATTGAAAATATTCAAAACCCCACTTTTCCCTAATAATATCAGTTCCTTTGTGGGCTGCAGATGAACAGGCTCAGGATTAACAGCTCATTCCCAGGAGCAAAATGATTCAGCAGAACAGGAATGAGGTAAAGACAGATTGGGTATCTTTGATTTCATATTAGCAGAGGCAATACTTGCCCAAAGGAGACATTTCTCCTGCCAAGCACTTACTTTCTTCTTAATTCTTGTCAGAATATCTTCCAGGTCATGGGGGAAAAGAGATTGTTCCAAAAGCATTTTAAATTATTGATGATTGAGCAACATCTTCACCATCTCCTGTCCATAATGCCTAAGGAAGGAAGGCAGGAAGGAAGGAAACAAAAGAAAAGTGAACAAACAAAGGAAGAGTGTTAACAGAAGAGGCTGATGCCTTAAACTCATCAGGTGCAATCCTTGCACGAGAAGGCATTACCTACTCAGCAAAGAGGGAGATTTACCTCACTTGACACTGCACAGTGCTGTCAGCTGAACACAAGAGGAAAGAGGAGAATGTGGGGCAACAGAAAAATAGCATTTCACTCTGAAACTGGGGGTGTGCTTCTGTGGCATCAAAGGATCCCAGGGAGCAAGCAAAACACATCTGCTTTGTTGTCAGAGCCTATTAGCAGTGTCTTGCTGCCATTGCACAGTAATTTGCCTTTCTTTAACTGGCAGGGAAGCCAGGACAAAGCACCTCATGCATCCTCTTGATAATTCTATACTATGGGTATGCACAGGGACAGCTAGTTGCTCTGCTAGTTGCTCTTGGCAGCGATTCATGGGAATTTCATCACCAAAGGAAGGGGATTTTGGTGGTTTGGGTTGATTTTGCTACAAGGAAACCACAGTTTTCTTCAAGAAGAAATGTGGAGCTCACTGAGCCACAGATAACAGCATTCTAGAAATCTGCAGAACAGATTTAGAAAGACTGAATATGTTGGCTAAAGACCCCTGAAATATTTCTAGGCAAGTCTGAAGTTAATGAGAAATGGATGTTTGGGATGCTTCAGTGATGAACATTAGCCAACATTTTGGCTTTGTGTTGTGCATCTGAGGCCAAACAAAAGTGTTGGACTGGCTGATCTGAGATCTTTTGATCTCAGTAAAGAATCCTTCAAGCCACAGGAAAAAGGTGGCAATGCTCCTTTTTGCTGGCCAGCCTCAGGTTTCCCAGTACAGACATTTGCCCAGGCAACCCAGAGCAGTGGTCACAGTGCCAAGGCTGACAGAGCTCAAGAAGAGTTTGGACAATGCTCTCAAGCACATGGAGTGACTCTTGGGGTCACTGCACATGGCCAGGAGATGGACTCGATGACCCTGATGGGTCCCTTCCAACTCAGCATATTCCATGATTCTATGACCCTTATTCACACCGTGAGGTAACTTCATATTCTCTTTAGTTTCCACTCTTGTATGGTTTCACCTTTATAGCCAGACACAAAGCGGTTTTCCTGTTTTGGGAGGTGAAATGAAGATCATTACCTTGTGTCCTTGTGACAGTCCTGAGCAAGCTTCCCTGCCACGTGTGGCAGCCTCTCAGCCCTGGGGGTGCCTGCGAGCTGGGTGACTCCAATTGTCTCCATCAGGGACAGGAGGAGTTGGGCCGCACACTCGCGCACTGGGGCGGGGCGGCTGCTGGGGAGGAGAGAGCAAACCCTGGGCACAGGGACAAGGAGCAGCAGCAGCGCCGGCCTTGGCCAGAGCCTGCTCCCTGCCCTTGCTGGGGGAAGGAGCCTGGGCTCTCCCTGCACCTTCAGACACCTGCACAAGGTTCTGGCCTCAGGGAAACACAAAGGTAGCATTGCACACAAGGCCTGCCTGCACGGAAGAGGGAGAATTCAGTCTCCCTGCACTGTCTGATACTCAATTTCTTTCACGGTATTTACTCTGAGAAAGATTAATAAAATAGATGACACATGAATAATTTAGAAATTAAGAACAATTGATGCTGACCCATCAGAGGTCACTCACTACACAGAGCTGCAGCCGGACTGAGGCTCTTTCCAGCCATTTATCCCCAAATCTGCAGAACTTTGGAAAACAACAAATGCAGGGAAAACACGTTGTGGGCCATGAAGTTGCAGAATATCCAGCAATGCAGCCTGTTTCTTCTGTTAGGCTTGGCAATGGATCCATCTGAATGTTTTACCCTATTCCAAAGCTGAGGAAAGGGTGCCAGGCAGTTTAGCCGGGCTGTCCTGCTCTAGAGAGTGTCTCTTGGGAACTAGCAGGCCCAGCACCAACATTTAAGACAGCATTTGCTCCAACTGTCCCATGGCAGTCAGCCTGTGAAGGTGCCTGTAAAGTGATTCATCATCTCAAGGCTAACATGAAACATCAGTTGGAATAGAAAGTAGAGCTCTAAGGCCAGGACAGTCATACAAGACTCCTTTGGCAGGAGCTGCACCTGCAGTGCAGGCTGTGCCACACCCAGCAGATTGTCCCCCATGTGCTCCACGCCCCAGCAAGGACCCTCCTCATTTCTCAAGTTAATGGCATCATGAGGAGACATGGTTTTCCCAGGGCCTCTGTGGTTAGAGCTGTGAAATACCAAACACTGCTCACAGCTGCAATTGCAATTGTCCCTCTTCCAACAAAAGCACAAGGCTCTATCCTTGGCCTTTGCAGGCACTTTCCCTTCCCCACTGATCACCACATCTAGGAAAATCTGACAGACTGGGAGAACTCCAGGAAGCAGCAGGAAGCTGAGTCAGAGGAGCTTTAGTTTGGACATGAGGAAAAAGGGTTTTTCACCCAGAGGGTGGTTGGGCACTGGAACAGGCTCCCCAGGGCAGTGGTCACAGCACCAAGCCTGACAGGGTTTAAGGAGCATTTGGACAACAATCTCAGGCACTTGGTGTGACCCTTGGGCTGTTCTGGGCAAAGCCAGGAGTTGGACTTGATGGTCCTGATGGGCCCATCCAATTCCCCATATTCTACAGTTCTGTGATTCTGAGAACCAATAGGCTGCAGGAGGGCAGAAATAGGTGACAAGAAGAAAGAAGTGAGGTTGGTTGGAGAATCAAGTCACTGAGTTCACAGAAGATGCAGGATACAGGACCCTTCCCTCCCACCATTCCCATTCTCTGTCTCATCCCTTCTCCCTCACACACACATGAAGGTGAAGAATATCACTAAAAGAAAAAGAACCTACTTGACTCCCATGTCTATGAAGGCAGTCATTGCTCGTGCAGGAGTCACATTCTCCACCAGGATGCCCAAGGTCTGATTGGCTGCTTTCTGAAAAAATTCTGGGGAGTTGGACACCATCTGGAGAAGGATCCGAGCAACCTCATCCACCTCAGAGTCCATGTCCTTCTTCAAGGTCACAAAGAGCTCTCCCAGAGTGACAATGGCAGAGCAGGACACCTTGGAACGGAGGTTGGTCACCTGGGTAAGTCAAGAGGGGAAACATAGGAATCACCTTGAAAAGAAAACCAGTTGCCTTCAACAGAAGTCCCAGGAAATGACAACACATCCCACTGTGTCCAGAGGAACATAAAAGTACAAGAAGAGCAGGAGAGCACAAGCACAGAAAGGCACTTACTCTGGCACTAATTTGTGGCCTGAGACCTTCTCACTGCAGGCCTAAAATAAAAATTTAATTCAGTGTTCTACTTAACCCTTCTAAAATGTCCACAGCTTTGATTTTAGGCCCTTTTACTAAAATATTAAAGCAAGGGCTGCTTTCAAATCATAAAGGCACAAGTGATAAAGATAAAAGAGTCAGGTGCTCCTGTTCAAAAAACCAACACCAGCAGTTGAAGCACTCAGCCAGGAAACAGAAAACACAGGCTCAGGTCTACAGAATAATTTGCGGTGTTGAATTACAACTTGGACAGAGACTGGGACTCTGGCAAATAACATCATTAGTGTCTCAGTTTTTCATTTGCACATTGCATTATAAAGGCACCACACTCAAAGATGAGTGTCAGATACCCGACCTGCCAGTAAATACAGCTGCATGTACCCACAGATCCTACAGATAGCTGACAGACATTAGAAATGTCAGGTCTAAAACCAGAAATGAAGGCAGACCCTGAGCACACATGGAGATGAACAAGCACATACCTACTCTACACACCGTGTATGAAGTATGGGAGACAATTCAGAACAATGTTCTCACCTCGCTGGTGTTATGTTTGCCCAATTATCCCATCATTAAAAAGACCTAAACAATATTTAAAGTAGTAACAATTTTAATGAAATAATTAAGATGAAAAATCTAAAATTGGATACAATATAATTTGATTAAAAGAAGGGATAATTTGGTTCCAATAATAGCGCATAAGCAAGAGATATCACGGGGTACGGAGTGCAGGGTTCAATGACCCTTGCCACCTCACGTACAAGCTTGCCAAGTGAAAATCACCCCTTATATGCCATATGTCAATGCCATCTCCTCCTATTTTCGGTTCGTCACTTTTCTTTCTCCGCCTTCATTAACACCTTTACCACGCATGCGCCACCACTTGGTTTGGTGGTCGCACAAGTCTTTGGGGGTCGTCACTGATGAAGGCCCTGTAGTCTTTTAATTCACCTTTGGGTTACACATGCGCACCAAGCCAATACAATGTAAGCCAAGACTAACGTATCACTACATCTACATATCAAAGCAATAAGTCCCTTATAATTAACATTTTCTTGGACCCAACCAGGTTCTTGGTCATTTTTAGCAACTGTATCTTCAGTTTCTTTCCTGTGGTCCTTGAGAACATCTGCTGGGAAAAGGGGGGTGGAGCCCCTCCTTTCCCTCTCTTCTTTGGCATTACTATTTTTAACTTTTTTTATTATTTCCAGATATTAGTTACTGTATCAATATTGATTGCTGTTTCAATTTTTATCAGCACGAATCATACCTATTTACCACACTGGTAACTGCCAAGCAAACCTCACCAAGTCTACAAAGCAGGACCTCTGAATGGGACCCAGCCAGGTGATGGATGGTGAAGAGTCCCTTCTCCTTCAGCTCCCTGGAAGGCAGAAGATGGATTTTTCTCTCCACCAAGGCAGCACCCTCTGAAATGACCAGGCTGGCAGCTCAGTTGAACAATGGGAGGTGCTTTTCAAGGAGTGCTTAATGAAATCGTGGAACGCGTTGCCCCAGGATGCTGTGGCTGTCAAAAGCATTCACAAACCCAAGAGGCAAAGAGAGGGGTTTCAGAGTGGCCATTTGAGAAGACAGCCTTTCTGAAATGTCTGGCACATGAGGTCCCTCTGTCACTGCTTCCTAGAAGCTGTGAGACCAGGCCATGCTGCTGTTTGTTGTCACCTCCCAGTACCTGTCCCTGAGACACAGTGCCACCGGGCTGTTATTGGGGCATTTTCCTTCTTTGCCAGCCCCAGCAGGCATTCAGCAGGGAGAGTCTGCACTGGCTCTCTGGAGCTGAGTTTCCACTCTATGATCTCGGCCTCTCTGTCCCCCCCTCCACTCCCCCTCACACATTCCCCAAAAATGCAGCAGGATGTCTGCTGGCACCACCTCAGCCTGCAGGAAGGCCAAGTGGGTCCTGGCCTCTCCTGACCCACAGCACAGCTTTCTTTCATCCAAGCATGGAAATATAAAAACTGCATTATCACATCATACAGAGGGCCAGGAGCTTTTTATTTTGGCTGCAAGTGTCCACAGGGCATTGGGGAAGAGGTGAAAAAGAGTGTTTTGCAGCAAGCAACATGGCTACTCAGGCAGGATGGTAGGAAAAGTGTCTGGAAGCTGCTTTTTAGGACTTTGGTTGTTCTGCTGAAGCTTCTGACAGAGCTGATGGGCAGATCCCAGAGCTGTGGAGAGTTCCTGGGAAATTTGTCCTTGGATATGTCTACGAATGCTCTCCCAGCCATGAACTGCCATCTGTGTCCTGTCCATATGTTACTGCCTTGACTGTTGAGTGTCTGAGGTGCCTCTTGAGGCTGCTATGGACCTCCTTCACCAAGGAATGGATTGTGATACAACATCCCTTCCTGCTTCTATTTGGGCACTGACAGAGCCTGGAGCACTCTGGCTGGAGCTTGGGCTCTGGCCAAGCAAGATTGCAAATGAGAGCAGCTCATGGTCCTCAGCTCTTCCCTGCTGCTGGGACAGACAGACACGGCCGTGGGGACAGAATGGAGCTGCCCCATCTGCCAGGGCACTAAGAAGGATGTGAGTTTTTCTCTGCCCCGTCACCACCAGTTCTTCCTGGGCTGCATCCTGCAGTGGGCAAAGAGAAATCCAGCATGCCCACTCTGCAGAAGAATGATAGAAGCTGTCAGGTTTTCTGAGTAGGATGAACAGGACTACATACAATGTGCCATCAGCTCCCCCAAACAATTGCTAGAGTCCAGCAGGGAGAGAGCCTGGCCCCCTTGCTGAAAGCAGCCCCCCAGACCCTGTGATGGCTGCTCCATCTTCCCCACAGGGAACACTGTCCCCAGCTGAGCAGGGGCTGCAGGACCAGAGCCTGTGGATGGCCTCCTGCCCAAGGAGTGGGCCGAATTTTTCAAATAACAATGTCATCTGCTGGACCAAAGGTGGCCCTGGCTGCAGCAGAAGCTGCAGGGAATATGCCAGCACCAGAGATGGCTGGTTAAGGAATTCATAGAGCAGCATCCTGCGCGCCCTCTGTGCCTATGGTCAAGTTGCCCAAATCTTGGTGTCATTACTGCAGCTTCTCCTCTGGAGCAGTCTGAATTGCTGCTAGCATAGTCCAGGGTAAAGAAGCTAAAAGGACCTTTGCATGATCTCCCCAGATGTTTTATTCAGCTCTGCAGGGAGATGTTCAGGTCCCAGCACCCACACACAGAGGGTCTCACTTTGTCTCCACAGGGGCCTGGGGGCTGACCCTGATCTCGGGGCAGTACAAAAATAAGGGGGGCAATCAGGGAATAGGGAAGGTGTGGCTCAGGAACGCAGGAACAGACACATGAACAGGGGAAGGAGCCAGTGGGGTCTAACAGCTTTTTGAGGGAAACTTCTTGTGTCTCCCTTGACCAGGGAATGCCCCCCCCCCCCGCCAGGGTCTCCACAATTCCCCATGTATTATATTATTAGGAAAGCTTCTCTGAAGGATCAACTGAATCAACACAAAATGACAAAAACAATCAAAAGCACTCATAAGACAATTGTTCAAAATGCAAACAATTCTGAGTTCCCAATGTGCCAACAGATTTCTTGGAGTGTCTTAGATCTGTCAGGAGGGATGCAGGGTTTTCTCAGCACAGTTTATCAGGAAACTGAGTCACACATACTGAACCTCTGGTCCATGGCCTCCTCACTGCCATCGTGCAGCAAGGAGGCCCAGAGGCTGCTGTGCTCTTGTCCTGTCAGGGATGAACACAGCGGCTTTGTGGCCAGTGCCAGCTCCAGCTCCAGCAGCTCACAAGAGGAGACTCCTTCCAGCAGCTCTGCTGGCTCCAGTGTGGCAGACCAACAGAGCCCACTGGAAGCCACCCTCCATTGCAGCCACCCCCACCTGCGCCCATCATCACTGCAGAGCAGGAGCTGCCCCAGAGGAGCCGTGGCAGGAGCTCATGGCAGTGGCAGGTCCCTGTGCCCAGGGCAGAGCCACAGAACCTCTGCTCCTGCCTGGGACAGGGGCTGCTCACCCTGGTGTCCCACCGAGAGGAGGGATCCTGGGCCCCAAACTCTGCCCAGCCCTGCAAAAGGCCACCCCGCCAGCAGTGCCAGCAAGGTTCCTGCAGCCATTCAGCCAAATCAGAGGAAACAAATGTCTCTTCAGCTGACACAGTCTCTGCACACAGCTTTCTCCCCCTTCTCCTGGTGCCTTTCCCTGACTCCAGGAAGGGCTGCAGGAAATGCTGTGTGAGCCATGATGATGGAAGAGCTACTGATAAAAACACTGGGGTGATGCTTTCAGAGGAGTCATGAATGGAAGACTGACCAACCTTCCAGCCAATGGTATGCCAAAAGTTTCCATTCTTTAAATAATTGACTGCAATAAATTAGTAAACAGAAAGATACGGAAACAAATCAAATCGCCCACAGCTGCTGGCTTTCCTCAGGCTCCGTGGTCTATGTATTGCTAGACTTACTTCATTTAGGCAGAATATTACCTGCCCTGACTTGCTGGAGACTGACCACAAGGTCTCATCTGTGGTGAGCAGTCACTAAAATTAGCTCAGCAGAGGCATCTTCAGCTGTCCTAGTGTAGCAGAAATACATATTCTCTGCTTCATGGCTGTGTGGCAGCAGCTGCTGGTGTGGGTTTGTCAGCGTTGCTTCATGGATTACTCCTGGGAAGGAATCTTGTGCACAGGCACAGTATGATGGCTTCGATCTCCTCTAATTACTCCAATCAGATGATGGCCAGAACTTTTAGGCAAAAAGCATCATGACAGAATAATTTACAATATTCTCCCAACTACTCCTGTGGTTTTGATTTTCTTACTGATTAGGTTCAGTGTCTGGCATCAAGAAATCAGTCCAGAAAGAACAGGCAAACCTCAGCTTGCAAGTTAGAGTGCAAGTCTTTAATCAGCTGTTTTTGCAGCATTTATAAACTGCTTTTCAACATATTTGCAAAAAAATCTCTTAGTTCTTGCTATACCTATCCAGAACCTGACTCTCTCCTCATTTTATTTTGATTTGAGATCTCAGCATGATTTTTGTCTGGACAGGGAAGTAAGAACCAGCTGCAAATACAGACTATAAGTGTGAATCTGTACTGCAGGAACTGAGCTGTAGCTTGGAATTAAAGGCAAGAAGTGATGCCATGGTAAATGTGAACATTTAGTGCTGGCATAGGAGCCTTCTGCAATGCTCCACCAACCCATGGTTCACATTACTACAAACTCTCTTTCTGATGTTACAAAGAGTGTTGAAGAGCTGACTGTAAGTAAACAAAATAGCCAGAGTGTTAATTTTTGTTAATATGGCAAACAATGACTATCTAATAATTCAGAGCTCATAGAAGTGAGTATTCAGATTTCCACTTAGTACATGCTGGCAGTTTTAATTCGAAATCAGCAGGTAATCCAATACAAGTTATCCATAGGAATTAATTTGCTCTAGGATCTACCTAAAAATGCCTCATTGTCTGATATGTTTAGTAGAAATTTGCAAAGTCAACAGTCCACAGATTTTCATTTCTTGTTTAGTGGCTATTCTGCAGGAAAGCTTTTACAGACAAATCAGTTTGGATGCAATTAAAATGCCAGTACATTTCATCTAGCCATTTTGGTATTAGAACAAAACCATATGACTGCACAGCCTTTTAAAAAATATTTTTAAATAAATTTTCAAATCAACAATCTGAGTAGGACTCAGAATAAAAACTCTACCAAACTTCAACTCTGTTGGAAGATTCCCTTGTCACCATGTCAATCAGCTCTACATTCAGAAGATTAAAAGTCCCCATTATGGTGGTTTTAGTATGGTTAGGAATTGGGGAAGGGTCTTCTTCCTTCTCAACTCCATGCTGCAGTGCCTTGGGGATGTGGCCTGCTGGCCGTTGTTTGTGCAGCCCTGGTGTTTCTCCATGAGGCAGAAAGTGCAATTGCATTTCCAGCCCAGAGCCCGTGAGGAGTGGGGCATGCAGAGCTGTGCCAGACCCAGGCCAGCAGCTGTGCCGCCAGAGGGTTTTGGTTCCTGCCCAGGGCAGCTGGTGCATCTCTGCCGTGAGTGCCTCCCCTTCCAGGGGCCCATGGACAGCAGGTACAGGGTTCTGAAAGGGGCATGGAACAGGGTGGGGATGTCTGCTGGCAACAGAGTGCAGCGGAGAGCAAACAGTCCAGGATGGTCCTGGAGTGTGTGACAGAGAACTCCTGACACAGCTGGTGGCTGAGCCAGTGAGGGAAGGCACTGCTGGGCCTGCTGTTTGTGAGGAGAGAAGGGCTGCTGGGTGACAGCAGGGTTGGAGGCAGCCCTGGGCTCAGTGATGACAAAATGCTTGTGTTTGGTTCCCAGAGAAGGAATGAGAGACGTTGGGGAAGTGTTGACCTGCAACAAATTGTGAATTTGTTAAGCTTTACCAGGCAGTGCTTAGTCATACCTTCCCTCACAGCAGTGGGTAATGTGTGCAAGTGGATGTCTTAGCCTTGAGAATAAAGACAGTAGGCCCACTGAGGAGGTAGCTGCAATGCACTCAAGGAGAAGAAGGCTCCTAACCATTAAAGGAGAATTTGAGGAATGGGATGTTCACCACATGACCAGCAGAGACCCTCAAGAGACCCCTACTCTAAATGTCAGTAATTGTGGGGAAGTGATTTAAACATGTCAAATACTTTGTGAGAATGTTTAGCTTGCGAGTTTGAGCAAAGTAATGAATAAAAGTAATAAAAGTAATGTCTTAGTTCTATGGATACTAACACATGGGTGTGCATGTTTCAGGGCAGTGATTCCTCACACACCCAGCACTGAAATAAAGTAATGCCTCTTTTCTCACACTGAGCTGGCAGTGTGGATCGGGCCCTGCTTGGTAACTTTCATTTTGAAGATTTCTGTTGAGCAGGTAAGAATGGTTGAAATGAAATATTTTCCAGCTGTTTCCCTTAGGTTTACCTGTTTGCGGGTTAAAATTCTGTGCTGCAGGTGTGCTGGGTGTGTGCAGAGCAGTGCAGCCCCAGAAACGCCTTGGCTTGCCCACAAGTTGTCATGCCTTGTTGCCAGGTGTGCCGAGCTGTGGCAGAAGAAGGAGCCCGCAGTGCAGTGGGCACCATGCCCTGCCCAGCCGGGGCTCTCTGGCACACAGCAGCAGCTGTGCCAGCACCGTTCAACCAGCTCCTGCCTTGGCTTCCCCTGGCACACAGAAGCCTCTGGAAATCAGCAGCGCCAGTGGCGTTCCCAGCTTGGAGCAGCTGCTGCTGGCGGGCAGATGCTGCCAGTTCCACTGCTGCCAAAGGGGAAGAAAGAGCACAGGAAGAGATGTACATACACAGCAGCCATGGAAACATCCTATAAACACGCAGATATATGGGGTGATTTTTTAGGAATTACTTCACCTGCGATGCCAATGGTGCTTTCTCTCCTGGTTCTGTACAATGCTTTGGGCCATTTTCTTGGTCTGGTTTCCTTTGCTTGTGTCCCATCTGAGTGCTCAGCTGGGGTACAGGCTGTAGGTGCTTGGGGCACTCTTGGAGTTCCTCTTGGATCCCTGAACAACAGGGTTTGGCCCATGGAGGGAGTTTGTGCTGCTTTGTGTCAGAGGAGAACTTCCGAGGCCATTTTGTGTTTGCTGTAGGAAAGGCTGGTTATTGCTTTGCATAAATTCACAGACTAATATGCTTTGTGATGCTTTGCTTTGTCATACTTTGCTTTGTGATATCAGGGCATGGTTGCCACATCGTCGTGGTGACATCAGAAGGTTGCCTTGGTGCACGGAAGGCCTCAGTGCCAGAGCAGTCCTAGGGGTTGCTCAGATCAGGAGCATCCTCCTGATTGTGGCATTTGTCAGCGTGTAGCTGCACACTGACAGGAGTCTTGGTTGGAGTAAACTTGAAGCACAGTGCTACAATGATTGAGCAACTTGCTGCTGCAGTTTGCACCATGTATGGCACGTTTTATTCCGCCTATTTCATTACCAGCCTGGCAAGTAAGTAGAGGTTTCAACTCTATTTAGGCTAGGGCATAACCTAACCTGGCTTTTGCATGTCTTCTTGCTCTTTCTTAGTGGCTGAGTTGATTTTGAAAGAGAAAGAGCATTAGGATGCCTCTGGTTTGGTAAAGCTCCTGTCAAGAGGTTCAGCTAAAAGGGGGTGTCTGTAGGCACATGGGCAGCATTTGCAGGGAAACCTGCAGGGCTTCCGTTCCCTCCACGGGAGAGTCTGTGGCAGCAGAGTCTGTCATTTCCTCAGGTTGCTGGGACAAGCAGGACAACTTCCAAAATGCAGACTGGGAGCCTTCTCAGAAGGCCTTCTAAAGACTTTGTAGTTCTCCCCAAAACTCAGGGAAAGCTTCTTTTATTCCAAATTTTCTAATGAAAGGATTTGACTGTCCGTTTTGACCCTTGACTGAGTGCTGAAAGAGTGATTCCCTTTGCAGTGAAGTGCAAACACCAAAGCAGTGAGTGTCTGCTCCTGAGCCTGGAGCTGCTGCTGTGCTGTTTCACAATAGAACTGCCACAGCTCAGGGGGATTTGGGGCAAGCTTTTCTGGGTGACTGTTTTCAGCAACTTAATGGGAATTAGTGCATGCAACTTCTTTTTTGAAAAAAGTACCTGAAAGACAAGAGAACAAAAGCTGCTTTATCTGTTGGACAGAACAGAAGCATTGTGTGTTGAAGAACAATTTGCATTTTCTTGATCATGTTTGTATTCATTTACTGACTAGACAGGCCAAAGTGTAGGCACAACCAAGATTATTGTCCTGATCTCTTGCTGGCTGTGTGAAAGAACTATGTCATGTGGAGGGATGTTGATAAAGAAAAATACTCTCTGTTTGGGTTGACCTCTTCTGTTGGATTCACAGCCCAGGCACTTTTCTCACAGCACTTGTTTATTTTCCCTTGCCCACTCCAGGTCACCTGAAGCGTGTATTCAGAGGTGCTGATCCTGAGGTGAGTGAGAAAGGAACATTTCATGTTCTTGGTGGTTAGGAATTGTAGAGCAAGCTGTGAGCTTGGTCTGTGGCACTAGAGTGTAGAGGGCCAGCTGGGTAGGCTGAAAGAAAATCCATTTCCATGTCTGCAGCAGCAATAACAAAGGCATCACTGGCTATTTCCTAATTTTCCATTTCAGAACTTTCAAGGAATGAAAAGCTCATTTTGCAGAGAGAATCTTGCTTCTTGATAGTAGCCAGGGTGTAATGTCTAATTCAGAACTATTAGCAATTCTGTTGAATTAGCCCATTTAAATTTAGTTGCAGTGACTTAGAATCCCATTGTTATCAAAGTTTCTGATTTGTCCTTAGCAGAGCTGGTTGTAGAAATAGAGCTGAATAGAATAAAGTGCTGAATAGAAATAAGGTTGTAAGTGATAGGTAACTTTCTGTCCCTCACACTGCTGTCTGTCCACAGATCCCAGAACCAACAGCAGTCTCTCCTCTGGCTCCCTCTGCTCATGGAGAGGAGGCCAAAGAGGAGGCAAATGAGGTGGATGAGCGCCAGCCTCCAGCTGTGCTCACACCACAGCCTGAACATTCTGAGCCAGTAAGTGCCAGCTGTGTGTGCTGCTGTCTTTAGTGCAGGGCAGAGCTGCAAGTTTCTGACCAGCCAGCACTTGCTGTTGCTGGCTGAGGATGCTGAGTGCTGGAGTCCTGCCAGGGCCTGGTGATTGCCCCCAGCCTGTGACAGCTGGACAATGGGCTTTGGTCTGTCATGTTTAGGCACCAGCTTCCTGGCACTTTGATGGGGGCCAGCCTAAAGCACGAAGGCCCCCTGTTCCCAGAGCAGGGAGCATGTCAAAGGCACTGTGCTCAGCCTCGTTGGATACACAGGGGACACTGTGGCGTGGAGAGACCTGTCCCCCTGCACAGACTGGCCAAGTTGCTGCAGGCACTAAAAAATGTTGATCTGACCACAGAAGCTCTTGGTGGTGCTTTGTCCCCACAAACTTCTTGGGTGTGCTTACTTGGGAGTATTTCAGAGACACACTGGGGATGTAGAGTTGCTGTTTGAAGTCAGGGATTTTGGTGCCTTTGTTGCCAGGTTGCTCTTTTGCCCTTCAGGCAGAGCAGCCGGTAGCAGAGCAGATAGGTGCTCTGAGTCTGCCTGTTTCTTGGTCTTTGATAAGCTGCAAGGAGATGACTGTGTTGTCCATGAAGCTGTGGGGGAACATCCTTGTCTAGTGTGGCAAAAGAAACAAAGGGAGTAGTTCTGAACCTTCCTTCTGAGGCAAAAACCAGACACTGCATGTGTCTGTTGATACCTTCTATTGTGTAGTTTGCTTTGAAAACTACATTGGAGCCTAGAATGGGAGCAAAGCTGCAAGTCCTTGACTGCTGTCTTGTAGTGATAAAACCAGGGTGTACACCTTGCAATGGTGCCTGCTGGATCTGAAGTGAAATGGGCACCTTTGTGTCTGGGGAGCTGTGTGGGCGAAAAGGACGCAGGGCTGGCGGCCCTGAGCAGCTGAAGATGAGGCAGCGTGGGGCCAGGGGGCCAAGAAGGCCAAGGGCACGGTGGCTGTGCCAGCAGCAGTGGGGCAGCAGGAGCAGGGCAGTGAGCGTGGCCTGTGCTGGGCAGCGCTGCGGCCACAGCTGGAGTGCTGTGTGCAGCTGTGGGCCCTGGGAAGCAGAAAGTCATGGAGGGGCTGCAGCGTGTGCACAGAAGGACAGGGGAGCTGGGCAAGGGGGGGCAGCACAGGGCCAGGGAGGAGGGGCTGAGGGAGCTTTAGCCTGGACAATGGGGGCTCCTGAGGGACCTTCAGGCAGACTTCCATAGATCCCTGCCTTAGACCCATAGAGCCAATGCTCAGCACAAGGGCTGTTTCCCTGCCAAACATCCCTTCACTGCATTTAAGTGCTTTAGACACTGGAGTGGGTAACACTTTCATATTTTGTTTGTTTATTTGTTTGTTTGTTTGCTAGAAGGAGAAGCCTTGTGTAATTTCCCCTTCTCCAGAGAGCAAGGGAGCTTTTTCTCAATCTTTCCTGCCCTTTTCCAGCACTGGCAGAAACACATCGCTTTCAGGTTAACGGCTCCTGTGTCTTTTGGCAGCCCAGGGAATCAGTGTGTGTTGTGTTTGGGAATTGAGCAGGAAATCAATGCCCTTGCATTCCAGCTGGTGCTCAGAGATTAGAGGAGCTGGGAGGGGCTGGGCTGCATTTCTGACTCCAGCCACTTTAGCCTCATCAGTGTGGTTGAGTCCAAGAGAAGAACTTGCCCGAGCACAGATGCACAAAGAGCGCAGTTCCCAGGGCAATGCTCTGGGTCTGGTTGCATTCCATGACCCACACACTCCAGATTCCCCAAGAGTGTTGGTTACTGAAGCAACAGGAGAGCAAGTTCAGGACGGCTGCAGATCGGGGCACTGCTACCGAGTGCTGATGTGTGTAGCGACAGAAAGGACAGAATTGATTCAGGGTGACCCCCCCATAGGGAATAATGTGCTTTGGCTCTATGATTTAGAAGGTTAAACAAATGCTTTCTTAAGCTGTGATATATTACACTAGTACTATATTAAAACTTTACTATAGAGATACTATACTAAAAAGATAGTAAAGAAAAACTCGTGACTGTCTCCAGACAGTCACAACACAGCTTCTATCTAATTAGCTAATCAAGCTAAACAACTATCACTAAAATCCAATTAACAAATCACTTTCAGTAAACAATCACTATAACACATTCTACATGTACTGAACAACAAGAACAGCAAGTAGAGATAATAATTGTTTTCTCCTCTAAATTTTTCATTACCTTCCCTTAAAAAAAACCCTAGGAGAGAGAATTATATCTCTCTTTGTTCAAAGAATGTAAATACCACAGCACAGTAAAGAGAGATTATAAAAGTGAGATCTGTCTATCTGTCTATTTGAATCTTCCTGGCTCTGCTCCAAAGCAGTGGAAGATGCCAAGCTCACCTAAAGGCATCCCTTCAGGAGAGGAGTAGAGACAAGTTCCACTGACTGATCGTGAGCAGGCAGAGATGTTTCCCCCTCCAGAGATGGTTGTTTTTTCCCCTCATGTTTTCCTGCTCCAGCCTTTTCTGACCTGAAGCCTTCATTTGTCCTTTAAATTTTTGCATGTCCTAAGGGAGTGGAACTATCCCATGCTGTAGCTGGGGTCTGGTGACTTTGCTCATACACGCATTACATGACACATGGTTTCCTTCACTGGCATCCCCAGGGTTGTGTAAGTGCATTCGTTAATGGGGCCTTATGAGAAACTCTGTTACTGCTGGTCAGAATTCTCAGTTGACAAAAGAGGGAGAAGAAACACCTTGGTCCTCCTCCATATACTGAGATGGCCACAGAGGTTCTCTGACTTCCATCAGAGATCTTTGCATGCATCCTCCTCTCCTGAATGACCCGGTTTTCTAACAAGAGTGTGGATGTCAGGAAGGAGGAATGCTGGTGCAGGCCTGAAGAGAAGGTGAACTCCAGAAGTGTCTCTCACAAGGAGGGAGCTCACCCAGGATGCCCCTGCAGAGCCAGGATGGAGTTGTGGGACAGGGCAGGGTGTCAGTCACTACTGAAAGACAAACAGGCCATGGCAGAAGCAGAGGGAGGCCCTCACCAGACCCTTGAGAAATGCCACCCCTTCCCTGTCAGCTGCCTGAGAGGCTGTTGGAGCTTCAGTCCCAGTGGCCCCTGATTGTAGGGCCAGGGTCACTTTGGAATCTGTGCCTCCCCTCGGGCAGAGAATGACCCAGGAGAGCAGCAGCACAGTGCTTTGGGAACGTGTGAGCCCAGCAGCCTTTGAGTCTTGGCCCACAAAGGGCGTATGGGAAGTTGAAACCCATCTTCTCTTGCTTTCTGTGCAGGGGCTTCTAGGAAAAGAGCAGGAGCACACTGCCTCATCTGAGATGCCATGCCAGACTCGGGGAGAGCTGTTCCCTGCCCGAGAGCAGGAAGAGCAGCTCAGGCAGCAGGTGGAAGAGCCACAGGAGAATGGCCAGGTGAGCCTGACTGGCCAGGGGACAGAGGGAAGGGCAGGGAGAGGGGAATAAACCAGAGCTCCTGGAACTGAGGAGGCCAGGAGTCCCACAGGCAATGGAAGCACAGAGCCTTGGAATCTACAGATATCAGCACCAGGACAGGATGGTTACAGTGGAAGCAGAGCTAGGTAGGGAAGCAGAAAGAAGGGGCTGAATAAATGTGATTTTGAGGCTAAAAGAGGGAAAAGCGGAGCTTGATGGAAGCTCTCAGTCACTGGCTCTGCTTTTGTGTGTACAGAACATCAAGGCAGAGCCAGAAGCAGAGCTGCCTGAAGCTCAGAGTGCCATCAGGGCAGTGAAGAGGAGGAATGAAGACATCCAAGAGGAGAAGAATCTCCCTATGCAGAGGGGCAATCAACAAAAACAGGTGAATGAAGGAATGGCAGCCACTCCACTCATGAAAGAGAGTCCTTTCCGTTGTTGTTTACAGAAAATTGACAAACAGCTGGAGGCACAGCTGCAGGAAACTGAGGCTAGGATCAAGGTAAGGAAGAAGAGGCTAGACGAAAACATTAAAATTATCAAAGAGAAAATGAATTGCCTCCTTCAGGAGCAAAAGGCTCTAGAAAAGCAAGCGAGTGAAATAGCAATAGGCAGTGCAGTCACCCAAGGGGTGGTTTCTGCCCTCCTTGCCTTTCCAGTGCAGAGCAGCAGGGGGTGGGTGATGCCTCTGAGTGCCATCCTGATGAGGCCTCTGTCAGAGCTGCTCTCAAGGACACTGCCTGCTCTGCTGGATCTCAGCTGATGCTCTAGACAGTGGCATTACTCCTCTGGCCATTTAGCCAGCAGTCATCTGAATGAACTCCTGCTGGCTTTTTCCAGGTGGCCTTGTTTCTTGAGGTGTTTTTGCAGGTGAACATGGTCACTCACATAAATTTGGAATACGAGCTACAAGCTGTCTGTATCGCTTGTGAATGCTCCTGTCCTTTTCTTTACTTTCTTCCCAGTCGATGACTCCTGGCTGACGGGGACAAGCTGTAGTCTCTGACTGCTTTGTTCTGTTTGACTTGAGGTGGAAGTGTCGCCATCCTTCCTGGCAGCCTGCAGAGAGTTCCAGCAAATGACGGGCAACCAAGAGCCCCGAGGCTGGCATGAGGCCCAGGCACTGAGCCATCCAGAGATGCTGCAGGATAAACTCGTCCCAAGGAAGGTGCAGAAAAAGAGAATTTCATGGCAGGAGGTAGAACATTAGAATGAGGAGCTGCAAATGTATCTGCAGACCTAGGAGGGAGAAAGGAGTCTTTGGGAGGAAGTGGAGCGGTTGTTGCTGCAGTCATCCTTCAGAACAAGAAACTGGCTATGAACTCGAGTAAAACCAGCCTTTGGTTTTGACCATTTGGTTTCACAAGTGGACATCCAAAGCAACCCAGTTGAGCTGCATGTGGCTGACAGCAGCTTCCTAAGGGCTTGCACTTCAAATGGCAATCTCTCTTGCATTTCAGGGCAATCTCTGCCACACCTTCCTAACATCAACTCATTTCTTGTCTCAGACCTACACCAACTCTGACACTGAAGCTGCTGCAGAAGCAGCAGTGCTGTTCCAAGGAGCCTTTGCTCCCTAGCTGAAGAAGTGGAGCCTGAGCCCTTGGTTCACCTCCCATGCTGACCCAGCTGCTGCTCAGCAACAGGAGATGGTGGGTGACTCCCTGGAGCAGCAGAGTACGTCTGGTATCTTTCTTATCTGAGGGACAGTGTGTTGTGTGCACGTGTCAGCATAGCTGTACCAAAGGGTTCTGCTCAGTTTAGTGTCACAGAAGTGCTGGCAGTGCTCCGAGGCAGCAAGACAGAGCTCTGGGTGTTCCTGCTTCCTCTGAGGGCAGCTTAGACAGGCTGGAGTTTGCCTGGGCTTTCCTCTCTGCCAAAGGCAGAAGCAGGGATTGTTCCTGGATCAGCAGAAGGCTGTGACTGCTTGAGTCCTAGCCACTGGCAGAAGCCCTGCTGAGATCAGTCTCTAGGAGAACACATCAAGCCCTTTGTGATTCTGCAGCACAACCCAATGAATCTGCTTCTTGCCCGTAACAGCTGCCAGTGCTGTGCTCTCAGATAAGATCTGGTTGTGTTGAGAAGAGAGCCCAGTGGATTCTGTGTCTACCATCACCTGTTGGGACAAAAAGGGCACTGATCTGTGCCTCGTTGTGGCTGATCTCAAAGCCCATCCTGTTGTGTCCTGAATGAGGGCAACAGGGTGAAGAGAAGTGGCGCGGTTCTTCACGCGGGGCATGGGCAAGGGCGTCTTTGGTCTCAGCCTGCTCATAAAGGGTGAGGGTCCTGATGCTGAAAGCCCCGTGGGGATTGGTTCTAGCATGAGCTGCTCTGGTTTACAAATGAAGAGGCATTCTTCTGGCAAACTGCTGCAAAGTGGAAAAGATGGGAGCACTTGGCAATATTCCTCCTGTTCTGAACTTGGCATCTGTTCAGAGGAATTGATTCTAGATGTCCAGGTGAATTTAATCTTAGCAAGTAGGAAACCTTTCCTAAATCTCACAGTGTTCATTCCCAAGAAAACAAAGGCACTGTTAGTTCCAGCTCTCCTTAATGTTTCTAGATGACAAACTTACTTCCCTTGGTAGGTATTCTCTTCTGCTCTCAGTCTCCTCTGAATGTATCTCCCGGTGCTTCCCTGTGTGTCTGCTGTCAAGCGGTCTCTCCCTTCAAAGGACGCTAGAAATCAGTCTCTGTGCCAGCCACTTGTGCTGTGGGCATGCTGTTCTTTTCTTGTTGTTCCAGTTGCTGTTCCTGTTTTTGTTAGCCAGCTGTCCACCAAGAAAGGGCTCAGAGCCCCAGACAGTGGGGCTGCCTTTTGTATCTCCTAGAAGGTGGGATCTCTGCTTTAAAGTGAACATCTTGCATTTTGTTTCCCTCAGGGACAATGGTGAAGATGGAAAATCCTATTCTAAAATACATTGAACTGGAAAATATTGGCAGTGGGTGAGTCCAAGCAATGTTAATTGTACAAAACTATGCATCAGGTGTTTTGCTGGTGGAATAGGTATCAAGTGTGAAGTCAGACAAGCTGCAAATGTGTTCAGGTACTGGGCTTAGATTGTCAGTGCTGATCAGAATTTCTAAGTGTGCTCAGAAGGCATTGTCAAAGACATCTCCATGCTTCCAGTGTCCTGCAGGTCTTAGGCATTGACAGCACAGATCTCCTGTGTGGGCTGGCTTTCACTGCAAGATCTAAATGGCTTCTCCTTTCTCTGCTTCTGTTTTGTTTCTAGGACTTTTGGAGATGTTTTTAAAGCACTCAACACTGCCACAGGAGGAGAGGTAAATGTGAACAGCCCCTGCCGACTCTGCTGCACTCGAGGGCTTTCCCCTCTGGTGTGAGCTGTGGCTGGAGCTTTGGGCAGAGCTGTGCTGAAAAGGCACAAGAAGCACAGACTGGTGCCAGCCCACAAAACACATTTGGGACTTTGTCCTCCTCAGCTGCCGGAAGGAAGGCACGGAGGGCAGCGGTTCCTTTCAGAGAAGGATGTGCTCACTCGCTCTCCATTGCTAAAACAAAGGTGGTGCCTTCGAGCACCTCACTGCTCTTTGGTGCTACAGCTTCAGAGTCCTGAGTTCTCATTTCTGGCTGCCAGCAAATCCATCTCAAAGTTACTGGTAGTTCCTTAGCCACCTGTAGTTCTGCACTTGGGAACCGCACATAGGGAGAGATCAGCAAGGCACCCATGAAAGCCCTACGCCCTGCCCATAGCCCAGGATGTATCCACAGAGTATTAAGGCAAGGATTACTTCTTCTGAATCCCAAAAGATGCAGCAGAAAGTGTGGTCAGAGGTTTGTGGGTGATAACTGAGACACCGCTGTTACCAAGTGGTCAAGGCAAAATGTCAGTGGCCCCACGTGTCCTGTAACTGGCTCTGTAGGGAGCAGAGAAATGGGCTGTTGGAATGTCAGTTCCTAATTACTGCAGTGCCTAATCACAAGGCAGTTTGGCACAGCTCAGCTGTGTCATTGCAAAATCACTTGCTCCACATGACTTGTGGTTTCGTGCCACCAACCTCTCAAGTTACTGATTATCAATGTCATTTTAGGTGGCCATCAAGAAAATACGCCTTCAAGGACTGAGGAAGAAGGAACTAAAAGTCAATGAACTCATGGTCATGAAGGTGAACAGGAATCCCAACCTGGTCAACTGTTTAGGCAGGTGAGTTGTGCTTTTGTCCTATGAATGTTTGTTAACATATTGCAAACATGCAAGGTAAAATCCCACTTTGGTCACTGGCAGAAAACAGAGCTGTAATTATTGGCTAATTATTATTGCTCTTTTCATCTCCAGTGGATGGGAAGAGATTGCATTTTGTCTGCATGAGTCTTCGCTGGCACATGGAATTTGAAAATTGTTCAAGAACCCGGATGAGTCGTGTCTTACTAAATCAATGATGTCTATATTCACAGGCACCACTTTGTTTTGGAGCCTGATTTTTTTCAAGTGTCTTCTTACGTCCAGGTAAACTAACAAGGATTTCCCTTGGATTATTGCCACTGTTTTCCACTGCTATGCATGCCAGGAAGACTAGGTGCTTTTTTCCAGAAACACCATGCATGACAGGCCTTTTATCTGGGCTGTTACTAAACTGCACATTTTGCTTGCTGCCCATCTAAGACCTCTCCTTTTTTGCAGCTGTGCCTTTCTCCTTGAGACTGGACAGATGGCAAACAATGCACAGCCAAGAGGGAATGTCTATTCCTTTATTTTGTCTTTGTCTCAAAGGGATCTGAAAAGAAGAGTCAACCCGTCTTTTCCAAACAGCAACCTAGCCATGTACATTCATCTCCATGCCCTTGTTTTCCTTCTTTCAGCTACCTTGTGGGTGAGGAACTGTCCCTGGTTATGGAGTACATGGATGGAGGCACTCTGAGCAATGTCATCAGCCAGACCTACCTGTCGGAGGATGAGATGGCAGCCATCAGTCGGGAGGTCAGCAATCCCATCTGTGTTTCCAAGGGCTTGGGCAGCATTGTCTGGGAAACAGGGCCTCAGACCTGGAGTGATTTCCTGTGCCAAGCTTTGTTTCTGTGTTGCTGCTATTCTATGGGCAAGCAAAAGCATCTCAAGTGAAAGGCCTGCCAGTGCCCCTGCTCTCCCTGTACTCAGTGCCAGTACTCTTATCTCCTGCTGTTGTATTCTCGCTCTGTCTCTTGTATTTGTATTTGCTGTTCTCCACCTTGCCTCTCTAAATGTTTGCCTGGAGTCTGTCTTCACTGCATTTTTGCCTGTAAAAGCAAAGGTGCTGGTGGCAGGATTTGAAATGATCAGCAAAGAAAAAAGACTCATTTCTCACAGTCCTCAGCTGAAAAGGATAGTAGTGCAGCCAAAATGCTCTTTGCTTTTGGAAAGTGACTGGTGTGATACATCCAAGCCTGTGCTGAGGCCAGCAAGAAAATCTTTGTCATGCAGCCTCCCACCCAAAAGTGATCTGCTTCACACCAAAGGGAGGGACTTTTCCTTTCCAAACCCCTCCTTTGTCCTCTGCATGGCAAATGCATGTCCACTGCAGCAGGAGTCATCCTGGCTGGTTGGCAGGGGACAGCCTACAACAGCAGGTGCTGTTGCTCTTTCAAAAGCTGACATGCCTTTCCTCAGAAAGGTCCTGCTCTGCAGGTGTTGGAGCAGCAAGCTCTTCCTCTCAGTGGCCATTACTGCTCTGCCATTACTCCCCATTCCCCTGGAGAGGGAATCTTTTAGGTTCTTTTTTTTCTTTCTTATGGGATGAAATCACATCACTCATTTTTGACCTCCTGTTTCTGTTTTCTCTCTCAGTGCCTGCAAGGACTGCAATTTCTTCATTCAAACCACATCATCCACCAAGATGTGAAGAGCAGAAACATCCTTCTCAGAACTGATGGTTCTGTCAAGCTGGGTCAGTATATTCTTGGTCAGGTGCAGCGTTCCAGAGATGTGGGTGTGGGGCTGCTTGGAGTGACTGCCAGCTCCCCAAAAATGGTGCTGGTGGCAGTGCAGGGACCCCTGCTGCGAGCTGAGGGCACAGTTGCAACGTGCACAGAGGTATAAGGAACCACAAGCAGTCAAGAGTGGCCTTGCTCTGTGTGTGTCCCTTCCAGACAGACGGAGCTGCAATCTAAAGCTTCAGGGGAATAAAGTCCACTGCTGTGAGCAGCATTAAGAAACCTGGGTTTTTTTGGAAGTGGCACATTCCATACTGCCTTGGCTAAAGCCCCAAGGAAATCAAGCGTGGACAGTTCTCCAGGAGATTCAACAGCACATTCTTAGCCCAAGAGTGGGGAATTCTTTTGCTTGGTTTCCTAATTGGAGCTGGCTTTCATGGTTTGTTGTTTTCTCCACAGCTGACCTTGGCCTCTTTGCTCAGCTCAGCCCTGAGCAGGGCAGACGGAGCTCCGTGGCTGGTGCTGCTGGGTGGCTGGTGCCTGAAGTGGTGACAGGTCAACCATGTGGCCCCAAAGTGGACATATGGTCTCTGGGAATCGTGGGCATCGAAATGGTGGAACGAGAAGTTCCTTCCTGGAATGCAACTGCTGTCTTGGTAAGGTGCAAATACTCACTGATCCCACTGTCTTTCTCACCTGTCCCATGCTCTGTGTGCCATTGGACAAAATCCCATTGCCATCTGCTGGCACCACTTCCACCAAGGTCTCCTTCTAAAAATGCCCCTGCAACACATCAGCATCTGCTGTAGCTTTGGTTGTATCAGAAAGGGAAGTAGCAGTTCAGAAACCTAACCAGTTCAGAAACCTGCCATTTTGGCCTCCAGCCATGCCTGACATTTCTCACTTGTTTTTTGAACAATGTTGGAACTCTATTTCTGAAGGACAAGAATTTTTCAGTGGAGAGGGTAGACATGTGATAAACATCCTGAGCAATGGAGGTTAGACCTTCCCAGTTTCAATTTTATAAAAAAAATAAGAAAAAAAGGAAAAAGAAAAGTAAACAAAAAAGAAAGAGAGAAAAAAACCTACTATGAAACCAATGCCCAAGCAGTTCTGCTTGCTTTTTCATTTTTTAAACACAGCTCTTCTCTTCCATTCTGTAGCATCTTTTCCAAGTCCTTTTCGAAACTTTCAGGCTTTCAAGTCATCTGTACATTGTTCAGTCACCTGGGTGGGTGGCCTGGATAAGTTTCGGATGTGTTTTTCTCCGACTGCAGTTAGAATTGTTTGCCAAACCCTTGGCTGTTTCTTGCTACTTTCACAAGTTGATGAGCTTGCAGGCAGGTGCCTGGGCTGGGATCCAGCGTGGGCAGTTGACACCGGTGCTGTGTTTCTTTACCACAGGAGCAGGGCCATCCCTGGCCTGCACAGTTCTAATGACAGGGAGGGCTCCAGCTCCCCACCATGGCCAGTGGCTGAGCTCAGCTGAGAGTCAGGATAAAACCCTCTTTGTCACCTCTGGTGATGTGGGAAAAGGACAGAAAGCCGCATCAATTATTTGTACACAAGGGGAGTGCATTGCCATTTCTGGCTTTGAAATTCTCCTTTGGCTTAAAGAGGATAATAGCAAAGTCTCTTTGGTCACCATCTACTTCAGTGCCACGAGCACAGAGTTATCATGACAGTGGTGGGCATTTTTATGGAGACTCCAAGGCCTCTTGCCATTGTTATTTTTGTCTATTTGAGATGGATTCTGCAAGTTGAGGTTTGAATAGTTCCAAGTTGGTGTCTTATGTTTCTAAATACCATCTTGCAAAAGCAGAATGAGCTCTCTCCCTCTGACTTGTCAGCGTGTTAGAGCTTGGTTCCACATGGACCACACTGGATAATGATCAGCCGATGTCTTGCCAATCTACACTGTAATTGCTTGGCCTGAGGAGTATCAGAAAGACCTGCTGAGCTCCACGGACACTGTCAGCTGCATGGAAGTGAGCATCCTTGGCCTTGCTGAAGAAACTGGAGCTCAGCTTAGGTTAGATGCTCTTGAGCAGGAGAAAGGCTGGAATCCCCAGGGGTTTCCAGAGGCCTGCGTGCCCAGAGGGACTGAGTTCTGGGGAGCAGCTGGATGTTTCTGCACATCATGGAAAGGGATTGCCAGACAGCTCAAGCCTCACCACAGGCAAACACTCCCCAGCTCTTCTCAGGCAACATTTGCTTTGGGTTTCAAGCTGTTCCCACTTGTCTGTCTGTGAAGATGCCCCTAAAACCACAAGGCAAGCCTCTCAGAACTGGTGTTACATTTCCAGAAATGAAGAAAGGAAGCCCAAACACAAGAAAGTTGTTAAGGCACTGATTTTTAGAGAGGAACTTAACCCCCTGTGCAGTTTCTTCTCACTGGGAAACATGCCTGAAACCTGGGCATGAGGGCCTAAAGGCCACAGAGTCTCTTCTGCTTCTTGTGCAGTGCTGCCGAAATACTCAGTGACCGTGTTTCTCTCCCAGCCCAAGCCTCATTCTGCCCGTCACCAAGCCAGAGCCGGGTGATGTGGAGAGCCTGCCAAAACCTCCCATTTCTTTCCTGGCACTTTCTGGGATGGGCCTACCATTCATGCACTGACTTGTGTAGCCAAATGAGTAGAGGGTGACCGTAGGGATGGAACCTCTCCTTCTGATTTGACCATGAAAAGTTTTTCTTTTCCATGTAAGGAAAGCAGAATTTTTCAGGCTGCTGAGAGACAGAGCTGCAGGTGGCTCCTGTGTGTCCCAGCAGGCGTTTTTATTGCAGTACATTTGTGCATGCATCTTAATGTGTCTGTGTTGAAGATGAGATTCCAAATGTTTGTTTCCTTACCTGAGGAATACCTGGTGGATTTCCTTTCTTTCCTTGCAATTCCCATTGTTTTCAAGAACAAAGCAAAAAGCTTGATTGGTTTTGTTTTATGGCAGCTGTGCTTAAGAGACAAGAAGCACTGCAGAGATACTTTTCATATCCTAACCCTTGGATACAGTAGAGTTAGTATAGCAAAGTCCTTCTTCCAAAAAGCCTCTCAAGCTGGTATTAATCTTCAGTGAAGGAACTGTGCTTGTGTTGATGTAGTTCCCACTAACTAGGTCAGGCAATGAAATCAGCTGCCAAGGCAAGATCTGCAGGACAGTGGGAAAGCTGTGGCTGCATCGGAGTTTGGGTTTTTGGTTGGTAAAGGAAAGTCATCTCTGGGTCTCTGCCAGGGCAGAAAGTGCCACTGCAGAGTGGAGCTTAATCAATGGGATCTGGGAGAGCAGGGACAGATGGGAAAGAAGCAGGTGGAGCCTGGTGTCTCCTTTTTCCCCAGCCTCAACTCCTGATAGCCACAGGAGGAAGACAAAAGCTGCAGCAGCCCAACCTATTTTCATCTTGCCTGCGTGACTTCCTGAGCTGCTGCCTGCAGAGAGACGAGGCGCGGCGCTGGTCTGCCAAGGAGCTCCTGCAGGTAAAATGTGAAGGGGCTGCAGGTGAAACAGGCTCTGAGGGATGGGCTCCTCCTCCACTCAAGCCCAAGGCAGCAGATGAGCTCCCTTCCTCCTCACCTCCATTCTTGGTGCTCTTCAAATAAAAATGGTGAGGAATCCTAGACTGGGCTGGGTGGCAGGGCCCTGTAAAGGTCCTGTGGTGCAAGTGTCCTGCAATGAGCAGGGACATCTTTTAAGAGATCAGGTTGCTCAGAGCCCTTTGCCACCGGAGCCAGAATGGTTGGAAGGATGGGGCACCTACAAGCTCTTGGGGCAAGCTGTGCCAGGGTTGCACCATGCTCCAAGAAAACAAGTTCTTCCTTAGACCTACTCTGATTAGATGCCCTTTGTGTTTAAAAATATTTGTCCATATCCTATTGTAACTGACCCTGTTAAAAAAGATGTCCCCCACTTTCTTCAAAGCCACTCTGAAATCTTGGAAAGTGGCAATAAAGTCTCCCTGGAGCCTGTTCTTCACAAAACTGAATAACTCCAGCTCCCTCTGCATTTCCAGAGAGGAGAGGTCCTCTGTCTTCTGACTGTTTCTGTCACCCTCTTTGTAATTTGGTGGAGTGCTCAGTTTTATCTAATGGCAAAAGAATTGAAGTAGAGCAATGCAGGGTACAGAGACATGAAATGGTGGTGGAGGAGCCCAAGGAAGCCAGTCCCAGCTGAGCAGTCAGAGATTTGGCTGTGGGCAGGAGGGGCTGTGGGGGGCTCACTCTGAGGGGCCCTGGTTTGTGCCCCCCAGCCCACCCTTAGAGGTTTCTGCCACACAAACAGGGACAGCTGGGAGGGACTTGTCCCAGCCCCATCTGCTGCCTGGCACGCTCAAGCAGACGGGAACTGTGCCAGGGTTACTGCCAGGCTGTGTGGCAGAGAGAGAACTGCAGGGCCCAGTGCCACTGGGCTGGCCCTGCTGGGAAGGAAGGAGCCATCCAGCACACGAGGGGCAGGGCATGGAAAGGTAGACACTGCTCTCTGTCCCTGGGGGAATCAGCACAGTGCCTGTCTTTCAAAGGCAGGGACCCGTGTGAGCCATTGGAGTTTCCTGAAAGGAAGAAACCCCAGGGACAGAAAGCACCCTTTCTAGAGCAGTGGCAGGGCAAAAATCCCAACAAGATAAAGAAACCTGAATAAATGGATGAGTGGGATTCTGGGCCAGGTTTGCCTGTGATGGCAGGGTCCTGCACATGACTGCTGGGTAGCAGATGGTCCCACTGCTCCTCTTTCTGGGTCTTTTTAGGACCCAGAGCAATCCCAACTGAGCCTGTGAAGCACTGAGCTTGGAAAGTAAAGGTTTACTGTTCACTGTTCTTTGTCTTTTTGTTGTTTGTTTTTGGTTTATTTGTTTTGGTTTGGTTTTGGTTTTTCTGTTTGTGTTTTGTTTTCTTTTTTGGTTTTGTTTTTGTATTTGTTTTTTTGCTTTTTTGGGTTTTTTTTGTGAACAGCATCCATTTGTAACATCAGCCGAGGCTGCATCTACCCTGGCACCACTCATCATCTCAGTGAAGAGGAGGATGGAGAAGCAAACAGTGCTATAATCATATCAGAACCATTTTCTCCATGACCATCTTAGAGAAGGATTGTAGAGTAGGACTGTACAGTAGGATTTAGAGTAGGACTATGTGGAGAAAAGAAAAAAGACTCTGCACAATTTAATGTGAATCAAGGGGAAGCCATTTATTGTGCTTCTAAACATAGTTTATAATCAGTTCCTATCCTATAGCTTTCTGTAATCATGCATTGTTTAGTTGCATCCTTTTCTTAATCTAATTGGTAGATGCTGTAAGGGTCATTTTATTTGGGTTGCTACCCCTTTTGTCTGTCAGCAACTCTTCTGCTTCTTCTTTCTGCTTGCAACATCAACTTTTTATCCACAAAGTTGAATGCAGCTTTATTAAAACCCTGACCTTGTCCTAGAGGGTTAGTTAGTTTAGTTAGCTCCAGAAGGTTAGGCTGGTTCATTTAGTGCCTGTCCATTTTTCTGTAAATACCACCATACAGGACTATAGAGTAGGATTGTAAATAAATAAAGTTTCTGAAACTTTAACTCATCTGGAAGAATCCTTTCTTTCTCACCCTGTGAACAAGCTGAGCATTTCCTTCTGAGTTGTCAGCTGTCTCTTAAAGGTGCAATGGCTTCTTTGGTGTTGTGAAAAGTACATATTACAGGACAGGCTCTTCAGAGATATTAAAATTTATATATATATATATATACATATATATATAAATTAATAAACTGTATGTGTTATGTTGTCTTAATTAGTAGTACTGTATATTTTAAGTAGTGTGGTATGTTGCAGTGTGATGTCATGGTTTGCCTCAGATACCCCAGGTTCCTCCCTGATAATTCCCTGCCAGGTGTGTCAATCATCCCTCCTTTCCACACCCTGAGCCCTGCTGAGTGCTGTCTGTCAATCCTGGCATTCCAGAAAAGCATCGAGTGATTGGCAGAATTCAAAAGATGCCCTCCCCTCCTGGAAGGACATTGGGCCATCCAGGTGTCCTCTGTCCCTTGACACTTCCCCGCCCCGTACCTGGTTGGTGGTCCCCGTGTTCCTTCCCTGCCCCTCTGCCCCGGGTAAAAGGGCGAGCAAACCATGCGGTTGGGAGTTCTCCTGGAGCCATTGCTGGATCCAGAGGCCTGTGGGCCAGGAATAAAGCTCTCCATAGAAACCCTCCATCAGAACCGACTCCTTTCCTTCACCTCGCCTTAAAGCTTCTCCACCAAAGGTAAACCTGAGCTCCTGCATGCCTGGACTTTACTCCAAGCGCCCAGCTGCAGCACCCAGCTAGCCAAAAGTGTCTCTGGGGTAAAATTCCACAGTTGCCGCTATTTGGTCAAGCAGCAAAGGCCAGACAAGCTCATGTACGTCCCGTCCAGCTATATTGGGTAATTATTTCAGTGGTAATTATAGTTTTAGGTTATAACATTATGTAAAACAGGAGCTATGCGATGTAAGATACTTTTTTAACTAGCTCAAGAAAGGGATGGGGTAATCAAGAAATTCTTTGCCCAGAGATGACAGCAACAGGACACCAAGAGCCCCAAGGGCTGAATTCTTGCGTCCTTATTGGAAAAGACCAACTTTCTTTCACCTCCTTCCCAACTTTGAGAAGCCAACAGGATTAAGGGGGAGAACTTGACAATAAGCAGAGAACACCCTTTGTTTGAAAAGAATTTATGCATCATGTATGAGATATATGAATATGCAACAGGCTATTGCTTTTAAGGGCTATTCCTTTGTTAGCGTGTGTGCTTTCGGGGCATAATTGCCCAGGAGGCACCAGGACTGTCCGTATGTCTTTGTTTTTATTGTCCTTTACTGTTCTAACTCTGATTGTCCAAATTCTTATTATTCTAACTTCTATTACTATCTTTATAACCATTTTATTGCTACTAAACTGTTAATATTTAAAAAGAAGGGATTGTTGTTTTTCGCAATGTGCTTTGAAAGCTGGGAAGACTCTTCATTCATCATCTCCAGAGCACACTGTCTTTGGCCAGCACACTGGCCCGTTTTGGTGCATCTGTGACACTTCTAGTTGAGGCAGAAAGGGCAATGGCATTTGAAGGCAAAACCAAAGGAAGAATGGAGCAGCCCAAACATCTTGCGCAGATGCAGGCCTTCAGCTGTGACTGGAGAGTATTGGGGTTGCTGCCACTTGGATTTGCATCCCTAGGTGCAATATCTTTGGCTGCAGGAGAGCCTTGCTCAAGTGAGAAGGCAGAACGATCAGAGAGGGTGCTCGGGAAGGTCTCCTGTGGTGCAGAGCTGTCAGTGCCTGTGAGGTGAGAGCAGGCCCGGCCATGCCCGGGCTGGAGCCCCAGCAGAGCCCCGGCAGAGGCCGGAGCAGCCTGAGCCCGGCAGAGGCAGGCTGGAATGAGGCCCTTGGAGCTGCAAGAGGCAGCAGCCGGGCCCTGGGTGCCTCTTCCTGGGAGCGGGCGAATCCTCCGCTCTCAGAGCCCAGGTGGCAGCTGGCTGCTGCCGAGGGGAAGCGCAGCCCTGCTGGGCACAGCCCGGCCTGGAGGCATTGGCCGTCTGGAGTGTGCCCAGGAGCAGGGAAAGGCCAAGGGCAGCCGCAGGCCGCTGGGCTGGCTGAGGATTCCTCCTCTTCTGCCGGCTGCCCTGCAACTCCTGGCAAAGGCCAGCAGTGTGTGCAGCACTCTGGGCACCGGGGCAGGGAGCCGGGCTGCTCGGCAGGCTGGAGCACAGGGCAGCTCCTTCAGGCCGGCACTTGTGCCAGGAGAAGCGAGGCCAGCGTGAGGCAGGGACAGCTTGGCAGGGCACATCTACAGCAGCCAGCGCCTCACACAGCTCTGGGAGGAAGCGCCTGCAATCCTGCAGTTCTGCACTGAGCCAGAGCAAAGGTGTGAGATGCAGAGTGTTTGGCAGAAATATTCAGGCCCACCAGGCCAGCCTGCTTTGTGCTCTGTGGCGCACAGCAAGCGCTGTGCAATGCAGCTCTGAGCTGCTGGGAGAGAGGCAGTCAGGGATGTGCCTGAGGTGAGTCAAGGGGTTAGCTGAAAATGGAATTAGGATACTTGAAAAGTGCAAATGAGTCAAGGGGCCAGCTGGGAATAGAATTGAGATAGTAGGAGACTGCATGTTTCAGTTAAGATTTGAAAATGAGGTAAGAAGCTAAGTTAGTAATACAACTAGCAGAAATCACGTACCTTAGTTAAAGAGTACCAAATATATCAGGAACATAAAGCTAGGAGTGACAGGGATAGAGGAAGCAATTGTGAAGAAGCAGAGACCATAGAAATACCTTGCCTTAAGAATAATTGAACAGTTAGGAGAAGCTTGGACCATGAGCAGCAGGTCCAAAGGTCTTGCCAACTGGCCATGGGAGAAGAGTTCACCATGAGGAAGATGGCTTTCTTCCTCCCATACAACCACTCCCTCATTCAAAATCCCACTGACCGAATTAAGGGAGTACAATTGCACAGCTGTAATATTCAGCTGATAAATATGCGAAGCAGGCATGTAAGAATTATGTATTATGGGTCCTTAGAAACCTAATGTAAAACTTTTTCTGTAGAAATAGAGAGCAGGAGTCTGCAACTTCTTGCACGTGTCTTTGGAAACTAGTTCACATGTGTCCAGGGCTCCAATAAATACCCTTCTTTTCTACTACAATTAGTTGAAGAGTCATCTGTCCGTGCTTCAAGGGTTAGGCTGGAGTAGTGAACTGATTTAGAAGGAGCAGAAGAGTTTCAGCAGGCAATTTTTGGAAGAGATGGAAGGCTCTTGTGACTGAAGGGAATGCCTTTTGGAATGGAGTAATAATCCCAAAGTCCATACAATTGTATCTCTGTGTCTGAATTTAAATAAGAATGCTTATAGATAGCTTCATGCAATTTGTCTACAAATTTATCAACGTCTTCATTCTTTCTTTGACAAATCTGTGTAAAAGATTTAGTGTGTAACCCATCTGGAAGTGCAAGGATAGCATTATATGCCAGTTGTTGGCTCATCTGCTCTTAGCCTGGGCAGTGGCAGTAGCCCAGGGCCCTTTGCCAAGTAACTGTTGTGCTGTTAAACCGTACAGAGGATCACCCTGCACTCTAGGTCTTGCTGCTTCTTGAGCACACTTTTCCTCCCAGCTTTTATGACACATCACCTGCTGATGGGGTGGCATTCTAAGTCTTATTAGAGTATGCACATCAGCTGGAATTAATGTGTTAGATGGAAAAATATACTGCAGAAGTGACTGTGCAAGTTGGGATTTTCAACCAAATTGTGAAATTGCAGCTCTCAACTTTTCTAAAATCTTCCAATTGAAAGGTTTTTAACCTCTACTTGCAGCATTAGTTACTACAGGAAAAGCTTCTACATCATTGGAGAGAAAAGTCCCTTCTACAATAGCTTCTGGAATAACTTTTTTCTACTTTTGTTTCTGAGCTGCTTCCATTTCAGGGTCACATTCCAACTCTAATTCCACATTCTTTACAGCGTGAGAGGGAGGATTTTGTTTAACCGGCTCGAATGCTGGCTCAGAGATAGAATGGAGGAGTTTTTCCAAGACAATGGCCATATTCAGCCAATGCCCAATCCAGCCTGCTTGTAATAATGGACAATGAACACGTTCACAAAGAATGAATTATGGACATATTCAGAATTGGGGTTTGTATATCCTTGAAAAAGATACAACAAGAAGAGTCATCAGGACTCAGCAAGTTTGTCAGCAAGCTTAGCAAAGTGAGACATGGGTGGGCCAGACAACCACAGCAAGATGTGTAAAAAATAAGATGATCCAATCAGCATTCTAATTAAGATGTGTGAACAGCTAGGATTAACCAATCATGTATTAGCTAGAGACGCGTGGATAGCAGAGACTTATTTCAAACAGAGTCTTTTAAAGGATAATAAATTTGACTTCACTAGATCATATTGGTTATGGTGTGATGTCCCAGAACCTCCGCGTCCCACAGCCTGTTGCTGCAGGAGGCTCTGGTGAGCCCCTTCCAGGATGCTCTGCCGTACATGCAGCCCTTCTCCTGCCCGCCCAAAGCGCTCCTGGGACAGCAGGACACAAGCTGGCCAGCTCTGGGCTCAGCACACCCTAAACAGAAGGGCAGGAAGACGCAGCGTCTGTTTTGCAGCCCTGCCCAAGAGAGGTGGGAAGGGTCTCCTCCCTCTGGTCTCACTTGGTTGGTTTTGTGACTGGGCCTGAGGCAGGGGCTGCCGTTGCTCATTCTGGGGAGACCAGAGTTGCCAGAACCACACCGAAGGTGCAGGCACTGCCTGACAGCGCTGCGGCCACTGGGACAGTCGCGCTTCCGAGTCTCAGCCACTCCCTGCTGCTGCTGCTCACGGTCCTTGTCCCCTTCAGCGTGCTCAGCATGCCCTTTAAGTCCACGCCGCTGTGCAACTGGAGCAGCGGGACAGGGACCTTTGCAGCCTGAGCTGCCCTTGTTCCTCTCTGTCCGTGCCTGGAACACAGCAGGCAGGAGAAGGGCAGCAGGGCCCTGCGTGTCTCCGGGCTCAGGTTTTGTGTTGCTTCAGCTCCACGGAGATGCGGATCAAGTGAAAAACCCAAACAGTTTATTAAGGGAAAGCGAAGGTAAGGGGTGAGCTGGGAGGCAGAAAAGGGGATGGGCAGGGCCTGAGGTCTGCAGGGAGGGAGGTGCCAACAGGGATTGAGATGGCAGGAGCTGCTGGAACTTCACACAGGCTCAGCTCTGAGCAGCCATGCTGTGCCTGGAGCTCCAGCTGCTCCATCCTGTTCTGCAGGTGCTCCCATCTTCAATGGGCACTTGAAATCGCTGATGGACACTGGTACATCTGATCCATCAGACAAAGTCCTGCAGATCTTCCTTCAAAGATCATCTGAAGCAGTTTGCTCAGGCACGATGAACTCTCATCTTCCTTCAAGGCTTGAAGAGCTGGAAGAGAGAGGAACAGAGCCAAGGTCAGAGGCCAGATTGAGGAAATCCAAGGAAAGCCTCCTGCCAGGGCCATCCCAGCCGGCTGCAGAGGCCCGGGCATGGCTCTCACTGTAGCCAGGGCAGCAGCCGGGCTGGGGGCAGGGAGGGGCGCCGGGCTCAGGGCTCACCCATGAACCTGACAGCTGCCTCTCGCAGGGTCCTCTGTGGGCTCTCAGCCGCTCGGCTCTCGTCCTGCAGCAGCTGCGGGGAGCACCAGCAGGGAAGGCTTGGCATGGGCTCTGCCCCTTGGCCGGGCTCTCCCTGGCCCCAGCACCGGCCTTGCCGGCCCACACAGCCCGGGACAGGGAGCAGCGTGGGGGGCACAGGCTGGCGGGCCCGGCTGCGGCGCTGGGCAGTGGCACAGCTGCCGGTCCCCCGCATCGTGCACCAGGGGCAGGGCTCGAGCTCCCCGGCTGTCCTTACCAGGCTCTCAGCAAACTTAATCCGCCACGCCTTCGTCAGCAGCTCCTCAAGGTCCCTCCTCTTCAGGAAGCGTGCCGCACAAAGCAGGGCTTGGAAAGAGGCCTGGAGAGTGGCAGAGAGCTGCGGGTGGCACCAGAGCCCAGGGCACAGGACCTGTGTCCCTGTGCCATGACCATGGGGAGGCTGGAGCCCGCCAGGTGCCAGGGCAGGAGGTGGCCAAGCCCCTTGCCAGGGATGCGGCACCATCACACTAAACCTCACCTTGGCCACATACAGGTTCTCATCGTGCCAGCGCAAGAATAGAGGGAGCAGGCTCTGGTTCACAAATGTCGTGAGAAGCTCTTCCCCCTCTTCCACTACCAGCTCCATCACCTTGCAAAAGAGCTGAATGGAGAGCAGCTGCACGTGGCTGTTGTCCTGGAAGGAAAGGAAAAGACCTCAGCACCAACTACTCCAGGCCCATTGAGGCAAAGGCCCAGAACTGCACAGAGCACAAAGTTTCCAGGTAGCATCCAGTGCCCTTGGCTGGGGGCACATAGCCTTACGTTCTCAAAGTGTGGCGGGAGGGACTCAGCCAGCTTCAGGGCGGTGACGCTGGGTAGCAGGAGGTCTTTGTCCTGGAGTGTATGTGTGAGCACACAGAGGCTCATCCAGACCACCTCTGCATCTGGGTCAGCCAGCTGCTCCACCAGGTGTGGATAGAGGCAGCATATTCCTCCGGCCTGTGTGCAAGACCAGGCTGTGCTGTGAAGCCGTGAATGGCCGCAGCACCAACAGCTGCTTGGGGCACTGGGGCAGCTGAAGCAGGAGGCAGGAGAGCTGGGAGCAGCTGCCTCTGCTGCCAAAGGCCAGCCAAGCCCAGAGGTCTGCGTTGCCCAGCCCCACACTGCCAGCATGGCTTCAGCCACTGCCCCTTCTCACCAGCGAGGGCTCCTTGCTGAGCACCACAAGGCCTCTGAGTGCCCGGCGCAGCCTGTCCCTGCACTGGCTCAGCAGGTGCCTGGATACCACCAGCAGGGCACTGGGACCGTGTTTGCTCAAGTCCAGACACTCCAGGACCTGAAAGGCACAGGGCAGTGATGGGGGAGCCGGCCGGCAGGAGCCCAGAGCCTCATAGGGCCAGGCCCAGGCAGCAGCAGTGGGTGTGGGCAGCCTCCCAGGCGGCTGCAGCTACGGGAGGCCCAAGAGCTGGGAGGCAGCTCAGCCAGGCAGCGCTGGCCATCAGGCTCACCTCCACAAAGAACACCAGGGCAGGCAGATGCCAGCGGGGCTGCTTCCCGAGGAGCAGGCTGAGCAGGTGTGAGGCCATGTGGGGACACAAGGGGCTCAAGCCACGGCGCATCTCCCTGGCATGGGAAAAAGGCACCAAGGCCCTGAGCCGGGCGGGCAGACCTCTCCCAGGCGTGGTCTCACAGAGGTCTGATCTTTCTCCAGCACTCTGCAAGGGGACATGGGGCCCTTGGGAGGCGGCTGCTGCTGGGCATCCTCCTCTCCCAGCCTTTCCCAGTCTGCTCGGCCCTCCCTCGCTGACAAGGGCTCTCGCTTACAGCCCCAGGGACTGTGTGGGGCACTCTGGGCAGGGAGCACAAATGCTGACGGTGGCGGCGGGGCGTAGGAGATCTCACCTGGCCAGCAGATCTGCTGCATAGTGCTGGGTGTCGGCACAGAGCAGCTTCTCCCAGACCCGCTTGTTCTCCAGAGCCACCAGCTTCTTGTCAAAGCCCAGGCGGGAGAGCAGAGCCTTCATGGTCTGCACTGCAAACCTGCATGCCGAGCAAAGGCCAGGTCACTCTGGGAGCGCTGGCCCTGGCCACGAGGGCGTGGGAAGGACAGGGCGACTGGCACCTGTGGGGATGGCAGGGAAGGCCGTGTTCTTCCCGGCACGCTCTCCAGAATCTCCCAGTTTCAATGTCCCCTGGCATCTGCTCTGTGGTGGTGAAAATTTGCAAGAGCAGAGCCACAAACAGTTGGGGAGAATGAAGCAGAATGGCACAGTGCCACTCACACATGGGAGCAATCCTCCACAGCACCAGAGTTGCCTGCAAGAGACAAAGCAGCCTGAGGCAGCGCTCAGTGCCAGGGTGTCTATGAGGCAGGGCCCGAGAGGAGACGCCGGGGGAGCACGCGGCCTGCTGCCCCTGAGCCTGCCCCTAGGCCAGCTTTGAGCCCAGGCAGGGAGCTGCAGGCTAGGGAGAGCAGGGAGAGGTGCTGGAGAGGCAACCAGGAGGGCGAGCAAAGACCAGCTCCAGAAACTCACAGCCAGGGCAAAGACAGCCTTGTCTCCGCAGGAGAAGCTGCCATAGGGCGGCTGCTCCTCCATGGCAGAGAGCAGCGCTGGAAGCACCTCCTGGGCGGCCACTCCGGACGTGCCGATGGCTCTCCACATCAGCGCGGCGGCTCTGTGTGAGCAGAGCTGTGCGTCAGCACCGTGCCCCGTGCGGCTGCGTGGGGCTGGGTGACAGAGCCCCGGTGCCCTGAGGGGCAGAGAGGGAGCATGGCAGAGGCTCAGGAAACAGAGGGGCCCGAGGCTCCCGCAGCTCTCTGCCTGTCTGGCAGAGCCCACTGGACAGGCTGTACAGGGTGAGGGGCCCTACGGGCCGGTGAGCACTGAGCTCTCCAGGCACTTGTGCTCTGTACCTGTCACACGTTGGGGCACAGCATAGGAGGCTCATCACCACTTGAACAGGGTGTTCCTCTGTCAGGTTCAGAATCTCCATTTGCAGCCTGGCATCCACGGTGACACAGGACGCCAGTCTCCGGAGAATATCCCTGACCATGGCTTGCACCTGGAGGACGCGGCGTGGGGAAGACTTGGAGTGCTGTCCAAGGGAGCAACTTGCCCAGCTTCCCCAAAGAAGTGCTTGCCTTCCCACCCCACTGTAATGGCCTCAAAGGCTGAGGGGGTCCAGCGGATGTAGCTTGAGGAGCCACATGATCCTGGGAGGCCTTCAGCCCTGGCCCCAGTTTGCTTAGCTGTGGAGAGCTTTGTTCAGACATGGCTTATAGAAAAAGGCCATGATCACATACAGCTGGTTAAAAAGTAAAAGGCAGCTGTAACCAGCAAGTTCTCAGGCTTTTCCTTAAAAACAATAAATACCTTGTCCGTGGCTAAGTTATGAGAAAAACATGGTGGAAAACATGGAGTCCTTGAAGAGTGCTCAATAACAAGTCAACAGCAGGATCAGAAAAACAAGTATTAGCCTCAACAAGAAACCACAGGTATTGACAACAAAGGAGGGGTTGGTGTGTAATCTGTAACCAGTGATGAGCTCCGGTTTTGCAATATGTATGAACTTAATTAACACTACTATAAAAGTGTGTAAGCTGGATCAATAAATCTGAGATCGATGCTCATCAATCGGATGTGTGCTCGTTCTTCCTTCACTTTCGTCACTTACCTGCTGTGGAGAAGCAGCACGCTTCTGGAAAACCTCCAGAGTGGGTGCAGGAGCCACGGTCAGTGTGGGCATGGCTTGAGTGTCTGGCATGCCCTGAGCCTGGGTGTGGGTGATGGCCATGCCCTCAGTCAGGGCCATGCCAGCCTCCGCCCTGCCCTGGGCCGTGTCCTGCTCAGAGGCTGCTGCGAGCTCCGAGGATGCTGAGATGGCAGCAGCCTCTGCCCGCAGCTGGCCAGGCCTGGAGTCGGGCTGGGCCGTGCCCTTGGTGCCGGTGCCATGGGTCTTTGTGCGGCCCAGGTGCAGAAACCTCCGCAGTGTCTGCAGCAGAAGGAGGGAGGGCGGGGAGGGACGTTCCATGGCCTGCTCCAAGCGCAGGGATCAGCCAAGCAGCGCCAGTAGGCCCGGCCCAGGTGGGGATGGCCGCAGGTACCTGCGCTGTTCTGTGGAAGCGGCCACAGGTGGGCTCCTGCTCTTGAGTTGGGTCCCTGGCTTCATCTGTTAAAGAGCAAGCGCAGCCAGAGATGAGGGGCTGCGGGAGAGGCTGGAGAACACAGCCCAGCCCTGCGCTCCCCAGGCAGGGACAGCCCCACGGGAGCCCAGGGGATGGAGCGCGGCAATTCAGGGGCGCAGCCCCGGTCTCTCTCCCATCCCGTCCATGGGCATGTCCACAGGGATGGGATGGGATGGGATGGGATGGGATGGGATGGGTTGGGATGGGATAGGATGGGATGGGATGGGATGGGATGGGATGGGGTGGGGCAGGGCCAGGCCAGCTGCAGGCACTGGCCCAGCAGCCCAGCTCCACCACTCACTGTCCTGCAGCATCTGCAACTTCTCTGGCTCTGCAGGCTTCTGCACTGGGGCAGCTGCAGGGCCTTTGCTTTTCTTGCCCCGAAGCCCCTTGAACAGACTGAGCAGTCCGCCCGCCATCCTGCTGTCTAACCTTTCAAATGCCTTGGCAAAGGCCTGCGTCAGCAAGGGCTGCAGTCTTGCCTTGAAGGCACCTGCAACAGAGGAGCCTCAGAAAGGCGAGAGGACAGCAAGTCCTGCCCTCGAGGGCTCCTGCCACAATGACAGGAGACTCCTGGCAAACAATGGAGGTCACCAAGTCCCACGGCCTGGCCACGAGGGCACCAGCTGCAGGGATGGGAGATGCCTCGGAAAAGCTCCGAGTCACCAAATGCCGAGGTCTGGCCGTGAGGCCAGCCACAGGAGGAATGCCTTGGAAAAGCTCCAGGTCAGCAGCCAACGAGCTGACTGTGCAGGGTCGCCTCACAGCACCGCTCTGTCACCTCCTGTCCCGTTGCGTGCACTGAGCACTGTGGTGTGGCTGTGTGGCTGCCAGCCCCTATGTCAGCGCGTGTCACAAAGGGCTGCCAAGACACGGTGTCCCTTTCGGTTCCACAGGGAACCTGCTGCACCGTGTCACAAAGGGACATGCTGCCACGTGCCCCGGGGCCAACCACTCCCCACCCAAGGTGCCCCCGCTTGGAAGGAATCCATTGCCCCAAATGTCTAACACAGCCCTGGACACACCAAGAGCTGCCAAGTGCTCGGGGAAGGACTCTCCACGGGGCCCGCACAGCCCAGCTCGCTGCTGGCCCTGAAGCAGAGCAGCTTCCAGCAAGCAAGAGGCAAATGCATCTTGCCAAGAGTTAAAACACAGCAGATAGGGAAGATGGCATGAATGTGCATAAAGGCCTTTGAATTCACAGGTCTCTGAGAGGCATTTGGGGCTCTTGGCTGGACAGAGATGATCCCCCTCTGTCCTGTGCTCAAAGGGGGGGGACACACCCTGCCGCTGGTGCTTGCCTTGGTCTCTGCAGGCCCAGGCAGATTGCCAAAGCTGCTCTTCACAGCCTTCTCCCTTGCCATGCCCCTCTGCCAAGTGCAAGGGGCCTCAAGGATGGAAAGGAGCGCAAGGAGCCAAAGGGAGACAGCTGCACCTAGCTCACTAGAGGCTCCTGGGGAAGCACTTTGCTTGAGAAGCAAGCCCCTCTCTTCCAAAGGCATTTCCCCAAATGTGTCCATTTCCCAGGGAACACCAACATACACTTAAGAAACCCTGGCAAGGCTCAATTACTTCTGCACCTTGTAGCACAGGCACTCCAGCTCGAGCTCATCTTCCTTCTCCCAAGCCTGTTTCCTCATGTCCATTGTGGCACGCAGCCCCAGACCCCCTATAAACAAGAGCTGCCCGCTGCCCCTTCAAGTGACCGAGCTCCTGCCTGCGCTCACGACAGCAAAACCAGGCTGTTCCCAGGCAAGGAGCAGAGCCCTGTTCCCACAGGAAGCTCTCGTGACCCCCTTCCCCACAGTGCAAGCGGCACTTCTGCCTGCCTGCCTGCCCAGAACTCTCTTGGCACAGCAGAGCACAAGCTGGCTGGCTCTGGGCTCAGCACAGCCCAAACACAGGCACGGGAAGACACAGCTGCGGCTGTTTTGCAGCCATGCCCCAGAGGGATGGGATTGGGCCCCTGCCTCTTGTCTCACTGCCCTCTTCCTGTCCCTGTGTAGGGATGGAGCATTGCTGTGCTTTCAGGAAGCTCTTTGTGGAAACTTCTGCCATTGCAAGCTCCTTTGCCCTCCGTGGATGCCTGCACTGGAATTCCTCATGGCTGGGTTCAGAGCACACTCAAGCTGACTCTTCTACAACTCAGAGTCCTTGTCCCCTTCAGCGTGCTCAGCATGCTCTTTAAGTCCACGCCGCTGTGCAACTGGAGCAGCGGGACAGGGACCTTTGCAGCCTGAGCTGCCCTTGTTCCTCTCTGTCCGTGCCCAGAACACAGCAGGCAGGAGAAGGGCAGCAGGGCCCTGCGTGTCTCCGGGCTCAGGTTTTGCACCGCTTCAGCTCCACGGAGATGCGGGTCAAGTGAAAAACCCAAACAGTTTATTAAGGGAAAGCGAAGGTAAGGGGTGAGCTGGGAGGCAGAAAAGGGGATGGGCAGGGCCTGAGGTCTGCAGGGAGGGAGGTGCCAACAGGGAGAGAGATGGCAGGAGCTGCTGGGGCTTCACACAGGCTCAGCTCTGAGTAGCCAGAGCCGTGCTGGAACTGCAGCTGGTCCCTTCTGCTCTGTAGATTCTCCCATCTTTGATGGGCACTGGAAATCATCGAAGGAGGCCGGTATAGGTACATCTGATGCAGGAGACAAATGAAGTTATGCAGATCTTCCTTCGAATTTCAGCTGAACCCATGTGTTCATGCAGGATGGGCTCTCATCTTCCCTGAGGGCTTGAAGAGCTGGAAGAGAGAGGAACAGAGCCACGGTCAGAGGCCGGATTGAGGGAATCCAAGGAAAGCCTCCTGCCAGGGCCATCCCAGCCAGCTCTTGCCATGGCCAGGAGGGAGCGGGAGACAAGGGCTTCAGCCAGAGGGTGCTGGCCACAGACCCCCCGTGTCCCCGAAAGTTCTCCGGGCTGTGCCCCCACCACCCCTGGTCCGCATAGGCAGCAGAGCCCCCCACAGCCCGGGCACGGATTGTAGCTGCGGAGCCAGGATTTGCAGCTGCCCCCACACCCCTGGCAGTGCTCGCTGCCACGTGGCTGCCCTGACTCACCCTCAGTGAGGACCTGGAGCTCCTCCTGCTGCCCCATCACGAGCACTCCGGCCACCCCTGGCAAGACAGAGCATATGGCGGCGCCAGGCGGCACAGCTGCCCGACACGGGCTCTGCCAGCCCTGCGGCCGCACGCTCTCCTGGCGGTCAGGGCTGCTGCCGGGCCCTGCCGCCCGCTGCCGCCCCAGGGCACGGCTGCGGGAGGGCGGCGGCAGCAATGTCCAGGGCGGGCGGGGCTGCAGCAGCCAGGGCGCGGCTCCCGCTGTAGCCGGGGCAGCAGCCGGGCCGGGGGCAGGGAGGGGCGCGGGGCTGCCGGCTCACCCATGAGCCTGACGGCCGCCTCTCGTAGGGGCCTCTGTGAGCTCTGCAGGTGCGGCAGGGCCCAGCGCAGGTGCTCGGCCGCTCGGCTCTCGTCCTGCAGCAGCTGCTGGGAGCGCCGGCAGGGAAGGCTCGGCGCGGGCTCTGCCCCTGGGCAGAGTACTATACAGTAAACAGTACTATAATGTTAGAAATGAGAAGCTTGACTAGGTCATTATTCAAGCAGCAATCAATTTATTAATTATTCTGGTAAAGTATGAGCAATACAGCGCTTAGTACAGTGCGGGAAGTTTTCCCTCCAACTGCACACAGATAGTTGAGGCTTACCAGTATTTATAGGGGCATTCCTAAGCTTTCTCAGCAGTTTCTAGTCCAAATTTTTTACTCATCAGTAGTTTCTTTTCCCAATTTTTACATCACAATTCTATACAGTATTGTGATTATTTTTTCTCAGGATGTATCCCAGAAAAGGAATATCCCAGGTGGTGGGGGGTCCAACTTCTGAATGAAGAAAGAAGTCTCCCAGCTGGTGGGGTCTAGATTCCAGACACGGCTTTACCTTTTGATTGCATGGACTATAAATCTCACAACAGCGATGTCCAGCTTCCCTTGGTCAAAATCGGTAGTCTTTGCGTTGATATTCATATTCATTTCTCAAGCTGCTTTTCACTGTTTTGTCAAGGCCTGAGATAGGCATATTTCCTTTTTATATATTCCAAAGCTATAGTTTCAAAGATCCTTACTACAAGCAATATTCTGAAATTATACTTCAAAAGGTTATTATTGCAAAACTCTTGAAGGCTTAGCTACAAGCAGAAAGTTCCTGTCAAAAAGCAACATCCTCAAAGCTTTAATTCAAATGCTTCTAAATCAATTTAAGACTTAAAAAAGCTAATTAGGAACAAAGGATAGGTTCAAAGGCTATCTTCCATGCTTTGCTTTCCTCAGTTATATTAGAATTCGTCTTTATAAGTGTCCCATGGTTGGTTTCCACACATATCAAAATCACAAATACACACGTTGCCTGTATGTACCTGACACAAAATACAGCTTTGTATTTGACAAAAGGAAAGAAAAAAGAGCGATTTAGACAGATGCATCACCAATTGCCTAAATTGTTTCTCATCTTGCAGATCTGCACTTGCTGGGGAGCCTGATTTTACACCAAGGACCTGGGGAACCATTCCCAGCAATTGGGAAAATCCGAGATTGTCAACCCACTCATAGATGAGGTCTCCAAATTTGCCTCGAAAGTGGGTCCAGCTTTTATAGGCCAACATGAGCAAGTCCAAGTGACTCGATGATATTTTTCGGCCCAGAAAGCCCTGCAGCTGATGGCACACTTCACAATCAGCAGGGGACACAGCTCGGCCAAAGCCCAGACCTCTGCTGGGAGCCTTTCTCCTCAAATACCCTTCAGACAAACCTCCATGCAAGTCAGTTGGGAAAGCTTCCTCAAATCATCCATTTCTGGCACATGACTACACAGGGTTATGGGAAAGATTCTAAAACAGCTGCTGTGGAGTCAAAGAGCCAGCACTAAGAGCCCTTGTCATCTCTTTGTAGCTAAATCCCACTTTGGGGGATTTGAGGGAGTTTGGAACAAGCTAGAGAGCAGACCTCTGAGTGTTTTAGATGATGCCATTGCTTTTTCTTCTCTGCTACATAGACAGGAAGGGTGAGTTTGGCTCACATCTCCACCGCATGGCTCACAAGGCAAAAACACTTGTAGTTACAAGAGCTTTGAAGGATTTCTTGGCCAAGAAGACACTGCCAACAAGGATATTTATGTTTTGCAGCCAATCCTTCAATACTTCGTCTTAGGGGCTCATGCTACAGTGTAAGCTTTCTCAGCCAATCATGTTATGACACACAAACCTACAGCACTGCATCCTAAGCTTCTTATTTACCATTGTAACTACTTTTATTTTTTCTAGATCTTCAGCCCTAAAACTCTAAACTTTCCTCCACTTCAACCTTCCTCCCCGTCTCTCTGCTATAATAAACTAGAAATCCACATCTTCGCTTCTACTACCTAAGTTTGGAAGCCCTTTCCAAGGTCTCCGATCAAATCCTGTGTTTAATTCTAAGCTTTGCTGACAAGACCAAAGGTCTGAGATTTCCCTGCATTTGGGTTTCCAACAACACTGATGCTGTTAGTTCCAGAGTGCCCAGGGTCCCTCTTGCAAGTCAACTCTGGCAGGAAAAAGGCGGGCAGCTGCCAGGGGGCTGCTTGTGGCCTCTGCCAGCCCATTGCTCAGGGCTTGCCAGCGCCCTAGCCCCTCAGGGGCTGCCCCAGCCCGGCCAAGCTGTCCGGCAGCAGCGCCGCAGCCCCACAGCAGCTGCAGAGCAGCCCCATCCAGAGGCACCTGGGAGCCCTCAGCAATCCAGCCAGCAGCACACAGGCAGGAGGATACAGAGGATGGTTCCTTCCTGGCACAGGGCTTGTGGCCATCTCCAGGCACCGCTCTGGCAGGGATCCCTGCAGCCCCGGCCCCTGCCCACCCGCTCTGTCACCAGCACAAAGGCTTCAGCAGAGCCACCACAGGACAAGGGGCTTCTGGCCAGTTTCCCTTGCCCACTGCATGCCTGGGCAGCTTGCTCAGCCAGGATACCCTTCTCCCCCTCTTCCCCTATGCCCTGCAGACCCTGGGTAGTAAAAGAAAGCTCCTGGGAGTCTGTGTATTATAACACACTCTATATTAATATACTAAAGAAAAAAAACAAAAAGAAGAAAAGAACAATCTTAAAGAAATGGAAAATTCCAGCTGGCTCAGGTGGCCCCAGCAGACAGAGCCTCTGGCCTCAGGTCTCTGCAGAGCGGCAGCAGCGCAGCCAGCCGAGCCCCAACAGACGAGGCCATGTCCTCCATGCCCTGCGGAGCTGATCTTGCAGCCTCTGGAAGAGGGAATATCGCTCACTCTGCAGTGCCTGGAGGACATACAGTGTTTCTAGTGCCATGTCCGACACGGCACTGCTGATGTCCGCAGTCAGTGGTTCAAGGGCTGCAAGAGAGAGGGACAGAGCCATGGTCACATCTCGGATCTGCGGGGGGCCGAGGAGTGCCCCCTGCCAGGGCCATCCCAGCCGGCTCTAGCCATGGCCAGGAGGGAGCAGGGACCAAGGGCACCGGCCCGAAGCTGCTGGCCACGAATCCCCAAGGTGGCCCTGAAATCTCTGTATGCTCTTCCCACGCTGCCCCATGTCTGCACAATCAGCAGAGACCTCTGCTACCGGGGCAGGGCTTTCAGCTACTCCGGCAGCCCCCGCTGTCAGCCCACTGCCCTCATTCACTCAAAAGTACAGATCAGCTGCAGCTCTTCTTTCTTCCCCCTCAGGTGCCGCCCGGCCATGCCTGTGAACACAGAGCCTGTCACAGCCCCAGCGGCACAGCTCCCTGGCAGCGGTGCTGCCGGTGCTGTGGCCACACGGGCTGCTGGCCCGGCAGGGCTCAGCTCGGGCCCTTGCCGCACGCTGCCGCCCCAGGGCACGGCTGCCAGAGGGCGGCAGCAGCAACGCCCAGGCCAGGCGGGGCTCCACGGCGCCGGGCTGGGCTGGCGCTGCCGGGGCAGCAGGAAGGGCCGGGGCCGAGCTGCGGCGGGCCGGGGAGGAGCCCGGGCTCGGGACTTACCCATGAACCTGACGGCCGCCTCTCGCAGGGTCTCCTGTGGGCTCTGCAGGTAGTGCAGTGCCCTGCGCACGTGCTCGGCCGCTTGGCTCCTGTCCTCTGCCAGCTGCAGAGAGCGGCAGGAGGGAAGGGTTGGCGCGGGCTCAGCTCCCGGGCTGGGCGCTGCCGGCGCCCATCGCCGGCCTCGCCTGCCCGCACAGCCCTGAGGCGCGGCCAGCAGCCGCTGGCCAATGGCTCCCGAGGGGAGGGGCAGAGGGCCGGCTGCTGCCCGGGGAGCCGTGGTGCCGCCCCGCAGCCCCGGCGGCCCGGGGCTCCATGGGCACCCGACTCAGGCCCACGGGAGCCTGGAGAAGAGCCCGCGTGGCCTCTGGCTTCAGCAGCGGGCACAGCTGTTAGCCCTGTACACTGAGCACCGCCCTCACGGACCTTGGCCATTCTGAGGCTGGGGGGTCTCTGCTGTTCTTACCAGGCACCCCCCAAAGCTCTGATCCACGTGCAGCATTTGTTCTATATCCCTCCTCTTCAGGAATCTGGCTGAGGAATGCAGCGTTTCCCGGGAGGCCTGAAGAGGGACAGAGATGCACAGATGGCCCCACAGTCCAGGGCACAGGAGCATCCAGTGGCACAGGCTAGAGGAGGCTGCAGCCCACAAGGTGCCCGGGCAGGAAGCAGCCCAAGCCCCTGCAAGGGGGACAGCAGCTGGCCACAAGTGCTCACCTCAGCAACCATCTGATTCTCATCATGGCAGTGGAAGTAGAGAGGGAGCAGGCTGTGGCGCACGTGGGACTTGAGGGCCTTTCTTCCCTCTTCTGTTAATAAGTCCAGCATCTCTTGAAAGAGAGCCATGGAGCTCAGCTGCACCTGGATGTCATCCTGGATGAAAGGAAAGGGCAAAAGACCTGAGCATCAGTTGCTTCAGGCCCGCCAGGGCACAGGCGTGCATCTGCACAGGGCAACAAGGGTCCGGGCAGCAGCCAGTGGCTGTGGCTGTGGGCACAGAGCCTTACGCTGTCAAAGAGTGGCAGGAGTGCCTCAGCCAGCTGCAGGGCGATGGGGGTGGCTATTGGAGCACCATTATCCAGGAGCAAATATCTGAGTAGAAGAATGCTCATCCTGACCATGTCGCTGTCATTTTCCTCCAGGAGCTCCACAAGACTTTCAGTCAGGCTCTGCATTTTTTCAGCCTGTGCGGAAGACGACTTTGTGAAAGGCCGCCCTGCTGCCGCAGGGCCCAGAGGCCAAAGGCCTGTCCCGAAGCTGGGGCAGCTGAAGCGGGAAGCAGGAGAGATGGGAACAGCTGCAGGAGAGATGGGAACAGCTGCCCCAGCGGCCGAAGCCCAGGCAAGGCCGAGCGACTGCGTTGCCCAGCCCCACGCTGCCTGCACGGCTTCGGCCACTGCCCCCTTCTCACCATCGAGGGATTCTTGCCCAGCACTGCGAGGCCTCGGAGTGCCAAGTAACGCCTGGCCATGTGCTCGCTCTGCAGGTTCTGTGCCAGGATCTCCAGAACACTGTCACTGCATTCCCTCAAGTCCAGGCACTCGAGGACCTGAAAGGCACAGGGCAGTGACAGGGGAGCCGGCCGGCAGGAGCCCAGAAGCGCACAGGGCCGGGCCCAGGCAGCAGCACAGGGCACGGGCACTGTCCTGGCAGCTGTGGCTGCCAGAGGCCAGAGGGCTGGGAGGCCGCTCAGCCAGGCAGCGCTGGCCTTGAGGCTCACCTCCACAAGGAATGCCAGGGCAGGGAAATCCCAGTATGGCATCTCTTTGCCGAGCAGGGCGAGCAGGTAGAATGCCACCGCGGAACAAAAGTGGATGGCTAAGCGGCGAATTTCTCTGAAGAGGGGAAAAAGGAAACAAGAGCCTGATGCAGTGGGGCAAACCTCTCCCAGGTGTGACTCACCCAGTTCTCATCTTTCCCCAGCACCCTTCCAGCAAGGGGACGTGGGCCGTTTGGGAGTTGGTTGCTGATGGGCAGCCTCCTCTGCCAGCCTTTTCCAGCCTGCTTGGCCGTCCCTCAGTGCCAAGGCCCTCTGACCCATGGCCACCACGGACACTTTGTGGGGCACCTGGGCACAGAGCAGCAATGTCAGAGGCAGTGGGGAGAAGGGGGTCTCACCTGGCAAGCAGAGCCACCGCAAAGTGGTGAGTGTCAAGAGAGAGCAGCGTGTCCCAGGCACACCTGCGCTCCATTGCCACCACCACATCCTCGCAGCGGAGAAGGCAGAGCAGGGACTTGAGGGTGCGCACAGCAAACCTGTGTGCACAGCAAAGCCCAGGTCACACTGGCAGCACTGGCTCCTTGGCAGGCCACGTGGCAGGGACAGGAGGAGTGGCATGGAGCCCCTGTTGGGCCTGGTGGCAAGGCCGTGCTCTTCCTGGCATCCCTTCCAGAAGGTGTCGACCTCCTCTGGCATATCCAGAGTGCTGAAGAACACTTGGAATTGCAGAAGCATAAATAGGCGGGGGAAATACACCTTCAAGATCCGTGGGAGACAGGGCACCTGGAGGATCTTCCACGTCACCACAGTTGCCTGCAAAGGACAAAGCCCCCCGAGACAGCGCTCAGTGCCGAGGTGTGTGTGTGGCAGGGCCCGAGCGTGGCAGGGAGAGGCCAGGAGAGACCATGGCAGGGGGAGCACGGGGCCTGGTGGGCCTGAAGCTGCCCCTGGGCCAGGGTTTCAGGCCAGCGCCTGAGGCAGGGAGATGCAGTGGGGGAAGGAGGATGGAGAGCTGCTGGAGAGGCAGCCTTGGGGCCTGCAGAGGCTGGTTGCAGAAACTCACCATCAGGGCAAAGACAGCCGTTTCGTCCCCATTGGAGGTGCAGGTGCTGTACTCTGGCCAGCTGCCCAGCACATCCAGGAGGATCAGCTGCGCCAGCTCCGCAGTCCTGGCTGAGCCCATGATGGTCTTCCACATGGCCATGGCAGCTCTGGGGGGTTAGAGCTGTGTCTCAGGGGGGTCTCAAACACAGCACCAGGGGCAGGGCAGCTGAGCCGGCTGCCATTGCTGCCTCTGCCCACTGCCCCCCTGCCAGCAGGAGGCAGACAGCCCAGCCCTGTGGGGACAGAGCCCTGAGAGGCGGCAAGGGAGCACGGCAGCAGGCTCAGGGGCTGGCCTGGCAGGGCTGGGAAAGGGAGCATCCAGAGGGCCCTGGAAGTCTCTGTTGCTCCGACACCTGGCGCAGGCTGTGCAGGGTGATGGGCTGGGGAGGCCTGAGCCCTGTGGGCAGGTGGGCCCCATACCTGTCACAGGATGGGGCCACATGCAGGAGCATCACCACTGCGTCATTTGGCTGTGCTTGGGTGAGATCCAGCAGGGTCTTGTCCAGCCTGTGCTCAGCAGAATCATTGGCCATGAGCCACTGGTGGATGTAGCTGACCATGGCAGGCACCTGGAGAAGGCACGGAGAGACTTGGAAAGCTGCCAGAGGGAGCAATGTTCCCAGCTTCCCCAGAGGAGTGCTTCCCTTCCCACCCCACTGCCATGTGGCCTGAAAGGCTCACAGCAAGCAGCATGCATGGATTGGGAGGCCAAGCAATTGCTGGGAGGATCAAAGCCTGGCCCAGGCTGCTTACTTGCTTTGGAGTGTAAAAATCTTCCTCTACAATCATATGCAGCAGGGCAGCACTGGTCTTGCTGAGGAAGATGGGCGAGTATGGTCTGAGGCCTACGCCCGTGGTGATGGTCTCTTCCTCTTTAATTCTCTTGAGGAATTTGCAAACAAACTGTAGAAGGGCAAGAAGCAGAGGATGTTGCATGAAGTGCTGCACACACGGTGCTGGGCTGAGCAGGGACAGCAGGCCCAGCCCAGGTGGGGGTGGCTGCAGGTACCTGCGCTGTTCTGCGGAAGCGGCCACAGCTGGACTCCTGCTCCTATGTGCGCTCCAGCTTGCTTTCCCACTCATTTTGCTGTGCTTCCCCTCAGCTATTTTTTTGGCTATTTATGCAAAAGCAAATTTCTCCGTCCCTCAACTGGAGAATCTCCTTCGGACACATCCCAGGTTGCAGCCCTGAGTCATGGCCTGTGCATCTCTGGGGCAGCAGAGCTCACTGCTGTGACTTTGCAGAATCTGTTGGTTATTCCCACCCCTGATTTTCACCCCCCAACCCCTGAAGGACCAGATCTTGCCCACCAACCTTTTCCTTTGCTGAGGAGAACCACAGAGCTGAGACAGGAGGGATGGAGGGCAGAATCCTCCAGCAACAGATGTAGGAGGGAAAGTTGTCCCATCTCCGTGGTGAGGACTTCTTGTGAGGAGGCTGAAGGAGAGAGAGAAGGGGACAAAGGGAACCTGTTGGAGCAAGTCCAGAGGAGGCCACAAAAATCACAAAAAGGGCTAAAAAATCACAAAAGGAGCATCTCAGCTACAGAGAACGGCTGACAGAGCAGGGGGTGTTCAGCCTGGAGAAGGCTCTGGGAGACCTCAGAGCCCCTTCCAGTGCCTAAAGGGGCTCCAGAGGGCTGGAGAGGGGCTTTGGACAAGGATCTGGAGTGACAGGCACAAAGGGCAATGGCTTCAACCCGCCAGAGGTCAGGTTAGATTGGATATTGGGAAGAAATTCTTCCCTGTGAGGGTGGTGAGGCCCTGGCACATGCTGCTCAGAGAAGCTGTGGCTGCGCCATCCCTGGAAATGCTCAAGGCCAGATTGAAAAACCTGGTCTAGTGGAAGGTGTTCCTGCCCATGGCAGGGGGTTGGAATGAAACATCCTTTAAGATTCTGTCCCAGCCAAACCAATCTATGATTCTGTGGTTCTAGGAAATGGAAGGTGGGAAGAGCAGCCCTGAAGTCAAAAGACCTGGCACTGCTGAGGAACAGAGATGGACTAAAGAAAGTAGAGCATGTGCGGTGTGATGCTGATGGATGTTTGGCACAGGGTTTTTTTAGATCCCTTGTTGTCATGTCTGAGCTCCTGCCTGCCTATTTTGAGTGGCCCACAGTGGCTGCATGTACTTGCCCTGTTGCCTGTTTAGACTGGGGATTTGTGACACCCTTGCTCAAAATGTGGCAGCAGAAGTAGCAAGGTCACAGCTCCTTTTGAAAGGGGGAGTTTTAGGATTTTTCCAAGAAAAGGGATTGCTATTAGATTGGGTGCTGTTAAATCAAAGAGGCCCATGGCTCACAAACTCCCTTTGTTCCTGCTTTCAGCACTCTGAAGCCTGGATAGATTGCATGACAGAGTGAAATAATCCATAAATAGAGCAACATGGTTTTGTATCTTGGCAAGGATGATGCTGCTGAACCATGCAAACTGACTTTGCTCTCTCTCCCTCAGTGCAGAGATCCTGTCTGGCTGCAGGGAAGGAGTGATGCCAGCTCTCCACAGTGCTGGGGGACACAGACAGCCCCTTCTCCCATCTCAAGTTGTGTGCTTCAGCAACCCCTGAACTGCCCTTGGCTTAGAAAGTGCACAATAATATCCTTCCCCAGCTGGAATCACCCTCACCTCACAGTACAACACCTCCCATGCTTGGATTCACAGAATCTCACAGTCCTTGAATGGTTTGGGTAGGAAGAAACATCAAGGTCATCCAATTCCAACCCCTTGGCATAAGCAGGATTCTTGGAAATTTGCTCTTCCTGTGGCTGAACTGCTGCAAGGGCCTTTGAGAGGAAATCATATCCTGTTCAACAGCCCACTCTTGCAGCAAAAGGGGTTTTTCCTGCAGTCTGTGTTATTTCTGAGGGAGGATGTAGCTCCAGTGCTGATGGAGGCTCCTGCTGCCAGCAGTGGTCAGGGAGAGCATGGCTGCTTCCCTCCCCTCTGGGCCTGAAGCCAGGCAGGAAGGGCTGGAGCCTGCAGCAGCACCAGCACTGCCAAACAGCACATTTTCAGTGTAGTGAAATGAAGAATGATCCTTCAAGAAACCAAGCAGGAAACTTGATTTTTCCAAGGAAACCATTGAAAGAATCAGCATCATCCTGTAGGCTGCTTTTGGCTGCATTAGATCACCATTTTCCTGGCCACAGAGAGGGGCCCAGGCAGAGCCTGAGCTGTCTCTGTCCATTCAATAAACATCAGTTTCTCTGTGTGTTTCCAGCCGGGCATGTGCAGTGAATGCTCCAAGAATAGCTCATGTCATGCTGATTTCATTCAGTGATGAGGAATAAAAACAGAAGCTCTGTAGTCAACATGAAATTAAGATTAATGGCTTTTCAGGTTGATTTCCTCTGTGTGAAACAAACCCCATATTGCGATTTGGCTATTTAATGTTTGCTCAATGTTAGTCATTAATAGCAACTTCTCCACATGCACAGGTCATTTGCTCACATATTTTGGCGTTTCTCTGATCTCAGCCTTGCACTGCTCTTGCTTTGTTTAGCCACAGGGGAAATCATAGGATCACAGGATGGATTGTGCTGGAAGGGACCTTAAATGTCATCTATCCAATCTTCATGGCATTAAAATTTCTGGAGATAATCACCTGCCACCAGGGACCCAGCACAAAGGGGCAGAGAATGAGCCCAGCCCCTGCTGCTGGTGTTTGTCCTTGTCCCTGCATCCCAGAGGTGACTGGGAGGTGGCAATGGAAAGCCACCCAGGGCTCTCCCTGTGCTTTGCTTTGGCATCTGCACCGAGGTTTAATTTGCATGTGCTAGGCTGGAAAACTGCTTCATCATCTGGTGAGTGTCAGCGATGCCACTGAGCCCTTCTGCCTGGGGATATCCCCCAGGAATTGTGGAGGATGAGCTGGAGACCAGGCTGGATGGGGCTCTGAGTACCCTGGTTAGTGGAAGGTGTCCCTGCCCATGGCAGGGGGTTGAAACTGGATGATCTTTAAGGTCCTTTCCAACCCAAACCATTCTGTGATTCTCTGAGTCTGTGAATTGTGATTCTGTACTTCTGTGATTCAGTGATTCTATGATTCTGTGATTCCATGAGTCTGTGACTCTGTGAGTCTGTGAATCTATGATTCTGTGAGTCTGTGAGTCTATGATTCCATGATTCTGTGAGTCTGTGGTTCTGTGATTCCATGATTTTGTGAGTCTCTGATTCCATGATTCTGCGAGCTATTGGTTCTGACCTGCCCCATCCATCATGAAAGGGTGTCCATCAGCCTCACACCCCAGCTCCTGGTCAGCGTGGATGAAGGAGCTCAGCTGGGTGTGGCCATGGCATGAAGGATCCTGCTGAACCCATCACATGGATAAAGGAAATTCAATTACATCTGTAGGATTTCCATCAATGCTGAGCAGCAGCAGGCTGGGTCTCAGGGGAGATTTTTCATTGTGTTGAAATCTGACTTTGTTAATTACCAGTCTCTGATCTCATTTGAGGGTTAAGGTTATGAAACAGAATCCTTATTTCTCTGATTTCCTTATCCAGCTGGTTTATTGAGTCTTGTCCAGGGGGTGGTTTGGACCTTAGAAATTCCCAAGTTGTCTCACACTTCTGGCATGAGTTGTGCAGAAGCATTGGAGCAAGGGGAGGTGATGGAGATATGCAGAAGTCCTGGTGAAAGACACAGCAAGAAATCATCTCAGGAAAACTGAAAATGAGGACAAAGGTCTTGCTGCCAAATTATAGCTTCTTTTACCCTCAAAGGGAACTCCCCCTTCCCACATGGGAAGCACCCACCCCAGGCAGCCAGGGAACATTGTGGTGGGGGCCTTTAGCAGTGACACTAGCCTTTGGTGCACCCCAGGCTGTTGACTTCCTCTTGGGGAAAGCTTCCCATCCTCTGTTTACTCAGGAAGCACCAAATTTGACGGCTGTAGGCAGTCAATAGAGCGCCTGGTTTTTATCCACACATCAAATTTACTTTCTTTTTTAAAGAGAAAATAGCCACTGAACAGCCCTTGAAGCTTGGGGCTAGTGTCTAATTCCACTTGAAGAGCTTTGTTAGATAATTGCAGTATTTTTCTGAAAGAAAATAGAACAATCAAGGCTTGTAATTAAAAGCCATTCAGGCAGCTTTGATCCTTCTCTCTGCATCTTCACTTACCAAACACAAATGCCAACAAGGACTCATGGCAATATTTACAGTCACTATTTTTGGCCTTTGCCTTTAAATTAACTCCTCTTCCTTGCTTCCAGTCAAAAGAAGGGGGAGGGAGGGAAATGGGGCTTTTCAACAGGTGTTTCTTTAGAAAGATTATTTTGGAGGATCCCTGATATCATAGAATAATTAAGTTTAGAGAAGCTCAACGAGTCCAACTATCACACACTAGCCACACCACCACATTCACCACTAAACTAAATGAAATGTCACACACAGAGGTTTTTTGAACACTTCCAGGGATGGTGACCCCACCACTGCCCTGGGAAGCCTTTTCCAGGGCTTGACCACCATTTTGGTGAAAAAAATATTTCTGATAATTTCTGATATTTCTGATAATCTAATCAAACCTCTAAATATCTAAAAAAACTAAAAAAACAAATCTAAAAAATATTTCTAATATCTAATCAAACCTCCCCTGGCACAACTTGAGGCCATTTCCTCTCATCCTGTCACTCCACAATGACAAACCTGGAGCTCCTCTGGAGACCTCAGAGCTGCCATAGATCAAATTTATCATCCCAAAACTGCCTCCAGGCACAGCCTCAGCTGAAGTGGTGGTGTGGATGGGACAAGATCCACACACTGCCCTGGGTATGGACAGGGAGCTGCCAGGGCCATGTCCCACAGCCCACAGGGGATCCTCAGGTGAGCTCCTGACTCACTGGGAGAGGAACCCAGCCTGGGAAGTCCCAGCAGCAGGTGGGGATGTCAAACCTTGATGTGCTGAGACCCTCTGAAGGCACCAAACTGGGCTGGTTTCTCCCAGAATTGGCAGTACAGCCAGTGGGTTGTCATTTCATTGGGTTTATGGTGGGACCAACAGCGGCTCATCAGCACCCAGGGGCTCCCAGCAGTCCCAAGGAAACAAGGTGAGTGCTACAGGTGTCAGGTTGTACAGGGAAGGGACAAATTCTCTTCCTTGGCTTGATTTGAACACTGTCTTCTGGATATCCTTCTGCTTCTCATCTTTCACAGTCCAAGGTTTTGCTTATCCATGTTTAATTTTTATTTCCATATTTTCCTCACATCAAGATGCTTCTGAGAGCCACGCCTTCAACTCTCAGTGGGGTATTATTTCTTTTCTCACCCAAAAATCGTGACCAGCCTTGGGGAGGCAGTGTGAGACTGTGTAAGACCCAGGGGACTGGAGCTTCCCGGGAGAACAAGCTGCAGCACGGCTCGGATGAGGACAATTGATCCAAACAGACAATATTGCTGCGGCATGAAGATTTAAAAAGCAACAACAGCTTCTGATCCCCCACCCTAGCTGAGATGCCTGCATGGAAAGCCTGTGGTGGGAATATGAGCCCTAATTCCTACAAGTGGGAATATGAGCCCTAATTCCTAAAAATGGGAATATAAGCCCTAATTCCCGGTGGCTGCCCCGCACCTTTGCACCCATTAATGCAGCACACACTGTTCCAGAAGGAAATCCACCCAGCTTTGAGGCTGAGCTGACTCTGTGCATGGCTGGGAAGGGGTTAGGAGGAGGAGGAAAGCCTGGGTTCCTAATTCAGCCTCCCTGCAGACCCCAGACAGGGTGCTTGCTTTAGGAAGGGATTTATGCAGTGAATCGCTAATGGGGTTTGTTTTCCTGCTTCCAGTGTTCAGGATGCAGTCGTTGTGGGCTGGTGTGACAAGCCAGCCCCAGCAGTGGGAGGAAATTCAAAGGAACGAGCTGGCGTGGGGGTTTCCCTGGGGAAATCTTGTGCTGGGAGTGGGCAAGCATCTCCCTGGAGGTGTTTTCTGCTCTCCCAGATGGAGCCGAAGCAGCCTGGCTTCTGATGCTGTGCTCCGAGGGTCTGCCCAGGCGCAGGAAGCCCGAATGTGCTGTTTCCCCGCAGGAGCAGAGTGCCAGGCTGTGTGTGAGGCTGAAGATGCTGCGATGGGGGGGATGCAGCGATGCTGAGTTGAAAGCAGCGAGTGCCGCTTAGTGCCGCCGGGCTGAACCGCACCGGGGCTCCGCGGGAGCTGCAGCCTCCCCTGGGCTCGGGAGGGCACCTGGACAGCCCAAATCCTTCTCCCCCGGGAGCCTGGCATCCGCAGGAGCGGCCAAGGCTCCTGTCGGGTGTTTGGCATGGAGAAAATCGCGGATGCAGCAGGATGCTGCCATAGGGAGATGCTGAGATGAGGCTGCCCGTGCTCAGAAAGGGAAGGGGCAGGGGATGCAAGAAACGTCTGGAAATGCCCGTGGAGGGTTCAGAGAGGAGGGAACCAGACTCTCCTCAGTGATATCCAGTGACAGGAGACACGAACTGAAACATGGAAAGTTCCATTAAATCACAGGAAGGAAATTCACTGTTCAGGTGGTGAAGTACAGGAACAGGTTGTCCACTGTAGCATCTCCATCCTCAGAGACATTCAAACCCGAGTGGACACAGTGCTGGGAAATTTAACCCTGCTTGAGCCATGCTGTGACTGTGACTATCATATCATTTTTTCCACTTAATGGAAAAAACTCCAGCTATATCATTGTCATGTCTGAAGTGGTTAACTCACACTGAAAAGTGGTTAACTCACACTGAAGTGGTTAACTCACACTGAAAAGTGGTTAACTCACATTTTTTCCATGCAAAAAAATACAGTAGTTTTTCTACTTAATAAAATATATTGCCTTTCCTAGAGCCCCAGTGCCAGTGAACAGCGATGTTTCAGCTGATTGGGCAGCTTGTGTGAGAGGTGACATAATTTGAGTCAGTTTTCTCACACAGAGAGGTTTTTCCACTCGGGAAACCCATTGCCAGCAGGTGGCAACCACGCCAAAGCCAAATTCCTGGAGAAGGTTTGCCTGGAAGAATGTGTTCTCCTTCATTGTTCTACCACAGCTAGCACCTTTAATATGGAGAAGGCAACAGAGTGATCTTGTATACACACATCTGTTTTTAGTTTTCCATCAATTAAATTGGAATCCTGAGGTATTGAGGGTTGTCAGTTTGGGTGTTGGGGTGCTCAGGGCACTGAATTTCCCCGAGCAGTCTCACCTGGGGTCTCCACCCACACCCACCCATGGCTCTGGGAGCCCATTTAAGCTGAGAACTGCAGCCTCCTTTCCTTTTATGTTCCGTGTACTGCCTTTTCCTGGGGGAATTTGGACAGGTAAGAGCCAAGCTTGGTGCCTGGGGTCGGAGGAAAGCTTAAAAGCAATATTTTAGCTATGACAGCCTTCCTAACAGCAGTAAGATACAAACTTCACTACTAGCAGGGCTAAAGGGTGTGAGAATGAGTTTTCCAAGCTTTCTATATGGAGTTTCTGATCTCCAGACTCTTCCAGTCAAGTCCTTTTGTTCCAATACTTTTGTTCAAGTATTCTGACTATTTATCTGTGAAAGAAGAAACTTTATATCTGCAGTGCTCACTACAGTCTTACTTATGGCTAACAAACCACCTTAATTTTGTTACAAACCTGCTGTGTTTATTTTATAATAGGCAAAATGCAATATATATAGCAAAGATATGGCACAAGTAGCATAAATTTTCTCTTGTGAAAGAAGGACCAGTCTCTTCATTCCCCCATGAGGTTTATTTCATTACTCACTCTTAAATAAATATGTATTTGACACTTTACGGGAACAACTAGTTCAAAATGATTTCTAACACAAGTTCTCACAGTTGTTATAGTATTTGTATGGTGTGCTGTTTGGCACCATTTTTGAGACTCAAATCTTCCTTTTGGTCTGAATTTAACAAGTCAGAAAAGAGGAAATTTGTGGTGGGGTGGAAGATGGACAATCCTTCAAAATCAAAAGAAAGCCATAACACACAGGAACATACACGAACATTGAAAATAGTTTCTTTTCTCTTCTAAATACTCATCCTCTCTTTTACAGATGTTTCATTGAAAGTGCTCATTAGCTCTGCTCCATTAAACAATCCTCCCTAATAACTCAGTGATAAAGAACTGAGCTTTGCACTCCTCTGGAAATTGGTCTCCAGCCTGTCCGTGCTGTACAGCAGATGGCAATAAAGGACCACTCTGTGGCAGAAGCACACCCCTGAAAAGGAAATGTTCTGTCCTTAGTAATTCAGAGGGTGAAATTAAAATCAGGGTCTAGAAATGCAAGTTGGTGGGAGCAAAGAGGGGAAATACAAGAGTTGCAAGTGGGCAGGACAAACCCTGTTGCTGATGAGGGTTACAAACAGACCACACATTACATATAAACCAAAGAAAGGACGTTGTGCATTCATTGGCCACTCCTCCAGTCTGCAAAGTTTCTCCTGAAAAACCCTGGAAGGGCAGGGACCTGCCAGCCCCAGCCCCCTGTTCAAGAAGTTCTGCATTCCAGCAGCTTCCGGAAACTTTTCCGAAAACTGTCATCCAGGAAAGCGTACAAGACAGGATTCAAGCATGAATTGGCATAGCTTAGGCTGGTGATGAAGTAGGATATCCCAATGACCATGGAGGTCTGGGGTAAGTCAGTGGTCAAAGCCACGATGGTAGCCAGGTGGAAAGGGGTCCAACAGAAGAGGAACACAGCCAGGACTATGAAGACCATGATGGTGACTTTCTTCTTGGCTTTGTCCAGGGCTCTGGCATTGGAGTTCAGGTGCATGTTCCTCAGCTTGTAGAGCATCATGGTGTAGAGGATGCAGATGGTGGATACTGGAATGGCAAAGCCAAGGATGAGGGTGTAGATCCTGCAGGCTTTGAACCAAAATCTCTCAGGCTTGGGGAAATTGAGACCACAACTCTTGATCTCCAGGTCGTCAGTGTAGACATTGGCAAAGATGATGAAAGGGAGGACTATGATGGTGACCAGGATCCAGATGCACAGGCTGACAATCCTGGCTGCTCGGTACGTGCGGTGGGGCATCCTCTTGGACCTGACCGTAGCCAGCACCACCAGGTACCTGTCTATGCTCATCACTGTCAGGAAATAAATGCTGGAGAAGATATTGTAGTGATCTATGGATAAGATGACCTTGCAGAGGATTTTTCCAAAGGGCCAGTAGCGGAGGAGGTGCTCTGCAATATTGATGGGCAAGACAAGGGTGAACAAGTCATCAGCAATAGCGAGGTTCAGGATGAACATGTTGGTCACAGTCTTCATCTTGGGGGCCTTGAGGATCACATAGATGACAGCAGTGTTGCCTGTGAGCCCCACCGCACAGATCACAGAGTAGATCACGGGCAGGACAATGTAGAAATCAGCTGCCTGCTCTTGGAGGGTGAAGTTGAACCTCATGCTGTTTTCCAGGTAGCAGCTGTTGCCTGCATTGCTGCAGGAGCTGTTCAGATCATCCCAAAAGATGTTTCCCATGCCTATTGACCACAGACCGCCTCCAGATACCACTGAAAGCCTCACTAGCCCAGAAGTGAGAGGTTTTTTGCTTGGTTGGGATATTTTCCCCCTCCTGTGAGAAGCAGCTGTTACCTCATTTAGATGTAGCTTATTTTCAAAGGTGAGTTGTGAGGCTTCTTGGACCACCTAACTTACCTCTCCCCCCCGTTGGAGAAGTTAGATTTTGAAGTGGTGATGGGAGAAGAAAATGTTTGGAAGACATAAGGCTCCATGAACCAAGAAAACAAGAGAATAATGTCTTTCTAAAGAAGTCAAGGAACTCTTCTTTCTGAGAGCATTCCGGTGAGCTTTGGCTTTTCTTTGCTGGGGGAGTTGAGCGGCTCTCACTCAGCTGTCTAAAGTGACAGTTCTTTTGGGGCTGGCAGGAACAAGGAGGCAGAAGGGGGAATTTCGTGCCTGGCTGGCTGTTCACAGCCCTTGGAGGACTGGAGGGATGGCTGCAGTTTCTCTGGCACAGCTCTTGCTTTCCGTGCTGGAGCAGAAGCGTTCCAGTGGTTAATTAGTGCCTGCCTTTGTGTGGAGTTCAGGCTCTTCATGGACAGCGATTTCACAAACAATGAAGAAGTTTCTGACACTGCTACTCCCCACTCCCAGGGTCCCCTAGCAAAAGAAGGAGGGGGAAAAATAGTTCAGGGAGTATTTCTGAAATTAACATTTAAAGGGGATTTCCCTGCAATCAAAGTACACCCTTAAGCAAGGGTGAGTTATGAACTTACTCTGAAAACCATCCCCAGTACCAACAACTGGCAGCCCCCCCAATTTGGCACAGATAGACAAAGCTGTACATCTCAGAAGTTCAGGATTAATCGGGGAAGAGAGAGAAAAGTACCCTGAAAGAGACACAGCAGGAATCATCTCACCTGTAGCAGTCACCACATCCATCACTATTGCCTGACCCATACTTCCAAGAATTCCTCCACAGGGAATGAACAAAAAACCGACCCCTACCCCCCTCCACCATGAAGATCAAAGGTTTGGCAACCGGTCCCAGGCTCTGCAGAGAGAAGTGCCTCACTTCTCCTGCCTTTTGTTGTCGCACAGCAATAAAGTGAGCTGGACTGCCGGCGCTGGGGATGGGGAGTGAAGTGTCCCTTACCTGGGAAGCGGCTCCTCTGCCTCCTCCAGCACCTGCTGCTCTCACTGGTGAGCCTCTTCCCTCTGATCCGAGCTGGAGGAGGGTCTCTGGGCTGCTGACATATGGGGATTTGCAATCAGATCAACACGATGCTTCTGTGTGTGCGTGTTGTGTGTCTGACCAATTAGCACTTGCTCGGATCGGGGAAGGGGGGAAACAAGGGTTTTCTCTCTGCAGGGTTATTGAAAGAGTAAATACGGTGAATGTTTCCTTCAGGAATGAGGGAGATGTGGAGGGACACAGGCAGCACTCAGGACTGGCTAAGTGAGGGATGAAAGGATGGGAAGCAGGGGGTTAAACTGCTTCAATAGGGAACAGTGGCTGGTTTTAACAAAGGGAGCAGGAGGAGGGTGAGCTACATTACAACGCGCAAAATAAACAAATAAACAGATGTACCTTGCCAGATCTGTGCTGTTTTCGGCTGCTCTGGGGGAGTTTGGCTGAGTTCCTCCAGCTGGGTCTCTGATCCGGCTTTGGAAATCCAGTGAAATCCTTCAGATGTGCATCAGGAGGTGCAGGAGTCCCGTGAAGCTTCTTGGTTATAGAGCAACAATGTAAGATCACTTTACCAGCATGTCCCTAAAGAAAAAAAAAAGAAAAAGGAAATCAAGAGTCTTTTGATTCTCTTTTAGTCTTTTAAGTATTGCCTGACCTTTGTTTCGAGACAAAGCAAGGGAAAACAGGAATCCATCACTGCCATGCCTGGCTGAGTGCATTTAACCAGGAGGGCCAGCTCATAGATCTGAGCCAGTAGCCAAGAAGTGTGTCTGACTTTGCTCCTCTTTTTGGATGTTTTATATTCTTCTGGCAAGATTATTGTGCACCAGTAGCTGGGTGGGAGTAAAACATTTCATTGCACTTCTTAAAGACATGGCTATAACCGACTTCAGCAGATGGGATTTTTTTTTTTTTTTTTTAATGTACAACTCTTCAAGATATTTCCTTGACCAAAATCTAACCAGACATTTGGCTTAAGGAAAATGAAACAGGAATTATATTGTCCAATTATATTGCATAGGAATTATATGGATGATACTTCTTCAGATGAAACACCCCTGGAGCTTTCTTTTGCCTGTTTTGGGAAAGCTGGTGTGGTTTATAAGGAGTTGTAAATGAAGCAAGGCTTTGGTAGGTCTGCAGAGGGAATGCAGTTTCCAGGAATTGCTGTTGTCTTTTTTCAGAGAATAGCATACAGAAGGCAGAAAAATTCAGGAGAATGTGATGTTACATTTGCTGATCTGTAACTATTCCCTGGGACAAAAGGGCTTTAAAGTATTTTTCATCCACAATCCTTTGAGGCTTTCTGTTTTTCAGCATAAAGTATATCTCTGGTCTCTGGGATAGTTTAAAAGCTGTTCTTTTTTTCCCAATCTATATTATCTTGGAATTAGCTGCCATGGCCAGGGGTTGTGTGCCTGGGTGCTGTGTGTTTCAGGAGCTGTGGTGCTGATGATGGTTCCTTGTGCTTTTACCCTTGCCTTGTGCCTTACTCCTCATTATCCATAGTGAACATGCTCTCCGTGCCTTGGTTAGGATGTGCTTGATTAAAATAACCTGTCAGAGATGAGATGGAGACTAATTAAAGCTCATTGCCTGGTGTGGGTAGAGGGGCTTTTGCTTATATGCCCCAAACAAATTACTGGCACCTCCTTTCAGAACTCCTTGCCTGGTTCTCCAATAAAACTTGTTTGCTTTGGGGAGGACAATTGCCAACAGATCTAAATTCATGTAGGGGATTGCTTTGCAGTAGGAACTGTTCTATCAACAGAGAAAATATTTCTTCTGTGCATCTCAGGGGCTGTGCACAGGGGAAACAGATCTATTTATATTGGTGTGATGAGGAGTGCTTGGAGAGAATGTTTTACTCTTCTTGTCTTCTCTGGCTGGGCATTCCTTGATTATAAATATTACAGCGGCATAAAGCCCTGGAAATCACTGGTTTGGAAATGCTGCTACAAAGGGCACGAGCTGCCTGGACCTATTTTTGTGCCAACAGCTCCATCATCAGCACAGTGCAGCAGGGACAAAGAGTTTATTCCTGGCAAATCTGTGCCATGGAGATGGACTTTGCCTCTTGAAGCCCATGTTCACACTGTGCTGCTTGGGTCAGCTATGCAGACAAAGAAAAGGCAGCGTTTTAGGGAGGGGAAATCCCTGCCAATGCTAAATCAGTGCTGCTTTATTGCCTTCCTAATGCTGATGCGCTGCTGGCTCCAGACAAAGGCCATCCACCATTTTGGAATTATGGACAACCTGTTTTGTTGGGCTCCTGCTGCTGTCAAGGAGTCAAGTTCATCTCAAGGACACAGATATACAATCAATAATCTGTTTACCAAAACAAAATGTTCTCGGCTGGCTGTCTTGCAGTCACTGGTTATTAAGGTGATTTATTTGTATGAAGTGTTCAGGCTTTTAAAAGCATTGCAGGTTAATAATAGAATCAGGGAGTAGTTTGGGTTGGAAGGGACCTTTAAAGGTCATCTAGTGCAACCCCCCTGCAATGAGCAAGGACATCATCAACCAGATCAGATTGCTCAGAACTCAACCATCCCACCTGACCTTGAATGCTCCCAGGGATGGGGCATTTACCACCTCTCTGGGTAACCTGTGGTAGTGCCTCACCATCCTCATTTGTTGGAGAATGAAGGGAGAATCGACCATAGTTATGCATCGAAACTCAACTTTATTGATCAATCAATCACCTTATATAACAATACTAACGAACTTCATGAATATTCTGTAATCCAACTCCATGATAGGCTAACAGAGAAAACTGTAACCACACCTTTTGTTTTAGAATACCTACAATTGTTTATCATAAGCAGAAACCAAAACAGAAACCCGAAACTACAACAGAAACTAGTGTTCCCAAAACCTCTGCATCTGTTCCCAGGATAACAGGCCTTCCCAAGGACGGTGTTCTGCTTGCCATGGGAAGACAAGCTGAGAACTCCATTGTTTATAGAATGATGCCTGAGAGAGTCTAATTGTTTACACAAATCAGAAGGCTGAGAGCTGTTAGAAACTGCTTTTACTTTTACCTCTTACTTTTCTCTCAATTGTATGTTTCATGGCCTTTTTCTTTAAGCCATTCTTGAACTAACCTCTCCACATCTCCCCCGTTTTTTTTCTTCGAGAGAAAAGAGGTTAGTTTGCCAGGTCTTCTCAATAGTTCTACTGATCATATTTTGGATACAGCTGCAGAAGCAAGGCAAGATAAATAAAAGCAATAGAAGTACACCTAATATCCCTATAGCATATATTACATGATTTCTTAACCATGGTCCCAATCCTAAACTCTTAAGCCATTCATCAATTCCCAATCCTTCTTCTTCCTTAAGGCTGTTAAGCCCTAGTCGTAGCTCTTTTAACTTAGCATGAATAGATACAGAATGATCAGATAAGTTCATGCAACACATCCCTTCAAACTCTTCACAACCATGGCCTTGTGCTAGCAGTAAAAAATCTATAGCAGCTCTATTTTGTAAAACAGCATGATTAACACTTTGTACATCTGCAGTTAGCATATCTAATATCTGTGATGTCTTATTTAATTCACCCTTAGTCCAACACCCTATTTGTTTTGCTAAAGTCATTGCTTTGCTTGCAGCACCCCATGGTAGGAGAGCTGAAACCATCACTTGTTTACATTTACTCCAGAACAACGGATCTCCTATTTGACTACAGTCTAAGTTATGTAAGCTGTGCCTTTCCCTGCTTGTCTTATGACTTAGCTGCATTAGCACAGATATGTTAGGGTGGAATAATGATAACTTGCCTAAATAACAAGATCTAACCTTTTTTTAAAAAAGTGTTCTGGAAGATATAAACTTAGAAAGCAGCAATAAATTAATGCTCTAAGAACTTTAGAATATATGAAAGTAATTTACAGAATTAGCTGCTTTGAGGAAATTATGCCTAAAATAAATATACTAAACAGAATTATTAAAATAAAATTAATTTCAGTTACTCATTCATCCTCTGTGAAGCCTAACAAGACTAATTATAGCAGACTTATTTGCAAAACATGTAAAATCACTTAAATCTAATTCAAATTTATCTATAACAAAATTTACCTGACTTTAAATTCTACACACCTCAACCCAATATAATCCAAACAGAATCTAGCTTTACCCAGACTTAATAACACTCAAACTAAACAGAAACCAATTTCAACAGAACTTAACTGGCTTCAAATCCCACACAACTTAAATCTATATATAATTTAAGCTTTAGCAGACCTCGAACTTGACCAAAAATAAACTTAACAATTTTAACTTTAATAATATTTAACTTTTAACGGCACTTAATTCAAACTTAACAGAATCTATCACTTACTTAACAGGAGATAATTAACAAAACTAAACCTTAACAGTATTAACATTTAATGGCACTTGATAGATAACTTAACTCAAACTACTTAATAACAGATAAAACTTACTATAGAAATAATATATAGCATTTACTATAACTTACTTACAGGCCTGATTCTAAAATATTAAGCTAAAATAACTTTTCTTCACGTATTTGCTATAGCATTTTTATACTTAAATACACTTAAACAGAAGTTTATTCAAGGTATACCTGCGAAAAAATTCTTTTGAATTCAGTGCTTGCTTTTACCTCTATCACATTTAAACAAAGCTTAAAGAATACAAAAACACAGTCATTACATCTCATACAATCATTCTAACACATCTTAACATCTTCAACGTTTTCAAAACACAGCCCCAGAGTCTGACGTTTCATCAACCCAGCCATCCAGACTTCTGATGTTCAAAGTCTCTGGTAATACAGGTGTTTCCAAGACAGCATAACTAATGCCGAGTCAAACCAGCCGAAATCTGACTCTTGCATCCATTTACGCTGATTTCTGTTTTACAGTCTGTGCTGGGCTTTTGTTTCACAGCGTGTGCTAGGGAGAACAAAAGATCTTCCCAACTTAGGTGAAGAACATCCTGACAGCAATAGTCCTTGGTGTTGTTTGTTTAGTTTCGCTGGTCTTTCAATTGCAATAGGAATCTTTTCTTTTGCTGACAAAAGTTCACAATTATTACGACTGTTAAGTCTTAAACTGTAGCTTTTGTCGGCTGCAGGGCGGAGGGAGAAACGCTCCCGCTTGAAAAAGTGCTCCGGTCCTGCGGCGCTCGTGTCGGAGCGGGCGAAAACTCCCCCCCCGCGCTGCGCTCTTTGTTCACTTCCGGCGCGGCGCGGCTTGGTTTCTGCGGCGGCGGCTCCGCTCTCGGGGCGGCGCAGCCGCTCCCGCGCGGCGGCTCCTGCGGCGGCGGCTTTTGATCTTCCCGCCGCTGCCTCCGGTGCGCCCATGCCGAGTTTGGAGTAGCACAGCACCGCAATTCTACCATAAATCACCGAATTCACACATTTCCGTTAATCCGTAAACCATATGGAAAATCCCTTTACCGTAACTATAAGTCCAAAGTCCTGTTGAATCCTTCTGCTAATTCATCTCTGCTTTGCGCTGCGGGTTACTCCCTTCGCGGCCGTTCAGCTTCGCCCGCGGTGGCTCCCTGTGGTGTCGGGTTAGGGGCAGGAAAGAGCACCGATGATGCAGCAATGGCTTCTGAAGGTGCTTGGCATTCCCGGCGCAAGTGGTCCTCTTTATTTGATGCTGTAAGTGCAGCCGATGTTTGAAGGGGTGCAAGAGCGGCCAACACCTGATTCTGAGCGGATTTTGCCTGTTCTTGTAAACCTACTCCTAACTGTTTTATGGCATCTACTACAAGAGCCTGTTGTCCGTTTGGTATAAGGGCCATCCGTTCTAATGCCTCCTCTATAGTCCAATTTGCACCTAAGGTATTAAGTACATTTCTAGTAGCCGAATTACAATTTTGAATTGAACACTGTTTGAGAAGAGCCCCGCGCATAAATTCTGCGACACCTGCTCTCTCAATCGCGGCAGCAACTCTATCTATGAAAGCACCAAATGATTCGTCTCTACCTTGCTTAATTCCCATATATACAGGTATGCCTCCTGGTTCCTTTACTCTATCTATTGCGAGTCTGACTAACCTCATTGCTTCCCGGCACTTCTCTTGGCCAATTAAAGCTTGTGCCTCAGTTCGAAGAAAAGGTCCCAGACCCATAAGTTCATTTACAGTGACACCATGCAAAGGGTCCCCTGGCTGTCTTTGAACAGCTACGCACTCATTTACGAGTCCTTGCCAGTGGGCATTAAATAACAATTGTTGATGTTGGGTAAAAATTAATTTTACTATACCACGGCAATCATTAACAAGGAGAATGCTAGTGTCAAAAATATAGTCTAGCATTTGCCTAGCTGGCTCGCTTTTAAAACCAAACTGGCTGACAGTCGCTCGTAACTGAGATAACATTTTCCAGTCAAGAGCACTGATCGTCGCCTGAAGGCCCCCCCCCGCCTGGGGGGTAAAGACAACTGGACAAGCCAACTCGTTAGCCATGCTCATTAACTCCCGGTCTCCCTTGTCCATGGCATCTTTGGCCAAGGCTGCCCATGCATCTCTTCTATCCCGAGCAATCGTCACCGCCAAGTCGTTTTCCGACCCAGGGACCGACTGATTGCTTTTTGGGAACGGAGTATGCATTTGTGGCCCCGGCTGCTGTGATATAGCAGACACAGGAGAGGCAGAGGCGCTCTGTGTAGCCTGCGGCAACGCGGGCAATAAAGCACCCTGCTGAGCAGCCTGCTGAGCTTGGCTCGTTAAGGGTAATAAAGCGTTTTGCGAAGCTTGACTTATTGGGGGAGGCTGACTTGTTAAAGGAGGCGGCGAAACAGATAATACAGCGCTCTGCAAAGCGTGACTCACCGGAGCCTGGCCCGAAACCTGGCTCGCAGCTTGGCTCGCAGAAGGAGGCGGCGAGGCTGGTAATAAAACCGTCCTCGATGCAGGGCCAAGAGGAGTGCGGGAGTCCTTATCAAACTCCCTATCTCGATCGTATTCTGCATTACGATCATGAGCGGCAGTAGCCTGGTGCGCAGCCCTTTTCTCAGCTTGAAACTGTAAGAGCTCGGTGTTAACAACCCGCCATAATTTACCCAACCTCCTGGCAGTTTTATCATCATCTAAACTAGCCTGCCACAATAAATCACCAAATTTACGCCACTCAGACAATACGTGAACTATATGAGGATTAACAAAGATTCCCCTCTCTACACCGTATGCTAAGAGCCCTGGTAACTCTTTCTGTAAATCAATTCCCTTAATCTGCCTCTTTTGCAGAAAAGTTATAAAAAGATCATATGCGGCTTGTCGGTCCATCTCTAAATAAAATTGAGCGCTCTTTGCAGCACCTCCCGACCTCGGCCACACGTACCAAGCTAGGACCCGTCTTTTACGGTCGCCTAGGGCCGGCACGAATCGACAGACTCCGTCCGCTCCGTCGGCAGACTCCGTCCGTTTTTTTATCGTGCTTATTGCCGTTCCGCTGCTGCACCTCGGAACCTGGACACCTTCCTCACCTCCCGTGGTATTCCGTTATCCCCAAGAGCGCTCCTCGTAATTCGGCACGTCCGAATTCGACTATCACGTCCGGGGTCGACCATTTGTTGGAGATGAAGGGAGAATCGACCATAGTTATGCATCGAAACTCAACTTTATTGATCAATCAATCACCTTATATAACAATACTAACGAACTTCATGAATATTCTGTAATCCAACTCCATGATAGGCTAACAGAGAAAACTGTAACCACACCTTTTGTTTTAGAATACCTACAATTGTTTATCATAAGCAGAAACCAAAACAGAAACCCGAAACTACAACAGAAACTAGTGTTCCCAAAACCTCTGCATCTGTTCCCAGGATAACAGGCCTTCCCAAGGACGGTGTTCTGCTTGCCATGGGAAGACAAGCTGAGAACTCCATTGTTTATAGAATGATGCCTGAGAGAGTCTAATTGTTTACACAAATCAGAAGGCTGAGAGCTGTTAGAAACTGCTTTTACTTTTACCTCTTACTTTTCTCTCAATTGTATGTTTCATGGCCTTTTTCTTTAAGCCATTCTTGAACTAACCTCTCCACACTCATTGTAAAGAAATTTCTTTCTTATATCTAATTTAAATCCACCCTCCTTCTGTTTAAAGCCATTCCCCCTTGTCCTACCACAACAGGACCTGCTGTCCTGAGAAATGTCCAGAACTGATTACATCAAATGGGCTGAAATTGCTTCTGGTAAGGTAAGTGTGCCTGGTCAGGCTATTTGTAGGATAACACTCACCCACAAAGCTGGGATGTCCTTCTGCTTCCCCCCAAAACCTTCCCAGCCTTATTGAGCCAGGCTGGCTTAGGCAGGTGATGGTGCTCACCTTGTAGGACAGCTCAGGGAACCAGGCAAGAGCTGCAGGGCAAATGTCACCATCGGTAAACTGGTGAATTGTGGCAAAGAAAGTGCTTTTGAACGGTGATAATTGTCACAGATCCAGGGGCTGGTGACACATCCTGCCCGCCTGAAAGCTGCAGTGAAGGCAAAGGGGTTCAGGAAGCGATTTAAGGAAAATGGGAGTCCATAAACAGCCTGTTTTTGTCAGGGAAAGCACATATCAATAACTGCCCCGTCTGGCTCTGCAGGGGAGCAATCCACACAGACCGTGCAGCAATTTCCTCAGACCAGCTGTGATGGGGAATAAAAGCTGCAGCCCTGGGAGCTGGTGGGTGGCTGGCTGGAGCTATTTGCTCCCTGCCAGCCAGGAAAGAGGTTGGGAGGCTCCTGCAATGGGTTACCCTCATTCCCAGCACTTCTTGGAGACCCTGGCTCTTTTACCACACCTTCCCCAGCCCCACCAGTCGTGGAGGGAAAGTGGCATTGCAAGAGGCTGCCTGGCTGCCAGCAGGAGCTGTGCTGGCAGGTGTGTTAATTAAGGGAGCTCTGGTAGAGTACTGGTGACAGTGGGAGCAAGGACACGGTGCCAGTCTTGCTGCAGTTAATACCTAACTGTGAGAATCTGAGTGCAGAGGGAATGCTGCTTTCAACACCCTCGTTTCCTCTCCCACTCCCCCCTGGTCTGGGTTCCAGCAGCCTTGCTCCAGAGAGAAATTAAAATCTGCTTCCATTCCAGGATGCTTTTACTCTCCAGCATTTATTCCTGCTTTTCTCCAGGGCTGGAAGTGAGGGCGTACTTTGGTTGGTTTGCTGCCCTGAGCCAGCTCAGTGTGCTGAAAGCAGAGCCCTTTGGAAGAGGGAGATTTCTGGAAGTGGACTGTCCCTTTTCCAGTGCTGCTCATCACCTTTGTGGGGTGTGAGGGGCTCAGGGCAGTGGCTGGGGCTTCCCTTGTGTCAGTGCTGCCATGAGGAGAGGGCAAAAACTGTCCCATGGCTCTGACTGTGCCAGAGGTGCTGCTGCCTCATCCTCCTGAACTCTGGAAGCAGGAGAAGCTAATCTGCTGCATCCATCTATGGGTCAGTTAGTCCTCTGGACTTGGAGCTTTTGTGCTTCCCTATCTCAGAGTTCTTCCATTAGCCCACGTGAGTGACAACTTTTGTGTAATTTGTCTGTGGGACCTGTGAGGAAAAAGCCTTAGATGTGATGGGATCTGGTGCTGCAGTACTCTGGGGTACAGCTGATTGCTTCCTTTTGGAGTTCTCTTGGCCATGGATTTATTAACAGGGCTCTGTTTCCTGCTGCTTGCCTTTATCAGATGTGCACAGAGTGTGTGCAAGGGCATTCCTCAGCACAGCTGAAGATTAAAACATAAGGAGGAATCCTAGTTTGAAAGGATGAGAAAACAAAACCAAAATAAAAAGATATTTTTTACCCAAAGTTAGCATGAGTCAGCAGGTAGGAATCAGCTCTTCCCTGGATCCCTGTCCTTCCAGTGCTGCTGGCAGATGAGGGTGTCCTGCAGTGCTGTGATCCATCAGCATTCCTGGCAGGAATATACATTATTTAGTTGCCATTAAGCTGGTTGTAACACAGCTGCTAAGAGCCCTTGGTATCTGCCACCTCCAAGTGAGAGGAGTTGTCATTTTGACTTTTTTAATGCCATCTGAACTTTCACTTGTGCAAAGTCACCCTTCTGTCATTGCTTGACCTGCTTGGAAAAGCTGTGACTCTTTACAAACATCAGCACTGCAACAGGGCTATAATGCATCCTTGGAAAAACAGCCAGGAGCCCTTCAGGGATCTCACCGGGGAGCAGGCTCTGTGCAATATATTCCAATATCTCTGAGCAACAGCTTAATGTCTTGCCTTGTCTGCTTAAGTAGCAGAGCTCCTCTGGCCTAAAAGCCTCATCACCAGAGGGTTATGGAGTGCAAATTGCTGCTGAATGAATTTGCTGCTTTGCTCACTCTGGTTTCCCCTCCCTTTTGTGTGTGCTATGACAGTGAAATGACTCATCTTCACCTTAAGATCATGTTTTGGAGAAATGGTCTAATATTTTGTACAATGCTCAATGTAAAAAACCCCAAACCAACAAAACAGATGAAATCTGTTTCCTGGAACAACGTTTTCCAGTGCAATTACACAGAGCCAGCTCCTTTCTCCACACTCTTTTGGGCAACAGACATTGCGGAGTACAAAGTTTACAATACCATCAACTATTGTAAGGAAAAGAGGGAAAAGCAGAAGGGAAAGAAGCAAAAGCAGGTTTGAGCTTAGTGAAACTTGATTCTGGCTTTGGGCTGCAATAATTTATTACAGCTCTGTTTTACAATCAATGAGAGCCTGACCTACTTAAATAGAACATCATAATTCTTGTGGCCATGTATGTGGTCATGAAAATTCAGTGCTAAGAGCGTGACCTATGTTGGTTATGTCAGTGTGATGGAGAAAAATGTAATTTGGATAACTCAGGTGAATTGAGTAGGAAATGGTGTGCTATAAAATGCATAAAAATAATTTAAATGCAAAAGATAAAAGGAAAAGGGAAGGGATTACTGCAAGATGGGGTTTATGGCTGGTGCTCTCCGCTTATTGGGACCCCATGGTCATGGCCATAGTGGGGATGTTAAGGACTGGATTCAGTGTGGGTCCCAGAAACAGCCAAAACAGCAGTGACAGTCAGGAACACCTGGCTCTCCTCTCTTAAAAATCTGATTTCAGGCCCAAATTTAATTCCCTGGGGATTTAAGCTGTGAGGTCTTTGAGTCTGTGTGCTGGGTAAATAAAGCCCCCATCAGAAATCATATTAATGCAAATTATAGGTGACCACACCAAAAAGAAGTTTTGGATGCTAGTGGAGGAGAAGCAGAAAAAGCAAAGAAATAAAGATACTTCTGTGTTTTCCACAGGGAATAATTTCTGAAGTGCAGAACTCCCCAGGCCATGCAGGGCCTCCTGCCAAGGGGAATGATTTCAGAAAAGTGCTGACTGTGTGGGAGAGGGTGTTTTGTTGGAGGGCTGAGTTATCACTGAAGTTTTTCACTTCTAATACTTGGTAATATCAGTGTCATTTTGTCAGTAAGGAGCACACTCAGTGTCTGAGACATCTCCATCTCCACCTGCTTCACAACTCCACTTGAAGGCAGATGAAAATTTTTTCCTTGTAAATGACGTGTTTTCAACAAATTCTGCAAACCCTTACTGAGGCTCCTTGCCATGAAGTTGATTTTCTATTTTTTTTTTAATAAGAAGAATTGCTTTCTTGCAAATGTTAGGTAAATTTTTCCCTTCCTGGGATGTCAGGAGGTGCACATCCTGTACAGAAACACTCCCCAACTGCATCAATAACCTTTTTGTACTGTTCAGTGAGTCCTAGAAAACTGCAGAGCAGTTTTGTGTCTCTGCAGGTTACTTGGCAATCAATTCTCCATCTCTGATAAATCCTAATTTACAGGGAGGATGTGACGAATTCCCTCCTCTGCAATCAGGAGTTGGCAGTGCCCATTCTTCTGCAAATTTATGGGTTCAGCAGAATAATATCATAGGAACAGAGGTGTTGTGCAGCATTCCTGCTTGGTTTGCTCCTCATTTCATGGGGCAGACAGCAGCATTCTACAGCCCTAAAAAGGGCAGGGAATTTTCTGGACTGGGAAGAAAAGCATCCTTGAGAGAGGCAGAATATGATGCTGTTACCCATGGCTGGTGTTCCCCCCTCTGTTATCAAATTTCCCTCCCTTGCTGCCCTGGGGCACCTGAGAATGGGTGATGTAGTGATGTTTTCCATAATGAAATCAGTCAAAGAGTTTGTGGACTTCTTTCCAGCATGAAAACGAACCCTGTTCTGCTGGTTGTATGAGGGAAAAATTATTTCAGGCAGAGAGAGGCAAGAAAAAGGTGAGAGACCAGTGAATTTTTTTCCATGTGGCTGCAGGGAGGGAGAACAATTGTGGTGTGGAGATGCATTGTTAATGTAAAAGCCACAAAAGCAACCCAAACAGGGAGTGAGCATCACTGGAACTGCACCTCTGTCAGTAAGGGATGGATCCCTCCTGCTCTTTCTCCTGCCTGGGGCACCTGTGTGGGGCTGGTTGTCCCTGTCATTTACCTTTTGATTGCACAACCATTTCTTAGAAAACAGTTGGCTCTTCAGACTCTCCTGGGCATTCAAGTGAGTCCAGGAGATGTGGGGGTGAGCTGGTAAGTGGGTTTGGATGATCTTGGCTGTTAGGTGTTGCTACGTTTCCTGATGCTGGTCTCCAAAGCAATCCCTGGCACGCTGCTTTTGTGGAAGGCAGAACAGCTCATGAGAAAAATGCACTTGAAATTACCTGTTCTGGGGAAATGCAATGAATTTTCTGCTAGGAACTGCTTGTGAAGAAAGATGGAGCCTGAATTAGGGATCTGCCCTTGTGGGGGTCCCTTACACTGACACAAAGCTCTCTGTGCCTCTCAAGAGGGTTGCCACCATGCAGAAACATGTCACTTCGGTGCAGGGAGGGGGATTTGACATCACAAAACATCGAGGGGAAAAACATCGAGGCAAATTCTCCTTTTCTGGTCAGGAAAACCAGAGTGTGTGCCTGCTGTGTTCCACGAGCAGCAAATCAATTGCTGAGGGATTTCTGCTGGGAGATTTGTGCTTTATGAAATTCCTGCCAGGGGCAGAGGACTGGGGAGCTGGAAACGATAGCGCTTCTTCCTCCCCTCTGCTGCTTTAATTGTTTGTAGTGATTTAATAAGCAGCACTATTCTTCCCTGCAGCAAACACAGACAGGTGGCATTTTATTACCTTTATTAGGGCCCCTGTTTGGAATTTCTTTGCTGTATTTCCTTCTTTGCAGGCTTGGCCCAAAACTTGGAGAGATCAGTGCAGGAACTGGGCTTTGTGCTGTCAACATTCTGAGTGTTGAGCCAGCACCAAATCCATGCAATTATATGGGAAGGAAATAATAAGGACAAATGACATGATTTAAACAAGGAAATGCTCCTGGCTTTGGCATTTTATGTACACAAATGCACACCAGAAGAGAAAGACCAAAGCAGGTACAAGCTCCCAGTACTTGCAGAAGAATGAATGGAAATAACTTCCTGTTTAGGCTGGAAACTAGGAGAAAATTTGTACCCATCAGAGGGATGTTGAAGTGGAGCAGCTGCCTAGTGACAACAGATAGGTGGAGAAGTGAAACCCCAAATTAAAGGCTTTTAATGTGGAGTTTTTTGGATACTGAAGTCTTTACAAACAGATCATGTGAGTCCCATGGGCAATGCAGGTGGATTCCCAGGGGAGCATCCCTGTCCCGTACCAGGGATCGGCTGCCCTGGTCCCACAGAGTGATTTGGGTTGTACCCGATGGCCCAGCAGAGCTTGGGGAAATGCCTCAATGTTTGTTGGATTTGAATGGCATTTGGGTCAAATCGAGTTTCTCCTCTGAGGAATGGAGTCTTGACCTCTCACAGGTTTCACTTGAACATTTCTTTAATCTGTCCCCCACCCCAAAACCCCCAGCAGATCCCCTGCTCCTGCCACTCTGTGTCTCCCACAGCTGAGATCCTCAGAGCTTTTCCCTTACACTAAAAGAAGTGGAAATCGGCTGGGTTTTGTTACCTCTTGGCAACAAAATTGTCTCCTATTGTGCAGCTCAGCGGGAAAGAAACCTCTTCCTCCCTTCAGTCTGCTGCCACAAAGTGTTTGGTTCCTCTTTGTGAAGAACCAGGAAGAAACACTTCTTTTTAAGATGAGGGAGCCCAATTCAATTCCCTTATCATTTTGAGCAAAATAACCCAGTTATTTATGTTGAAAGTCACTCCAAAATTTTGAAGAGATCTTTTTAGAAAATATTTCTCTTGGTGACTGATTATGAGTGGGTATGGGAAGAAACTCTTTGCATTGAACCACTCAAAGCAGTAATTTCTTCCCAAAGAGTAGATGTAATTACATTTTGTGGGTGAAAAAAAATAAGTAGTAGTGGACCAAAGGAGCTTCAAGCTGATCTCTATTTGCTGCCAATGTCTGAATTAAATGCACACGGTTCCTATCAGCTCTGCCAGACAAAACGTTGTATTTGGGTTATTGGGGGTTTTGTCAGAAATCTTTGTAGCATGAATAGTTCATGGACTTACCTCTGCTGGCTTCAGCCATTCCTGCTGTCCATCATATCTTGCTATTATAAGGCAGCTCTTTTCATTAGGTTGTCTTTTAATTCAGATATCTGAGCCTTTTTCTACTTCTAGACCCACTTTTCAGTAGGACAAACATTTTCTTATCTGTGAGTGTATTCAGTGGTGGCCACACAAGTGAAGGTAAGGAGCTGGCAGGTGATAATTTATGAAACTTTCTATAATGGAAAAAACTCAGCATTCAATTTCCATCTCCTTAGAAATCTCTATTTCTTTTCTTGTCTCTTGTGCTCTTTGTGGCTGGTCTGAGTTTAGTGCTTGGAAATGCAATTATATGGATTCCAATTCTTTTGAGAGAGAATAATCTTGTATACAAAGCCAAAAAAATTTAACTTTTCAATATTAGAGCAGTTTGACATCCAGGTTGGGGACCTGGCAGTGGTTATTTCCTGGCCAGCCTCAGAACACAGAGTTTGATTTAGGTGAAATTTCATTCATTGGAGACAAAGTAAAATTGCCTCTTATTTGCTCAGCACTAAAAATCCATCTGAAGCTGATTGCCAAGACTTGCTGCTGAATGATGGGATTAACTCCTGCAATGGCACCATGAAATGAGAGACGGGGAGAGGAATATTAAAAAAAGGCATTTCCAACCATGTGCAGGCCCTCATGTCCTGCTGTTGGCTTGGTCCTGTCAAAGGGGCTGATTTTGATGGTTTTAGAGGCACTAACCTGGGCAGTGAAACGCACCTCAGGCAGCAATTGCTTCTCTGGTGTCTGCAAGTGCCTTTATCTCCCTTTGTACTCCTCAGAACTGAAATCCTGCACAGACCGAGTGAATCTGAGGCTTTGGGAAGGCCCAGTGGTGACAGATTTTGGTGAGACTTGAGTCAGGAGATGGAAGCAGCAGCTGAAGATGCTGTAATCTTCATCCTTGGGCTCTCCTGCAGGCTGATGCGGTGTGAAGGAGGCAGGGATTCCATAAAGCAGCTTCTATAACTCCTGAGGGAAAAAAAAAACAAGTGGAAAGTTCTTTAATTTGTTAGAGTTTCAGGCTGTGCTGCACCTCAGGGCCAGGCTCTGCCCCTCTCTGCTCCAGCTGGTGCTTCCCTCTGTGTTTTTTATTTGCAAACCACCTCTCTGACCAGCTTCCACTTTGCTTTAAAAATTCAGCACCACGTTTGTGGCTGAACGAGTTCCAGAGCTGGGGAGAAGGGTTTGAGATGCAATTTGCATCACAGAGTTGTTACAGCAGGGAAATTGTCCCATGCCTCCTGTGCCTGGAGCTGCTAATCTTGTTCTGAACATTGAAAAACTCTTCAGCTTCTCTCATTATACCTAAATTTGATTACTGCTTTGATTTCACACCTCTTTCACGCAGGCTTTTCCTCTCTCCTTGGCTGGAATTCTCTGAAAAGATAAATTTTATCAAGCCTTGGGACAGTTCCCGTCATCTATCTCTGCTCCAAATGCTGCTTTTAATTATCTTGGCAACCTGAGCAAGAGGGAAACTGGGAGGAGTTTAGTGAGAAGAAAAGGAAGGCACAGAGGCCAAAGTGTAAATGCAGAGTCTGGGTCACCAGAGTCTGCAGTGTTGAGGGGGTCTGGGCCGTGCAAACTGATGTTTTTCTCTGGGAATGGCTGATTCCTTCTGTATCTCCTCCTGAAATTCCTGTGCACGAGGGCTGGTGCTGGAACTGCAGCCACACAAACTCCCCATGGAGCTGTGTGGGACACAGTGGGAATCATTTATTTGCTGCTTTTGATGAAAAGTTGTGACATGAACCTCCGTGTCAGGGAGGTGACACGTTAATGCTGCTGCTGTCAGACAGTGCCCACACACTGTGTCTGGAGACAGCTCAGGAGAAGATGAAGAAAAACCAGGATTAAATCCCATGTGCCACTGAACTCTGTCAGAGATAAACTGCTTGGAGTGAAGTCTGTGAAGTGACTGGGGAGAGCTGGATGAAAGGGACAGCTCTGAGAAGTGTGTGGTACGTCAGTGATGTCCTAACACTCATCTTTGCACAGAGATGAAAAAGTATCAGTTTGCATGGCCTGAGTGTCTGGGTGTGGAAACTGTGTGTTGCACAAGCTGTGCTGAGCTCATCTGGCTCTGAAATATCATCTCTGCACCTTAGCCAGGAACAGCATCACAGTTCTGAACAGATTAATAACAATCAGTCACAACCCAGAAGCAAACCTTGGCAATACACATCTGTGGCAGGTGAGGAGACCAAAAGCTTTCATTATTGTTCAATAAAAAAAATCCTCTCTCTTGGCATTAAAATGCTTTAGTTTCAGCTCTGCCCCAGACTATCAATGTCAAGTGTTTCTCTGGCTGTTGAGGGTAGGTTCTCCCCCATAGCTCTCTGCAGGTTGGTGCTAATTAATGATGTTCTGTCAGGTTCAGATGTTTTGGTGCCTGACCAGGGAGTGCAGAACAGGGATTACAAGTGCTGACATTTACTGTACTAGAAAGTCCAAGGGAAAAATTTGTGCCAATTAACACCTTTAACTAGGAGGATCAATTCCTGTTGTGCTTGTACCAGAGTCTGAGCACAGACAGGGTTTCCAAGGGAAATCTTGGTCCATGTAGGTCTGGGGCTCCCTCCAGGCTGGTCCAGCCCCTCAGGGTGCTCAGGAACAGGGGTTCCCCACAGCCCAGTGCACCCTCCTTAGCCCTGGGGCTCCCAAGGGCAGAGCCGTGGCTGAGGCTCTGCAGGAGCAGGCAGGCTCAGCCCTGCTCCAACATGGGATCCCATGGGACAGGGCACGCTGGGATTTGCCCCTGCAGCTACCAGGTGTGTCCAGAGAAACTGCAGGGAGGGGGTGACCTCTGTCAGTGGGACCCCTCTGTGCACAGGTGCCCCCACTCCTGGGGTGGCTGTGCCAGCTCCCCCGGGGACCTCCAGCCCTGAGAACCTGGAGCAAGTGGAAACCACAACTTTGCAAATGCTGCCTGTGCCCAATGCAAATGGTAAGAGAACGGGGGTGTGGAAAAAAAAAATTGTTTATTACAGAATTGTTTATCAACAACAATACAGAACAATTTTAGAATGTAAGAACATTTGCAACAACAACAACAATCCATAGAACATATATACATAAGAACCTACCTAACTAAACTATATTAAATCTATTTGTAGAAGACAAAAAATTCTTAAAGTCTTAAGTCCTAAATCCTATTCTAAATACAAAAAACTGTAGAACAATGTAGAACTGTAGAACTATGTACAAAAGGGTGCCATCGCTGTCTGGAATGTTCATCAGGGGTAGAAGAAAAGCAGGTGTCATGGTTACTGCAGTCAGGCACAGACGGCTCTTCCATGTGTCCCCAGGTTGTCACATGTGGGCAAAGCAGGACTCTGCTACCAGAGCTGAGCTTGGCTGGGTCTGGAACGGAGCTTGAGTGGCCCAAAGAGAGGACAGGGCAGGCAGTGTGTGGCCACCAGACTCCAGTTTGCGAGGTACCACGTCCCTGAGCAGGGACCAGCCTAGCTCCAGTCTGGCAGCAGGGGACCCACTCTGCCTGTGGGGATCACGTGCCTGTCCTGCTGCTGGCATTGTTCTTCACCCCAAAATCATCTCCTCTTCCTCATCTTTTACATCAACGTCCATGTCCTGAATGTGTTCTTCCACTTCCACTTCCATGTCCTCCTCTTCCTCATAAACATCCACCTCCATCTCTTCATCCATATCTGTATCCATCTCCATCTCTTCTCCAGTCTCTTCCTCCATTTCCACATCCTCTACTTTAGGACTCGGGACATCCACCTCCATCTCCTCCACTCTGTCCATGACAGCCTGCAGAGGTGGCAAAACCTCAGAGTGGGGTCCCTGTCCCACACCATCCCCACAGAGCTGCAGCCCACTCGGGCAGCTGGAGGTGTCCACCTCCATGGAATGGCACCATACCTCCCTCAGCTGACAAATTAGACAAAGGATAAATGTGAGCATCTTGAAGTGAGGGGTGACAAAATGCAGGCACCAGGGAGCTCTCAGCACTGATGGGAGTAGCAGAGGGCAGGTGGCAAGAAGGGCGGCAAGAACAATCACGAGGGTGAGCAGGCACAGACTGAACGGTGGGCTGACACAAGGGCCAGTGGTTGAGTTGTGCTCTTTGCTGGGGGGTGGCAGTTCCAGTTGGAACGTGGGATGTGACATCACACAGATTCCAAGATTCCAGGGTCAACAGAAGTGGTCACTGGGGATCCCTAAATGGTTGGGCTTGAAACGGACCCTGAAGATCATCTTGTTCCAAGCTGAGCAATCTTCCCCCAGACCTTGGGGGAGCCCTGTTCCCAAGGATGGGGCATGCACAGCCTCTGTGCCCAGCCTGGGCCAGTGCCTCACCACCCTCAGTGTAAAACAGCAGCTTCCTTAGATCCACCTTCAATCAGCCTCCTGCAGTTGAAAGCCATCCCCCTTGCCCTGTCACCACAGGCCCTGTTGAACACTCTGTCCCCTTCTTTCCTGTGGGACCCTCCCAGTCCTGCACAGCCACAGTGGGGCCTCCCAGTGTCTCCTCTTTTCAGGCTGAGCATCCCCAGTCCCACTTGGACAGCAGTCAGTCAGATCAGGGGATGTCAAAGCTGAAGGGTAGCAAATAGCATCAGGAACTGAGAGATGGAAGCTTTAGACCCAGATTTGCCTCTAAATATACAAAATTAATAACAGTGGAGGGGAAGATGGTGGGACACTTGTTCTGTTCTAACTGGTCAATTTTATTTTTTTCTTCTTTTTTGTCATGCTGATGGTTTTTCTGTTTGAAATGAAGCTTGGCACAATGTCCACTGTCTTCTCCATTTGTAAAACACCAAGCAGAGTCTGGGCAGGCTGATGATGCAGAGCAAAACCTGCAAATATACTGGTGATCCTGAGCCTGGGTGTGCAGCTAAACCCAGCCAAAAGTAATTTCTGGAAAGTCAAGCCTGGTTTACATTTTCTTGAGTTTGGCTATGCCAACTTTACCGGTCATTTATAAAAAAGCAAATAAAAAGTTCAAACCAAAACAGACAAAAACCCAAATAAACAAACCCACGCAAACCAATCAAACAGATAAAAACCCACAAATAAAACCAAAGGGAATAAGGAGTTAGTGTTAGTTGTGAGGATATCACAGCAGGCAAATGGCTGCTTCCCACAGAATCACCATAAAAAGCCCCATAAAACAGCTGCTCCAAAATATACCCAACAGGAGAAAAATAAAAAGTGATAGATGGCAACTTTGGGGGCAGCTCCACATTAAGGTGAAGGATGAGCAGTGGTTCAGATCAGCATTCCCCACCCTCCAGGCTGCTGTTTGCTCCTGATGAAAGACCCTTGCAGGACTGTGGCCCCTCTCAGTGCAGTGTAAATCATCGCCACAGCTCTCAGCTGAGCCACTGGCATTTCCAGAGCAAGATCCAGGCTCCATCCCGAGCATCTGTGGAAGGTCCTGAGCATCTTCATGCCTGGAACCACAAAACAGCTCAGGCTCTCCCTGGACTGGGTTTTCAGGGGAGGTTTCCATATCCCTGTGAGATCTGTTCATCCCTCAACACATCTGACTTTATGTACAATGATGCATTTTTGTTCCTTCCTTGCTCCTGTGTGCCAGTGAGGAAGCATCCATGTGAATGGAGGATGTTGTGCACAGGAACATTTATTCCTGGATTGCCATTTTGCTTCACTGTCACTCAGCTGAACATGGTCCCTTTCTAAGAGAGACTTACAAGAAATGTGTAGGAATTTTGGCTCTGAGAGGAGCAGAAAGCACATTTTCTACACCCCATTCCCAGCAGATGCAGTTTTCCTGGCAGAACCGTGATTGCCATTCATCTTCCTGGGAAGAATGTGGAGACCCATTCAGACATCACAGATTCTGCTGATCTTTGGCTTTGTGTCCCTTATTTCACATGTCCAGTTTCAAGGGCCATTAAAAGAGGCTCATGTTTGCCTTGCTACCCAGAAGTGCTGTAGTTATTTCCAGGAGAAAACAAAAAATTGATTGTCCTCTGGTGTGGTAGAAATCCCACCACAATTGTGACTCTGAGAGCAAAGACAGCCTGTGCTTTTTGGGGCTGTAACAGCTGAGAGTGTGGCAGAGCAGTTTTTATATTATTTTTAAAGTGCTGAAAACATAGTTCCCAAAACAATCTTTCTCTCCTGTCTTCTGTCATAAACTGTGGAACAGAGAAAATGGAAAGGAGCAGAGGTTTGTTTAAATTGGCTGGGTTTTTTTAAGTCTTAAAATAGTGTCAGCTTGATGCATGATACTTTAGAAATTGGATTAGTAGCACCTATTTCATCCCACCAGAGAGGTGGGATTTAAAACTTCCAACAACAGAAACACTGGATGCGAGAGAGCTCAGTTTTCCACCCCTCACACAAGTATCTTGCTGTACTATTTTAAGCAGCTCAGCCATATATATTAAAATATTGCTCCAAACAACAACAGAATGAAAATGTTCCACCAAATGGGAAAAATAAGAAAAGTGGGCGGCAGCCCTTTCTGAAGAGCTTGTGTTGATTTTGCAAAGTTGGATGCAAACAAGGTTTGCCATATTTCTTTCCTAGAAAATGTAGGTATTTAATAGAAATCTGAGGCTGCTGAGTTGGGTATGATTTTAGATCTGGGAGGAGCAGAACAGGTTCCAGAGAAGCTGTGGTTGTGTCACCCTTGGCAGTGCTCAAGGCCAGGTTGGATGGGGCTTGGAACAACCTGGTCTAGGGGCAGTGTCCTGAACATGGTGAGTCCATGAAAAGAAATTTTTGGTTTTCCTGAGATGCTGCCCTTGCAAGGGGAGCTCACAAATACCCCACATAGTTTGAAATGCCCTGAGCAGAACCCAGCTGTGCTTTCTCACAGGTGATGAGGGATTTTCACTTGTATTTTATGGGGGATTTTCAGAGGGCAGTGCAAGAGCAGCTGAGTGTGTTTGACAGGCAGAGAGGGCCAGTGTGGCAGCAGCTTAGTGCAATGGAGCTTTTCCTTCTGTGATCCTGTATAACCTGAGGCACTCTGGGGCTCTTGGACCTGGCAGCTGGGCAAGTTAATGATTGGAACAAGTGATAAATTAACCTGCTCCACTCTCCTTAGCATGGCTGTGATGAGCATTAAGTAAACCAGCGAGCCCTTGCCAAGGTGGGAGCTTGTTCTTAGCCAGGGAGGAGGGAGAAAATATTGCTCGGAGTAAATAAAGCAACTTTGCTTCCCCAGGAAGAGGAAAAGCAGCAATTAAATATGTGAGTGCTGCATGGAATAATTTGCACAAGGACATATCTTGTCTGCTATGCAGGAATGTTCCCAATCAACCATGCTTCTCCTGACCTTTATTTTTCTGTATTTTCTACCACATCATATAAGAGACTCTTGATTTAAAAAAACCAAAACAAACACCTTGTGGGGAGGCATTTCTTCCTTTCTTCAGAGTGCCTCTTTCTTTTCTTTCCTCCAGAGCTCTCACTTCATTTCTGCTGTTCCTCGGAGCACAGGCTTACCTCTTTCCTGATCCCCTGGGCTTGTTTTGCCTCTGGGTGTCATGAACACTATTAATTGTGGGGTTTTTCTTCCATCTTAAGTCTGTCTCTTCAAGAGGTTTACCTTCATTTACCTGTTCGAGTGATGGATTTTTCTCACCTTTTATTACTTAGTGCTTTTTCTTCATTCTCTAAACCCAACTTCTCCCTTGCCCTGTGGCTGTTAGATGCCATTACAGGAGCATTCATTCTTTCTCTACTAGTTGTCTGAGCTTTCACAGGGAGCTGAGAGCTCTTTGGGGTTAAACTTGACTCACTTCAGTGCCTTCCTTGATGCTGCCTGTGTACTTGGACACTTTAAGGGAATAAAGTCTCAGTGTGGAGATTACAGCTGTGAAATAATGGCTCTTTTGAAGAAGACAAGAATGCTGTTGTCAATCTTTTCAAGGATAAACTGAGCACCTTCTTTTGGGGAGAACCAGGCTCAGCTCAGCACAGAGGTGGCTGATGCAGGTACCCAGGTTTGGAGGGAAGGGTGCAGCTCCTGGGGGTGTGTTTGTGGGGGGCTGTAAGGTTTGTGTGGGGTCCCTGGAGCAGTGGGAACACCCCACTGGGAGATGCACATCAGGAAATGGGTGCACAAAGGGCCTGAAGTGTGACCAGCTGTGGTGAAGGGGTCCATAGGAAAAAATATTTTTACTGGGATTTTGACAATTTGAAGCTCCTTTTCATATCCTTTGCCTGATGAACATTCCCCCTCTGCAAGAGCATGGGGAATCCTGAGCTCACACAATGAAAAGCCCTGATAATTATAATTTTTTTCTATTTTTCAATGGTGTCATCCCAGCAGGAGTCAGAGAAAGAGAATTTGTGTGACCTGCCTGTCTTTGACTTTGTGACAGGAACAATGCCATGAGGAAGCTGGTCAGAGGAGCATCACTGCTCTGTCCTTAATTTTCCTGCACAACTGAGGATGATTTAAGAACCAAGGCACAGCCAAGACCTTTCCTCCTCCTGTGCTCATCAAGCAATCAGGGCCTCATCACACCTCAGCTTCAAACTCTCGTTTGCATCTGGCTGACCTTGACTGCCCTCCCTGGATGGGAAGATGAAGAGGTGGAAGTGTCAAAGATTGGGATTTTATGGGTGAGTTGTGAAATAGTGGCTGGTACAGGCTGGTTCTGTGGAAACATCGTGTGCTGTGCCATGGAGGATGAGAGTAAATGGATTAAACAGGAGATAAAAAAGGGCAAGACACCTGGTTAGCTGCTGTTGAAGAAAATGTTGGGAAAAAAAAATACATGTAAGAAATATGTCAGAGATGGTCATTAACTGCCCTGCAGGGTCAGAGCTCCTTTAGTAATTGGCCGTGTAGTGAATACTAGAAATGATTTTAAAAGTTCCTAAGTGACTGAGGGCTTTTAGTGAATGGGTGGGGGAAACAAAGGAATACTGTTTCTGGCAGAACTTTTATTATAATTTAAGCATCATCCTCTTTCTGAGATAACAGCTGCTTTGAATAAACTGAAATATCTTCTCCATTAACTCTGGCAGGAACTGGATAAAGCTCTCATTCAGGTAAACTTTAACATATGTCTGTAGAATAATAAATTTATTGAGAGTCATCAAACGTATTGTATGAGTAAGGATTGTGCTTAGGGCAAGAAGAAAGAGTAATTAGGAGTGGACAAAACATGAATTATAGTGGGGAAATTAGAATTTATGGTGGTTTAGGGGGGATATTTAACTAAGCTGAGATAAAAATCTACCTTGGTTGCAGGCTAAGCTTTAAAACAGAATTCTACTAGAGCAAATGTAGTAGTCCTGGGCTCCAGACAGACCTTTAGATACAAGTTTACCTCTGGTTTGAGAAAGCTCAGGGCTTGAGCAGCATTTTATGGCTTTGCTCTTGACCCTGGGGCTATAAATGCTCCTGTAAAATTAATGCTAAAGTTACAGCTTCTACAAATTTCTAAGAGTTCCCATGGAGAAAGGTCCACCTGGACTTTGGGGACAGTTTCTCAGAGCAGAACATTTCAAGGTGCCATTAAACTGCATTCAAACTCCCTTTTATTGGGGCATAAATTTCACAGCCTGGTCTATCAGCCTGACACGTTCTTTGAGAAGAGACAAACTTTACAAGCCACTTTAAAAATAATTTCACTGCCAGGTTTGCAGCTCTGAGAACATTAATAAACTGAAATGGCTTTTCACCCTGCAGTAGCCGCTAAGTAATAATGATTGTCTGTAGGCAGACTAATGAAACCAGCTGTTAACAACCTAATGAGAATTTTTACCAGCCCTCTGCTCCACAGACACATCCCTTTTCTGTCCCTGATTTTCCTGCACCCAGTGTTCCCCAGAGAAATTTAGTGTTGTTTGATGTTCAGGTAAAAACTGCTTTATTTTGTAGGAGTGGTGATACTTCACCTGGGCTGCTGCCATGCTGGGGTCACATCACAAAGTCCAGTTTCTACAGGAGCTGGGCAGCATGGAGAGCTTTGATAGCACAGCATGGCAAAGCTGGAGTGGAGGATTCTGGTTTAGTGTGCCCCTCAGTGGCAGACAGCATCAGTAATTGATAAATCTTTAGTTCAAAGATAAGGTGTTGCTGTTTTGGCTCTAACCTTAGGTTGCTTTCAACACAGTTTTCCCTGGCACTTAAGATACTGTTTTTTTCTTGCTTTCAGTACTCTGTCATTCCAGATGACCTTTAAAGGTCCCTTCCAACCCAAACCATTCCATAATTCTTTGGATACATGATGAATAGCAACATGTATTTTACGCTTTTTATGGATGATATTACATCATGTCTGGCCTTTTGGGGCTCTTTCTTCTTCAGGTCCTTGTGACTACACTCACTCCTATATGCTCTTAATTTTTTCTGTTGCTTACCAGTGAGCATTTTCAGTTCTGCCCCCCATGTTTAGAGCAAGTTTTCTGTGACTCACTGCACCAGACACCAGGTCAGTTCAAAGAAGAGCATTAGGAAGTATCCAGCTGTATTTCCCCTTCTTCCTTCTGTGTACATGCTGCTGTTTTGAGCACTCTGGCTTTCTGAGCTCCCTCACATGTCTTGATCCTTTTCTGGATACCCAGAGGGATATCAGGATTAAATCCCAGCTCTGAGGTCTGGCTTTTGAAGAGCCTCAGTCATCCTCTCCCACTCATCTCATCCCAGCCTTGATGGAAATATGCCTTCATGGGATTGTTGTTCAGCTTTGGGGCATTCTGGCACTGCTGTTCATTGAAAGTTTTTGAGACTTTGAAAGGTTTCCTGGTGCGGCAATGACAATCCTCAATCCTAATGCTTGATGCTTGCAGTTGCCTGAGTTGTGAAACCTCCTGAAAAACACTGTTTGTTCTTTTCTCCTTGACTTTTCCTTGACTGTTTTCATCAACAGATTAGGAGGTTTGGGGATATCTTTTCAAAGGGAATTTCAATTAATCTCCTGTCTGGCATTTCAAAGGGGAACAGTGGTTTGGGTTTTTTTTTAACCAGCACCTGCTTACCATCCAATTAGCTAACTGCCTTTAATTAACCATAATATATTCCAGGAAAGCAAAATAACAAGGGAACAAAATCAAGTGGTGACAACTCTGTGACTGAACCTGGACTTCCCCTTTCCCAGGTGCAGGATTCTGGGCAGCCCTGTAACCCTTTGCTGGCCACTTTGAGCTCTGCCATGCAGTGCCTTGGGTTTCTGGGGAGGGAAAAGCATCCAGTCACTCAGCTCCAGGTTCACATCTGCAAATCCAGAGGCCAGTGGATATTTCTGTCCAGGGGATTTGCACACTGGATGCTCCATAGGATTCTGGTTGTAAGCTTTCCTCAAAAACGTGGTGAGATGAGGTGTGCAGGACTCATTTCTTCAGAAGAGCAGGAGAAACCTCTGAAGGCCTCCCCTAAAGGGCCTCCTTACCCAGCAGTCTGACACAGATTTACTTCTGAAGAGCTTTGTAATTTGTCCTTATTATGTTCTATGTGTGATTTAATGAAAGCCTTTTTCTCTTCTGTAATTGAGCTCTTAATCTCATCTGAAAAGCAGAGCACAATCCTTTCAGAGATGGTGTTTGAGTAACAGCCTGTTTGTGTTTCCTCTGCTGTGGTGCTGCTCATGGAGCTGCTCACTCCTGATTTAAGAACAGAAAATAAACAGATTTCTCTGAGTCAAAAATACATCAGTGATGCCACACAGAGTAGGTTTGAATAGAAACCTCTTTTTTCTATTGGGCAAGAGATCTTTCAAGCAAGATCTTTCCTGGTTCTGCAAAGAATATGAAGGAGTGAGTTTTCCTTAGTGAGCACCTGAGGCCTCATGCAGGTGATGCTCAAAAAAATGGCACATGGGCATGGCAGCTGTCAGCAAAACAACTGGCTCTGGGTAGGTAAAAGTTGGCAGGAGATAAGAGTGGAAAGTCAAAACAACAGGATGCTGAAAAACTTGTAAGAGGAATAATGACTTCGGTGACAATCCCTCCATCTTAAAGCTTCAAAAAGCATTTTTACAAAAATCCACAAAAATGTCCCGATTATGATCAGTCTGATCTCCCTAAATAGCATTTTACAATCAGAATTAGGAGTTGAGAGACACTAAAGAAGGCTTAGCAGAGGATTTTTCATTGTGACCTTAGTACATATTTTTTACTGTGCTGTAGTTTGGAAGGAGACCCCAAGATCCAGCTCAGCCAGGGGAGACCCTGTTGATCTAAACACTCCCCACGCCTGCTGTGGGACTAACCCAGTACCAGAATCTGTAGGGAACTGGGTAAAATACTTCCCACTAGAAAACACTTGAAGCTTGATCCACAGTTCCCAGTTCAGACCACAGGCAGTGCTGGCAGTGACCAGTTTGCTGCCTGCTCTGTGCAGAGCTGGTGGCTGTGAGTGGCAGAGCTGTGGGGTGAACAGGCTGGTGGCTTTTTGGGGCACTTAGAACCTTCCATCTCTACTGCTTTGTCCCCACTAGAGAGTGGATTTTCCCAGAAAAATACCTGGAGAGTGGGAAGGATGAAGAGCAAATCATTCCCTGCCAGTGGATGCTGTGCTTGTTGCAAACATGTGAGTTACATCTGGTAGGAGTCCTTGCTGTCAACCCTCAGGGATTCCAGGCTGAGATCAGCTCAGTTCTGTCATTTGCCAGGGGAGTGAGGATCAGACTCTGCACCACACCTCCAGAGCTGGGGACGAGTGGGTTGAATCACATCCAGAGCCAGAATGAGGAATGGGCGGTGTTTTGTCTTGCCATGCACAGCAGATATCCTAATTTAAAGCTGTGCTGTCTTCCCAGATTCTGCTTCTTCCTCTGAGAAGACCCATCCATTTTGATCCTGTTCCTTTCCACCCATCCCTCTAAAGATCTCCATTACTGGAGTAATTGGCACTATTGGATCAACCTTTGATGTGATGAGCAGTGGATTTTTGTAGTCAACATGCCAATTTAAAGGGCCACAAATAAAAGATCAATTACTTCTTTCCTGGAGAAGAAATTAAGGTAAAATTTTTCAATGTAATGGGCTGAGTGTACAAAGCTAAAGAGGTAGAAGATTTAAATGAGACAGTCTCCTGAGAGGAGTCAATTTGTCAATTTAGAGAGAATATGCTTTCACCTTTGAAGCAGTCAGGTACCAAAATGATGCCACTTGGAGTAGGCAGGGCTGGGAATTGCTCCCATAGGCTTTGACAGATCTGTTCACACAAGAGCCCTGGAAGCAGGGCCTGGAGAGACAGCTGGTCAAGGGCAATGTCTCTGCCTGATTTTACAGCATGTTTGACAGAGCTTTCCCTTCTCTTTGCAGCCCTGTGTGTGGTGTCCTGGGTGGGACCATCCTGCCACACGCTGCCTGCCTGGTGGCACCGGGGTGGCTTTGCACCAGGCCCCTGGGCCTGCAAGGCCCCTGTGCCCTCAGCCAGAACTGTGACAGGTTAGAGGGAATTTAAGGAGTTCTCAGCAGTATCAAAGGCCCTGTGAGAAGTAATTAGTGCTGTGAGGTGAAATTAGAGGGTTTAATGCTTTTTGGCAGAGGATCAGGTGCTGCTGTACAAACTCCCACCCAGAGTGTGGCAGCCCAAGGCATCAGGCAGAGGGGATGAGGTCCCACGTGGCTTTTTGTCCAAAATCAGCCTAAACCACCTTCCCTCCTAATGCAAATAACTTCTTTTTGGTGCCTTCTTCCAGAAACAGGGAAAACATTGAGAGAGGGGGACCACCAGCCCTGAAATGCTGAGAAAAAAGAGCTGTGTTCTACAGGGATGCTGTGGAGGGGGCTGGAGTCAGCGTGTGCCAACTGGCGAGTCCCTCCTGCAACTGCTAACGTGCTCCTGATTTTATTTAATTAATTAGCAGCGGGGGGAGAATGTGTAATCAGGGCTGTGCTGCTGGAGTAACAGGAAACAAGACATTCTCTGGGTGCTGGAGCTGCTCTCAGGTACTCATGGCTGTGCTCACCAAGGTAACAGGGCAGTGACTCAGAGGAGGAGCAGCTGCTGGCACCCTGCCAGCCCAGCACTTGGATTTTGCTGCTCCCAAGGTCCCTGCAGCAGCTTTCCAACCAGGAATGGTGTGGAAAAGGGTGCTGAGCCCATGGGATGTGATGAGATGAATTTTCCACATTGCAATGTAAAATACTTTCTTCCTTTTCAGTCTCAGGGAAATTATCTATTATTTGATTTCTGGTACCTCTTAGTTTGGTTAATTCCTGCTAGTCCCCTTCATGTTCCCTTGAATACTAAAAAGAGCCTAATACTAAATACTTGACAGAATCAGAAAAAGGTTTGGGGATATTTGAAAACCATCATGAAACCATCATATATTGCTGCCCTCCCTTAATTAAAGTTTCTTCCTTTTTAATTTATATTTTTTGGGGTGATCTTTTCACCTCTTTTTTTTTTTCCTCTAACTGTGCTGCTGCTATCTCACTGCCAAGCTCACAAAGGAACCCCAAGAAATCAGCCAGCCAAGCAGATAAGAAATCAGATATTGTAGAGCACAAAGGTTTAATAAATACAGAGAGCTTGGGAAAAAAAAAGGATTTGCAAAATGGTGGCAAGCTGCTAAGGTTAAAAGAAAAGGGATTTGGGATGGGATTACAAAGGGGAAACCCTTTTCTGAAGAGAAATAAAATACCTTGTGCTCTAAAAATATTTTAATTCATTCAGGGCAATTATAGAGAAGGAATAAGAATTTGCATTAGGTAAATGGGAAACCCTTACAGCCAGTGGACTCTGTTCAGAGCCCATTGCAAAGCTGTGCCTGGTGCATTTAGGCTCTGATTTTCCCATTGTTTTTTGGTCTCTTTCACTTGAGGAATAACAGGGAAGATCTCTGACCCAGAAAGCATTTAACAAGCTGTGGTATGTAGGACTTGCAGGGTCCAGCTTGCTGCTGACCCTCATGGTGGCTTTCCTCCCCATGTCTGTGGAACTGAGCTTCTTTCTGGCCTGTTAGAGAAGAGCCGATCTTTAATGAAAACTCAGTTACTCCAGCCTCATTAGCCTGGATCGTATTTCACTGTTCCCTGGAAGGCAGGCAGAGGTGGGACTTGTGCTTGCTTCATTACAAATGCAAAATGCCACCGGGTGGTCGCTCTCGGGAACAGACAGTGCCTTACACTCCAGCGTTTGTTCTCGTGGAATGCAAAACCCTCCCCCAGATCCATCCCAATGACTCCATCAGCCACCCCAGACAGGGCAGGTCTCTGCCCACCCTTTGCCCTGGCAGTGCTGATCCCTCCTGGTGATGCCCTCCCCTTCTCCTGGCAGCGTGGGGGGATGCAGAGCTGGGCTCAGGGAACCACAGGGCTTGAGGGTTGCTGTGTCCTGGCATTGTGTTGATAAAAATTAATGAACCATGTAGCTCTTGTCTCTCAATTGTTGTACTCTGGCTGCTTGCTGGAATTGGTAGAGGATGTGGAGCTGCTGGAGTCAGTCCAAAGGAGGCTGTGAAAATGCTCAAAGGGCTGGAGCGGCTGGGACTGTTCGGTTTGGAGAAGAGAAAGCTCCAGGGAGATCTTTGAGCTCCTTCCAATGCCTGAAGGTGCTCGAGGAGACCTGGAGAGGGACTTTGGACAAGGGTCTAAAGTGACAGAACAAGGCGGAGTGGGTTCAGCCTGACAGAGGACAGGTTTAGATGGATATCGGGAGGAAATGATTTTCTGTGAGGGCAGTAAGGCCCTGGTACAGGCTGCCAAGAAAAGCTGTGGCTGCCCCATCCCTGGAGGCGTTCCAGGCCAGTTGCACAGTGCTTGGATGAACCTGGGATAATGGAAGGCAGGGGGGATGGAATGAGATGGTCATTCAGTTCCTTACTAACACAAACTGTTCTAGAATTCTATGACTGGGCTGCTGAACCCAGCCAAAAGAAGAGCTACTGTTGCTGAGGTTAAGTGAAGAAGGGGATTAAAACCACCTGTGTTTGCACTTTCAGTCCCTTCCAACATCAATTAAGATTGTTCTGATAAAGGCCCAGGCAGTGCTCAAACAGCTGCTGAAGTTGTTCCCAGCTGTATCTCTGGGTAGGATCACAAAGGAGCCTTTGTTGTTCTTCAGTCCTGGCTGAAATTTAAATCGCAGCAGTGCAGCTCAGAGGGTGACATGTGCTGGCACTGGGGCCACTGGGTGGGACTTGTTTTCAGAAAAATGGGAGATGCAGAGGAGAGGTTCCTGAATACAGTAACTCTGCCTACACCCAGAAGTGAGGTATCTGCCCAGGGATTTCATATTCATCGACTGAGAGGGAAATCTAATCAGGGCTTGCTAATTTTCATGAAGTCAAACACCTGGGATTCACTTCGGACTCGCATTTTCCTGGAATAATTCAATACAAACGTTGTGTATTTGTACACAGGCACTTGACTTTTCTGTTGTTTGATGAGACTACAATTTGTCTTCCTCTTGTGGTTCCTGCAATCCTTCCTCTCCTGTGGTTTTCAGTTGAATTACCAACCTCTACCCCAGGAATATTCATCTGTTGTGTTTTGGATATTGTTGTTCTTCAAAGGAAAGCAAACAATGCCAGTTTAAGCCATCCCTCTTCCTAGGCACATTTTATTGGAACCAAGTCCTGCCTCAAACCAGAATCCAGTCTCTTCTCCATTGTTGTGTACCTCTATTATTTTTCTCATCATTGCTTTTCCATTTCTTATTATTATGCAGCTCTCAGTCTTGAGCAACATCATTCAGAATTACACAGAATTCACATACTGGTGCATTTCTATTCATATCTGCTTGTTACCTAATCCCAACCAGTTCTCTGTTGAACATCTGCTTTTACCTGGGCTGACAGGTGTATTTTTTAGCTGCAAATATTGCAAATCAGGGGTGCAGAATTTTTCTTACTCTGTGAATCTGATCAAGGTCCTTTTCCAATGTGTCACTGAACAATGAATTCTCCCTTTCTCCCAACAACCTCCAGTGCTGTTTTTGGCTAAGATAAACCACACAGTGCTGTTAGGAGTCACTCCCCATCTGTTTTTCCATCTCACCCAGTGGCTGGGGTAGGATGGTTGGTTGGGTTGTGCAGACAGTGCACTGCACCTTCCCCTGCTGGTGCCCAGCCTGGATCATGGCACGTTGGATCCATGGGATCCATCCTTTGCCATGCTATGTGAGCCTCCATGCAGTAGGGATAAAAAGCCCAGCACTGGGGAACCCCAGGTGCTGCAGCAGTGATATTTTTGGGAGAAACACAGAGCTGTGCATGGCCAGCTTGATGTCTGCGCTGGTGTGAGCACCAGGCCTGATGTGCTGAGCCCAGTGCTCACCCTGGCTGGGACACTGAGTCAAGGAGCTTTGCAAGAATTGTTCAGCTTGAAAAAGCTCTCAAAGTTCATGGAGTCCAACCATTCCCCCAGCACTGCCAAGCTCACCACTAAACCATGTCCTCAGCTGCCACATCCTCGCTTCTTTTAAATATCCCTAGAGATGGTGACTCCAGTGCCCTGGGCAGCCTGTGCAAGTGCTGGACAATCCTTTTGGTGAGGAAATTTTCTTAATATCCACTCTAAGCCTCCACTGGTGCAATTTGGGGCTGTTTCCTCTTGTCCTGTACCTGGGAGAAGACACTGTGCACACACACACACACAGGGACAGATGAGCAGGGGAATGGGAATTCCCTTGGACTCCTCAAGCAGAAAATCATGTGGATGATCCTTCTTTTTGCACAGCAGGTGAAAACTGCAGCAGTGACATGTATCCTAACTATGGAGGTGGGGGTAGAAAGATGCTTTGAAAGGGGATAAAACTTGCTGCCTGGCTTTCCTCTGTGAGCAAGTCCAATTTCTTTCTCTCTCTTTTTTTTTTTTTCTTTTGGTGCTGTGTTATTCCTCCGTGGGCAGGAGGCTGCAGACATTTCAATTTTCTTCAAGTCCTTGTTTCAAAAAGGGCCCAAAATATGTTCTCTTCTCAGAGGCAGTAAACAGCAAGTGCACAATGCAGCTTCTCTAAGCCTCTCTTCTCCTGTCTCAGGGAGAAAGGAATTCTCCAAGCCCTGGAGCCTGACTCACTGGCTGTGTGAGCATGAATTAACCAGGAATGTTCGAGAATTATTCCTGAATAATTCATGAACCTGAATTAATCATGCATTTTCATGAATTATTCATGAATAACTCATGGAAATGCAAGGTTTATTCATGCTCCAAAAAACCCAAGGCTTTTTCTCTTCTCTTCTGCTCTCTCTCCCTGTAAGAAACAGACCTGAAACAAGCTAAGGAGAAACATAATATATGTATATGGGAAAAGAACAGGAATAATAATGCTGAAACAAAACAACCAGGAAAAAAGAAAGCAAAAGCTGTTTTTTTTTCTTTTTCTTTGCGGTGGGGACAGCAGGTGGGAGCTTTCCAAGCCAGACAAAGGAGACCTGACAAGGACCTGTGGTGAAGGGACAAGCCCAAGGCAAGGAAGTGTCCGGTCACCTCCTCTCCTGGAGCAGGCAGCAGAGACCTGGAGAGACAGGAGACATCTTGCATGACTCAACACCTGGAGCAGTGCTAACCAGGCAAGGAGCAGCTCTGTTGCTGTCAGGATTGTGATCTCTCTCTTTTTTTTCTCTCTCTCTGTTTGTGATTTTGTGTAATTTTGCTGCATTCATAAGGGTAAATGAACAACTGGTTTGGGGAAGGAAGATGAGTGTGTTTTCTTTAAATGTTAAAGGAAAGCCCCTCCAGAGAGCTGTTTGGGCTGGGGTTGTTTGCTGTCTGGAATGTGGAGCTCTGTTTCTGGGAGGGAGAGGGCTTAGCTATGCATTTATCCCAGTTTCTGCTCTGTAGCATTCCCTGTTTTTGGGAGAGGGCTGGGGGCAGCTGCCTGCTGCAGGGAAGGGGATGTGGGGAGACAGGCACACAGAGATTTTGTGTATGGTGCTTCCTGATGCAAAATCAATGCCAGGGTGTGTATCAGTCAGGAGAAACGGGTTGGAGAGAAGCAGGTGTGAGACTGTGCCAGCAGGGCAGACTGGCAGGTTTGGGGAGAGTTATGATTCCTGCAGGGAGCTTTGCTGCAGCTGATGGTGGCTGAGATAGGGATGGAGAAAGTTCTCCAGGGTGAACTTGGACCTTCCAAGTGAGAGGAGTCAAATCCAGGCAAGACTTGAATGGGGGTGTGGAGATAAAACAAAAAACTGGAATAAATTGGGTCCTAGCTGCCTTTTCAGCTCCAACTCTCTGCCTGCCCCAGCTCCCTCCCATCTTCTTTGGACTCTGTAGCCATTCCCCAGCTGGTGCCAGCACATGGGCTCAGCCCTGTCTCCAGAACCCTTCTGCCAAATCCTGCTGCCAAGCAGAGCAGGCAGGACTGGGGTGATGCTGCCAGGGCCCTTAGGAGCTGGAAGGAAACTGCTCCTGAGCTCAGCAGCCCTCAGCTGCTCCTCTTGCACGGGAGGTTTTGGAAATCCCCACCAGCCTGGCTCTCCAGTTTCTCCAGTGATTGAAGTCTGCAGCTCCAGGGGCAGAAAGAGAAAGCTCAGTGGGCAGAGCAGTGGGCCAGGACTCGGGATCCAGCTCCTTTCAGCTTTGTTGCTGACTGCCTTAGACATATCCAACACTGGTCTGTGCCTCAGTTTCCCCATGGGTGAAATGAAGGGAATTTTCTGTTCTCCTTATCAAAGCATTTTGATGTTCACTGGGGGAAATAATTGTGCAGGCAAAGGAATGATCATTTCCTAGAATACCCCCGGGTCTTTTAGAGTTTCTTCTCTGCACTGCCTTGATAGCACACAGACACAGCCCTGCACTGGAGCAAACTGCAGTAGATGCACTGAAGTCCTTTGAGGAGAGGAACCAGCCTGTGTCTGCTCAGTGTCTTGTTCAGCATCTGCTCCAAGTGTCAGCTGTGAGGGCTGCCTGAGCCCAGGTGAGACCTGGCATGGCTGTCACTGCAGAGAACACTTGGATGCACTGGAGGCATGTGGTGCTGAGCTCAGCCAGACCAAAGGGAGCCTCCCAGCAAAGGGCTTTAGGATGAGGCAAGCTCAGAGGGGTGAGAATGGGAACAGAGAAATAACTGGCAGAGAAAATGCAGTGCCAAGCATTTTATATCTGCAGGTTGTGCTGCCCTGGGTAAAGCACAGCTTGTGAACACTCCCACCCACAGGAGAGCCCAAACCCCTGTGGTGACATTGCCATGCTGTCCCTCTGCTCCAGGTGGGCAGCCCTGATGTCAGGCAAGCTGTACGTGCTCATCAGCTGGCCCGACGGCAGCCGGGTCATCAGCATGGAGAACATCAAGGAGCCCCGCAAGCCCTTCCACCTCTACAGCGTGGGGGAGCAGGTCCTGGCCCGCTGCCCTGGCTTCAGTGGGCTCTACTGGGGTGTGGTGGAAGGCATCAGTGGTAAGTGACACCCCCCTGGCCTGGGTTTGCAATTTGGGGCTGCTCAGAAGCAAGAAGGAGTTCAGTGCTGAAAGATCTTCTCTTGCTACAGAGCATAAAGGTATTTTGGAGAAGAAGCTGCTGGAAGATCGACAGCTCCTGGAAAAGTTAAGTGAGTAAGGGCATTTGACACTGCACCTTCCTACTTCCATGGGGCTGTTTGGATGGGAGGATGGTGAGCATGTTGTAGTGGCATTATAAATTTCACATCACTGCAATCAGTGTACAGAGCACTGAGTGGGAGTGGAAGGTACACACATTGCTGCCCCACTGCACATCCTGAGCCTCTCCCTTCCTTTCAGAAGAAGAACCAGCTGTCTACAGCATGATGCCATCCCCACCAAAGAAATCCAGGAAAACCTTTCCAAAATGGACCCCAGGGAATGCATCCAGGAAACACCCCAGTGACAGGACCTGTCCTGCAGAGCCTCTGCTGAGGGTGGCAGAGGCCAGCCTGCCCCACGATGCCAGCAGCTCCTCCATCCTCAAGGACAGGCATGTCCTGGGAAGCATGGCAGGGAGCTCCTGCTCGCTGGCAGCTCCCCCCCAGCCAGCCAGTGCCTTCACACCTCCATCCTCCTTCATCACCATGGCCATGCCAGGGCCACGCACTTCCCAGAGTGAAGAGGACAGGGCTGGTCCAGCTGCCAGAGGTAACCTTGGGTTCTGGCCCTGCTGCCTGGTCCTGAGGGTGACAGGGTGGGATGGGGACTTGCAGGGCAGCCAGAAAACATCTGCTTTGCTCTAGGGGTGTATGGGCTTTGTCTCAGGGCTACAGAGGTTAGAGATGGCATTTCCTGCTCCTTTCCACCTGGGAGATCTGTTCCAGGAGGGGTGTCTAAAGGGAGATGCAGTGTATGGCCTCTGCTCTGTCTCCTGGGGTGACAGTTCTCCTCTCCCCCCAAACCAAAATACAATCTGAATGAATGCCTGCCTGAATAACTGAAATTCCCAAAAGCCCTGTGTCTCCATTAGTCAAACCTTCTAGATTTGCCTATTTCCCCATTTTTCCACCCACTTCTATACCCATTAAATGCACTTATGAAAATGTGCTAGTGTCTTATTTACCTGCTGACTAACAGCAGCATCCAGAGACAAGTTGGCTCTGCTTGCCTTGCCCCCACCATATCATTTGCACTGGGAACAGAAGCCCTTGAGATGCCACCTTTTGCTAATGGCAAATCTCCATTGATCAGTCCTGGAGAGCCTGTCTGGATCACTGTTGTGCAAATGGAATAATGTGTTGCCATGCAATCTAGCAGGGGATTTCAACAACTGATTCTTCAGCTTGTCTCCCACCCCTGCAGCAGATTATGTTGCCCTACCAATGAAGAGGAAGTCAGATGGCATCTTGTCCCCGTGCCAGCAGCAGATCTGTGTGAACAGGTAACACCATAAAGCACAGTGAGGAGCCTGAATGTTTCACACCACACATATTGATTTCTGTCCACTCTGTCTCTATTCTCTGCCAGTGTTTGCTTTGAGTGGATGCTCGTGGAGGTTAAACCCAAAGCACAGAAGATAACAGGAGTTTGTGTGGGCACATACAGCAAAAAAATGAGCCTGCCCTGAAGTCCTGATTCCATGGTGGGTCAGTGGGAGGTCCCCCATATCTGTGTGCCAGGAGGATGCACAGGAGTTTGTTCACATGAAGAACCCCTCGTATTCCCTCTCAGTCTATTTTATTCTTGTTGCAAATGAAACCAGAATTGACTTTGCTTTGCATTCCAGATAATTCTCTTCGGGAATGAATTTGAAGATGAGCTGTTTGTGGCAGTGCTGTTTAACTTCCTTGTTTCTTCCAGCCATGAGGAGCAAAAGATTGATGCTTTGCAAGAGATGGATGGCTTTGAGAGGGCTCACAAAAATTTCAGTCCTGCTGAGGTGGAAAGGTAATTAGCAAAAGAAGGCACTGTGTTCTCCTCCTCACTACAAAAGTGAGCAGTGAGATCACAGATGGGTGACAAAGTGGGACAATTTTAAGCTCCAAAGTTGCTGAGTCTCTTTACAATTGAGCCAGGTGTTTCTGGTTGTAGGGCTTGGATTTAGAGATGCAAGAAAGCTCTAAAACAGTGCAGAAACTACAAAGCTCTTGCCTATAACAATCAAAACATGGTTGTGTGTTTCTTGTTTTATTGCTCATACTTTGATGGCCAGTATCCAGTGATAAAGTGATGCTAGGGACAGTTTTCTTGCAAAGAAATGGGTACCAAAAAATTCAAGTTATGGTTCTTGTATTGTCATTTCCCACAAGTCTGTTGTTTAATACCACAAATATGTGTGTCCTGGGACTTGCAAGACAGGCTTTATGTCCTTCCTTACAACTGAGAAGAAAATTGAGCATCAAAGTCTCCATGTATGCAGGCCCAGGGGGAGTTGAGGGTTAAACTGAACGTTCCTGAGCACTGAAAAGTCCAGACCGTGTTATTTTTCTCTCCTGCCTTATTCCTCACCCAGGAGTCATTGGAAGGGTTGATACTCTGCCAGAGGAGTTGTCCTGCCCTGCAGGCATCTAATCACTGCTTGGGTGGAGGAGTGACATCCACAGTGAGGACATGGTGTCTTCTTGTCTTTACACAAGCAAATTTAATTTTTCAGGGTGGAGAAGATGGAGCAGCTGGAAAGGATGGTGCTGGACCTCCAGCAGGACGTCCTCTCTCTGAAGAAGAAGGTGCAGAGGCTGGAATCCCTGTCCTTCCAGGAGGAGCCCCACCGACAGCCGTGTGAGGTGGTGGAGCTCTTCAAGGGCTACACCAAGGAGCAGCTGAAAGAGACCATCAGGTTTGACCAGAAAATCAGCACAGCCTGCAAGACTCTGCTCTACAAGCTCTTCACCTCTGACTACATCCAGAGCCACTCCATCACGGGGCGCAGGGGCAACACCTTCCGCGAGGCGAAGCCCATGATGGACGAACGCTGCATCAAAATCATCAGGGTGCTGCTGAAGCAGAAGTTTGGGGATCACCTCAGTGACACTGTGATCACAGAGAAGATCCAGAACGTGCAGAAAGCCCTGAGGCAGAAGTTTAAGACAGAGTGTCTCTGAGGTGTGGGAGATTTGGTGTCCCCTCCTGCCATTCCCGTGTGTGTCCCTGAGCAGCTTTCCCAGGAGAGGTGAGCTGAGCAGCTGCTGCTCAGTAGATTTCCCCCAGGGAGCCAGCCCAAGTAAACCATGTGCTAAACACAGCTCAAACACTGCCAAACCTCTGCCTCCATTAACCAAGCAGGAACTGGGCCCAACTTGGCTCAGGTTTTGCGCTCTACAAGTTCCTTCCCATCCAGCCTGTGTGCAAACCTCACTGTGGGTGCATGGAATCACCTCTGTGACTCTGATGATGTCCTCAAAGGCTTCAGGGCTCCATTTGGGTCCAAGAATGGCTCAGGAAGATCGCCCTGTTCCACACTGCAGATATGTTGTCTTTAGGATAGGGAATCCAGCTGCCGACAGGCTGTGTCACCCAATGCAGCTTCTCTCTGTCTGCCTCTGGTTGCCTCATTCTGCCTCTGGGACAATATTTACTCTTTCCTCACAGTGAATGTTTTATTTCCAGCACTAACAAAAAGGCAGACTCATTAAAATAATGTCTTAAAACATTCAGAAAAAGATAACTTGGTTTTTTTTCTGTTTATTTTAATGTAGCTATATAGAGGAGTTGTCTTCCCTAACAAAAGCCTGCTGAACAAGAGGAGGGGTCACCCATGGAAATTCCATTAATTTTCCTTTCAAGATCAGATTATTTCCATACAGGAGAAATCCCTAACATTTTTATGACACAAGAGTGAGGGATGGAGGACAAAATATGGCCCAACTTTGCTTTGAAGGTATTTATCTTGTGGACACTGTCACTATTATTTAAATACAGTATTTTTATCCTAGATAAAAAATGCCAAGTACAATCAGTCCCTTTGCTGAGGGACTACAGAGAAGGTCTAGAAAGAGAAATCTTTTCCTAAATAATTCAGAGCTGGAGTGTGGGTGGGTTAAAATTGTTCTAAGTGTTAAAAGAATGAGATGCTGACACCAGTCCAGCACTTAACAGAAGTGCTGCAAAATACCAAACATTCCCTTTTACAGAGGCTTCTCAGACAGGGAATTGGTTTTCTCAGCTTAATTTTTAAATTATTCAGGAAAAGAAATGCCAGTGGGTTTGCATTAATCAAAACATTTGGTTTAATTTATTTGTTTTTTTGTGTTTTCAAGTATTTAATTTCTTCACAGTTACATGAGAAATAATAGTGCAAAATGAATGTATTGGAGAAACGAGGAGCTGTTTCGAAAGAAAAAAATAAGGTGTTATTCTCAGAATTTTCCTCCCCCTTCAGCCTTTTTTTTGAGCTCATCCATTAAAGTGGGGTGGATGCTGTGATGTATTTTGGTTTTGAAAGGAGATAGGCTTGCCAATGTTTCTGGTACTATTTTCATCAGATGTTTCTAACAGTCATGTTAAATTGCAGAAGTAACAACTAAAGATATTCCTTCTGGTTTCCCAGTGCAAATACTTTTCCTAACTATGGTGCAAACACATTGATGATGATTCCTCCTTTGTAGGGACCTTGGTCTGAGCAGCACCTGGAGCAGATCTGCTGTGGTCACTTAGAGCCCAGAGTGCAGCCAGTCCTGGAAAACCCACTGGAACTGAGCAGAACTGCCCCAAAACCTCCTCAGTGCAGAAGCACACCTTGAAATACACCAGCCCTGCCAGAAACCTGGCACCTTAGGCTGCAGTCACTGCTCAGGGAAATGCCCCAGGTGATGTTTTTAATGTTAACTTATCAAAGAGAAGATCAAGGAGGCACAATCAGCCTTATCCTGCAGAACCTCAAAGCTCACCTTGTTCCAGCCCCTGCCATGGGCAGGGACACCTTCCACTATTCCAGGCTGCTCCAAGCCCTGCCCAACCGGGCCTTGGACACTTCCAGGGATGGGGCAGTCACAGCTTCTCTGGGCACCCTGTGCCAGGGCCTCTCTCAATCTTTCCTCCCTGATGTTCATCACATCCCTCACCAAGCTGCAGCCTGGAAAGCCAGTTCATGAATGTTATTTATTAAAATAAATGCTGCTGCTGTCCTCCCCTGCTGAGCCCCCTCCGAGGAGCTTCAGATCATTACTGTGAGCAAAGGGAGAAAAAAGAGCCAGGCATGGAGCTGCTGCGGGGTGCCACGGCTCCTGAAACACGCGGCTCTAATCAGCTCCCCTAGAAGCAGATGAGCTGGGTGACCTTTCTGCTTGAAAAACCCTGCTTGAAAAACCCTTCGGTGGCTCCCTCAGAGGTGACTTCCCAGCCTAAGACACTTGCTGGTGTTCAGGAGTGTTCCTGGTAGGTGGGCTGATGGATGCTCAGCATCTCCGTGGGCAGCACAGCCGCAGCACTAATGAGCCAGCGCTCAAATGGGCCCTTCTCGGCTGTAAAAGTTGTCCTCAGATACTCTCAAAGGCTTTGATATGGCAGAGAGGCTTGAAGAATGGCAATGCAGGCGGCTTTTTGTCAAATTTAATTTTTGAAAGTGTTTGTGAGCCGGAGGCAGCGTTTGCAGGCTAATTGGGAGCACGGGCAGCCGCTGGATCAAACATCAGCGCCAGGACGCCGGTGCTCTCACCTCCCTGAACTCTCCAGCTCTGGCTCATCAGCCTCCAGAGGGAGAGGATCACACAGCACTGGCATGTGGCATTCCCCAGGGATGCAGGGGCCAGGGCAGATAGAGGAGGAGGAAGGTTTGTGCCAGAACTGCTTCACTCAGGGATGTTCAAAGCTGTGTCTCTTTCTAAGCAATGAAGGGCAGCTCCATTGAATGGAATTAACTTCCCATTTTAAATTAATTACCTGGAAAAAGTGGACAGCACTTGCTGTTGGGATTAATTACTCTGCTGATTCTGCAGCATCTTGTTAAAAATGGTGCTCCTGCTCAGCTTCTGGGTGATGTGGGTGCAGGAGGGTGTAGACAGCGAAAATGAGGGTCAAAACTCAGAGGAGGTCTCTTGCATTTGGTTGAAAAGCAGGAGAAATGGTGCCTGTTGACACTTGCAAAAACAGGACTTGAATGGAGCATGCAGAGCTCTCTCCCTCCAGGAGGAGCTGGAGCAGCAGGGCTGACCTCAAGTTGGATTCAATTGGGATGTGCAGGGACCTCAATGGGCTGTGGGGCTCTCTGAGGGCCCTTGGTCCCCAGCACCCCAAAACTGCAGTGGGGCCTTGCCACACCCCCCACACCTGGGTACACCTCTGCTGTTTCCTTAGGAACCAGCTGAAAGCTCCATGTTGCTCACTGGCAGCAATACACAGGTTTTCAGGGAAAGGTGGGAACCTTTCCAGCCTGATCTGTATCAACCTTTACATTTTCAGCTGGGCCAATGTGAGGCTTCTGAAATTTCAGAGAAATCATAGAATTGTTTGAGTTGGAAGAGACCACTAAAGGTCTTCTAGTTTCACCCCCCTGCAAGGAGCAGGGACATCAGGTTGTTCAAAGCCCCATCCAACCTGACTGTGGCTGTTTCCAGGGATGGTTCATCAACAAGTTCTCTGGACAACCTGTGCCAGTGTTTAAAAAACAAAAAATCCAGTTGTAGAGGTGCTGCTGGCAGCATGATTTATTGTGGGGAAAAAGTCCCCAGCCCAAACAAGAGGGAGATTCTTTGGTGTTTAACCCATTTTATTTAAAATTAATTTCCTTGACCCTGCCAGGGGGGTTCCATGTTCAGCACAGGCAGATTTTAATTTTCCCATTACGTGGTCTGTAGGAAGCACTCACTGCTGAGTCTCTCAATGCCTGCACTGTGTGCATCCCCCAGAAACCAAAACACATTCACTTAATGACATGCAGACTGTGAGTATCAGATAAAGGAATGATGTTAAAATGGAGCTGAATCCCTCCCTGGGTTTTAATCTAGGCTTACAAAGCCTGGCTGCCTTTCCATGAGTCCCAGACAGCCATCCCTGAGCCTGCCTGGTGTTCCAATCTGGTTGGATGCACGTGGAAAAATTCTCTGCAGAGGAGGACTGGTGCAGTGGGTGGTGGAAGTGCCTTTGGTTTGATATCCTCCCATCAGGCAGCTGCAGGAACAGGGAGATCTCAGCTGGGGGATGAAAGAAATATCACAAGGACAAGCCTTGGCCTGTGTGAGCTTGGAGCTGTGTGTCATTTCCTACTTTCACCCACACACAAATACTCTGTGTCACGGGAAGATTTTTTTTTGTTCTGGTAAGTCTTTGTCTTGTTTTGTTTTCATATCATATCATATCTGGTTTCATATCAAATCATATCTGGTTTTTGTTTTTTGTTTTTTGGGGTTTTTTTTGGTTTTTTTTTTTTGAGAGTGCATTCCCATGCCTGAGAGGTGAGCAAATACATCAGATTTTGTATTTAAAGCAGTCTTTTATGTCTCTGCCTCAGTCATATATTCATTACACTTCACTTTAACCAGTATTTGTCTCTCTGCAGTACGTGATTGCATTATTCCAACTCTCCATATCTGTCCAATCTCCCCCACCTTTTCAGAGCTGAATGGAACTGGGGAGATCATTATTAAAACACAGAAAGCAAAGAAATAAAATTAACCAGAGCACCAGTTCTCTTTGTGCTGAATACACTGAGGAAATAAAAGGGCCTTCCACTTCTAATAAAATCTGGATGTGAATTGCCTCATAAAAGCTTGGATGAATTATATTCAGAGGCCAAAAAGAGAGAAGAGAGAGAGCTTGGAGCCCTCCACCAGCAGGACGCTCTCCCTTCCTTGGTGTGCAGCCCAATGGAAATGCCAGGAGAGCTTTGGGATCAGGTGAGATGTTCTGCTCAGAGGATGAGCTTCAGGCCTGGATGAAGCACTTGAGGGCCACAGGCTGTTCAAGTCCCTCCCAGTGAAATATTAGTGCTGCTGAAATTGCTGGAGTTCTTCCTGCTGCCTCCTGAGGTCTCAGCCCTCCCTAAGGTTCTTGCCCAAGTTGCTGGCTGGTGGAGGAAGGACCCTGCAGAGCTGTGGTGACTTTTCAGCCCTGTTCATCCCCACTCTGATCTCCCAGGGTCCCAGGAAGGTTTTAGGATATGGACTTGGCTTCTAAGCTTCATCTGTGTGCTGGAAGAGGAAGGTGGTGAGGGACATGCCCCAGGTGTCCTCTTGTCACCAGCAATTCCTGCTGTCCCAGGACACTGCTGCTCCCAGGAGATGCAGTCTGGTGACGTGCTCACCTTTAAGGATATATCTGATGGTGTTGGCTTTTCTTTTGGCACACAGATTGAGCTGAAGCCACGGGGACTGTGCCTAACTGAGTAATGGAGAGATTAACAGGGCAGAAAGCCAGGCCTGCACGGTGCTCATTGATTGTTTCTCTCAAATATAAGCAGAGCAGCCCAGTGTCAGGCATCTGAGGAGAGAGGAGACTGCAGAACTGATGTACTCCTGCTAATGAATAATCGTTAAACTCCAAAGGAGTTTATTATTATTGCCATTAATTCTGGTTGTACTGTGCCTGGAGACAAGGAAGGTGGAGAAAGATGAGTTCATGACCTGCATATTACAGAGTAGATTTTATCCTGGTAATATGAGAAAATTGATCATTTCTTAAGTGAGAGGACTGATAAAATCACTGACTTCTGAGGAGCAACATCATTGCTTTTATGTGTTCAACAAGCTCACTGGGATGGTGCTGGAGAAGGGTCAAATCCCTCTTCTGGACATCCTAAGGTCAGGAGTTTGTTTTCCCTCAGTTTCCCAGAGGGAGGAGGGAAGCAGGAAACACCATCAGCGTTCACACCTTCAGTTCTATTAGGATTTCTCCTCCATGTAAACCATGAGGTTTTACTTACTCTGAACTCAGAATAAATTGCCAAAAGTCAAGGAAAGCCATAGGAAGATCCCTCCAGCCATAACAGGGATGGACCCAAGACAGGGGTTTCATGTCGTTCCTTAAGGTGTTTTGGATCAAGAGTAAAATACCGTCATGATCTGAGAACCCTGCTCTTCTTCACACTCCCCAAATGACTCCAGCACATTCCTGAGCAAGAGGACTCCTTCCTCTCCTGGAAACTAAAAATTGAAAGACAAAAAACACCCACAAAAAAATATCTGTTGTCATTTGTGCAGGCCAAAAGGGAGGTGCAAACTGCTCTCTGCCTTTTGGTTCTGTGATCAGTGTATTTCCAAGTCTCTAGAGCTGAACCAGGAAGAAGTTGCGTTTGCTTTCTGCAGAAGTGCTGCCTTCCCATGTGGAGATGTTTCTGTATTTCTTGGCTCAGAATGGAAGGAGCAAATATGAATGTATTCACGACCCTTCCCCCATGAGATCTTTAGGGTGAAAGATGGAATCAGTCACTTCAATGGGTTATCTTGGTAGAGGAATTTTACATCTAACTGTAGTCATTAATTAAATAATTCCTATGTATATAATACCCTGTGCTGGTTTAGCCAGTGCTCTGAGGAGTGGGCTAGGAATGCTTATTTGTGGGATGGAAAGCCAGGAGCAGGCCTACTTTCTGGTGAATAATTTGAAAGCTGGAACTGTGATCCCCATATTTTTCCTATAAATGCTGCAGACTCTGACCCACCTTTTTGTGCTTGCACAGCTTGGAGGGCTGTGTGTACCAGGTCACTTGAGAGCCACCAATACAAGCCAGGGAAATGTTGGCATTTCCAAGAACTGAGAGAGGGCTGGGACACAGCAGCACTGATCTTTGGGAAAAATAACCCACTAACCCTGCCTGTCCTGGCGAAACTGTGTCAAAAATCTGGACTAATCTTTGGTGACAAATGGCCTGGAAAGTGGGAAAGGAGAGAGCTCATGCTCTTTTGTAAGAATAAAGATGAATTAATTCTTGATTAGGAAAGACAGCAAGTGGAGACACTTCCAGCTGCATGGACATTGTCTTGACATTGGGTGTTAAATGCCTAATGATGACAGCGTGAATTAGCTACTGAATATGTTTTATTGTGTTTTGTGGTCCCCAGGGCAGACATGCCAGAGACTTTTAAAGAGAATGAAAATAGAGGAGGCCTCCATACAGATAATTTTGAATTTGTAATGTCTGGTTATTAATGGGATTGAACAGTCAAAAAGCCATATGTGGCTCCCATATAGTACATGTTAAGCCTCAGCATGTTCTGTCTTCATAAATAAAAGCTTGGGAAAGTGGATGGATCCCAAAATGACAGGCAGAAACATACCTGTACACAGGAATTGGGTTTTTTTTTTCATTTTCCAGGCTGAAAAGTGGGGTAATGTTTTTGGGAAGCTATTGAGCTGGCAGCTTTTCCCATCCCTTTCCCAGGATGCCAATGCAGGGTCCAATTTTCATTGCTGAAGTCAGTGTGAGTTTTTCTCAATACGTTTGACCATCAGAAATTCAGATACAAGGGAAAAAAAAAGTCATCAGAACTCAGCAGGATCCAATTTTCCATCCCTGCATTTCAATTTGACAACAACAGTCTATAAAAAAAATGCAAATATGAATTTTGCTGTGGACAGGAAGGAGGGAGGGTGCTGAGAGCTCTCGTGTTGTTTGATCACTTTAAAGCCTTTCCTGCAGAAACTGAAATGGTGAAATTCTGCTTGAAATGTGCTGGGTGCAGTAAATCTTCAGCTTGGAGCAGCCTCCCCCAGACCTTTATGTCTATCTACTTAAATTCAAATACAGGATTTTTTATTTTTTGTGTGGCTCATCTGTGGATTCACCCTGAGTGCTTCTGGTTTAACCATCCGGTTTAGGGAAAGAAGAACCAGAGAGATTCCAGCTCTTTCCCCCAGCCCAGCCTTTTCTGTCCTGTGATGTTAATGAGCGATAATGCTTCATGAGGGTTTTTCACAAGCTATTGCTGCTCAAAAAAAAAAAAAAAGGCCCAAGGATGCCTTTTATTGTCTCCTCATTGTGAAGCTCAGAACATCACAGTAAAATTGAATGATTTAACAAGCTGCTTTCTTACTGCCCTCTCTGCCCTTGTTCTCTTCACTGAAGCCTTCAGGTTGTGAATCATTCCAGAGAAACACCCAAGCATCCCAAATCTTCAAATCCCAAAGCAAAATGGGCTGGTTGGCACCTCCTGCCCAACACCTCCTCAGCTCTTCCACCACCAGTTTGTAAATTCCCATTGGAACCAGCAGGTGATGCTGAAGCAGAAAACATGGAGTTCATTCTGCCTTCTATTAGGCTTTTCTTTTCCTCCCATATAAAATTCACAAGTGAGGAAAAAAATCCTGTGATCCTGGTGGGGTATTTAGAAACATAAGATAGAAATGCTGGCATGCAGCACGTGGCTTTGTTCTCACTGTCTGCTCAGCTCTTCCATCCTCGAAAGTGGGTCCGGCTTTTATAGGCCAAAAGAGCAAGTCCAAGTGACTCAATGATATTTTTAGCCCAGAAAGCCCTGCAGCTGATGGCACACTTCACAATCAGCAGGGGACACAGCTAGGCCAAAGCCCAGACCTCTGCTGGGAGCCATATCTCCTCAAATACCCTTCAGACAAACCTCCATGCAAGTCAGTTGGGAAAGTTTCTTCAAATTCCCAGCAATTGGGAAAATCCGAGGTCGTCCACCCGCTCATAGATGAGGTCTCCAAATGTTCTTCAAATGATCCATTTCTGGCATATAACTACACAGGGCTATGTGAAAGATTCTAAAGCAGCTGCTCTGGAGTCAAGGAGCCAGCACTAAGAGCCCTTGTCATCTCTTTGTAGCTAAATCACAACTTCGGGACTTGAAGGAGTTTGGAACAAGCTAGAGAGCAGACCTCTGAGTGTTTTAGATTATGCGGTTTATGTTTCTTATTTTCTACACAGACAGGAAGGGTGAGTTGTGCTCACATCTCCACCGCATGGCTCAGAAGGTAACAAGACTTCAAATTACAGAATATTTAAATGATTTATTAGCCAATAAAACACTGCCAACAAAGATGTGTATGTTTCTGACCCAATCCTTCAGTATTTCATGCCATGGACTCATGCTATAGTGTAAGGTTTCTCAGCCAGTCATGTTCTGACACACAAACCTCCAGCCCTGCATCGTAAGCTTCTTGTTTACGGTTGCAACTACTTTTATTTTTTCTATACCTTAAACTCTATAATGCTAAACTTTCCTCCACTTAGCTTAAGGTGTCTCTGTTTTATACTATGAATCCACATTCTCGCTTTTACCACCTAAGTTTGGAAGCCCTTTCCAAGGTCTCCGATCAAATCCTGTGTTTAATTCTAAGCTTTGCTGACAAGACCAAAGGTCTGAGATTTCCCTGCATTTGGGTTTCCAACAACACTGATGCTGTTAGTTCCAGAGTCCCCAGGGTCCCTCTTGCAAGTCAACTCTGGCAGGAACAAGACGGGCAGCTGCCGGGGGGCTGCTTGTAGCCTCTGCCAGCCCATTGCTCAGGGCTTGCCAGCACCCCAGCCCCTCAGGGGCTGCCCCAGCCCGGCCAAGCTGCCCGGCAGCAGCGCCGCAGCCCCACAGCAGCTCCAGAGCAGCCCCATCCAAAGGCACCTGGGAGCCCTCAGCAAGGTAGCCAGCAGCACACGGGCAGGAGGATACAGAGGGTGGTTCCTTCCTGGCACAGGGTTTGTGGCCATCTCCAGGCACCGCTCTGGCAGGGATACCTGCAGCCCCGGCCCCTGCCCACCCACTCTGTCACCAGCACAAAGGCTTCAGCAGAGCCACCACAGGACAAGGGGCTTCTGGCCAGTTTCCCTTGACCACTGCACGCCTGGGCAGCTTCCTGAGCCAGGGTACCCTTCTCCCCCTCTTCCCCTATGCCCTGCAGACCCTGGGTAGCAAAAGAAAGCTCCTGGGAGTCTGTGTATTATAACACACTCTATATTCATATACTAAAGAAAAAAAAACAAAAAGAAGAAAAGAGCAATATTAAAGAAATGGAAAATTCCAGCTGGCTCAGGTGGCCCCAGCAGACAGAGCCTCTGGCCTCAGGTCTCTGCAGAGCTGCAGCAGCGCAGCCAGCCAAGCCCCGACAGACGAGGCCGTGTCCTCCATGCCCTGCGGAGCTGATCTTGCAGCCTCTGGAAGAGGGAATATCGCTCACTCTGCAGTGCCTGGAGGACATACAGTGTTTCTAGTGCCACGTCCGACACGGCACTGCTGATGTCCTCTGTCAGCGGTTCAAGGGCTGCAAGAGAGAGGGACAGAGCCATGGTCAGATCCCGGATCTGCGGGGAGCCAAGGAGAGCCCCCTGCCAGGGCCATCCCAGCCGGCTCTAGCCATGGCCAGGAGGGAGCAGGGACCAAGGGCACCGGCCCGAAGCTGCTGGCCACGAATCCCCAAGGTGGCCCTGAAATCTCTGTGTGCTCTGCCCATGCTGCCCCATGTCCGCACAAGGAGCAGAGCCCTCTGCAGCCGGGGCAGGGTTTGCAGCTGCCCCGGCAGCCCCCGCTGTCAGCCCGCTGCCCTCACTCACTCACCAGTGCAGACCAGCTGCAGCTCTTGCTGCTGCCCCCTCAGGTGCCGCCCGGCCATGCCTGTGAACACAGAGCCCGTCACGGCCCCAGCGGCACAGCTCCCTGCCAGCGGCGCTGCCGGCGCTGTGGCCACACGGGCTGCTGGCCAGGCAGAGCTCAGCCCGGGCCCTTGCCGCACGCTGCCGCCTCAGGGCACGGCTGCCAGAGGGCGGCAGCAGCAACGCCCAGGCCAGGCGGGGCTCCACGGCACCGGGCCGGGCTGGCGCTGCCGGGGCAGCAGGCAGGGCCGGGGCCGAGCTGCGGCGGGCCGGGGAGGAGCCCGGGCTCGAGACTCACCCATGAACCTGACAGCCGCCTCTCGCAGGGGCTCCTGTGGGCTCTGCAGGTAGGGCAGTGCCCTGCGCACGTGCTCGGCTGCTCGGCTCCTGTCCTCTGCCAGCTGCAGAGAGCGGCAGGAGGGAAGGGTTGGCGCGGGCTCAGCTCCTGGGCCGGGCGCTGCCGGCGCCCACCGCCGGCCACGCCTGCCCGCCCAGCCCTGAGGCGCGGCCAGCAGCCGCTGGCCAAGGGCTCCCGAGGGGAGGGGCCGAGGGCCGGCTGCTGCCCGGGGAGCCGTGGTGCCGCCCCGCAGCCCCGCCGGGCCGGGGCTCCATGGGCACCCGGCTCAGGCCCACGGGAGCCTGGAGAAGAGCCCGCGCGGCCTCTGCCTGCAGCACCGGGCAGGGGCACAGCTATTAGCCCTGCACACTGAGCACCGCGCTCAGGGGGCTTCTCCGGGCTGAGGCTGGGGCTCGCAGGCTGTCCTTACCAGACACTCGCTGAACTTCCACACATTCTGCCTCTTCACAGCAGCAGCAGCAGCGCAGGGGGCACCGGCCCGGCCCAGCCGGGGCTCCCAGCCAGGATCAGCAGAAGCGTCGGCCCCTTCCCGCCTGCTCCTGCCTCGGCTCCCAAGGGCTTTTTCCAGCTCAATTCGGGAGCAGAGCAGCCAGCACCTACACACAGCCCTGACTGCTCAGGGCCCGCCTGTGCTGCCCTGAGCCAGCCCTCAGGGGAAGAAAGGATCGGGTTCCAGCGCTGTTTTCAGCGCTCCTTTACTCACCCTGAGCTGACAGCAGGAGGCTGCTGCTGCCTCTGCCTTGGCAATTGGAGATCACGGCTGCTCTTGGCCCTCTTGTGCTTGCCACCTGAATTTTATCAGTACAACTGCACTTGCCTCTTTCAATCACTGCTGCCCACTGTGCTTTTGTGATGGTGAACTCAGTGTTTTTGTCACAGGCATCATGATTAGCAGAGACTGAAATGCTCACAAGTCCTTGAGTATTAAGTCGAGGGGAATGAAAGCCTCAGAGATCACATTTGCAGCACTCAAACACAGCCCTGCTGCTGGTGCTGTTTAAATGCAATCAACTTACAGAGACCATCATAGAAATTGCCTCTGGAGTTGCCAATCAAATGAAAAAATCTATCAGGGGAAAATACAGAACTTGGCTGCCTTCATTGCTTCCTCCGAACAGCAGAAAATGGAGATGCCCAGAGATATTTTGCACTGCTGCTGATCCCACTTGGAGCCCAGCCCTCTGCAGAGTCCCAGCGGGAACCCGAGTCCAGCCCCGGGAGCTCCCAGAGTGTCCTGGAGATTCTCTCTGCATTCGGTCAGGCTTGCATTCCCCAGCAAGTCCCCAACAAAACCTCCTGTTCTCTAGGGTTAGAACAGGCACAATGAAAAACTCAGCAATGGCACAACTCCCCAGCTCACAAGGAAAAGAAAGGACAAGTTGTCAAGGAATCCAAACATTTGTCTTGCTTTGCTGCAGAAGTCGTGCTGCACTCACAGTGTGGAAAGCTAAGAGAAGCTGCAGTTGAGGGCACATCTTGTGACAGAAGCTGCACCTCATTCTCCAGGAAAGGTTCTTGAAAAGGGCAGACAGGAGTGTGGAGAAGATTCCTAGACAATTGAAACAGCTTTCCAGAAGTGAAATGAAAATGGGAAGGAACAATCCAGTATGTTTTCCTCTATTTATTTCTATTCTCCCCTGTTCCATGTTGCACTGCTTCTCCATGCCATGAACTCCAAATGCATCTCACCTCTCAGATGGATGCCTTAGCGAGTTTTAGCCACTGTAATATTCCATGAGCTACACCCAGTTTGCCTTGCCCTGGTTTTGTTGGAAAGCAATGCTGGAGCCATCAGTGCAGCGCTTGGGTCGGCACGAATCCTGCAGGCAGGGAATGTGCCCCGCCAGTGTCTGAGCCTCAGCAGGGACAATGCACAGCAGCGAGCGAGGGATTTGCTGTGCCCTGTGCAGGAGTCAGGACTCTGGATCTGGGCTCAGCACGGCGAAGTTCCCGTGTTTGGACAGACTCAGGGGCTGCCCCGAGGGCAGCGAACGGGAGAGTTCCTGGCTGGGAGAGGCCCCAGCAGAGGAGGGGATCTTGTCCCTCCTGGAGGCCCTTTAAGGCTCTCCAGGCCCCTTTGAAGTGAAGGTTTTCTCTTTTGAGGGTTTTTTGGGGAAATCCCACCACTTCAAGGGTGTTTTTTCCTTCCCATTTTAGGGTGTTTGTGGGGCCGCAGCCACACAAGCCCCTTTCAAGGGGGGATCATGACAGCTTTCATTGGCATTTTTATGGGGCCCCCATTCCAAGGCCCTGTAGGGGATGTTTTGCCTCCCAGGGTGATTTTTGGGGTTCTCTCTACCATCGCCGCTTAAGGGCCCCCACTATGGTCGGGTCCCACTATAATTCTCCTAGAAAGGGCAACACCACTCCCATTGATTCTGACAGTGGAGCCCGGGAGGGGGAGTTGGAGATCCTGGGAATGTTGGGGGTCCCAGGGAGGTTTGGGGGTCCTGGGAGGGTTTGGGGGTACCTGGGTGATGGTGACTCTGTGCTGGGTATAAACTGTTGTGAGGGGTTCCTGGCGGGGTTTTGTATATACCAGGGATCTTGGGGCGTCATGGTGGATTTTTGGGGGTTCCCAAGGAGGGCTTTCTGGGGTCCAACGGGGGGATTAGGCGATGCCAAGAGGAATCCAAGGCTGTTTTGGGATACCTGCTGGTGACAGAGATGGGGATCCCATGCCAGGTATGAACCTTCTCAGGGGGACCTGGAAGGGTGTTGGGACATCCTGTGTGAATTTTGATCTCCTGAGAGGGTTTGGGGGGGTCTGTATGGGGTTTTGCAGTCTTGGGGAGCTTTTGGAGAGCCCAGGGATGGTTTTGGGGTCCCAGGGAGGTTGGTTTGTTCCACGGGGTTTGGGGTTCCCTGGAGGTTTTGGGGGTTTTGGGGGTACCTTGGCAATGCTGGTGACAGAGCTGGGACCCCGTGCTGGGAATGAGCCCCCTCACTGAGCACAGGCAGCATCAGTGAGTTCAGGGGGATCCTGGGGGCCCGGGGAGTCACCCCAACCCCCAAGGGACCCCAAATGCAAAGGGACCCCCGAACTCCCCTCAGCGCTGGATCTGCTGCAGGCAAGGGGCACCAGCACTCAGCCCCCAGCCCCCACCACCACAGGGGGGCTGTGGAAGAAATCGGGGGGGGCACGGATAGGTCGGGGGGGACCCCCAAAGTCCTGGGAATGGGGGAACACAGGGGAACTCCCAGGAATCCCCATGTGCGGCTTATGGGGGACCCAGGAGGAGTTGGGGGGGGCTGGGTGGGACATGGGGGACCCCCAGAAGTCTTGGGAGGGGGGAAGAACAGGGTGATTCCCAGGAAGGGTTTTGGAGGGAAGCAGATTGGAGCCTCCAGACGCCGAATCCGATGACGAGAACAACGCCGATGGCAGCGCGGACAGACCCAGGGAGCACCAGGGTGAGATTCCCGCGGGATTCCGGCTCTGGGAAGCACGGCATAGTGAGGTGGGGAGGGGAACCCAAAGGGAGGAATAGGGGTTCAGGGGGTCTCTGGGTCAAAGAAAAGGGGGCTCTGAGGGCTGGGAGAGGGGGGATTGCCGCAAGGGGGTGCGGGGGTTGTTGGTGCCGAGTAAGGGGGCGCAGGGTGGAACCCATGCCCGGGAATGGGGGTGCGGGGGGATGGCGGCGCCAAAGAAATGGGGGTTCAGGGGCCCCTCGGTGCTCCGGAACGGGCGACCCCAGAGTCCCGGTGCCGGGGGTCCCCCTCAGCTCTCGCCGCCCCCCGGGCCCCAGGAGCGCCCCCAGCCCCAGCGCTGGAGCCATCGCGCAGCTCTGCTGCGGCCCCGCCCCCTGAGCCGTCTCCGGCCCCGCCATTGGCGCCGCTCTTTGCTGTCTGCCAATGGCGACCCACGTCTTTGGTGGCGTCACTGGTCGCCGGGCGAAGGGAGGCCTGGGGGTGAGGTGCCCCGGCTGGCCGGGAATGGGGTCCGAGGGTCCCCGGGCTCAGGGAAACGGGGGATCCAGGGGCTGCCAGAGGAGGATACCCGGGAAAGGGGGTGCAGGGGGTGTCGGGGCAGGATAAGGGGTTGCAGGGGGTCCGGCAGCTGTTGAAGGAGATGCGGGGGGGGTCCCAGTGCCCAGGAATGGGCATTCAAGGGGGTCCCCGGGGGGCTCCCCAAAGCCCCTGCCGGGGGGCAGCAGGAGCTGGCTCAGGAGCTCTGGGCAGAGCAAATGGGGGGACCCTGGCTTGGGGGGGACACTGGGGACTCACACACGCCCCCGGGGGGGACACGACCCCCGGGGACCCCCCCTCACCTTGTCCGGAAGGGGAGGCCGAGCCCCAGCCCGGGCAGACGAAGCCCCCGAGCCCCGGCAGCATCTTGGGGGGCCGTGCGGGGCCGGGAGGGGCAGAATCCGGGAAACGGCGGCGGCTGCCGGGGGCCGCGGGTGCCTGGGAACCGCGAACGCGGCGGCGGCGTCTGTGACAGCGGCGCGGCCTCAGCTGCCCGAGAACGCGGCCCTGGCTGGGTGTGCGCAGCCTGGGCTCCTGCAGGCGGCTGCACCGGGCGATTCGCCAAGGGAATTGTTCGCGGGACATTGGCCTGCGCAGAGAATTCCTAAAGGTGCAGAGCATTGGCCTCTGCAAAGTTCCTACACCTGCAGAGCATTGGCCTCTGCGAAGATTTCATCAACGTGCAGAGCATTGGCTTCTGCAAAAGGTTCCCGAATTTCCTTTGAAGGTAAGGATTGACTCAAGTTGAACTTCTTGGTTTTGTCTCATCTGCACTCTGAGAGAGAATGCCAAAGGGAAATACAGGATGGGATAGTGCCCGTCCTCTGGTGCAGCAGTTTAGTGGTTTGCCCAGCTGAGTGGATGAACAATATATGCTCTACTAATTGTGCTTTTTTTTTTGCACTGAAGAAATGCAACATTTTCTAAATGTACTGGTCTATACATTTTTCCTGATAGTGATTGCTTAAACTACTTAAATGTGAACAAGTTCTGTTCAAGTTTCAGTGGGTTGTTATCATCTGGTTATTAAAATTATTGGGGAGATGCCTCTGAATTGCTGCAGCAGCCTGGCTGCCCTCAGCTGACATTCTGGCCAGAAGCCTTGTGAGCACATTAGAGGACCCACACAATAGGAATTCCATTCTTGGGGAGTGAAAGTGTTTCCCTATGTCAGGTTGCACAAAGCTCCTGGTCTTGGATAATTCCTGGGATGGCACATCCACTTCTCTGGAGAAACAGTTTCAGTTTTGTTCCACTCTCATCACTGTAAAATATTTCCTCCTTCTAACAAATGTAAATCCCACCTCATTCACTTCAGACATATTGACCCTTGTTCTGCCACTGCAAGATTTGGGAGAAAATACCTTTGACCGCTGTTTTTCCATTTTCACAAACCTTGGAGAGGACCCAAACATGTCCCAAGATGGGGTTTGGAGGCCTCATTACATAACCAGCAGGTGGAGGCTGCAGGCTCTGGGCTCAGTGGGGTGGACACCTAGGACAGAACAGGAGTAGCCTGGCAGGGGCTGAAGGGTGGTTTCAGAGAGGCTGGAGCTTTTCTTCCTGGAGGGTAGAGGCATGAGAAGGAAATATTGGCACCAAGGGCAGCTGGGCAGGCCCAGCCTGGGAAGCAGCAGAAAGGAATTTCCCTCCCAGGGCAGGGCTGTGGTGCAGCACATCCCCCAGCAGGAGCCTGTAGCAGCCCCAGGCTCTGTGTGGGCAGGCAGGAGGCAGAGCTGTCAGCAAAGGAAGGGCCCAGCCAGGTGGGGCAGCCGGGGGATGCCGACAGCCTGCAGGGACAGAGGCGCAGGGCAGGGACACCGTGGGACAGCCTGGGCTGCACAGGGCACAGGGATGGGCAGCAGCTGCAAGACAGCCCTGCCAGAGCCACCTTGGGCAGCACTTTGGCCATGGCCAGGAGGGGACAAGTGACCCTTGCAGGGCTGGGGCCTCATTGCCTCCTTGTCCCTGCTCAGCAGCCTGGCAGGGGCCGCCCCATGCTCCTGCCCTTGGCATTGCACATCCCCACATGCCAGTGCCCATCCCGGGAAGAGCCTGAGCAAGGAGGGAGGGACAGGATCTGCCTGGCCAGGGGCTGGGGCTCAGCCCTTGGCCCTTTGCATTCCTCAAACACATCCAGCTTTGCTCAGCACAGAGACACGTTTCCCTTGCTTGTCCCTGCCTGTCATTAGTGCTTCCAGGGTTCTGCTCTACCTGGAACCTGGGGACATTTTCTCAGTCCTGTCCCTCAGTGGGACCCAATAAATCTTCTAGCAAATTCAGTGTTTCAATTAAACTTTGAGTTCTTGAGAAGTTTTTAAACACACTCTGAGGGACTGAGTCTGATGCAAAGAGCAGCAAAGCCCCAGAGACTCATTGAAGTCCCTGTGCTGTGTCTGTGCTGCTGAGCTGGGCCGGGCTCCTGGCCCAGAGGCAGCTCCTGGCAAGGGCAGCGCTGCAGAGAGACAGCTCTGGCCAGGAGCAGCTCCTGTGCACAGCCCAGCAGGGCTGGGGCACTGCCAGGGCCCCTCAGGGACACCAGCAGGGTGGAGACAGAGCTCACAGGGGCTCAGCACTGGCAGGGGCTGTGGGATGGCCCCGAGGGGGCTGTGTCACAGCAGCACCTCTGGGGCTGTGTCACAGAGGCACAGAGCAGCTGGGATGTCAGCAGGGGGCTGTGTGACAGCACAGAGTGGGCTGTGTGAGGTCACAGATTGGGTTCTGACATCACAGAGTTTGTTGTGTGAGGCCACTGAGCAGCTACAGCGTCATAGAGGGGACTGTGTGACATCACAGAACAGGCTGTGAGACCATGGCATGGCTGCATGACATCATAGAGCTGGCAGTGAGGTCAAAGTAAGTGCTGTGACCTTACAGAGTGTCAGTATGACATCACAGAGAGGGTTTTGTGACACCACTGAGGAGGACTGTTGCATCACAGAGCTGGCTGTGACATCAGGGAGTGGGCTGTGACAACACTGGGTGGCTGTGTAACATCATAGAGCAGGCTGTGACATCACAGTAGAGATTGTGAAATCATAGAGTGACTTTCTGACATCACAGAGACTTCTGTGACATCACAGAGCAGCTGTATCACATCACAGCATGGCATCTCAGAGTTGGCTCTGGGACATCACAGGGGCTGTGTGACATTACAGGGGCTGTGTGACATCACAAGGATCTGTGTGACATCACAGGGATCTGTGTGACATCACACGGGCTGTGTGACATCACAGTGCCTGTGTGACATCACAGGGGCTGTGTGACATCACAAGGATCTGTGTGACATCACAGGGGCTGTGTGACATCACAGGGGCAGTGTGACATCACAGGGGCTGTGTGACATCACAGGGATCTGTGTGACATCACAGGGGCTGTGTGACAGCTCAGGGGGCTGTGTGACATCACAGGGGCAGTGTGACATCACAGAGATGGCTGTGTGACTTCACAGGGGCAGTGTGACATCACAGGGGCTGTGTGACATCACAGGGGCAGTGTGAGGTCACTGAGGAGGTCACTCTGCCCCGGCCCCCCTCACAGCTCCCCCCAGAGCAGTCCAACCCTGCTCATGCACAGCGGGGTCCCCTGTCCCCCCGGGTCCCCCCGCCCCCGGCCCCGCAGCCTCCCCCAGAGGATGTTCCACGAGATCGACCCCAGAGCCTGACACGGGGCCGGGGCCCTGGGGGTGCCACAGGGGGACAGGACCCCCCGGCAGCGTCCCCGTGTCCCCCAGGGCCAGAGCCTGGGCCAGGGCTCCTTCACCCTGCTACCAACGAGGCCGTGAGAGCACTGAAAAAATCCCCAGCAAGGGAGCAGCAAAAACCAGACTGAATATTAAGGGACAGCAGCACAAGGTTCCTTGGCAAGAGTCACTCTGCTCCTGACTGGACACTTCAGGCACAACAAGGAAACAAAGCAACAACAAAACCAAACAGAATCCAAACAATCAAACCAGAAATTTACTGAGAACTGGGGCTTTCATTCCTAAGGAAAAGAACTGTCCTTCTTATCTAGGTGCCCATGGCCAGAATTGGGATTTCACCTCCAGTATTCCCTATTGTGACAGAGTGGAGGAGTTTTTTGGCTCAAGACATTTCATGTGTGGGGAGTGTTGCAGTGTGTTGCAATTTCCTGTTTTAAACTTCCCAGCCCCTTCCCAGGTGTGGCAATATCTCTCTTCCCCTGAGCCCCCTGCTGGGCTGTCAATCAGTCTTAACATTCCAGCAAGGCCATTGTGTGGTTGGTCAGATTCAAAAGATGCCCCTGTGCCCAGAGGTCATTGGTCTGTCTGGGTGTCATCGTTCCCTGAGACCCTGCCCCTCCCACCTGGTTGGTGGCTCACCTGTCCCTTCCCTCCCCCTCCCCCCAGAGCTTAAAAAGTCACTCAGGCCATGCGGTCGGGATTCTGATGGAGCTGTTACCTAAGATTCAGACATCTGTGACCATGGAATAAACTCTTGACATTAACCCTCCGGCAGAATCTGTCTCCTTTTCCTCCTCACCTTAGCCTGAAGCCTTCCTACCTGAGGCAAACTGAGTTTCTACAAGCCTGGACTTGTTTTGGTGCTCAGCTGCACCATCCAGCCAGCCAAAAGTGTCTCTGAGGTGAAACACCACAGTTGCCGCCTTTGGCCCAGGAGCAGGGGTCAGACAAGCCCAGGCACAATCTACCTGGTAATATTGGGATCTTATTCCAATAGGGGAGGAAGGGGCAGGTCCAGCCCTGCCCTGCCCTGGAACCCCAGCCCTGCTCTGCCCTGGAACCCCAATGCCCCCAGAGCCTCTATGCCAGCCCAGCAGTGTCTGCCAGTCCCTGGCACAGCACAGGCAATGCTCCACAGCCACCTCTGCAGCCCCAGCCCAGCTCCTGAGGCACCAAATGACCCACAGTCCCACCTGGGGGAAAGGGCCAGGATGACCAAGGGGTATTGAAGGCTGACCACAAAGCAAGCGCACATCTTGACCCTACCTCCTCTTGGAATTTCCATCTAAACACTACTGGAATCCAGGAGTTGGTACCTCTGTGTATGCTCCTCTGTATCCTGTTTGCCTCTCTCTCTTTCTATCCTTTTCTTCTATTTTGGTCCTTTTGCAAATTTGAGTAATGTAAAATTCAAATAGCTTAGAGTTTGTGAAGTTGAATGGGCCAAGTCAGTGCTTTAAGAAGTGTTCTGTGTTGATTGAATGTCATATTAAATCTTTTGCCAAAAATTCTCTGATTTTCCAAAGTTACCAGTAAAGACTGTTTTGTTGTTTTAAGCTCCTGAGGATCTCTTGTTGGTATTTCTCCAGGAAGTCCAATTCAGAATACAGAAACAATTGTAATTCCTTTTAAATATCTCCTTGACCGAGTTTTCTACTGGATGGCAGTCAGGGCTTGTGTGTCCTGCTTGGCCCAGCCCAGGCAGGGCTTTCCCAGCCCCATTCCACACTCCATTGCCCAGCTGGAGCCCCTGGTGCCTCTGAGTTGTGCTGCCCCAGCCCCAGGGACGCTCTCCTTGTCTGCCCATTCCCCCACGGTCTCTGGGCAGGGATGGCCTCAGTGGAGGCTGCTGACATCCTCAGCACCTTGGAGGCTGCTGCTGAATTTTCCTGCTCCAGAGGCTTGTTCAGCCTTCAGCTCTTCAGTGCAGGAATTCAGTGTCCCAGGGCTCATTAACATTCAGAACAGCTAAACAAGCTAAGCTTCTGGGAATAATTTTATTTAAGCATTCAAATCAAATGTGTGGTTAATTAGTCAGATTTCAGAAGCCAATTCAATGTGAATACCCTGAATTTAAAAAAACAGCAAGGAAATATATTTTTTAGGTCCTGTAATTTTTTTTTTTTACAAGTAATTCATTGAAATGTGCAATCTCCAATTGACATTGAATCCAAGTACCTCCTCCTGCAGTTTGACTGGGTATGAAAATCAAGACCTTTCATGGCTGACAATCAATCAGACTCTGTCCCTATCCCCACCCCACCATTTTCCCCATCCAAGGCTGGCACTCAGAGCAGCCTTGTGCAAATCTGAGCTCCCTCCGGCCCACACTGGACCTAGCCAACAGACCACAGTTGAGCAGGATATAACTTCATAAAAATTACACCATTAAAATAACAATCACACAATTACAAACTCTTCCCTGAGCTATGTGCAATGTCCCAGCATGTCTGATGAGTCCACTGTTCACAACAGATTTGCATACTAAAATTAATTTTTGACTAATGTGGTTCTGTGATAGATATAAACACAATTAAGTTCTTGTATCAGGCCTCTTGTCCTGGACTGAGGACAGAACAGCTCAAACAATTCCTGATTTGCAAATCTATCAGTTGTGGATGGAGAAGGGAGGTCAGGCGGCTCTTGGTGTTGAGGAAATGCTGAAAGCAGCCTGACTCACTTCATCTGCTCACGCCCTGGCTGATCTCCCCTCTTTCCCCTTCCACCCATCGGCTTTTGTCTCCCCCCAGCCCCTGGTGAAGAGCCTGGCTCTGTGTTCTCCATCCCCTCCTGGCTGGCACTGCCAGGCTGGGATGAGGAGCCCCTCAGCCTTCCCTGCTCCAGGCTGGACCAGCCCAGCTCCCTCAGCCTCTGCTCACAGCCCAGGGGCTCCAGCCCCACCTTGCAGGCCCTTCCCAGACCCTGCTCCAGCTGCCAGACATCTTTCCTGCCCTGGGCAACCCAACCCAGGCCACAGTGACCTGGATAATCCCCGTCCTTGATGTCCTGGTCAAACAGCCCAGCCCCTTGTCCCCATGTCAGGCTCTGGGGTGGATCCTGTGGAACATCCTTTGGTGGAGGCTGTGGCTCCAGGTGGACTGGGGGGATCCTGGGGGACAGGGACCCTGCTGGGCATGGACAGCATTGGAGTTGTTGGGAGAAACTGTGAGGGGGAGCTGGGGCAGAGTGACCAACCCAGTGACCTGACACAGCCCTGCTGGGATGTCACACAGCCCCTCCGGGATGTCACACAGCCCCTCTGGGATGTCAAAGCCTGCTCTGGGATGTCACTGCCAATTCTCCAATGTCACACAGCTGGTCTCTGATGTCACACCAGAGTCTGTGATGCCATAGTCTGCACTGTGATGTCAGACCTCTGCTTTTTGATGTCACAGCTGAATCTCTGATGTCACAGAGGCAGACTATGATGCCATGGATGCTCGATGACCTCACCTAACCCACTCTGTGATGTCATAGCCCACTCTGTGATCACATGGTACCAGATGATAAATTGTCTTCACCAGGTGAGCTCACACCTGGAGCTTGTTCTCCACAACCCCAGGCCTGTGGAAACCACACAGTGCCCATTGTGTGAGAAGGGGAACAGGAAGTTCAGCAGCCTCAGTGTCCTGCCAGCTCAGCCAGGCCCACAGGAACATTGGGGTCCACGAGCACCAAGGACCACCAGGGAGACCCCCAGGACAGGAGAATGCATGGGTAAAGGGGAGGGGAAATATATTAATGATTTTGGGGAAATGATTATCATATGTATTTTTAGTCCAGGACAATCAATGAATATGTATGCGAAATACAGAATATAAAGAGAAACTTTCCTGTATTCAGCATGCACAGCTTTGGGAGGAGCTCTCCCCCATGCATCCAGCTGAATAAAGAATGCTGCTTCTTAATGCTACATTGGAATGTAGCTACAAAGGAATTTTCTGTTTTACTGAATTTTTGGTAACACTCCACTGCCAAGGAAAGCTCTGTCTGCTGCTGTTCACAAACAGAGAAGGGCTGGAGGCAGATGTGGGGCTCAGAGGCTGCCTGGGGCACAGTGACCATGAAATAATGAAGTGTTCAATGTTCTGTGAAAGAGGGAGGGGCAGCAACAAAACTTCTGCACTGGAAATAGGAAGGGCAGACTTTGGCCTGTTTAGGCTGCAGATTTGGGGAATACCTAATCAGGTACTGATTGCTTTAAGGGAAACAGCCCTTAAAAACAAACGGGGTCCTGGAAGGACGGACACATTTCAAGAAAGTAATCATAAGGGGGAAGAAGCAGCCCGTCCCAGTGCGGCAGAAGATGAGCTAGTGAGGAAAATGACTGGCCTGGCTGCCCATGGAGCTTTTCTGGAGACTCAGGGGTGGAAAAAGGACAAGCAACACAGGAAGTCTTTAAGGGTGTTGCTGGGTCATATAGAAAGAAAAGCTGAGAGTTGAAAACTCTATTAAAACTTAACCTGGAGGGTTCTGCAAAAAGAATAAAAATGTTTTTATAAAAATAATAATAGCAATAAGGAGGAGTAGGAGAACCTCTACTCTTTATTGGATGCGGTGGAGAATATAGTAACAAAAGATAAGGAAAAGGCTGAGCTACTTTACCCCTAGTTTGTTTCAATTTTCAATATTAGGAGAGGATATCCTCAGGACAAGTGTTCTCCTGAGCTGGTAGATGGGCACAGGGAGCAGAACAGCCCCTGGAATCCAGGAGGAAGCAGTGGGTGACCTGCTGAGCCACTCAGATGCTCACAGGTGAATGGGATCAGACAGGATCCATCCTAGGGCAATGAGGGAGCTGTGGATGAGCTCCCAAGGCTGCTCTCCATCATTTACCATCAGTGCTGGCTCAGCAGGGAGCTCCCAGAGGACTGGAGGTGCCAGTGTGAGCCCATCCCCAAGAAGGGCTGGAAGGAGGATCTGGGGACCTCCAGGCCTGTCAGCCTGACCTGGGTGCCCAGCAAGGTTATGGAACAGATCACCTTGAGTGCCATCACAGGGCACCCACAGGATGGCTGAGGGGTCAGAGCCAACCAGCGTGGATTTCAATATCTGCACTGATGATCAGCATAAGGGGATTGAGTCCAGCATCAGCAAATTTGCAGATGACACCAAGCTGAGTGTGAGTGTGGATCTGCTGGAGGGTAGGAGGGCTCTGCACAGGGCCCTGGACAGAGTGGATCCTGAGAACAAATCCAGCAAGGTGAGGTTTAACAAGTCCAAGTGCCGGGTCCTGCACTCTGGCCACAACAACCCCTGCAGCTCTATAGGCTGGGGACAGAGGGGCTGGACAGCAGCCAGGCAGAAAGGGACCCGGGGGCACTGATGGACAGCAGGCTGGACATGAGCCAGCAGTGTGCCCAGGTGGGCAAGAAGGCCAATGGCTCCTGGCCTGGATCAGGAATGGTGTGGCCAGCAGGAGCAGGGCAGGGATTCTTCCCCTGTGCTCAGCACTGCTTGGGCAGCACCTTGAGTGCTGTGTCCAGTTCTGGGGCCCCCAATTTAGGAAGGACATGGAGGGGCTGGAGCGTGTCCAGAGAAGGGCAACAAGGCTGGTGAGGGGTCTGGAGCACAAGTCCTGTGAGGAGTGGCTGAGAGAGCTGGGGTTGTTTATCCTGGAGATGAGGAGGCTCAGGGGAGACAAGGCACTGTCAGGGCACAGGTTGGACTTGATGATCTCCATGGCCTGTTCCACCCTTGCTGATTCTGGGATTTTCTGGAACCACCCTTGGAGCAGTTGCAGGATGAGCCCTGGGCCTCCTCTTCAGAAGCTCCAGCAGCCCAGGTCCCTCAGCTTCTCCTGCCAGCCCCAAAGCCCATCCTGTCAGTCCTGCAGAGCCTCTGCAGCTCCTCCTCACTGCCCAGAACAGGGAGCCCCAGAGCCAGACACAGCAGCCCAGATGTGCCCCCCTGGCCTGGGGTGCCTCAGGCAAGGGAGCAGCACCAGGCACTGCAGGAGCCTGCAGACAACTCCTGCAGCACTTGTAGGATGATCCTGCTGCCCAAGGGACGTTCCCATGGGGCCAAGTCTGGAACTGCAATGGGGAGTGGGGCCAGAGAGGGAAGGGCAAACAGGGATGGGCTGTTTGCAGGGCAGGGAACAGGGGTGGGCAATAGGAAGGAATTTGTACCAGTGAAGAGTAAAGAAATCAAAGGTGAAGCCAAGGAAATGCTCAGGGCAGTTTTGGGGTGGCTGCCAGGCAGCCCTGGCTCTGCGCAACAGCGTCTGCAGTGGCACAGGAAACTCCCAGCTGATGGGAACAAACTTTCTGGCTGACTGCAGAAGCCAGGACAAAGCCGAGTGGTTTCCCTGCTGTCCCCCAGCCCTTGCTGGCCCCAGGGGCTGATGGCATTTGTGCTCCCTCAGGTTCATGTCCCCACAACAACAGCATGGGGGTGCTCCTGCCTGCTCTGTGCAATGCAAACAGGGGCTGCTGAGCCAGTGCTGCCGTGTCTGTTCCTGCAAGGATGGGGCACCTGTGTGAGCTGGGGGAGAGGCCAGGGCTGCAGAGGGGGCATGTTGTTGGCAGCTCCATGAGGACGCTCTGGGACGCTGCCCTGGGCTGTGCAGCGCACTGGGGATGGATCAGCCCCTGCTCTGCTGCTCCTTCCCCTCTGTCCCAGGGCCCTTGCAGAGCCCCAGCCATGCTGTTTGCCCCCAGCCTGCCCACGGCCAGCCTGGGGCTGCTCACGGGGCTTTTCTGTGCTGGGCATTGGCCTGGCTGTGTTCTTGAGAGAGCCTGGGCAAGGAGCCTGGAGCCCCCAGACCCTGGCCTGAGGCGTCAGCGCTGCCCCAGCAGTGCCCATGGCCTTTCCCTGCTGCAGCCCCGGCACTGCCACACCCAGGGCTGTGCCTGGCCCCGAGAGCACTCAGGACCTGCAGCAACACCAGGGCCACCAGGGCAGCGGGGCAAGGCCACGGCAGCAGCACTGGCAACACCAAGTGCTGCTGCTGCTGCTGGGCACAGCTGCTGGGCCAGCCCTGATCTGCCCCCAGCTCTGCACACAGACATTGCTGCTGCAGCTCCAGAGAACACAACAAAAGGGCATCTCTGCAGAAAACCTTTTTGGGAGAGATCATCATTTCATTTAAAGGCACCAACAGCACAGCCCCTCATTGCCACAGTCTGTGGCCACAGGGATGGTGGAGAGGAACAAAATGACCAATGCAACAAACAATGACATTTCTTTTTGGACAATAAGAAAAAAGTAAAACAAAGGTAAAGAAACTCTAAAATGAAGTCAACAAGAAGTAGCAAAGATGACTTTGATTGCAAGTTATTTGCAGATATTGCCCAGCAGTTTAATGTTTTTGAGAGCATGCAGTCACCAGTCTCCTCACAGCAGCCTTGAGCTCTTGGTTCCTCAGGCTGTAGATGAGGGGGTTCAGGGCTGGAGGCACCACTGAGTACAGAACTGACAGGGCCACATCCAGGGATGGGGAGGACATGGAGGGGGGCTTCAGGTAGGCAAATGTGCAAGTGCTGATGAACAGGGAGACGACAGCCAGGTGAGGGAGGCAGGTGGAAAAGGCTTTGTGCCGTCCCTGCTCAGAGGGGATCCTCAGCACGACCCTGAAGATCTGCACATAGGAGAAAACAATGAACACAAAACAGTCAAGTGCTAAACAGGCACTGACAGCAATGAGTCCAACTTTCCTGAGGAGGGATTTGGAGCAGGAGAGCTTGAGGATCTGTGGGATTTCACAGAAGAACTGGCCCAGGGCATTGCTATGGCACAGGGGCAGGGAAAATGTATTGGCTGTGTACAGCAGAGCAGTGAGAAAGGCACTGGCCCAGGGAGTTGCTGCCATGTGGGCACAAGCTCTGCTGCCCAGGAGGGTCCCATAGTGCAGGGGTTTGCAGATGGACACGTAGCGGTCGTAGCACATGACGGTCAGCAGATAAAACTCTGTTGAAATGAAGAACAGAAAGAAAAAGAGCTGAGCAGCACATCCTGAGTAGGAGATGTTCCTGCCATCCCAGAGGGAATTGTGCATGGCTTTGGGGACAGCGGTGCGGATCATGCCCAGGTCACTGAGGGCCAGGTTGAGCAGGAAGAAGAACATGGGCGTGTGCAGGTGGTGGCCGCAGGCTATGGCGCTGATGATGAGGCCGTTGCCCAGGAGGGCAGCCAGGGAGATGCCCAGCAAGAGGCAGAAGTGCAGGAGCTGCAGCTGTCCCGTGTCTGCCAATGCCAGCAGGAGGAAGTGCCTGATGGAGCTGCTGTTGGACATTTGCTGTGGCAGCACATGGACACCTGTTCATGGAGAAAGGGACAGTGACGAGTCAGAGGAGATATCTGTAACCAAAATCAAAGCCATTTCCCATACACCCTCCACTGTAACATACACAGACACTGTTTTGTGTTTAAGAGTTGTGAGGTTTTCTTTTTGAGCTCCCCCCTGTCTATCCTGCTCTTCAATATCAGATACACTCAGCATTTCTGCTGCCCTCTGGTAGAACAAAGTGAGTTCCCTGCAGCCATATGGTGAGTGCAGACTGGGAGCAGATGATCTGTCACTTCATTCTGTTTTGAGTTTCTCTGGGCTTTCAATTTCTTAAATGGAGAATGTTCACACTCCCAAGTTTCTCTTACCAACCCTCAAGTACTGCTGAGAGCAGATGGATCCACCACAGCCCAGCTCCAGTTCTGTAGCCAAGGACTCACGTTGCTCATTCCACCAACCCATCAGCACTTTCAGTGTCACAACACCTCTGCCTTTCCCCATCAATCCTATAACTCAAAGTTGTTCTAGGATAGGTTTGCACCCTTGATTGAGGCTCCCAGCTTTGGCTGAAATCTCAGAGAAGCTCCCAAGTGTCCTTATGCTGGCATTGGATGAAGGGAGATGCAGCTCCTTCCCTGGCTGCCCTGACAGCATTGCCCAGAGCCAGGCACTGGGGACAGCGTCACCCTGAGCCAGCTGTGCCCCCTCCAGAGCCCCCAGGGCCGGGCAGCTGCTCCCAGCCCTGTGCTCTGCAGAGGGAACTGGGCCCGGGGCTGCAGAGCTGCCCCACGGCTCTGCTGCAGCTCTGCCTGCACAGGAGGGGCTGCACGCCTTGGAGCCCCGGCCCTGAGGGCAGAGGCTGGGCTGGGGCACAGGAGGGAGGGGGCTTGTTCAGAGGGAGCGGCTGCACTGGAGGGGATCCTGTGGGCATCTCTAAACTCTCCCTGTCACAGCACTGCTGGGTTTTGTTTCCTCTCATTGCCTGATCTTCTCTCTGCTTCCTGCAGATTTTCCTCCTGCAGGTGTTTCCCTGTGCCTGATCTCTCTGTGCCAGCACTCACAGACCCCAAATCTCTGTGCCCTCTCCTTGGCCCCTACAGCCTGTTTTCAGGGCACTGGCTGGGGCAGGTTCTGTTTGGAGGTGGGAGAAAGGACAGCTCAGACTGAGCCTGATGGCTCCAGCAAAGGGGATGCTGGTGCTGTGCTTTGGCAGAGTGGCTGAAAGCACATTAGGGATCTCCTGTGAATCTACAGAACACAAAAATAACAGTTCCAATGTCTTGGGAACTTTTAAAATTTCATAATTAATAATTCATAATCAATCTTTAATATTAATCCCCCGCTCCCTGCCATTCTCCGATATTAGGAAACTGAATACAAAGTCATTGGAAATGTCCTAATTTTTAATGAAATCCTTGTATTGGAAATATTTTATGACTGACAAGCATTCCTCAGCATGTCAAAGCTTCATGAGCATTTCACCTCCCCTGCACCAGAAATATTCAGTCTTTTTACTCACAGAGTCTGGAGGCATTGGGATGTTCCAGCTTTAGGAGATTACTCCAGGAGCTGCAGCTGCATCCTCCTGCAGCCAGAGGTTCCTGTGCCAAGGGCTGGCAGTGATTGTGCCCCAGGCACTTCTCAGCACCTTCCCAGCCCTGAATGATTGAAGCTCTTTGTGCCTCTGTGATGTGCCCCGGGTCGCTGCAGGCACTGCCCCTGCCCTGCTGGGCTGGGAGAGGAGCTGCTCCGCAGGAGAAATGGAAATGTCTTTTTGAAGCTCTTCTTGGTTTGCAAGGAGCTGCCTCTGGGCCAGGAGCCCAGCCCAGCTCAGCAGCACAGACACAGCACAAGGACTTTAATGACCCTCTCGGGGCTTTGGTGTTGTTTACATCAGACTCAGTCCGTGAGAGAGTGTCTTCAAAAAACTTCTCAAGCACTCAAAGTTAAATTTAGACTCCATAGTTTCTTGAAGTTTTTTTGCGTTCTACTGAGGAACTCAACTCAGAAAGTGTCCCCAGGTTCCAGTTAGAGCAGAACATTGGAGGCAGTGATGACAGCTGGGGACAAACAAGGCAAAGGTGTCTCTGGTGCTGAGCAAAACTGGATGTGTTTCAGGAATGCAAAGGGCCAAGGGCTGAGCCCCAGCCCCTGGCCAGGCAGATCCTGTCCCTCCCTCCTTGCTCAGGGCTCCTCCTGGGATGGGCACTGGCATGTGGGGATGTGCAATGCCAGGGGCAGGAGCATGGGGCGGCCCCTGCCAGGCTGCTGAGCAGGGACAAGGAGGCAATGAGGCCCCAGGCCTGCAAGGGTCACTTGTCTCCTGCTCCTGCCTCAGGCCCAGGCCCAGCAGCCATGGCCAAAGTGCTGCCCAAGGTGGCTCTGGCAGGGCTGTCTTGCAGCTGCTGCCCATCCCTGTGCCCTGTGCAGCCCAGGCTGTCCCATGGTGTCCCTGCCCTGCGCCTCTGTCCCTGCAGGCTGTCGGCATCCCCCGGCTGCCCCACCTGGCTGGGCCCTTCCTTTGCTGACAGCTCTGCCTCCTGCCTGCCTCTGCCTGCCCACACAGAGCCTGGGGCTGCTACAGGCTCCTGCTGGGGGATGTGCTGCACCACAGCCATGCCCTGGGAGGGAAATTCCTTTCTCTTTGGGTCCTGTCTGGCCCTCCCTATCTGTCCTTTGCATTAATTCTTTCTTTGTCTGTCTGTTCTCTACCTTGTCAAAAGGATCCACCACCTCTGAAACCACCGTTCAGTCCCTCCCAGGGCTCTCCTCTGCTGTCCTCCTTCTCCAGCCCACTGAGCACAGAGCTCCACTGTCCCTGCACAGTGCTCATGTGCTTGAGGCCTCCAAACCCCATCTTGGGAGATCTCTCAGCCCTCTCCAAGGTATTGGCAAATGAAAACCTTCTGCTGATAGTCTAAGAAAATCACCTCAGGACAAGACCAGTCAGGCCTGTGTGTCCTGGCTACTTTTGCCTTGGAGCAATCCTTGGATAGATGGAATTTTTTAGGCCAAATTTCAGTTTTGCCCATGGGCACTTTGATGTGAACAACGATTCTCTTCCATTGGAAGGAAAACAGAGGGCCAGTGTTTCAGGGGCAGATGAGCAGAGGCCACCAAGGATCAAGGCGAGCCAGACCTTTCTGGAATTGCAGCTTGTGCCTGAGAGAAATCCTTGGATACACAGAATTTGGGAGGTGGAATACAAGTTTTGGCCACTGGTCCCTTGATGAAAAGGCCATTTCTTTTTCATCTGAAGGAGAGCAGAGAGCCCCAGGGTTTGATGGTAGATGAGAAGCAGCCCCTGGGAGGCCAAGCCAGCCAAACTTGTCTCTCCTGGAGGCTTTTGATTGGGAGCTATCTTTGGATACATGAAATTTAGGGGCCAAATCTCAAATTTGGCCATGGCCCCTGGACGAGGAGACTGTTCTATTTCCATGGGAAGGAAGGCAGAGAGCCCCGGTGTTTCAGGCGCAGATGACAGGTGGCCATCAGAGCCCACAGTGCCAGCCAGAGCTCGCAGGTTTTGTCTGGGAGAAACCTTTCATGTAGTGAATATTTTAGGAGGAGTAGCAATTTTGGCTGTGGATGAATAAGAAGATTCTTTTCCATAGGAAGGAAAGCACAGAACCCCAGTGCTTCAGGGGCTGATGAACTGCAGGCACCAGAGACCAAGGCCAGCCAGACCTGCCTGTAATGGAAGCTTTTGTGTAGGAGCAATAATTGGATATAGGACTTTTGGTGGTGGAATCCCAATTTCAGCCATGGGCACCTGGAGAAGAAGGATGGTTCTTTTCCCTTAGGATGGAGAGGGCAGAGCCCCAGTGTTTCAGGGCAGAATTCAGGCAACCACCAGAAGCCAAGGCCAGCCAGACCTGCCTGTACTGGGAGATCTTGTCTGGGAGAAAAAACCCTTGAATGAAGGAATTTTGGAGGACAAGTACCAGCTTTGGCCATGGGTGCCTGTGCAGGAGGGACAGCTCTTTTCCATAGGAAGGAAAGCACAGAGCCTCAGTGTTTGAGGGCAGGTGAGACCCAGCTCTAAGGAAGACTAGGTCAGCCAGACTTGTTGGTAATGGCAGCTTTTGTCTGGGAACAATCCCTGGATATTGGGAAATTTGGAGGGGAAATCCCCTTTTGCTCATGGATGCTTGAATGAGAAGAGCAGTTCTTTTTCAATTGAAGGAAAGCCCAGAGCCCCAGAGTTTCAGGGGTACATGAGAAGAGACCCCCGACATACCAAGGGCAGTTGCACCAGTCAGGCCAAGCCAACCAGACCAGTTCCCTGTCCCCTTGTTTCCATGGGGCCCTGCAGTGTCACAGTGAGGTGTCATATTGGATCCTTGGTTCCATGAGGCCCAGATGCGTCACACTGGCCTTTTGTTTCCATGGGGCTCCAGAGTGCCACAATGGTCCCTTGCTTCCATGAGGCCTTGCAGTGTCACAGAGGTCTCCTTGGTGCCACAGTGTCACAATGGATCCTTGGTTCCATGGGCACTCAAAATGTCAGAATAGTCTCCTTGATTCCATGAGGCCCTGCAGAGCCCCTTGATTCGACAAGGCCTCCAAGTGTCATCATGGCCCCCAGAATTCCATGAGGCCCCACAATGTCCCAATGGACTTTTGTTCCATAGGGTCCTGCAATGTTCCATGGATCCTTAGTTCCATGGGGCCCTGGAGTGTCACAATGGCCTCCTTGGTTCCATGGTGCCACACAGTGTGCCAACAGCTCCTTGGCCTGCCAAGAACCCACAGTGTCACAATGGTTCCTTGCTTGCATGAGGCCTGTGGTGTCAGAATGGTCTCCATGATCCCGTAAGGCCTTGCCATGCCACAACAGACCATTGGCTTTATGCAGCCCCACAGTGTCACCGTGGTCCCCTTGGCTCCACAAGGCTCTGAAGTGCCACAATGGCCCTTTGGTTCCACAAGGCCTCCAAGTGTAAAAATGGCCTCCATGGTTCCATGAGGCCCTGCTGTGTCACAATGACTCATGGTTCCATGAGGCCACACAGTTTAACAAGTGACTCTTGGTTCCATCAGGCCTTGCTGTGTCACAATGGATCTCTGGTTCCATGAGCTCTCACACTGCCAGCAGCAGTCTCCTTGGTTCTGCAGTGTCACAATGGACCCTTTGTTCCACGAGGCTCTGCAGTAGAACATGGTCACCTTGGTTCCGTGAGGTTCTGCAGTGTCACCATGTGACATGGACCCATGGTTCCACCAGGCCTTGCTGTGTCACAATGGCCCCTTGGTTCCGAGAGATTCCTCAGGGTCACAATGGTCTCCTTGGATCCGCAGTATCACAATGGACCATTGGTTCAATGTGGCCCCAATGTGCCAAAATGGATTTTGGTTCCATGGGGTTCTGCTGTGTCACAATGGACTCTTTGTTCCATGGGGTTCCACAGTGTCACAGCTGACTCCTTGGGTCTGTGAGGAACCACAGTCAGCAAATCTCCGAAATATCAGAACCAGACTCCATAACACTAATTTGCTATTTCAGAGGGTGTCATTTATTCAGGCCTGAGGTCTGGTGAGGCATCCACACAGGAGAGAGGCTCTACGAGTGTGATAAATGCAGGATGAAGTTTCTGACCCGCTCTGATCTCCTCAAGCACTATCGGATTCACACGGATGAAAGGCCCTTCCGCTGCCCCGACTGCGGGAAGGGATTCAAGCGCAACTCAGACCTCGTCACCCACCGGCGCATCCACTCAGGGGAGAGGCCCTACGAGTGTCCCCAGTGTGGGAAGAGCTTCTCCAGCAGCTCTAACTTGACCCAACACAAACGGAGGCACTGGGAAGGGAAGCCCTGCGAGTGCCCCGAGTGCGGGAAGAGCTTCGTGCGCTGCTCCAGCTCCATCCCCCACTGGAGGAGGCACTTTGGGCACAGCCCTGGTCACTCACATTCCCTGTGATCCATGTTGGGAACACACCTGGCTGCTTCTCCTTTTGGTTTGGCCCCAGTTTGGAGCAGTGGGATGGGGATTGTGTGGGGCTGGGTGTGTGGGATGTGTTTGACTGCAATAAAACTTTCAGAGTTACTGATTCTGTCCTATTTTCTGTAAGTTCTGTTTGCAGAGTGATGCCTTCTCAGCTGATTTAATTACTATTAAAATCCTTTTTTTAAAATCTAACCCAAACAATCCAAAAACCAATACCCAGATAAAGCCACTCACCCACAATTAAATTTTTTAAAAGTAATTTTATTTGTTTTAGAGTACTTAAGGGAATTATTAAAGTTTAATTGTTGGTTAAAATTTCTGAGAAATTACAGTGGTGTTTGGTTTTGTGTTTAGTATATTTGTAATAGGAATTTTTTTTACTTAGCTGTGTTAGATTCTATGTTAGTTTTTGAGATATTTTTTTATCTAAAGTATATTGGTTACTGAGTTAAAACTTACAAAAGGTATTTCTTTGTATGTAATTTGTTTTTTTTCTTTGGTAATGTTATATTAATAGTTTACTGTTGTTTTGGCTTGAATCATTATTGGAGTATTGTAAGGAAGAGTTGAAATTATATTTCATTTTTGTATTTCATTTTTATTCTAGTGTATTTCATTTTAATTTGAATTTATTATAATTTGTTGAGAGGATAGGAAGGAAGTTCAAGGGCAGGAACATTTTTTCCTGGCTTGGAACTGGAATTCCAGACCCTGGGAGTGTGTGCAGGACCACAGACTGGGATCAAGTATGGGCTGGGATCAAATATGGACTGGGATCCTATGGGTTTGGACTGCACAGAGTGGGACCATATGGATCAGGACCCCACAGACTGGGATCAAATGGACTGGGATCACATGGCCGAGGATCACGTGCACTGGGATCCTGTGGATCAGAAACCTCCAGACTGGGATAGGCTGGAGTGGGATCAAGTATGGACTGGGACTGTATGGACTGAGATCCAGTGGACTGGGACCACACAAACTGATCAAGTGGTCTGGGATCAAATATGGGCTGAGACCATATGGAATGGGACCATGCAGATCAGGACTGGGATAAACTGGGTTGAGATTTTATGGACTGGGATTGCACAGACTGGGGTCACACGCACTGGGAAAAAGCTTTGGCTGCCTTTGGCTGCCATCCATGTCGGAAGGTGGCCACATCAAGTTGGCTTGATCCTGTTTGGGAGTCCCATCCCCCTCTTTTCCCTGCTCTCCCGCCCCTTCCCCATTGTTCCCCCAACCCCCTATCCCCTCCGCCGTGCTTGGTTTTGGGGGTTCCAGGCCTCTCCTGCTCCCTTTGGGGGTCCCAACCCCCTTGGGTTTAATTTGGGGCCCCCATGCTCTGATTGGCCAGGATCTGTTTTGGGGTGGGGACGGGACGAACTGGGCACCCCCAGGAGCCCCTCAGGTTTGGGGCTTTCAATCCCCCCTCGGCCCTCGGGGCGGCCCTGGGGCCGCCCCAACACCCCCAAAATGGGGAGGGTCCACGGGGCGCCTTGGAACCCCCAGAAATGGGCGGGGAGCAGTAGGAGCCACCCCAAAAAGGGGTTGAAGGGTCTGGGCCGGGAATGGGGGAGGCTCTGGGGATGGCTCCGGTCCGGATCGGGGTGGGCTGGGATTGAGGGAGGGTCCGTTCAGCGGCTGGGGAGGGGCTGGCACTGGAGAGGGGTCCGGGATTGTGGGGATGGGTCCATTCTGGGACTGGGGCGGGGCCTCTACCTGGGATTGGGGTCCGGGATTGGGTCAGGGTCTTCCCCCGATCCCGTTCCCAATCCCAATCCCGATGCTGATCCCAATCCTAATCCCAATCTCATTCCCGATCCCGTTCCCAATCCCAATCCCGATGCTGATCCCAATCCTAATCCCGATCTCATTCCTGATCCTGCTACCAATCCCGATGCTGATCCCAATCCTAACCCCAATCTCATTCCCGATCTTGTTACCAATCCCAATCCTGATGCTGATCCCAATCCTAATCCCAATCTCATTCCCGATCCCGTTCCCAATCCCGATCCCGATGCTGATCCCAATCTCCTTACCGATCCCGATGCTGATCCCAATCTTCTTCCCAATCCCGTTACCAATCCCGATCCCGCCACTGTTTCCAGGGAATGGCTCTGATCTCAACCCTGACGCCAAACCCAGGGAATCAAACATTGGGATCAAGCACCCCAAATCCTGGGGTCAACTCCCTGCGACCCCAAATCCTGGGGGTTGAAACACTGGGGGAATCAAACACCTCCAAACCCAGACTCTGGGATCTCAACACTCGTCCCCCAGCCCGAACCCCAAATTTTAGGATCAAATCCCCCAAATCTCAGATCCTGGGGTGTCAAACACTCCCGAATTCCCAAACGTTGGGGTTAAATCCCCCCGAAGCCAGCTCCTGGGGTTTGAAACATTTGGGCTGTCCAACACCCCCCCATTCCCAAAGTCTGGGGTCAAACATCCCCTAAATCCCAAATCCTGAAGTGTCAGATGCCCCCAACCCCCAAAGTTTAGGGTTAAAACCCCCAATCCCCAACTCCTGGGGTTTGAAATATCTGGGGTATCCAACCCTCCTCACCCCCAAAGTCTGGAGTCAAACCCCCCAATCCCAAAACTTTGGGGTCAAAGGCCCTCGATCCCAAACTCTGGGGTGTCAAATCCCCCTGATCCCCCAACTTTGGGGTTAAATCCCCCCAAAAACTGGGGTGAATCCTCCCAATTACCAAACTTTGGCATGAAAACCCCCTGACCCCATATCCTGGGGTTTGAAACATCTGGGGTGTCCAACTGCCCTTATCCCAAAATTTGGAGGTCAAACCCCCTGACTGACAAATCCTAGGGTCAAAAACCCCCACATCCCAAATTCTGGGGCCAAATATCCCCAAACCCCAAGTCTGGGGTCAAAAACCTCCAAATCCTAAACCCCAAGGTGTCAAACCCCCTTGAACTCCCAAATTTTAGGATCAAACCCCCCAACCCCCAAAATTTGGGGTCATGACCGCCCCAGTCTCCATATCCCCCCCAACCCATTGCAACCCTGGGGGGCACAGTGGGGTTTGTTTGGAGCAGCTCCAGCTGCAATATCTGCAGATAGACCCTGGGTAAAATGTTGGGAAAAACCCCAAAAACCCCTCAGGTACCCCAAAATCCCTGGGGGCTGGGAAAGGGGATTTGCAGTGGGGATCTGGGGTGGCAGAAGGGGATTTGGGGTGAAAGAAGAAGGATTTGGAGTGAGGAAATTTGGGGTGGAAAAAGAAGGATCTAGGATGGAAAAAGGAGATTTTTGGTGTGAAAGAAGGAGGATTTGGGGTGGGAAAAGGGATCTGGAGTGGGAAAAGAGGGTTTGGGGTGAAAGAAGAAGGATTTGGGATGTACAAAGAAGGATTTGGGGTGGAAAAAGGAGATTTCAGTGGGAAAAGGGGATTTGGATGGGAAAATGGTTTAAGGGTGGGGATTGCGGGGCCAGAGGAGACCTTCAGATGGGTCCGTTTGGTGCTGCCTCCCTGGCTGCTCCCAGCACCTCCAGAAGCAGCACCTGGCTGGCTCTTGGCCCTGCCCATGCCCATTCCAGCAGGGCTGGCCAGAGGGGAGCAGCCCCAGGCTGTGCCTGTGCCCCCAGCCCCTGTAGGCAGTGTTTGGCTGCTGGGCTGGGCTCCAGAGGGGAATGGCCTTGCAGCACAAAGTGCCCAGAGAGCCCAGAGCCAAAGAGCCTCTCCCCTGCAGGCACTGCTGTTCCGGTGCATTGAAACATTTCCAGTGCTGGAGTGGGCTGACGGCTGTTCCTCATCCCACCCAAAAGAAGCTGATGGTTGGATATTATTGGAGAATTTCTCTCAAGTTGAGCCTGGCAGGGGGTTCTTGACAGGGAGAAGCTGCTACAAGAAATACCCTGATGCCTCCCCCAGGCTCCGTGTGTTTCAACGCTCTTGGCCTTTCTTGATGCTTCTCAAATGAAAAGAGATTCCTGGGGCAGCAGCAGCAGGATTTGCCTCTCACCATAAAATACTGTTACATCAGTTGGTTTTCCAGGCGATCCAGCTCTTACAGTGGCTATCCTGGCATGTGTCCAAACCCTAAAGATGTTCATATCCCCAAAGGGTGACACAGGGTTTTTCCTGTTGTTCAGACCTGGAAGACTTTGAGGTTTACAAATAGAAGGGGGAGTAATTGCAAGGTGCTGTACTGTATTTATAGTAGTCTTTTAATAAGCAATAAAATTACAGATGGACCATGATAGGAAAATAACTTGCTGCAGGAAAAATTCCTCAGGATACCTGGTTGTTCTCAAGATCTACTGCTGCCATTGAGTAGGGAAAGACGAACAACAAGCCATGTCTGAATAACAACAGCTTAATGTTGTGCTCTCTTCCTGAGTCTGCTCCCAAAAGATTGGGGATTGACAAAGATAAAGGAATTTTAAGAGCTGGTTTTGGTTATTTCAGAGAAAGTTTAAAAGGGAGAAGGGATTGGGGTGATGAAGAGGCTGTCATTACCTATCCTTTTCAGTGCTGTCTATTGGAGCAAAAATGAGCAATGTGCCCTGCTGGTGTTTAGATGTTCTGAGTCCCTCAGCTGTGAGTTGGTTGCCGTGCTGTCCTGCCTGGTGCTTGCTGGATGTGCTGGCACAAAGAGCTTGGGCCCTTGATGAAAATGACCACAAATGAGTTCCTTGGGATTTACTGGGCTCAGAGTAAAAGGGATCAAATTCAGGTTTGATCTAGAAAATGCTTCTTCCCTGTCAGGATGGTGAAGTCCTGGCTTCACAGATTGCTCAGAGAAGCCGAGTAAATAAAGTTTCAGAATTCTTCCTTTCTGTCCCATTCCTGTTCCATAAGTTCAGGTTTGCTTTTCAGAGTGCCACCTTCTCAGCTGGTTGCCGTTTGTGTCCTGCTTTCTCTCCTGCCTTCCTTGGTCTGCTCCTTTTCCCTTCCACAGGGTCTCTCTTTACCTGTGGCAGCTCCCAGCCAAAGACCCTCCCCTGATTGTATTTTTTTTTTCTTCCCCATCCAGGTGCTCAAACAGCCCTGGATGAAGTTTTGGAGGCTGGCAGTGAAATGTCTGTGGAAGATCTTGCTGCACTTGTGTCTTGGCCCCTTCAGAATTTGGCCTTGAAGGGCAGGAGCATCTTTTCCTTGCTGGCAGCTGGAATTGCAGCCCATGGCAGTGTGTGCCAGAGATGTCAGAGGGCAATTGCTGAGGCTGCCGGGGCGCTGCTCCTGCCGTGCCTGCCAGGGGAGCTGTGCAGGGCAGGGTCAGGCTGCAGCAGCTGGCTGGGCTCCCCGAGCAGACAGCAAAGGCGGCTTTGCTGCACATTCTGCAGCTGGGAGCAGAGGGAAGAAGGGCAGGGAGTCCCTGACAGAATGCTGGAATGCTTGTGGCTGGAAGGAACTGTTATGAACATGTTGGGAATGTTGGGAACACACCTGGCTGCTTCTCCTTTTGGTTTGGCTTAAATTTTTTTCTCTTCTCCATGTCTTTGCACTCCAAAAGCCAAGAGGGATCAATCTGTCACCTCAATACCACTCAAATCCCAATGAAAACAACTGCATTTTAACCCATCAGGGCTCAATCTCACCTCAAATTGCTTGTTCCCGCCTCACAAAAACTCAGTCCTGTGCCAGACTTGCTCCATTCCACAGCCACCAGTGTGAGTTGGGGTTGGGAGGTGATTGGTAGAAGTGGGATCCCAATTTGGAGCAGTGGGATGGGGATTGTGTGGGGTGGCTGGATGGGATGTATTTGACAGCAAATAAAATTTTCAGAGTTACTGATTTCTGTCCCATTCATTTTCAGTCAGTTCTGTGTGCAGAGTACTGCCTTCTCAGCTGTTTCAATTCCTATAAAAATCTCATTTTTTAAATCATCTAACCCAAACAATTCAAAAACCAATATCCAAATAAAACCACGCACCTGAAATTAGAATTTTGAAAAAAAAAAAATTTTTTAGAGTACTTAAGGATGTTAATAAAGTTTAATTGTTTGGTTCAAATGTGTGAGAAATTACAGTGGTGTTTGGTTTTGTGTTTAGTATATTTGTAACAGGAATTTTTTACTAAGGTGTGTTAGATTCTATGTTAGTTTTTGAGATATTTTTATCTAAAGTGTATTGGTTACTGAGTTAAAACTTACAAAAGGTATTTCTTTGTATGTAATTTTTTTTTCTTTGGTAATGTTATATTAATAGTTTACTGTTGTTTTGGCTTGAGTCATTATTGGAGTATTGTAAGGAAGAGTTGAAATTATATTTCATTTTTATATTTCATTTTTATTCTAATGTGTTTCATTTTAATTATAATTTCTTGATGTTTAATTTATTATAATTTGCTGAGAGAATAGGAAGGAAGTTCAAGGGCAGGAACATTTTTTCCTGGCTGGGAACTGGAATTCCAGACCCTGGGAGTGTGTGCCGGACCACATACACTGCAATCAAAATGGACTGGGATCAAATATGGACTGGGATCCTATGGGTCAGGACGGCACAGAATGGGACCATAGGGATCAGGACCACACAGCTTGGGATAAACTGGACTGGGATCAAATATGGGCTGGGACCATATGGAATGAGACCATAGAGATCAGGATGAGACAGACTGGGATAAACTAGGTTGAGATTATACGGACTGGGCCATATGGACTGGGATTGCACAGACTGGGATTGCACAGACTGGAATCACACGGACTGGGAAAAAGCTTTGGCTACCATAGGCTACCTTTGGCTGCCATGCACGTCTGAAGGCAGCCACATCAAGTTGGCCATATCCTGTTTGGGGGTCCCATCCCCCTCTTCCCTCCGCTCTCCCGCCCCTTCCCCATCGTTCCCCCAGTCCCCAATCCCCTCCCCCGTGCTTGGTTTTGCGGGTTCCAGGCGCCTCCTGCTCCCTTTGTGGGTCCCGACCCCACTTTGGGTTAATTTGGGGCCCTGCCCCCTTCCCACCGCGCCCTCCCCTCCCTCCGCAGCCGGGGGGGCTCCGAGCACCCCCAGTGCCACCAGTGCGGCCCCGGCTGCCCCCGCACGCCCCATCCCCATCCCCGGGGTCACCTCCCCCCGCCCCAAATTCCGCTCCTGGCAACTGATGAGTCATCAGCGACAAACGCTCTGATTGGCTGGAAACGGCCCCTGGAGCAGCGGGACAGGCACCTTTGCAGCCTGAGCTGCCCTTGTTCCTCTCTGTCCGTGCCCGGAACACAGCGCGGAGGAGAAGGGCAGCAGGGCCCTGCGTGTCCCCGGGCTCAGGTTTTGCACCGCTTCAGCTCCACGGAGACGCGGGTCAAGTGCAAAACACAAACAGTTTATTAAGGGAAAGCGAAGGTAAGGGGTGAGCTGGGAGGCAGAAAAGGGGATGGGCAGGGCCTGAGGGCTGCAGGGAGGGAGGTGCCAACAGGGAGAGAGATGGCAGGAGCTGCTGGAGCTTCGCACAGGCTCAGCTGTGAGCAGCCAGAGCCGTGCGTGGAGCTCCAGCTGGTCACTTCTGCTCTGCAGGTGCTCCCATCTTCAATGGGCACTGGAAATCGCCGATGGACGCTGGTACATCTCATCCAGCAGATGAACAAAGTCGTGCACATCTTCTTTCAAAGGTCATTTAAAGCACTTTGCTCATGCATGATGGATTCTCATCTTCCTTCAGCGCTTGAAGAGCTGGAAGAGTGGAACAGAGCCAAGGTCAGAGGCCAGATTGAGGGAATCCAAGGAAAGCCTCCTGCCAGGGCCATCCCAGCCAGCTCTTGCCATGGCCAGGAGGGAGCGGGAGACAAGGGCTTCGGCCGGAAGGTGCTGGCCACGGATCCCCCATGTGTCCCTGAAAGCTCTCCGAGCTGTGCCCCCACCACCCCGGGTCCGCACAGGCAGCAGAGCCCTCCGCAGCCCGGGCACGGATTGTAGCTGCGGAGCCGGGATTTGCAGCTGCCCCCACACCCCCGGCAGTGCTCGCTGCCACGCGGCTGCCCTGACTCACCCTCAGTGAGGACCTGGAGCTCCTCCTGCTGCCCCATCACGAGCACTCCGGCCAGCCCTGGCAAGACAGAGCATGTGGCGGCGCCAGGCAGCACAGCTGCCCGACACGGGCTCTGCCAGCCCTGCGGCCGCACGCCCTCCTGGCGGGCAGGGCTGCTGCCGGGCGCTGCCGCACGCTGCCGCCCCAGGGCACGGCTGCGGGAGGGCGGCGGCAGCAATGCCCAGGGCGGGCGGGGCTGCAGCGGCCGGGGCGCGGCTCCCGCTGTAGCCGGGGCAGCAGCCGGGCCGGGGGCAGGGAGGGGCGCGGGGCTGCCGGCTCACCCATGAGCCTGACGGCCGCCTCTCGTAGGGGCCTCTGTGGGCTCTGCAGGTGCGGCAGGGCCCAGCGCAGGTGCTCGGCCGCTCGGCTCTCGTCCTGCAGCAGCTGCGGGGAGCGCCGGCAGGGAAGGCTCGGCGCGGGCTCTGCCCCTGGGCAGAGTACTATACAGTAAACAGTACTATAATGTTAGAAATGAGAAGCTTGACTAGGTCATTATTCAAGCAGCAATCAATTTATTAATTAGTTTGGTAAAGTATGAGCAATACAGTGCTGAGTACAGTGGGGGAAATTTTCCCTCCAACTGCACACAGATAGTTGAGACTTACCAGTATTTATAGGGGCACTCCTAAGCTTTCTCAGCAGTTTCTAGTCCAAATTTTTACTCATCAGTAGTTTCTTTTCCCATTTTTTACATCACAATTCTATACAGTATTGTGATTATTTTTTCTCAGGATGTATCCCAGAAAAGGAATATCCCAGGTGGTGGGGGGTCCAACTTCTGAATGAAGAAAGAAGTCTCCCAGCTGGTGGGGTCCAGATTCCAGACATGGCTTTACCTTTTGATTGCAAGGACTATAAATCTCACAACAGTGATTTCCAGCTTCCCTTGGTCAAAATTGTTAGTCCTTGCGTTGATATTCATATTCATTTCTCAAGCTGCTTTTCACTGTTTTGTCAAAGCGTGAGATAGGCATATTTCCTTTTTACATATTCTGAAGCTATAGTTTCAGAGATCCTTACTACAAGCAATATTCTGAAATTATACTTCAAAAGGTTATTATTGCAAAACTCTTGAAGGCTTAGCTACAAGCAGAAAGTTCCTGTCAAAAAGCAACATCCTCAAAGCTTTAATTCAAATGCTTCTAAATCAATTTAAGACTTATAAAAGCTAATTAGGAACAAAGGATAGGTTCAAAGGCCTTCTTCCATGCTTTGCTTTCCTCAGTTATATTAGAATTCGTCTTTATAAGTGTCCCATGGTTGGTTTCCACACATATCAAAATCACAAATACACACGTTGCCTGTATGTACCTGACACAAAATACAGCTTTGTATTTGAAAAAAGGAGAGAAAGGAGAGCGATTTAGAAAGATGCATCAGCAATTGCCTAAATTGTTTATCATCTTGCAGATGTGCACTTGCTGGGGAGCCTGATTTTACACCAAGGACCTGGGAAACCATTCCCAGCAACTGGGAAAATCCGAGGTCGTCCACGCACTCATTGATGAGGTCTCCAAATGTGCCCCGAAATTTGGTCTGGCTCTTAGAGGCCTAAAAGAGCAAGTCCAAGTGACTTGATGATATTTTTCGGCCCAGGAAGCCCTGCAGCTGATGGCACACTTCACGATCAGCAGGGGACACAGCTCGGCCAAAGCCCAGACCTCTGCTGGGAGCCTTTCTCCTCAAATACCCTTCAGACAAACCTCCATCCAAGTTACTGGGGAAAGTTTCTTCAAATGATCCATTTCTGGCACATGACTACACAGGGTTATGGGAAAGATTCTAAAACAGCTGCTCTGGAGTCAAAGAGCCAGCACTAAGAGCCCTTGTCATCTCTTTGTAGCTAAATCCCACTTTGGGGGATTTGAGGGAGTTTGGAACAAGCTAGAGAGCAGACCTCTGAGTGTTTTAGATGATGCCATTGCTTTTTCTTCTCTGCTACACAGACAGGAAGGGTGAGTTTGGCTCACATCTCCACCGCATGGCTCACAAGGCAAAAACACTTGTAGTTACAAGAGCTTTGAAGGATTTCTTGGCCAAGAAGACACTGCCAACAAGGATATTTATGTTTTGCAGCCAATCCTTCAATATTTCGTCTTAGGGGCTCATGCTACAGTGTAAGCTTTCTTAGCCAATCATGTTATGACACACAAACCTACAGCACTGCATCCTAAGCTTCTTGTTTACCATTGTAACTGCTTTTATTTTTTCTAGATCTTCAGCCCTAAAACTCTAAACTTTCCTCCACTTCAACCTTCCTCCCCGTCTCTCTGCTATAATAAACTAGAAATCCACATTCTCGCTTCTACCACCTAAGTTTGGAAGCCCTTTCCAAGGTCTCCGATCAAATCCTGTGTTTAATTCTAAGCTTTGCTGACACGACCAAAGATCTGAGATTTCCCTGCATTTGGGTTTCCAACAACACTGATGCTGTTAGTTCCAGAGTCCCCAGGGTCCCTCTTGCAAGTCAACTCTGGCAGGAACAAGGCGGGCAGCTGCCGGAGGGCTGCTTGTGGCCTCTGCCAGCCCATTGCTCAGGGGCTTGCCAGTGCCCCAGCCCCTCAGGGGCTGCCCCAGCCCGGCCAAGCTTCCCGGCAGCAGCGCCGCAGCCCCACAGCAGCTCCAGAGCAGTCCCATCCAGAGGCACCTGGGAGCCCTCAACAATCCAGCCAGCAGCACACGGGCAGGAGGATAAAGAGGGTGGTTCCTTCCTGGCACAGGGCTTGTGGCCATCTCCAGGCACCGCTCTGGCAGGGATCCCTGCAGCCCTGGCCCCTGCCCACCCACTCTGTCACCAGCACAAAGGCTTCAGCAGAGCCACCACAGGACAAGGGGCTTCTGGCCATTTTCCCTTGCCCACTGCACGCCTGGGCAGCTTCCTGAGCCAGGGTACCCTTCTCCCCCTCTTCCCCTATGCCCTGCAGACCCTGGGTAGCAAAAGAAAGCTCCTGGGAGTCTGTGTATTATAACACACTCTATATTCATATACTAAAGAAAAAAAACAAAAAGAAGAAAAGAACAATCTTAAAGAAATGGAAAATTCCAGCTGGCTCAGGTGGCCCCAGCAGACAGAGCCTCTGGCATCAGGTCTCTGCAGAGCCGCAGCAGCGCAGCCAGCCAAGCCCCGACAGACGAGGCCGTGTCCTCCATGCCCTGAGGAGCTGATCTTGCAGCCTCTGGAAGAGGGAATATCGCTCACTCTGCAGTGCCTAGAGGACATACAGTGTTTCTAGTGCCATGTCCGACACGGCACCACTGATGTCCTCTGTCAGCGGTTCAAGGGCTGCAAGAGAGAGGGACAGAGCCATGGTCAGATCCCGGATCTGCGGGGAGCTGAGGAGAGCCCCCTACCAGGGCCATCCCAGCCGGCTCTAGTCATGGCCAGGAGGAAGCAGGGACCAAGGGAACTGGCCCGAAGCAGCTGGCCACGAATCCCCAAGGTGGCCCTGAAATCTCTGTGTGCTCTGCCCAAGCCGCCCCATGTCCGCACAAGGAGCAGAGCCCTCTGCAGCCCGGGCAGGGCTTGCAGCTGCCCCCTCCAGCCCCCTGGAGCGGTCAGCCCGCTGCCCTCACGCACTCACCAGTGCAGATCAGCTGCAGCTCTTGCTGCTGCCCCCTCAGGTGCCGCCCGGCCATGCCTGTGAACACAGAGCCTGTCACGGCCCCAGCGGCACAGCTCCCTGCCAGCGGCGCTGCCGGCGCTGTGGCCACACGGGCTGCTGGCCAGGCAGAGCTCAGCCCGGGCCCTTGCCGCACGCTGCCGCCCCAGGGCACGGCTGCCAGAGGGCGGCAGCAACGCCCAGGCCAGGCGGGGCTCCACGGCGCCGGGCCGGGCCGGCGCTGCCGGGGCAGCAGGCGGGGCCGGGGCCGAGCTGCGGCGGGCCGGGGAGGAGCCCGGGCTCGGGACTCACCCATGAACCTGACGGCCGCCTCTCGCAGGGGCTCCTGTGGGCTCTGCAGGTAGTGCAGTGCCCTGCGCACGTGCTCGGCCGCTCGGCTCCTGTCCTCTGCCAGCTGCAGAGAGCGGCAGGAGGGAAGGGTTGGCGCGGGCTCAGCTCCTGGGCCGGACGCTGCCTGCGCCCATCGCCGGCCTCGCTGCCCGCCCAGCCCTGAGGCGCGGCCAGCAGCCGCTGGCCAAGGGCTCCCGAGGCGAGGGGCAGAGGGCTGGCTGCTGCCCGGGGAGCCGCGGTGCCGCCCCGCAGCCCCGGCGGCCCGGGGCTCCATGGGCACCCGACTCAGGCCCACGGGAGCCTGGAGCAGAGCCCGCGCGGCCTCTGGCTGCAGCAGCGGGCACAGCTGTTAGCCCTGCACACTGAGCACCGCCCTCAGGGACCTTGGCCATGCTGAGGCTGGGGGGTCTCTGCTGTTCTTACCAGGCACTCGGCAAAGCTCTGATCCAGGTGTAGCATTTGTTCTATATCCCTCCTCTTCAGGAATCTGGCTGAGGAATGCAGCGTTTCCCGGGAGGCCTGGAGAGGGACAGAGATGCACAGATGGCCCTACAGTCCAGGGCACAGGAGCATGCCAGTGGCACAGGCTGGAGGAGGCTGCAGCCCATAAGGTGCCCGGGCAGGAGGCAGCCCAAGCCCCTGCCAGGGGGACAGCAGCTGGCCACAAGTGCTCACCTCAGCAACCATCTGATTCTCATCATGGCAGTGGAAGTAGAGAGGGAGCAGGCTCTGGCGCACGTGGGACTTGAGGGCCTTTCTTCCCTCTTCTGTTAATAAGTCCAGCATCTCTTGAAAGAGAGCCATGGAGCTCAGCTGCACCTGTATGTCATCCTGGATGACAGGAAAGGGCAAAAGACCTGAGCATCAGCTGCTTCAGGCCCCCCAGGGCACAGGCGTGCATCTGCACAGGGCACCAAGGGTCCGGGCAGCAGCCAGTGGCTGTGGCTGTGGGCACAGAGCCTTACACTGTCAAAGAGTGGCAGGAGCGCCTCAGCCAGCTGCAGGGCGATGGGGGTGGCTATTGGAGCACCATTATCCAGGAGCAAATATCGGAGTAGAAGAATGCTCATCCTGACCATGTCGCTGTCATTTTCCTCCAGGAGCTCCACAAGACTTTCAGTCAGGCTCTGCATTTTTTCAGCCTGTGCGGAAGACGACTTTGTGAAAGGCCGCCCTGCTGCCGTAGGGCCCAGAGGCCAAAGGCCTGTCCCGAAGCACTGGGGCAGGGAAGCAGGAGAGATGGGAACAGCTGCCCCAGCGGCCGAAGCCCAGGCAAGGCCAAGCGACTGCGTTGCCCAGCCCCACGCTGCCTGCACGGCTTCGGCCACTGCCCTCTTCTCACCATCAAGGGATTCTTGCCCAGCACTACGAGGCCTCGGAGTGCCAAGTAACGCCTGGCCATGTGCTTGCTCTGCAGGTTCTGTGCCAGGATCTCCAGGACACTGTCACTGCATTCCCTCAAGTCCAGGCACTCGAGGACCTGAAAGGCACAGGGCAGTGACAGGGGAGCCGGCCGGCAGGAGCCCAGAAGCGCACAGGGCCGGGCCCAGGCAGCAGCACAGGGCACGGGCACTGTCCTGGCAGCTGTGGCTGCCAGAGGCCAGAGGGCTGGGAGGCCGCTCAGCCAGGCAGCGCTGGCCTTGAGGCTCACCTCCACAAGGAATGCCAGGGCAGGGAAATCCCAGTATGGCATCTCTTTGCCGAGCAGGGCGAGCAGGTAGAATGCCACCGCGGAACAAAAGTGGATGGCTAAGCGGCGAATTTCTCTGAAGAGGGGAAAAAGGAAACAAGAGCCTGATGCAGTGGGGCAAACCTCTCGCAGGCGTGACTCACCCAGTTCTCATCTTTCCCCAGCACCCTTCCAGCAAGGGGACGTGGGCCGTTTGGGAGTTGGTTGCTCATGGGTACCCTCCTCTGCCAGCCTTTCCCAGCCTGCTTGGCCGTCCCTCAGTGCCAAGGCCCTCTGACCCATGGCCACCACGGACACTTTGTGGGGCACCTGGGCACAGAGCAGCAATGTCAGAGGCAGTGGGGAGAAGGGGGTCTCACCTGGCAAGCAGAGCCACGGCAAAGTGGTGGGTGTCAAGAGAGAGCAGCGTGTCCCAGGCACACCTGCGCTCCATTGCCACCACCACATCCTCGCAGCGGAGAAGGCAGAGCAGGGACTTGAGGGTGCGCACAGCAAACCTGTGTGCACAGCAAAGCCCAGGTCACACTGGCAGCACTGGCTCCTTGGCAGGCCACGTGGCAGGGACAGGAGGAGTGGCATGGAGCACCTGTTGGGGCTGGTGGCAAGGCCGTGCTCTTCCTGGCATCCCTTCCAGAAGGTGTCGACCTCCTCTGGCATATCCAGAGTGCTGAAGAACACTTGGAATAGCAGATGCACAAATAGGCGGGGGAAATACACCTTCAAGATCCGTGGGAGACAGGGCACCTGGAGGATCTTCCACGTCACCACAGTTGCCTGCAAAGGACAAAGCCCCCCGAGACAGTGCTCAGTGCTGAGGTGTGTGTGTGGCAGGGCCAGAGCGTGGCAGGGAGAGGCCAGGAGAGACCATGGCAGGGGGAGCACGGGGCCTGGTGGGCCTGAAGCTGCCCCTTGGCCAGGTTTCAGGCCAGCGCCTGAGGCAGGGAGATGCAGTGGGGGAAGGAGGATGGAGAGCTGCTGGAGAGACAGCCTTGGGGCCTGCAAAGGCCACTTGCAGAAACTCACCGTCAGGGCAAAGACAGCCGTTTCGTCCCCATTGGAGGTGCAGGTGCTGTACTCTGGCCAGCTGCCCAGCACATCCAGGAGGATCAGCTGCGCCAGCTCCGCAGTCCTGGCTGAGCCCATGATGGTCTTCCACATGGCCATGGCAGCTCTGTGGGGTTAGAGCTGTGTCTCAGGAGGGTCTCAGAGGAAGCACCAGGGGCAGCTGAGCCGGCTGCCATTTCTGCCTCTGCCCACTGCCCCCCTGCCAGCAGGAGGCAGACAGCCCAGCCCTGTGGGGACAGAGCCCTGAGAGGCGGCAAGGGAGCACGGCAGCAGGCTCAGGGGCTGGCCTGGCAGGGCTGGGAAAGGGAGCATCCAGAGGGCCCTGGAAGTCTCTGTTGCTCCGACACCTGGGGCAGGCTGTGCAGGGTGATGGGCTGGGGAGGCCTGAGCCCTGTGGGCAGGTGGGCCCCATACCTGTCACAGGACGGGGCCACACGCAGGAGCGTCACCACTGTGTCATTTGGCTGTGCTTCGGTGAGATCCAGCAGGGTCTTGTCCAGCCTGTGCTCAGCAGAATCATTGGCCATGAGCCACTGGTGGATGTAGCTGACCATGGCAGGCACCTGGAGAAGGCACGGGGAGACTTGGAAAGCTGCCAGAGGGGGGCAATGTTCCCAGCTTCCCCAGAGGAGTGCTTCCCTTCCCACCCCACTGCCATGTGGCCTGAAAGGCTCACAGCAAGCAGCATACGTGGATTGGGAGGCCAAGCAATTGCTGGGAGGATCAAAGCCTGGCCCAGGCTGCTTACTTGCTTTGGAGTGTAAAAATCTTCCTCTACAAGCATATGCAGCAGGGCAGCACCGGTCTTGCTGAGGAAGATGGGCGAGTATGGTCTGAGGCCTATGCCTGTGGCGATGGTCTCTTCCTCTTTAATTCTCTTGAGGAAGTTGCAAACAAACTGTAGGAGAAGGGCAAGAAGCCGAGGATGTTGCATGGAGTGCTGCACACACGGGCTGAGCAGGGACAGCAGGCCCAGCCCAGGTGGGGGTGGCTGCAGGTACCTGCGCTGTTCTGCGGAAGCGGCCAGGGCTGGACTCCTGCTCTTGTGTGCGCTCCGGGGCTGCATCTGGCAAAGAGCGAGTTCAGCCAGAGATGAGGGGCTGCGGGAGAGGCCGGACAACACGGCCCAGCCCTGCGATCCCCAGGCAGAGAGAGCCCCGGGATGCCCCAGGGGATGGAGCACGGCCACTGCGGGTGTCTGCCCGGCCCCTCTTCCGTCCTGTCCGTGGGCATGTCCCCACAGGATAGCATGGCACGGCACGGCATGGGGTCCAAGCTGGCAGCAGGCACCAGTCCTGTGGCCCAGCTCTGCCACTCACCCTCCTGCGGTGGCTGGAACGGCACCACCTCCTCAGTCTGCTGTGCCGGGGCAGCTCCAGGGCCACCTTCCTCCTCCTCCACGCAGGCCAGCTCAGGCACTGCCGGGTGTCTCTGCTCCATGTCTCTGCCTGGATTTGTGGCTATTTGCAGGAGAGTTGCCTTGGAAAAGCTCCAAGTCACCAAGTCCTGCAGTGGTGCCTGGAAGGCACCTTCAAGTAAGAAGCCTCAGGAACGCTACAGGACAGCAAGTCCTGCACTCGGTCTCAAGGGCTCCTGCCACAAGGACAGGGGACTCCTGACAAGGACTATGATATGGCCTCAAGGGCACCTGCAGAAGAGAAGCCTCAGGGAGACCACGGGTCAGCAAGCCCTGTGGTCTGGCCTCGAGCTCAGCTGCAGGAACCAAGCTTCAGAAAAGCTCCGGGTGGGACGCGAACGAGCGCGCTGTGCGGGGGCTCCTCACGGCACCGCTCTTTCCTGTCCTGTCCTGTGGCGTGCTCTGAGCACTGTGGCGTGCTCTTGTCACCTCCAGCCCCTATGTCACCCCGTGTCACAAAGGGCCCTTGGACAGCCGTTCCATGTCACAGTGACTGTGCAGCACCTGTCACCAAGGGCCCTTGCAGACACTGCCGCCTGCCCTGGGGCCACGCCCAGCCCACCCAAAGTGGCCCAGTTTGGAGGGAATGGCTGGCCCCAGGAGTCTAAGCCAGGCCGAGAGGATCTTTAAGAAGGGCTCAGAGCATCAGCAAACGCTGCCATGCTCTGTGGGCTCAGGGCAGCAGAAGGAGCCCTGAGGGCTGCAGACGCAGCCGTTCTGGGAAGGGCACGGGGCCTTGAAGGGAAGCTGGCACGGCCTCCTTGGGACACGTCCCGGCTGGTGGCCGTCCTAAAGCTGCCGGTGTGACACGCACAAGGAACGTGTGGCCCGGGCACGAATGCTGCTCTGAGGCCGTGGGCCCGGGGAGTGCTGACATCAGCAGGTGTGGCAGAGTCCCCGGCCAAGCAGACCTGCCACCCCCGGAGCCCTGGCAGTGCTGGTGCCTGTCTCCTGCCCCAGAGACCTGTGCCCCCGGGGGGCTTCTGTGCCAGAAGGAGCCAAAGGCCACGTGCCTTGGGGGCTGTGCCTCTTTCCTGCAGGGGCTAATGGCAGGAGCACCTGGGGCAACTACTGGCACACTTGGTCTCTGTCAGATGATGTTGCTCCTTCCTGAAATGAATTTTTCTCATGGAAGGCATTGGCAGTAGCACCAGAGCACCATCCATTGCTGAGTTTCCCAGGGCAATTAGATTGCAAAGTTAACAGTCTGAAATTTCCTTGTGCTTTTCTCACTCTCTTTCCCACATTCTGGAACAAACGGCATCTGCCCAGCCTCTGCTATTCTCAGCTTCAGTTGCTGCACGTCTTGCTCTGGCAGCTCATGTCCAAACAAAACTGTGTCTCTGCTGAGAACAGCAATGAGCTGCCACAAAGTGGCAGGTTCCCCAGTGAACATCAAGGCAGAGACGTGGAAGTGCAGAGGATAAGGACAACTCTGGGAGGAGAAGCTCTTCTGTGTCTCTGATGATGGTGCCCACACCCTGAAGCAGCAGCCAAGAGAAGCGCTGGAAGCAGACGGGCGCAGTTTTGGGCAGTACAATATCAAAAGATATGAAACCATTAGGCAGAATGCAAAGGAGGACTGCAAGGATGGAGTGTGGCCTGGGGGGGAAGCCCTAGATGCAGCTGCAGCCACTTTGTTCAGCCTGGAGGAGAGTAAAGGGCGTCATTGTGGTCTTCAACATGCTCCTGAGAGGAATCAGAGGGGCTGCTGCAGCTCTCGTCACTGTTGGGACCAGTGACAGGACTGGAGAAAAGGGCAGGGAGCTGGGACAGGGCAAGTTTCTTTTCCGTATCAGATCAAGGTTTTTCACCCAGAGCACAGTCAGGCACTGGGACGGGTTCCCCATTGACGCAGCCCAGCGGAGCCCGGGCTGGCTCTTGGGAAAACTGCGGCGCTGCGCCAGGAGTGGGGAACGGCCGAGGCGTGGGTCCTGCCCACGGCTGACCCTGGTGAGCCACTGCTCAGTGGTTCAGATCTCCTAACTGCAGCACGGAGCAGGCCAAAGAGAAGGAGGAGGCTCCTCGATGGTGAGGTTCCACAGGCCAAGGTTTATTGCAAGGGAAGGATTCAGCAGCAAAGAGCCGCCAGCACTTCTGTGCATGGGATTTTATCGGGGTACAACTCAGGGGGTGGATACAAACGACTGAGCAATAAGGAATCTGCAGGGGAGGAACGAGGGGATTCCATCAGTTGCTTGGGACTAATTAGGACAGATGGGAGGAGAGGGTAGGTCACATGGGCCAGTGGGGCTTCCAGCAATAGAGGAATTCCAAAGGGGTGGTGCAGTCAGGGATTGGTCCAAGGCAAAAGTGACAGGGAAGGTTCAGGAATAAAGAGCTGGATTATCTTGAGAGGCAGGGAAGGAGCTGGAACAAAGAGCGGGGAATGGCATGAGGGACAGCTTTGAGGGAGGGCAAAACCTAGGGGTAAACCAACTTGGGGAAAATACGGGGTACATGAAAACAAACCATTCTACGATAACTGATAAATAAACACCAACTGGAACACCCCAGGGAAATGGTCACAGCACCAAGCCCCTCTGTGTTTGAGAAGTGTTCGAAGAACATTGAGCAGTCACGCAAGCTTTTAGACACTACATCAAAAGTAGAAAGTGTACGATAGTCAAGAGAGGGAAAAAGAAAAAGAGCTCCCTGCAGCCATGGTGGCAGCTCTGGATCAGCACCAGGGAGAGGACTGATGTAGGCGTGGTTAAAGCAGAGGCAGGGGCGAAAATAGCAGAGGCAGAGGAGGTTCAAAGCAGCCACAGACCAAGCTGGGCCCAAATCAATGTGCATCTTGTAAGAAATCAGGACACTGGAAATAGGGCCAGTGCCCAGAGTTAGCAGACAAAGTACACAAAACTCTTGCAGCCACTCTAGATGATAAGAAATGACCGAGACTGGCAATTCTTACCCTAGCAGGCCACTGTTTAAAATACAGCTAAAGAATGATGAAGAAGTTGAAATTTAAAGAAATAGTGGAGACACATTTTCACTCTTGAATCAAGCACTGCTACCCAAAAGTGAAAACTATCTTCAAGCAATAGGAGCAACTACAGGGCAGCCAGAAAATGCATTCTTCCTGAAAGCACTTTGATGTAAAATCAAGAAGAAAATGGGAATACATCAGTTTCTGTATTTCCCAAACTCACCCAAATCTGTCCTATGCAGGGATTTGCTTGAAAATTTAGAAGCAACAGTTCCGTTTAGAAAAAGAAAACTTCAATGGAAGGTACCTGAAGACAAATGAGCGCTTTTAGCAGTAGGACTGACAATTGACACCAGACCAACAAACAAGAAGAACTAGTTAGAGCAAGTATTGAATCAGGTGTACCCAAGAGTATGGGATACTGATAGCCCAGGAAAATCAAAACCAGGAGACCCTATGAAAATTGAGCTACAGACAAGAGTTAGGGCAGTAGTCACTGCCTCCCCCACAGCAAGAGGAACAAGACTTGGATATCAGGCAGTGGAGCTCAATGCCTAAGGCTGAGGGGCGGGGGGCTCCAGTCTGGAGCACTGGGAGGGCACCCTCCCAGCCCCACAACAGCTGGCCTCACAGCCCTGAAAGGCCAGGACCAGGGTTCCACGCCTGATTCCAGGGCGTCCCTCCAACCAGCCACCGACCTGGAAGCACCAGAGCAGCCGGCTGTCGGGATCAAGGCGGCTGCCAGGGGGCTGCTTATGGCCTCTGCCAGCCAATTGACTCAGCCCCTCAGGGTCTCCCCCAGCCTGGCCAAGGGTGCCGGCAGCAGCGCCGCAGCCCCAAAGCAGCTCCAGAGGAGGCCCATCCAGAGGCACCTGGGAGCCCTCAGCACTGCAGCCAGCAGCAGACGGGCAGGAGGACACGGATGGCCCTTCCTGTCCGGCACAGGGCTCGTGGCCATCTCCAGGCACCACTCTGGCAGGGATCCCCGCAGCTCCGGCCCCTGCCCAGCCGCTCTGTGGGCAGCACAAAGGCTTCAGCAGAACCACCAAAGGCCAAAAGGCTTCTGGCCATTTTCCCTGCAACACTGCACGCCTGGGCAGCTGGCTGAGTACAAGCAACCTTTTCCCCCTCTTCTCTTATGCCCTACAGACCTTGCGCAGGAAAAGAGAGATGCTGGGACTCTGTGTATTGTAAGATATTTTATATTTACATACTCCACAATGAAAATGAAAACACAAAAATCTTAAAGAAGAAAAAGAAAATTCCTGCTGGCTTAAATGGCCCCAGATCATCTCTCTGCCGAGCTGCAGCAGAACAGTAAGGCAGTGCAGCAAAGACGAGGCCGTTTCCTCCATGCACTGCGGAATCGATCCCGCAGCTTCTGCCATGGGGAGTAGGGAGCTCTCTCAAGAGCCCGGAGAACTAAACAAAATTCTACTGCAGCATCTCTGATTGCAGGACTGCTGTCATATGCCATTTCTTCAAGGGCTGCAAGAGAGAGGAACAGAGGCAAGGTCAGATCCCGCATATGCAGGGAGCCAAGGTGAGCCCCATGCCAGGGCCATCCCGGTCGTCTCTTGCCATGGCCCGCAGGGAGCGGGGAGCAAGGGGATCAGCCCGAAGTTGCTAGCCACGAATGCCACACGTAGCCCTGATATCTCTGTGTGCTGTGCCCATGGGTGCAGATCCCTCCACAGCCGGGGCAGGGCTTGCAGCTGCCCCCTCCAGCCCCCTGGAGCGGTCAGCCCGCTGCCCTCACGCACTCACCAGTGCAGATCAGCTGCAGCTCTTGCTGCTGCCCCCTCAGGCGCCGCCCGGCCATGCCTGTGAACACAGAGCCTGTCACGGCCCCAGCGGCACAGCTCCCTGCCAGCAGTGCTGCCGGCGCTGTGGCCACACGGGCGGCTGGCCAGGCAGAGCTCAGCCCGGGCCCTTGCCGCACGCTGCCGCCCCAGGGCACGGCTGCCAGAGGGCGGCAGCAACGCCCAGGCCAGGCGGGGCTCCACGGCGCCGGGCCAGGCCGGCGCTGCTGGGGCAGCAGGCGGGACCTAGGCCGAGCTGCGGCGGGCCGGGGAGGAGCCCGGGCTCGGGACTCACCCATGAACCTGACGGCCGCCTCTCGCAGGGGCTCCTGTGGGCTCTGCAGGTAGTGCAGTGCCCTGCGCACGTGCTTGGCCGCTCGGCTCCTGTCCTCTGCCAGCTGCAGAGAGCGGCAGGAGGGAAGGGTTGGCGCGGGCTCAGCTCCTGGGCCGGACGCTGCCTGCGCCCATCGCTGGCCTCGCCTGCCCGCACAGCCCTGAGGCGCGGCCAGCAGCCGCTGGCCAAGGGCTCCCGAGGTGAGGGGCAGAGGGCCGGCTGCTGCCCGGGGAGCCGTGGTGCCGCCCCGCAGCCCCGCCGGGCCGGGGCTCCATGGGCACCCGACTCAGGCCCACGGGAGCCTGGAGAAGAGCCCGCGCGGCCTCTGGCTGCAGCAGCGGCCACAGCTGTTAGCCCCGCACATTGAGCACCGCCCTCAGGGACCTTGGCCATGCTGAGGCTGGGGGGTCTCTGCTGTTCTTACCAGGCACTTGGCAAAGCTCTGATCCAGGTGTAGCATTTGTTCTATATCCCTCCTCTTCAGGAATCTGGCTAAGGAATGCAGCGTTTCCCGGGAGGCCTGGAGAGGGACAGAGATGCACAGATGGCCCTACAGTCCAGGGCACAGGAGCATGCCAGTGGCACAGGCCTGAGGAGGCTGCAGCCCACAAGGTGCCCGGGCAGGAGGCAGCCCAAGCCCCTGCCAGGGGGACAGCAGCTGGCCACAAGTGCTCACCTCAGCAACCATCTGATTCTCATCATGGCAGTGGAAGTAGAGAGGGAGCAGGCTCTGGCACACGTGGGACTTGAGGGCCTTTCTTCCCTCTTCTGTTAATAAGTCCAGCATCTCTTGAAAGAGAGCCATGGAGCTCAGCTGCACCTGGATGTAATCCTGGATGACAGGAAAGGGCAAAAGACCTGAGCATCAGCTGCTTCAGGCCCCCCAGGGCACAGGCGTGCATCTGCACAGGGCACCAAGGGTCTGGGCAGCAGCCAGTGGCTGTGGCTGTGGGCACAGAGCCTTACGCTGTCAAAGAGTGGCACGAGCGCCTCAGCCAGCTGCAGGGCGATGGGGGTGGCTATTGGAGCACCATTATCCAGGAGCAAATATCTGAGTAGAAGAATGCTCATCCTGACCATGTCGCTGTCATTTTCCTCCAGGAGCTCCACAAGACTTTCAGTCAGGCTCTGCATTTTTTCAGCCTGTGCGGAAGATGACTTTGTGAAAGGCCGCCCTGCTGCCGCAGGGCCCAGAGGCCAAAGGCCTGTCCCGAAGCACTGGGGCAGCTGAAGCGGGAAGCAGGAGAGATGGGAACAGCTGCCCCAGCGGCCGAAGCCCAGGCAAGGCCAAGCGACTGCGTTGCCCAGCCCCACGCTGCCTGCACGGCTTCGGCCACTGCCCCCTTCTCACCATCAAGGGATTCTTGCCCAGCACTGCGAGGCCTCGGAGTGCCAAGTAACGCCTGGCCATGTGCTTGCTCTGCAGGTTCTGTGCCAGGATCTCCAGGACACTGTCACTGCATTCCCTCAAGTCCAGGCACTCGAGGACCTGAAAGGCACAGGGCAGTGACAGGGGAGCCGGCCGGCAGGAGCCCAGAAGCGCACAGGGCCGGGCCCAGGCAGCAGCACAGGGCACGGGCACTGTCCTGGCAGCTGTGGCTGCCAGAGGCCAGAGGGCTGGGAGGCCGCTCAGCCAGGCAGCGCTGGCCTTGAGGCTCACCTCCACAAGGAATGCCAGGGCAGGGAAATCCCAGTATGGCATCTCTTTGCCGAGCAGGGCGAGCAGGTAGAATGCCACCGCGGAACAAAAGTGGATGGCTAAGCGGCGAATTTCTCTGAAGAGGGGAAAAAGGAAACAAGAGCCTGATGCAGTGGGGCAAACCTCTCGCAGGCGTGACTCACCCAGTTCTCATCTTTCCCCAGCACCCTTCCAGCAAGGGGACGTGGGCCGTTTGGGAGTTGGTTGCTCATGGGTACCCTCCTCTGCCAGCCTTTCCCAGCCTGCTTGGCCGTCCCTCAGTGCCAAGGCCCTCTGACCCATGGCCACCACGGACACTTTGTGGGGCACCTGGGCACAGAGCAGCAATGTCAGAGGCAGTGGGGAGAAGGGAGTCTCACCTGGCAAGCAGAGCCACGGCAAAGTGGTGGGTGTCAAGAGAGAGCAGCGTGTCCCAGGCACACCTGCGCTCCATTGCCACCACCACATCCTCGCAGCGGAGAAGGCAGAGCAGGGACTTGAGGGTGCGCACAGCAAACCTGTGTGCACAGCAAAGCCCAGGTCACACTGGCAGCACTGGCTCCTTGGCAGGCCACGTGGCAGGGACAGGAGGAGTGGCATGGAGCACCTGTTGGGGCTGGTGGCAAGGCCGTGCTCTTCCTGGCATCCCTTCCAGAAGGTGTCAACCTCCTCTGGCATATCCAGAGTGCTGAAGAACACTTGGAATAGCAGATGCACAAATAGGCGGGGGAAATACACCTTCAAGATCCGTGGGAGACAGGGCACCTGGAGGATCTTCCACGTCACCACAGTTGCCTGCAAAGGACAAAGCCCCCCGAGACAGTGCTCAGTGCCGAGGTGTGTGTGTGGCAGGGCCAGAGCGTGGCAGGGAGAGGCCAGGAGAGACCATGGCAGGGGGAGCACGGGGCCTGGTGGGCCTGAAGCTGCCCCTTGGCCAGGTTTCAGGCCAGCGCCTGAGGCAGGGAGATGCAGTGGGGGAAGGAGGATGGAGAGCTGCTGGAGAGACAGCCTTGGGGCCTGCAAAGGCCACTTGCAGAAACTCACCGTCAGGGCAAAGACAGCCGTTTCGTCCCCATTGGAGGTGCAGGTGCTGTACTCTGGCCAGCTGCCCAGCACATCCAGGAGGATCAGCTGCGCCAGCTCCGCAGTCCTGGCTGAGCCCATGATGGTCTTCCACATGGCCATGGCAGCTCTGTGGGGTTAGAGCTGTGTCTCAGGAGGGTCTCAGAGGAAGCACCAGGGGCAGCTGAGCCGGCTGCCATTTCTGCCTCTGCCCACTGCCCCCCTGCCAGCAGGAGGCAGACAGCCCAGCCCTGTGGGGACAGAGCCCTGAGAGGCGGCAAGGGAGCACGGCAGCAGGCTCAGGGGCTGGCCTGGCAGGGCTGGGAAAGGGAGCATCCAGAGGGCCCTGGAAGTCTCTGTTGCTCCGACACCTGGGGCAGGCTGTGCAGGGTGATGGGCTGGGGAGGCCTGAGCCCTGTGGGCAGGTGGGCCCCATACCTGTCACAGGACGGGGCCACACGCAGGAGCGTCACCACTGTGTCATTTGGCTGTGCTTCGGTGAGATCCAGCAGGGTCTTGTCCAGCCTGTGCTCAGCAGAATCATTGGCCATGAGCCACTGGTGGATGTAGCTGACCATGGCAGGCACCTGGAGAAGGCACGGGGAGACTTGGAAAGCTGCCAGAGGGGGGCAATGTTCCCAGCTTCCCCAGAGGAGTGCTTCCCTTCCCACCCCACTGCCATGTGGCCTGAAAGGCTCACAGCAAGCAGCATACGTGGATTGGGAGGCCAAGCAATTGCTGGGAGGATCAAAGCCTGGCCCAGGCTGCTTACTTGCTTTGGAGTGTAAAAATCTTCCTCTACAAGCATATGCAGCAGGGCAGCACCGGTCTTGCTGAGGAAGATGGGCGAGTATGGTCTGAGGCCTATGCCCGTGGCGATGGTCTCTTCCTCTTTAATTCTCTTGAGGAAGTTGCAAACAAACTGTAGGAGAAGGGCAAGAAGCCGAGGATGTTGCATGGAGTGCTGCACACACGGGCTGAGCAGGGACAGCAGGCCCAGCCCAGGTGGGGGTGGCTGCAGGTACCTGCGCTGTTCTGCGGAAGCGGCCAGGGCTGGACTCCTGCTCTTGTGTGCGCTCCGGGGCTGCATCTGGCAAAGAGCGAGTTCAGCCAGAGATGAGGGGCTGCGGGAGAGGCCGGACAACACGGCCCAGCCCTGCGATCCCCAGGCAGAGAGAGCCCCGGGATGCCCCAGGGGATGGAGCACGGCCACTGCGGGTGTCTGCCCGGCCCCTCTTCCGTCCTGTCCGTGGGCATGTCCCCACAGGATAGCATGGCACGGCACGGCATGGGGTCCAAGCTGGCAGCAGGCACCAGTCCTGTGGCCCAGCTCTGCCACTCACCCTCCTGCGGTGGCTGGAATGGCACCACCTCCTCAGTCTGCTGTGCCGGGGCAGCTCCAGGGCCACCTTCCTCCTCCTCCACGCAGGCCAGCTCAGGCACTGCCGGGTGTCTCTGCTCCATGTCTCTGCCTGGATTTGTGGCTATTTGCAGGAGAGTTGCCTTGGAAAAGCTCCAAGTCACCAAGTCCTGCAGTGGTGCCTGGAAGGCACCTTCAAGTAAGAAGCCTCAGGAAGGCTACAGGACAGCAAGTCCTGCACTCGGTCTCAAGGGCTCCTGCCACAAGGACAGGGGACTCCTGACAAGGACTATGATATGGCCTCAAGGGCACCTGCAGAAGAGAAGCCTCAGGGAGACCACGGGTCAGCAAGCCCTGTGGTCTGGCCTCGAGCTCAGCTGCAGGAACCAAGCTTCAGAAAAGCTCCGGGTGGGACGCGAACGAGCGCGCTGTGCGGGGGCTCCTCACGGCACCGCTCTGTCCTGTCCTGTCCTGTGGCGTGCTCTGAGCACTGTGGCGTGCTCTTGTCACCTCCAGCCCCTATGTCACCCCGTGTCACAAAGGGCCCTTGGACAGCCGTTCCATGTCACAGTGACTGTGCAGCACCTGTCACCAAGGGCCCTTGCAGACACTGCCGCCTGCCCTGGGGCCACGCCCAGCCCACCCAAAGTGGCCCAGTTTGGAGGGAATGGCTGGCCCCAGGAGTCTAAGCCAGGCCGAGAGGATCTTTAAGAAGGGCTCAGAGCATCAGCAAACGCTGCCATGCTCTGTGGGCTCAGGGCAGCAGAAGGAGCCCTGAGGGCTGCAGACGCAGCCGTTCTGGGAAGGGCACGGGGCCTTGAAGGGAAGCTGGCACGGCCTCCTTGGGACACGTCCCGGCTGGTGGCCGTCCTAAAGCTGCCGGTGTGACACGCACAAGGAACGTGTGGCCCGGGCACGAATGCTGCTCTGAGGCCGTGGGCCCGGGGAGTGCTGACATCAGCAGGTGTGGCAGAGTCCCCGGCCAAGCAGACCTGCCACCCCCGGAGCCCTGGCAGTGCTGGTGCCTGTCTCCTGCCCCAGAGACCTGTGCCCCCGGGGGGCTTCTGTGCCAGAAGGAGCCAAAGGCCACGTGCCTTGGGGGCTGTGCCTCTTTCCTGCAGGGGCTAATGGCAGGAGCACCTGGGGCAACTACTGGCACACTTGGTCTCTGTCAGATGATGTTGCTCCTTCCTGAAATGAATTTTTCTCATGGAAGGCATTGGCAGTAGCACCAGAGCACCATCCATTGCTGAGTTTCCCAGGGCAATTAGATTGCAAAGTTAACAGTCTGAAATTTCCTTGTGCTTTTCTCACTCTCTTTCCCACATTCTGGAACAAACGGCATCTGCCCAGCCTCTGCTATTCTCAGCTTCAGTTGCTGCACGTCTTGCTCTGGCAGCTCATGTCCAAACAAAACTGTGTCTCTGCTGAGAACAGCAATGAGCTGCCACAAAGTGGCAGGTTCCCCAGTGAACATCAAGGCAGAGACGTGGAAGTGCAGAGGATAAGGACAACTCTGGGAGGAGAAGCTCTTCTGTGTCTCTGATGATGGTGCCCACACCCTGAAGCAGCAGCCAAGAGAAGCGCTGGAAGCAGACGGGCGCAGTTTTGGGCAGTACAATATCAAAAGATATGAAACCATTAGGCAGAATGCAAAGGAGGACTGCAAGGATGGAGTGTGGCCTGGGGGGGAAGCCCTAGATGCAGCTGCAGCCACTTTGTTCAGCCTGGAGGAGAGTAAAGGGCGTCATTGTGGTCTTCAACATGCTCCTGAGAGGAATCAGAGGGGCTGCTGCAGCTCTCGTCACTGTTGGGACCAGTGACAGGACTGGAGAAAAGGGCAGGGAGCTGGGACAGGGCAAGTTTCTTTTCCGTATCAGATCAAGGTTTTTCACCCAGAGCACAGTCAGGCACTGGGACGGGTTCCCCATTGACGCAGCCCAGCGGAGCCCGGGCTGGCTCTTGGGAAAACTGCGGCGCTGCGCCAGGAGTGGGGAACGGCCGAGGCGTGGGTCCTGCCCACGGCTGACCCTGGTGAGCCACTGCTCAGTGGTTCAGATCTCCTAACTGCAGCACGGAGCAGGCCAAAGAGAAGGAGGAGGCTCCTCGATGGTGAGGTTCCACAGGCCAAGGTTTATTGCAAGGGAAGGATTCAGCAGCAAAGAGCCGCCAGCACTTCTGTGCATGGGATTTTATCGGGGTACAACTCAGGGGGTGGATACAAACGACTGAGCAATAAGGAATCTGCAGGGGAGGAACGAGGGGATTCCATCAGTTGCTTGGGACTAATTAGGACAGATGGGAGGAGAGGGTAGGTCACATGGGCCAGTGGGGCTTCCAGCAATAGAGGAATTCCAAAGGGGTGGTGCAGTCAGGGATTGGTCCAAGGCAAAAGTGACAGGGAAGGTTCAGGAATAAAGAGCTGGATTATCTTGAGAGGCAGGGAAGGAGCTGGAACAAAGAGCGGGGAATGGCATGAGGGACAGCTTTGAGGGAGGGCAAAACCTAGGGGTAAACCAACTTGGGGAAAATACGGGGTACATGAAAACAAACCATTCTACGATAACTGATAAATAAACACCAACTGGAACACCCCAGGGAAATGGTCACAGCACCAAGCCCCTCTGTGTTTGAGAAGTGTTCGAAGAACATTGAGCAGTCACGCAAGCTTTTAGACACTACATCAAAAGTAGAAAGTGTACGATAGTCAAGAGAGGGAAAAAGAAAAAGAGCTCCCTGCAGCCATGGTGGCAGCTCTGGATCAGCACCAGGGAGAGGACTGATGTAGGCGTGGTTAAAGCAGAGGCAGGGGCGAAAATAGCAGAGGCAGAGGAGGTTCAAAGCAGCCACAGACCAAGCTGGGCCCAAATCAATGTGCATCTTGTAAGAAATCAGGACACTGGAAATAGGGCCAGTGCCCAGAGTTAGCAGACAAAGTACACAAAACTCTTGCAGCCACTCTAGATGATAAGAAATGACCGAGACTGGCAATTCTTACCCTAGCAGGCCACTGTTTAAAATACAGCTAAAGAATGATGAAGAAGTTGAAATTTAAAGAAATAGTGGAGACACATTTTCACTCTTGAATCAAGCACTGCTACCCAAAAGTGAAAACTATCTTCAAGCAATAGGAGCAACTACAGGGCAGCCAGAAAATGCATTCTTCCTGAAAGCACTTTGATGTAAAATCAAGAAGAAAATGGGAATACATCAGTTTCTGTATTTCCCAAACTCACCCAAATCTGTCCTATGCAGGGATTTGCTTGAAAATTTAGAAGCAACAGTTCCGTTTAGAAAAAGAAAACTTCAATGGAAGGTACCTGAAGACAAATGAGCGCTTTTAGCAGTAGGACTGACAATTGACACCAGACCAACAAACAAGAAGAACTAGTTAGAGCAAGTATTGAATCAGGTGTACCCAAGAGTATGGGATACTGATAGCCCAGGAAAATCAAAACCAGGAGACCCTATGAAAATTGAGCTACAGACAAGAGTTAGGGCAGTAGTCACTGCCTCCCCCACAGCAAGAGGAACAAGACTTGGATATCAGGCAGTGGAGCTCAATGCCTAAGGCTGAGGGGCGGGGGGCTCCAGTCTGGAGCACTGGGAGGGCACCCTCCCAGCCCCACAACAGCTGGCCTCACAGCCCTGAAAGGCCAGGACCAGGGTTCCACGCCTGATTCCAGGGCGTCCCTCCAACCAGCCACCGACCTGGAAGCACCAGAGCAGCCGGCTGTCGGGATCAAGGCGGCTGCCAGGGGGCTGCTTATGGCCTCTGCCAGCCAATTGACTCAGCCCCTCAGGGTCTCCCCCAGCCTGGCCAAGGGTGCCGGCAGCAGCGCCGCAGCCCCAAAGCAGCTCCAGAGGAGGCCCATCCAGAGGCACCTGGGAGCCCTCAGCACTGCAGCCAGCAGCAGACGGGCAGGAGGACACGGATGGCCCTTCCTGTCCGGCACAGGGCTCGTGGCCATCTCCAGGCACCACTCTGGCAGGGATCCCCGCAGCTCCGGCCCCTGCCCAGCCGCTCTGTGGGCAGCACAAAGGCTTCAGCAGAACCACCAAAGGCCAAAAGGCTTCTGGCCATTTTCCCTGCAACACTGCACGCCTGGGCAGCTGGCTGAGTACAAGCAACCTTTTCCCCCTCTTCTCTTATGCCCTACAGACCTTGCGCAGGAAAAGAGAGATGCTGGGACTCTGTGTATTGTAAGATATTTTATATTTACATACTCCACAATGAAAATGAAAACACAAAAATCTTAAAGAAGAAAAAGAAAATTCCTGCTGGCTTAAATGGCCCCAGATCATCTCTCTGCCGAGCTGCAGCAGAACAGTAAGGCAGTGCAGCAAAGACGAGGCCGTTTCCTCCATGCACTGCGGAATCGATCCCGCAGCTTCTGCCATGGGGAGTAGGGAGCTCTCTCAAGAGCCCGGAGAACTAAACAAAATTCTACTGCAGCATCTCTGATTGCAGGACTGCTGTCATATGCCATTTCTTCAAGGGCTGCAAGAGAGAGGAACAGAGGCAAGGTCAGATCCCGCATATGCAGGGAGCCAAGGTGAGCCCCATGCCAGGGCCATCCCGGTCGTCTCTTGCCATGGCCCGCAGGGAGCGGGGAGCAAGGGGATCAGCCCGAAGTTGCTAGCCACGAATGCCACACGTAGCCCTGATATCTCTGTGTGCTGTGCCCATGGGTGCAGATCCCTCCACAGCCGGGGCAGGGCTTGCAGCTGCCCCCTCCAGCCCCCTGGAGCGGTCAGCCCGCTGCCCTCACGCACTCACCAGTGCAGATCAGCTGCAGCTCTTGCTGCTGCCCCCTCAGGCGCCGCCCGGCCATGCCTGTGAACACAGAGCCTGTCACGGCCCCAGCGGCACAGCTCCCTGCCAGCAGTGCTGCCGGCGCTGTGGCCACACGGGCGGCTGGCCAGGCAGAGCTCAGCCCGGGCCCTTGCCGCACGCTGCCGCCCCAGGGCACGGCTGCCAGAGGGCGGCAGCAACGCCCAGGCCAGGCGGGGCTCCACGGCGCCGGGCCAGGCCGGCGCTGCTGGGGCAGCAGGCGGGACCTAGGCCGAGCTGCGGCGGGCCGGGGAGGAGCCCGGGCTCGGGACTCACCCATGAACCTGACGGCCGCCTCTCGCAGGGGCTCCTGTGGGCTCTGCAGGTAGTGCAGTGCCCTGCGCACGTGCTTGGCCGCTCGGCTCCTGTCCTCTGCCAGCTGCAGAGAGCGGCAGGAGGGAAGGGTTGGCGCGGGCTCAGCTCCTGGGCCGGACGCTGCCTGCGCCCATCGCTGGCCTCGCCTGCCCGCACAGCCCTGAGGCGCGGCCAGCAGCCGCTGGCCAAGGGCTCCCGAGGTGAGGGGCAGAGGGCCGGCTGCTGCCCGGGGAGCCGTGGTGCCGCCCCGCAGCCCCGCCGGGCCGGGGCTCCATGGGCACCCGACTCAGGCCCACGGGAGCCTGGAGAAGAGCCCGCGCGGCCTCTGGCTGCAGCAGCGGCCACAGCTGTTAGCCCCGCACATTGAGCACCGCCCTCAGGGACCTTGGCCATGCTGAGGCTGGGGGGTCTCTGCTGTTCTTACCAGGCACTTGGCAAAGCTCTGATCCAGGTGTAGCATTTGTTCTATATCCCTCCTCTTCAGGAATCTGGCTGAGGAATGCAGCGTTTCCCGGGAGGCCTGGAGAGGGACAGAGATGCACAGATGGCCCTACAGTCCAGGGCACAGGAGCATGCCAGTGGCACAGGCCTGAGGAGGCTGCAGCCCACAAGGTGCCCGGGCAGGAGGCAGCCCAAGCCCCTGCCAGGGGGACAGCAGCTGGCCACAAGTGCTCACCTCAGCAACCATCTGATTCTCATCATGGCAGTGGAAGTAGAGAGGGAGCAGGCTCTGGCACACGTGGGACTTGAGGGCCTTTCTTCCCTCTTCTGTTAATAAGTCCAGCATCTCTTGAAAGAGAGCCATGGAGCTCAGCTGCACCTGGATGTAATCCTGGATGACAGGAAAGGGCAAAAGACCTGAGCATCAGCTGCTTCAGGCCCCCCAGGGCACAGGCGTGCATCTGCACAGGGCACCAAGGGTCCGGGCAGCAGCCAGTGGCTGTGGCTGTGGGCACAGAGCCTTACGCTGTCAAAGAGTGGCACGAGCGCCTCAGCCAGCTGCAGGGCGATGGGGGTGGCTATTGGAGCACCATTATCCAGGAGCAAATATCTGAGTAGAAGAATGCTCATCCTGACCATGTCGCTGTCATTTTCCTCCAGGAGCTCCACAAGACTTTCAGTCAGGCTCTGCATTTTTTCAGCCTGTGCGGAAGATGACTTTGTGAAAGGCCGCCCTGCTGCCGCAGGGCCCAGAGGCCAAAGGCCTGTCCCGAAGCACTGGGGCAGCTGAAGCGGGAAGCAGGAGAGATGGGAACAGCTGCCCCAGCGGCCGAAGCCCAGGCAAGGCCAAGCGACTGCGTTGCCCAGCCCCACGCTGCCTGCACGGCTTCGGCCACTGCCCCCTTCTCACCATCAAGGGATTCTTGCCCAGCACTGCGAGGCCTCGGAGTGCCAAGTAACGCCTGGCCATGTGCTTGCTCTGCAGGTTCTGTGCCAGGATCTCCAGGACACTGTCACTGCATTCCCTCAAGTCCAGGCACTCGAGGACCTGAAAGGCACAGGGCAGTGACAGGGGAGCCGGCCGGCAGGAGCCCAGAAGCGCACAGGGCCGGGCCCAGGCAGCAGCACAGGGCACGGGCACTGTCCTGGCAGCTGTGGCTGCCAGAGGCCAGAGGGCTGGGAGGCCGCTCAGCCAGGCAGCGCTGGCCTTGAGGCTCACCTCCACAAGGAATGTCAGGGCAGGGAAATCCCAGTATGGCATCTCTTTGCCGAGCAGGGCGAGCAGGTAGAATGCCACCGCGGAACAAAAGTGGATGGCTAAGCGGCGAATTTCTCTGAAGAGGGGAAAAAGGAAACAAGAGCCTGATGCAGTGGGGCAAACGTCTCCCAGGCGTGACTCACCCAGTTCTCATCTTTCCCCAGCACCCTTCCAGCAAGGGGACGTGGGCCGTTTGGGAGTTGGTTGCTCATGGGTACCCTCCTCTGCCAGCCTTTTCCAGCCTGCTTGGCCGTCCCTCAGTGCCAAGGCCCTCTGACCCATGGCCACCACGGACACTTTGTGGGGCACCTGGGCACAGAGCAGCAATGCCAGAGGCAGTGGGGAGAAGGGAGTCTCACCTGGCAAGCAGAGCCACGGCAAAGTGGTGGGTGTCAAGAGAGAGCAGCGTGTCCCAGGCACACCTGCGCTCCATTGCCACCACCACATCCTCGCAGCGGAGAAGGCAGAGCAGGGACTTGAGGGTGCGCACAGCAAACCTGTGTGCACAGCAAAGCCCAGGTCACACTGGCAGCACTGGCTCCTTGGCAGGCCACGTGGCAGGGACAGGAGGAGTGGCATGGAGCACCTGTTGGGGCTGGTGGCAAGGCCGTGCTCTTCCTGGCATCCCTTCCAGAAGGTGTTGACCTCCTCTGGCATATCCAGAGTGCTGAAGAACACTTGGAATAGCAGATGCACAAATAGGCGGGGGAAATACACCTTCAAGATCCGTGGGAGACAGGGCACCTGGAGGATCTTCCACGTCACCACAGTTGCCTGCAAAGGACAAAGCCCCCTGAGACAGCGCTCAGTGCCGAGGTGTGTGTGTGGCAGGGCCCGAGCGTGGCAGGGAGAGGCCAGGAGAGAGCATGGCAGGGGGAGCACGGGGCCTGGTGGGCCTGAAGCTGCCCCTTGGCCAGGTTTCAGGCCAGCGCCTGAGGCAGGGAGATGCAGTGGGGGAAGGAGGATGGAGAGCTGCTGGAGAGACAGCCTTGGGGCCTGCAAAGGCCACTTGCAGAAACTCACCGTCAGGGCAAAGACAGCCGTTTCGTCCCCATTGGAGGTGCGGGTGCTGTACTCTGGCCAGCTGCTCAGCACATCCAGGAGGATCAGCTGCGCCAGCTCCGCAGTCCTGGCTGAGCCCATGATGGTCTTCCACATGGCCATGGCAGCTCTGTGGGGTTAGAGCTGTGTCTCAGGAGGGTCTCAGAGGAAGCACCAGGGGCAGCTGAGCCGGCTGCCATTTCTGCCTCTGCCCACTGCCCCCCTGCCAGCAGGAGGCAGACAGCCCAGCCCTGTGGGGACAGAGCCCTGAGAGGCGGCAAGGGAGCACGGCAGCAGGCTCAGGGGCTGGCCTGGCAGGGCTGGGAAAGGGAGCATCCAGAGGGCCCTGGAAGTCTCTGTTGCTCCGACACCTGGGGCAGGCTGTGCAGGGTGATGGGCTGGGGAGGCCTGAGCCCTGTGGGCAGGTGGGCCCCATACCTGTCACAGGACGGGGCCACACGCAGGAGCGTCACCACTGCGTCATTTGGCTGTGCTTCGGTGAGATCCAGCAGGGTCTTGTCCAGCCTGTGCTCAGCAGAATCATTGGCCATGAGCCACTGGTGGATGTAGCTGACCATGGCAGGCACCTGGAGAAGGCACGGGGAGACTTGGAAAGCTGCCAGAGGGGGAAATGTTCCCAGCTTCCCCAGAGGAGTGCTTCCCTTCCCACCCCACTGCCATGTGGCCTGAAAGGCTCACAGCAAGCAGCATGCGTGGATTGGGAGGCCAAGCAATTGCTGGGAGGATCAAAGCCTGGCCCAGGCTGCTTACTTGCTTTGGAGTGTAAAAATCTTCCTCTACAAGCATATGCAGCAGGGCAGCACCGGTCTTGCTGAGGAAGATGGGCGAGTATGGTCTGAGGCCTATGCCTGTGGCGATGGTCTCTTCCTCTTTAATTCTCTTGAGGAAGTTGCAAACAAACTGTAGGAGAAGGGCAAGAAGCCGAGGATGTTGCATGGAGTGCTGCACACACGGTGCTGGGCTGAGCAGGGACAGCAGGCCCAGCCCAGGTGGGGGTGGCTGCAGGTACCTGCGCTGTTCTGCGGAAGCGGCCACGGCTGGACTCCTGCTCTTGTGTGCGCTCCGGGGCTGCATCTGGCAAAGAGCGCAGCCAGAGATGAGGGGCTGCGGGAGAGGCCGGACAACACGGCCCAGCCCTGCGATCCCCAGGCAGAGAGAGCCCCGGGATGCCCCAGGGGATGGAGCACGGCCACTGCGGGTGTCTGCCCGGCCCCTCTTCCGTCCTGTCCGTGGGCATGTCCCCACAGGATAGCATGGCACGGCACGGCATGGGGTCCAAGCTGGCAGCAGGCACCAGTCCTGTGGCCCAGCTCTGCCACTCACCCTCCTGCGGTGGCTGGAATGGCACCACCTCCTCAGTCTGCTGTGCCGGGGCAGCTCCAGGGCCACCTTCCTCCTCCTCCACGCAGGCCAGCTCAGGCACTGCCGGGTGTCTCTGCTCCATGTCTCTGCCTGGATTTGTGGCTATTTGCAGGAGAGTTGCCTTGGAAAAGCTCCAAGTCACCAAGTCCTGCAGTGGTGCCTGGAAGGCACCTTCAAGTAAGAAGCCTCAGGAAGGCTACAGGACAGCAAGTCCTGCACTCGGTCTCAAGGGCTCCTGCCACAAGGACAGGGGACTCCTGACAAGGACTATGATATGGCCTCAAGGGCACCTGCAGAAGAGAAGCCTCAGGGAGACCACGGGTCAGCAAGCCCTGTGGTCTGGCCTCGAGCTCAGCTGCAGGAACCAGGCTTCAGAAAAGCTCCGGGTGGAACGCGAACGAGCGCGCTGTGCAGGGGCTCCTCACGGCACCGCTCTGTCCTGTCCTGTCCCGTGGCGTGCTCTGAGCACTGTGGCGTGCTCTTGTCACCTCCAGCCCCTATGTCACCCCGTGTCACAAAGGGCCCTTGGACAGCCGTTCCATGTCACAGTGACTGTGCAGCACCTGTCACCAAGGGCCCTTGCAGACACTGCCGCCTGCCCTGGGGCCACGCCCAGCCCACCCAAAGTGGCCCAGTTTGGAGGGAATGGCTGGCCCCAGGAGTCTAAGCCAGGCCGAGAGGATCTTTAAGAAGGGCTCAGAGCATCAGCAAACGCTGCCATGCTCTGTGGGCTCAGGGCAGCAGAAGGAGCCCTGAGGGCTGCAGACGCAGCCGTTCTGGGAAGGGCACGGGGCCTTGAAGGGAAGCTGGCACGGCCTCCTTGGGACACGTCCCGGCTGGTGGCCGTCCTAAAGCTGCCGGTGTGACACGCACAAGGAACGTGTGGGCCCGGGCACGAATGCTGCTCTGAGGCCTGGGGCCCGGGGAGCGCTGACATCAGCAGGTGTGGCAGAGTCCCCGGCCAAGCAGACCGGCGACCCCCCGAGCCCTGGCAGCACTGGTGCTCGTCTCCTGCCCCAGAGACCTGTGCCCCCGGGGGGCTTCTGTGCCAGAAGGAGCCAAAGGCCACGTGCCTAGGGGGTTGTGCCTCTTTCCTGCAGGGGCTGATGGCAGGAGCACCTGGAGCAACTGCTGGCACACTCGGTCTCTGTCAGATGATGTTGCTCCTTCCTGAAATGCATTTTTCTCATGGAAGGCATTGGCAGTAGCACCAGAGCACCATCCATTGCTGAGTTTCCCAGGGCAATTAGATTGCAAAGTTAACAGTCTGAAATTTCCTTGTGCTTTTCTCACTCTCTTTCCCACATTCTGGAACAAACGGCATCTGCCCAGCCTCTGCTATTCTCAGCTTCAGTTGCTGCACGTCTTGCTCTGGCAGCTCATGTCCAAACAGAACTGTGTCTCTGCTGAGAACAGCAATGAGCTGCCACAAAGTGGCAGGTTCCCCAGTGAACATCAAGGCAGAGACGTGGAAGTGCAGAGGATAAGGACAACTCTGGGAGGAGAAGCTCTTCTGTGTCTCTGATGATGGTGCCCACACCCTGAGGCAGCAGCCAAGAGAAGCGCTGGAAGCAGACGGGCGCAGTTTTGGGCAGTACAATATCAAAAGATATGAAACCATTAGGCAGAATGCAAAGGAGGACTGCAAGGATGGAGTGTGGCCTGGGGGGGAAGCCCTAGATGCAGCTGCAGCCACTTTGTTCAGCCTGGAGGAGAGTAAAGGGCGTCATTGTGGTCTTCAACATGCTCCTGAGAGGAATCAGAGGGGCTGCTGCAGCTCTCGTCACTGTTGGGACCAGTGACAGGACTGGAGAAAAGGGCAGGGAGCTGGGACAGGGCAAGTTTCTTTTCCGTATCAGATCAAGGTTTTTCACCCAGAGCACAGTCAGGCACTGGGACGGGTTCCCCATTGACGCAGCCCAGCGGAGCCCGGGCTGGCTCTTGGGAAAACTGCGGCGCTGCACCAGGAGTGGGGAACGGCCGAGGCGTGGGTCCTGCCCACGGCTGACCCCGGTGAGCCACTGCTCAGTGGTTCAGGATCTCCTAGCTGCAGCACGGAGCAGGCCAAAGAGAAGGAGGAGGCTCCTCGATGGTGAGGTTCCACAGGCCAAGGTTTATTGCAAGGGAAGGATTCAGCAGCAAAGAGCCGCCAGCACTTCTGTGCACGGGATTTTATCAGGGTACAACTCAGGGGGTGGATACAAACGACTGAGCAATAAGGAATCTGCAGGGGAGGAACGAGGGGATTCCATCAGTTGCTTGGGACTAATTAGGACAGATGGGAGGAGAGGGTAGGTCACATGGGCCAGTGGGGCTTCCAGCAATAGAGGAATTCCAAAGGGGTGGTGCAGTCAGGGATTGGTCCAAGGCAAAAGTGACAGGGAAGGTTCAGGAATAAAGAGCTGGATTATCTTGAGAGGCAGGGAAGGAGCTGGAACAAAGAGCGGGGAATGGCATGAGGGACAGCTTTGAGGGAGGGCAAAACCTAGGGGTAAACCAACTTGGGGAAAATACGGGGTACATGAAAACAAACCATTCTACGATAACTGATAAATAAACACCAACTGGAACACCCCAGGGAAATGGTCACAGCACCAAGCCCCTCTGTGTTTGAGAAGTGTTCGAAGAACATTGAGCAGTCATGCAAGCTTTTAGACACTACATCAAAAGTAGAAAGTGTACGATAGTCAAGAGAGGGAAAAAGAAAAAGAGCTCCCTGCAGCCATGGTGGCAGCTCTGGATCAGCACCAGGGAGAGGACTGATGTAGGCGTGGTTAAAGCAGAGGCAGGGGCGAAATTAGCAGAGGCAGAGGAGGTTCAAAGCAGCCACAGACCAAGCTGGGCCCAAATCAATGTGCATCTTGTAAGAAATCAGGACACTGGAAATAGGGCCAGTGCCCAGAGTTAGCAGACAAAGTACACAAAACTCTTGCAGCCACTCTAGATGATAAGAAATGACCGAGACTGGCAGTTCTTACCCTAGCAGGACACTGTTTAAAATACAGCTAAAGAATGATGAAGAAGTTGAAATTTAAAGAAATAGTGGAGACACATTTTCACTCTTGAATCAAGCACTGCTACCCAAAAGTGAAAACTATCTTCAAGCAATAGGAGCAACTACAGGGCAGCCAGAAAATGCATTCTTCCTGAAAGCACTTTGATGTAAAATCAAGAAGAAAATGGGAATACATCAGTTTCTGTATTTCCCAAACTCACCCAAATCTGTCCTATGCAGGGATTTGCTTGAAAATTTAGAAGCAACAGTTCCGTTTAGAAAAAGAAAACTTCAATGGAAGGTACCTGAAGACAAATGAGCGCTTTTAGCAGTAGGACTGACAACTGACACCAGACCAACAAACAAGAAGAACTAGTTAGAGCAAGTATTGAATCAGGTGTACCCAAGAGTATGGGATACTGATAGCCCAGGAAAATCAAAACCAGGAGACCCTATGAAAATTGAGCTACAGACAAGAGTTAGGGCAGTAGTCACTGCCTCCCCCACAGCAAGAGGAACAAGACTTGGATATCAGGCAGTGGAGCTCAATGCCTAAGGCTGAGGGGCGGGGGGCTCCAGTCTGGAGCACTGGGAGGGCACCCTCCCAGCCCCACAACAGCTGGCCTCACAGCCCTGAAAGGCCAGGACCAGGGTTCCACGCCTGATTCCAGGGCGTCCCTCCAACCGGCCACCGACCTGGAAGCGCCAGAGCAGCCGGCTGTCGGGATCAAGGCGGCTGCCAGGGGGCTGCTTATGGCCTCTGCCAGCCAATTGCTCAGGGCTTAGCAGTGCCTCAGCCCCTCAGGGTCTCCCCCAGCCTGGCCAAGGGTGCCGGCAGCAGCGCCGCAGCCCCAAAGCAGCTCCAGAGGAGGCCCATCCAGAGGCACCTGGGAGCCCCCAGCACTTCAGCCAGCAGCAGACGGGCAGGAGGACACGGATGGCCCTTCCTGTCCGGCACAGGGCTCGTGGCCATCTCCAGGCACCGCTCTGGCAGGGATCCCTGCAGCTCCGGCCCCTGCCCAGCCGCTCTGTGGGCAGCACAAAGGCTTCAGCAGAACCACCAAAGGCCAAAAGGCTTCTGGCCATTTTCCCTGCAACACTGCACGCCTGGGCAGCTGGCTGAGTACAAGCAACTTGTACCCCCTCTTCTCTTATGCCCTACAGACCTTGCGCAGGAAAAGAGAGATGCTGGGACTCTGTGTATTGTAAGATATTTTATATTTACATACTCCACAATGAAAATGAAAACACAAAAATCTTAAAGAAGAAAAAGAAAATTCCTGCTGGCTTAAATGGCCCCAGATCATCTCTCTGCGGAGCTCCAGCAGAACAGCAAAGCAGTGCAGCAAAGACGAGGCCGTTTCCTCCATGCACTGCAGAATCAATCCCGCAGCTTCTGCCATGGGGAGTAGGGCGCTCTCTCAAGAGCCCGGAGAACTAAACAAAATTCTACTGCAGCATCTCTGATTGCAGGACTGCTGTCATATGCCATTTCTTCAAGGGCTGCAAGAGAGAGGAACAGAGGCAAGGTCAGATCCCGCATACGCAGGGAGCCAAGGAGAGCCCCATGCCAGGGCCATCCCGGTCGTCTCTTGCCATGGCCCGCAGGGAGCGGGGAGCAAGGGGATCAGCCCGAAGTTTCTGGCCACGAATGCCACACGTAGCCCTGATATCTCTGTGTGCTCTGCCCACGGGTGCAGATCCCTCCGCAGCCGGAGCAGGGCTTGCAGCTGCCCCGTCCAGGCCACGCTGGCAGCCTGCTGCCCTCACTCACTCACCAGTGTAGATCAGCTGCAGCTCTTGCTGCTACCCCCTCAGGTGCCCCCTGGCCATGCCTGTGAACAAAGAGTCTGCCATGGTGAAGCAAAGTGAAAATTTTGCAGGATAGAAATCCATTTTAATTTAAGTGGAATGTACATTTTTGAGTTGAGTGTGTGGTTAGAAATCATAGTTTTTTAGCCAGGCTGCCAGGCCTAAGCTCAGTGAAGTTACTTCAACGAAGGACAGAGATAGAGGGGAGGAGACAGATGATGATGATAGAGAGAGACAGGGACTGCTCTAAGGGCAAGTCAGCCTGACCTCAGAATTCTTTCTGATAAAAAGGAACTAGTGGTAAAAGTCACAGGAAACCCATAAAAATGAATATGTATGAATCTATTGTGAAACTGTATGCATATGTATTTGAGAGGGGGATGAAAAGAGACCTGAAGTTCTCAGAGGTACGTATGCCTTTTGAGGAGAGTTTTCTCCGCATGTGTCTGGCATCGTAAATAAACATACCGAGCTTTACAACTTTTATAAAGTTGTGATGTTTCTTCTTTTCTCCGCAAAACATTATGACGAGCCAGACAGGAGAGTTCTCTGTCCCTGCAGTGGCCGGGGGGATAGACGGACCTCCAAGGCGCGCCCTAAGATTTTTTCCTAGTGGGGCTCCGCTTGTCTCGACTTGCCATCTTCTAGGACAGACAACAACCTGATGGCCTGTGGAGGAAGATGCGGTATGTACTGAGGGGCCCCCGGGGGAGGGAAAGGAGAGCTAGGGAGTAAATCACTCAGAGATGTCTGGGTTCAGCTTATGGAGCAGCTGTATTAGAGACGGGGTTCATTGTTCTGATAGAGCAGAACTGCTGAACCCGTGTGCGTTTTGTTTGTTTGTGTGTATGTGTGTGGTGTCCGGACACTGTGCTGCTGTATGGTTAATGCATTGTGTGGTCAGTGCACTGTGTTTGTAATCGTGCAAGTGTATAAGTGTATGGTGTATGAAAGAGAGTAGATCTACAGTGCTCTACAGTGCGAGGGGAGTGAGTACTACCCATGTTTGAAGCAGCCGAGTGTGGCCTGAGGCTGCAGCAGCCTGTGGGGGCAGGGAGAGAAGTGCCCTGCAGAGAACGGAGTGGAGGAACGTCAGTGATGGTATTTATTGTGTTTAAATGTAGTGATTTGTGCAGATTTGGTACATTTTCACCATGAGTATGAGCTCAGAGAGTTCCTTTGCTCTGGATGTTTGTACTTGATCTCTAGATTGTGTGCTGTTAATTTGATTGTGTCCAGGAAAAACTGATGTGAGTAAATGCCGAATTATGGTATGCTGTGTTGTGTTGAGAAAAGTGAGCACTTTGAGAGTTATGCCCTTTCCCAGTGACTTTGTGTGGTGATTTTCTTCCGCTGCATTGTGGTAATTTGATTCTCAGATTGTATAGTGGTGTTTGTGGAGATTTTAAGATTTTGTTGCAACAAGAGTAGCATTATACACAGAAGGACTCTGGTATGGTGATTTATGCTTAACTACAATAAAGCGAATTAAAGGGATTTCAAGAATTCTCCCCCTCACAGCAATTCAAGCCTTGGCTCTAGTGAATTTGAGATAAAGGGTGGGGGGGGGGGGTGCGTGTGTCTGTGTCTGTGGGCATATCAGAGTTTCGGCTGTGACAAGCACAGCCTTTTTGCAAAGCAGTAAAACAAGTGTAAGTAGACACAGTGCTTAATTAGATTGTGCAAGAAGAGAACTAGAAAAGACTGATATTTTGTAAAACAGAGTTTATATAGAAGAGATGAATGAGATGAATTAGTTAATGAGACTTATGAGATTTATGGGACTTCAGCTGGTACTGCAGTAAGTCTGGACTGGAAACAATCTGCTGCAGGGATTTAAAGTTCTCTGTAACAAACAGAATAGCCTGCCTTTGCGGGCAATTTCGGGAAGCCTTTGGTGCATCAAGAGGCTAGCATGCGGTGTGAGGTGACAGTGGCTGTCCCCTGGGCACAGGGACACCTCTGGCTGCCCCGTCTCCCCAGGGAACATGGGAATGGCCTGTGGGCAAAAGCTGGATGTGCAGGTATTATTGCAGTGCGGTGTTTATGAGAAACGCTGGTATTGCTGTTTTGCTGTTCTAATAAGTGTCAGGGCACATGCCCCGAGTGTAAATTAGAGGTTTCTGGTCAAGCGGATTCAGAACCTAAGGTCTTAGAGCTTGTGTGTGGGAATCACATCTCATACCTGCCACCTGGAGCTGTGTGTGTATAGGAGGAAAACTGAGAAACTACTGTGAAGGTCTGTAAAAAGGTTTGAGTGGAAGCGAGATAGGGCAAGGAGAAATAAATAATGAGAACTGACCAGAGCAAAGAGGTTCCTAAATTAGCCCCTTTTAGGAAGGGCTCACTGGGAGGACATTGCCAGTAAGAGCAGCTCAGAAAATACAAAGATTTATAATACTTCATTGCTGTCAGTACTGTTTTAAAATAGGAAGATAAATGGGATAGAGTTTTTGTATGCTGAAATGTCTTTTTGTTTTAAGAAATCACCCAGAATGGCAAAGAGACTGTGAGATCAGACCGCCCTCTGGTCTTGGCCCTTGAAAAGGAGAACAAGGCATAGAGAAAGTAAATTAAACGTTTTGTCCAGCATACAGCATAAGATAGCAATGTATGAAGTCAAACAAAGATTATCATGCTGAAATGCAAAGCAATCACAGTTCGCAAAATGAATTGATATGATTTGTTAAGGTCCCAAGGTAAGGGAGGGAGGATAAAGATGACCTCCCCGAAAGGGAAGAATTTTAGTCGATACAAGGGCCATATATTCAGTTTTAAATAAAGCTTTAGTACCTGTGGAGAATGTTTATGTTGTAGTGTGGGGAATAACTGAACAACTGGCCAGTCTGAGAAGGCATACTTTGCAAACCTTTGAAGTAACATGTGTATTATGTGTACCTAAAGGCTTTTGTACAATTCGCTCAATTTGCTAAACATTCTCAAATGAGAAAGGTTACTCTGGAGGCAAATGATATAAAGAGGTTAGACTTAACATTAACAGACACTGAAATTAAAGACATTAGGAAGGAGATATTAGAATAACTAAAAAAGTGTTTTCAAGGGTATGGGCCTCTGCTGTACCAGGGAGAATGAAAGATGCCCCCCATGGTAATCAAGCTTAAGGAAAGAACACAACTAGTGAGAACTGAGTATTACCCTCAAAAGGAAGATAAGGAAGGAATCAGCCCAATAACTGGTAGTACTGGATTAAGGGCTGTTAATAAGATGACACAGAATTTATACCCTGTGGTAGCAAATCTATATACTTTACTAACTTGTTTCGCACCTGAGCTAACCTGGTTCATTGTTTTAGGCCTAAGAGATGCCTTCTTTTGCCTCCCTGTCCACGAAGCCAGCCAGAAAATTTTTGCATTCAAACACAGCTCACATAGTCCATGTGGCTGAAGGCTTCAAAATTCCCCACTCTGATTGGAGAACAGCTTGCAAAGACCCAGAGTCCCGGGAAGCTCCACAAGAGGAAAGGAGGCTGTTGCAGTACGTGGACCATCTTCTAGTAGCCACTCGGACAAGGGAAGCGAGAGAAGTCTGGACGGTAAGCCTTTTGAATTTCCTAGGACTCCAAGGATGCAGAATCTCAAAGAAAAAGGCACAGGTAGTGAAACAGAAGGTAATCTACCTGGGGTAAGAAGTGAGTGTGGAGCAGCAGACTTTAAGGCAGGGAAGCCCTATGCCAAACCTTGAAACCCCAGACAATGAAGGAACTCTGAATCTTCTTAGGCGTGGCAGGGTGGTGCTAGCTGTGAATTTATAATTATGGACTGTTCGCCAGACCCCTCTATGCTCTTATTGCCAATGGAAACTGATATCTCCAGTGGACAAAAGACGCCACATGGGCCTTTCACCAGCTAGAGAGTTCCCTCATGTCGGCTCCAGCTTTGAAACTTCCAGATGTAAGTAAACCATTCCTTCTATTTTTCCACGCAAGGAATTGCCCTGGGAATACTGGCTCAGGACTTGGGACTATACCAGAGGGTAGTTGCTTACTTCTCTAAGCAACTAGATACAACAGCCAAAGGATGGCCAGGTTGCCTCAGAGCTGTAGCAGCAGTTGTGCTGAATATTCAAGAGGCACGCAAGTTTACCCTGGGACAAAAAAATGACTGTTATAGTGTCCCATACAGTGTCCACAGTACTAGAAGTAAAGGGTGTCCACTGGCTCTCACCGCAGAGGTTTCTGAAATACCAGGCCATCATGGTAGAGCAAGATGATGTAGAGATAGTTGGGACTAATATTGTCAACCCACAACCAAAAGAAAGCTTCCTTTCTCAGCAGGAATCAAGGAGAAGCAGTACACCACGATTGCCTAGAGACCATTGAAGCTACCTACTCCAGCCGCCCAGACTTAAAGGACACTCCTCTGGACGATGCAGAGGCCTGGTCCACTGATGGGGGCAGCTACGTTGCCAATGGGAAGCGACATGCTGGGTATGCAGTGACCACCTGCAAAATGGTAATCGAGTCTGGACCCTTACCAACAGGGACCTCTGCACAGAAGGCTGAGATAATTGCCCTGACCCGTGCCCTGGAAAGGGCAAAAGGGAGGAGAATAACCATCTACACAGACTCGAGGTATGCATTTGGAGTCATACATGCACATGGAGCCATCTGGAAGGAGAGGGGACTGCTGACCTCACAGGGAAAGAAGAGACAATCCTGCTGTTGGAAGCAGTTCAGCTACCTGGAAAAGCATATTAAGGCACACGAGAGAGTGAGCTTAAAATTGGAGGAAAGAAATGAGCTGGCGGATGGAGAGGCAAAGAAAGCAGCAAAGGATGAGGTACAGATTTTCCTCGAAAGTAAACCAGAATACAATAATACTAATCAAAAGAGACGTACAACTGCAAGGGGTGGGCTACCATTGAAAGAGAGCTAGCAATCCCTTCCCATTTTCGTGGTTACTAGTGAAGGAAGGGCACTAGAAAACACACTAGAGCCTAACTACTTAAAAGCCTTTTATAGAGTGTGGCTCCTTTCTTGAAATGACCAAGGCTGCTAGTGATACAGAGTGCATTGAAATGAAGTGTTGACTTTGAAGTAGTAATTTCCACAGGCTTTCTAGAACACACATCTGATTGAAATAATCGTTGTATCGTTGTCAGGAATTTATATGCCACTATCACTCAGGTGAGCCGACAATGTGATCCTTGCCTCCAGACTAACCCCAAAATACCCCCCGGCCAAAACTCGGTCAGACTGGGAGAGGCCATGGGCCTGTACAGCAGTGGCAAATCAACTTTTCAGAACTCCCAAGGAAAGGAGGGTATCAGTATTTACTGGTATTGATAGATATATTTTCAGGGTGGCCAGAAACATTCCCCACCAGAACTGTCAAAGCTCAAGAAGTGACCAGATTATTTTTACAAGAAATAATACCACGCTTCAGAGTTCCAGCCACAATATCCTCAGATAAAGAATCACATTTCATTTCCAAAATAGTGCAACAGATTAGTAGCCATCTGGAGCAGGGAGTTAGATAGCCTGGGGATGATGTATATGTTAAGTCTCTTACAGAGAAGACTTCAGAACCACAGTGGGAGAGACCACTGCAAGTACTTCTCACCACCTTCACTGCAATCAAAATCAAGGAGCAGAACGCCTGGATCCATCACTCTCGGGTGAAGAAGGCCCAGAAGCCCCTTCATGAGTGACACCAGGAGATAATGAACTGAGACTAAAACTTACTTGGGCAAAATGAGTATATTGCAGTCGGGAGTAGTTCATACTTTAGTTTACAGGATTGTTTTGTATGGAATTATAACTGAAGTTTTAGAACTAGAGGGTACCTCTATCCAAAGCAATGCTGAATGGCCTTGGTCCCTGGCATTTAATCAGTATACTGGATCCATGGGAAAACCTTCTGAGATAAATGATTTAAACATATCTACTGTAGTAATCCACGAGAATCAGGTATGTGAGGAGCAAGAATGGCAGGAACAGGAACTGTGGACACTTCAAGGAATCAGAGGAGAAGAAATCAAAGTAGGGTGCCAGGTCATCAATAGGGTAGCTTATGAGAGACCAGGTGTAATTAGTGTCTGAACCTCCCCTGGTGTATATGAACACCAGGAAGTCTGTGATAACCTAATCAGTTTCCTTAGGTCATTTTCCAAGCTGGTTGGCTGAACACCCAGGCAATGGCTGGTAAAGGGTGCTGAACTGCAGGTGTTGAATTAACCCAAGCAAGGAAGGTGATTTTCTTTATTTATAGCTATCCCTTTTCCTACTGAGATTTGGATCAGTGATTGTCCCAGTCTGAGGCAGTTGGATTCTGCTTAAAAGAGGTAGAGAGAGACCCCCCCTTAGAGCTCAGCAGCAGGCTGTAGGATTTTGAGCATCACTTTTGTGCTGAGTGTTTCAAGTAGCAGATACCTGATCCCAGTTTCTTCTGAGGCTCTGCAATGAATTTAGGCTCTTCTCTCAGATTTCCCCTTCATTATTTACTTGAGGCTTGGACCTGAAATCTTTCTACCCAAACCCCATATGTTCCAGCCAGTTTTATTCTCATCTGTTTGACAAATACTGTTATCTTCTGCCCTGAACACAGTCCACAGCTGGATCTTAGCTAGGGGCAAGGTGTGTGAAGCTTTGTAGACCAGGAGAGACATTCCTGCTTTGCCACACATCTGGGAAATCAGGTGCGTTGGAGGGGGAAGGAGAGGTTAGATTCCCTGAGGTCTCTACATTTCGGAATAAACATCTGCCTCAAGTATGACCTAAACCTCTGTCAGATACGCTTGTGAAGTGTGTCTGAATTCGCAGTGTGAGCCCAGCACATCCCTCTGGCAGGGAGGGATGGTCATGGACAGAAAGCAGTTCCTGTTCCCCATAACAAACATCTAACTCGCATATTAGGGACAGGATTAGGAGTTTTAAATGGAATTGATTCAGAAATACTGATGAATAAACTGGCCACTGCAGCAGGTAGCCTAACAAAATTGAAACAGCCTTTATAGTAATCTCTATTGGCATTAGGAACTAGCCAGTGACAGATTTCAAAAGAACTGCCAAAGTAAGGAAGTATGAAAAGGCCGGGGACCAAGACCACAAGTTGATAGTAGAAGCACTTAGTATAGTTCAAGATAATGTGTCTTTAGCTTTCAGTTGTATACAAGCACAGTTATGGATACAAGCAACAGCAGCTCTGATCATATGGGAAAGGGATGAAGGTAATTTTCCAGCTGAAATTCAAGAAATTGTGTGGGATAATGCAATTGATATTGAAAGGAAGTTTCAATCCTGGTGGACTATGGTGAATTTCACCTATGATCCTGTTTCTAATGTGGCAACTGCCTTTGTGCTTACCATACGTAATGCCACTGTTTATGTTATCCATCCCATTGTTGGCCTAGGAATAAACCATGAAAAAACAATACTCTATCCTTCAGAACATAGAGTGTGGGCACGAAAGATGAATGGAAAGTGGCAGACAGTAAACTTGGAATCCTGCATTACTAGAGAACAGATGGGATTCATTTGTGAAAGCAATACTATTAATGCTCAGGATGTGTGTTTGGACACTGAACAGAGTATTTGTCACTTTGGAATTCATCCAGTCACTGACCAGAAAACTGTCCTCATATATACTGGAAAAGGGTGTATGCTTGAGAACTGCTTGTGCTGCTGTACAAATTGATAGCAATGATGTTATTCTGTCTAGTAGAAACCATTCTAATCTCTGTATTTGTAATTTTGTTAAGATTATTGGGTGTGATTTTTCGTATTTGGTACCAGTAACATCCCACCAGCTGATTTAAGCCAATTACACAATGTATCACAGACTACCACCTACCCCTAGTGGGATGAACCTTACATTGGTAAAACAATTAATTAAGCACCAAGACCTATTGGAAGGCTTGAAAGAAATCCAAGAAAGTGGAAAGAAAACCTTAATTACTGTCCAACACGATACAAAGGAGATAACCAGGGTTCTACAAAGAATAAAACAAAATATGGATCATCACTGGTGGGATGTGATCTTTGGGTGGTCACCAACTGCAAATGGAATCTTTAATAAGTTGTGCCACCCCATTGTAGTTTTACCAATATTAGTTGGGATAAGTTTAGGATTATCTATTACATTGTTAATTTGGAACTGTAGAATGCTACAATGAATAGCTGTACTAACCTCTTTGTCAAACGTACATGGTGAAGCATTAAAAGACACTTATTGTCGTGGAGGTTTTCCTTAAGTAAAAGAATTTACTTATTTCCTAGGAAAGGGGGGAATGAGACGGAGTGGGGATCCATTCTGAATTAGGTGAAGTGTCTGGAAGAGGTGAGGGGTCTGTGGGGCCAAAGCTGAAGGAAAAGCTGCATTCCAGAGACAACAAGGAGACAGAGAAAGAAAAACAGAAATGACCACAAGGTCAATTTGCCCCAGACCTAGAATTTCCTTTGATAAAGAAGAACTGGTGCTAAATGTCACGCGGAATGAATATGTATGAACCTATTGTGAAACTGTATGCATATGCATTTGGAAGGGGGATAAAAGAAGACCCGAGGTCTTCAGAGGCACGCTTGCCTTTTTGGGGAGGCTTGCGTCTGGCGCGCGTCGTAATAAAAGCATACCGGGCCTTACAACTTTTATAAAGTTGTGAGGTTTCTTCTTTTCTCCGCAAAACACTGGAGGAGGAGCAGAGCCAGGCTGCTGAGGAGAGTGGTCGCTGTCAGCTGGAAAGAGGGGAGGGACACGGAGGCCAGAGGGGGGACACTGGGTGAGGAGATGTTCACACTCATCTCCATCCGCTGCGAGTGTTCTCAGGCCAAACACACCTGCACTCCTGTTTGTACTGTTTGCTGTACTTGATAAACTGATAGATGTGAGTTTGGGCATTTTTGTTACCTTTTTGTATTCTGAAGAGAACTAAAGATGATTCACATGATTTTTTTTTTTGTGCCTTCAGCAGTGCAGGTGATACAGGCAGGGATGGAACAGCAGCATCTTTATACTTGTCAAGTCTCCATCCACACCCAAGGCTCTGCCTGAAGCTCAAGGTGATTTTCTTGCAGGCTTAGAACACTACACCAGCAGGGAGAACAAGAAGCTCAGTGGAGATTATGCTCCAGAAAAATTGTATCCATGTTCCAAAATCTAAATATGGAACCATATTCCACTGCAGTGGAAGTGGAGCTGGGAATGCTGAATGGTGAGGTTTCCTGTCCTTCTGGCACGAGGAACCAGGGGTCCTCTGGTTCTCCATGGTCTTCCATGAGGACCTCTGGCTCTCAATGGGGATCTCTGGTTTCCCATGGTTCTCCATGAGGACCTCTGGCTCTCCATGGTCTTCCATGAGGATCTCTGGTTCTCCATGAGGATCCCTGGTTCCCCATGGTTCTCCCCAGGGCTGTGCTGGTGCCTTGCCCGGAGCTTGCTGTGTCAGCAGGCAGTAGTTTCAGGTGGGGCTGCTCTGCTGGCAGGGCCTTGGTGTTCCCAGTAGGGCAGGGCAGGGATGCTCCTGTCCCAGCAGGACACTGGGCATGCAGGTACCACCCCACAGCAGCTGCTCCTCCTCTGCATCACTTCCAGGGGCAGAACTCCTGTCCTGCTGTGTGGCAGGGAGCCCTGCAGAGCCAGCACGGAGGGGGCAGGCTGGGCAGCAGCTGGGCAGCACTGGTTTAATCCTTTTTGCCTGTTCCTGCCATGGAAGCTGTGTACTGGGTGGGATGTGTGTGTTCGGGGAGGGCTGGCCCGACCATTAGCCTGTCAGGGTTTGCAACACTGGCAGCTGGGGAGAAAACTGTTATTAAGTGTAACGTGGCACCTTGGAGACGGAAGCATGGGGAGACAATAAATACAGCCTTCCATAATGCCATTTTATGGTGTCACTCTTCAGAATTTATTAAGACTTAGTTGCAGCCATGCCTGCAGCCTCCTGTGCTGGAATCCATAAATTGTGTTCATTATCTCCAGCACTTGCTCTGACCTGCTGTGTTTTACAAGGGGGGAGACACTGGAGGCGTGGGGACACCCAGCTGCTTTCTGCAGCCGTTCCCCTGGTGCCAATCCAGCTTTTCTGGGATTGCTGGGACACCCCAGGCTGTGCTTGGCTGCGTGGATGGACCCCAGGTGTGATGTGGTGGTTGAAGAGAACACTGAGGGACTGAGGAGCTGCCAAAATCACCACAGCTCCACAGGGAGCAGGGAAGCAGCTGGGTGAGGAAGGAGCCATGGGCACCTTGGAGCACACTGGCACATTGTCACTCCACTGTGGGACCACTCCAGCAGTCTTGGATGTGCTGAGGATGCTGGAGGTGGAAAAGGGTTCACACGAGCTCCCTGAACTGCACACAGGGAGATGCTACACCCCTGCTTGGTGTCCTCTTGCACCAGTGTTCTCAAATGAAAACACAAATGAAATTGTGCTCCTTTCGCCCACTTTTTGTCATGACATATCCCTGCAGCAGCATGTTTGTGTACCTTCATCCTTATCCTCAGCATTTAGGTCCAGGATGGAGGAAAACAAGTTCAAGCCCAACCTCCTGTTAATTTATTATGTTCCTTGTGCTTAAGGGCAAAATTTAAGTTGCCAAAAGCAGATGTTTGCATGCTCTTCTTTTAGCTCTCAATGTACTTTCTGTGTGCTTGATTGATGGATGTCCCTGTTACATTAATAGCTGGGCTTTGCAGAAAGCTGTTATTACCAGGAGAATCTGGTGTGGGTTTCAGTTTTTCTTCTTGCATTGAAAATCCATTAATAATGTCTTTCTGAGGGAAAAGAAAAAAAGGTTTCAATTCAGGCATTTTGCTTTACTTTCTCAGGCTTCTTCTCAACTGTCTTTACAGTGGTGCTTTTAAAATCAATATTACAATTGTTCTTTATATTTTACTGAGTGGTTGAGGATTTCTGCATCTTGCTATCGATTTCTGATTGTATTGCAGGACATGTAGGTGCACACAGGTTGCTCTGTGATGGATAACTTTATATGTCTTCCTAATCATCACTGAGTTGCCTTCTGCATGTTCCCTCTTGCTGGATGCTGCTGCTGAGCGTGGAAGGCACCAGGAGAGCTCTGAGTGCAATCCTGAGACACCAAACTTGTGACTTCTCATTTAATTCAGTTTGGTTTTCAATCAGACACAGGGGTCACATGAGGCTTGTGGGGTCTCCTCTTTTGTGTTGTCTTTGCAGAGTTCTTCTGCCCTTGCTTTTCAGGCAGCTTCATGTTCTGTGTTGTAGGAGCAAAACAAGTCATTGTCTTGGCTTTGTGTGGGGTGGTCATAATGCACCTTTAGCTTCCAGCACTGACCTTGGCCCTTGGGGCAGCTCTGCAGGCAGATCTCAACATTTCAGATGTGCAGAGTCATTGGATCCCAGAATGGTTTGGGTTGGAAGGGAACCTTGAAGCTCATCCAATTCCAATCCCCTGCCATGGCAGGGACACCTCCCACTGTCCCAGGCTGCTCCAGCCCCAGTGTCCAGCCTGGCCTTGGGCACTGCCAGGGATCCAGGGGCAGCCCCAGCTGCTCTGGGCACCCTGTGCCAGGGCCTGCCCACCCTCACAGGGAACAATTCCCGATTCCCAATATCCCATCCATCCTCGCCCTCTGGCAGTGGAAGCCATTCCCTGTGTCCTGGCACTCCAGGCCCCTGTAAAAGTCCAAGTCTCAATGAAGCAATGCAGAAGCCCAGTGTGCATTGGTAACTGCTGTAAAGCTGGATTTGCAGACTGAGGCTCTTGGAGCACATCAGCACTGATGGCACAATCTGTGTGAGAGCTTGTTGGCACCAGAGGAACCTGTGAGGAGTGACAGGACTGTGGCCAGCACGGGTGCTCCAAAATGCTTCCGTGGCTCCAGGTGGGTGTACAGGGGAAGAGCTCTGTGTGTGTGTGGGCACACTCCTTCCCAGCTCTGCATGCCCTGGCACAGGCTCCACATCTGCCAGGGGCTGTGGCTGTGCCAACAGGCACTCTGCAGAGGGCTGGCTGTGCACAAACCTCTGCTGGCTGGACTGGGCTGTTTGCTCCTCAGGCTTATCCTGGACAGGCTCCTGCACCTTCACACATGGAGGCTACACCTGGCTTCTGAGGAATTGGTTGTTGCAGTTTGTCTGTCCGTGCTGGGGACCAGGACAAGCACTGGCACAGGAGCTGGTCCTGTGTCCCCGGGGTGGCAGGGCTCGGTGGTGGCAGCACTGGCAGGAGACACGGCAGAGCTTGGGAGGGGACGGGGCTGGCATGCATAACAATGGGCAGGCTCTGACCTTGCCGCTGGAACTCACTTAGCAATTCTGTTGATGTTCTGGAAACGAAAATATAATTCAGGCCACCTTCTCCTCCAAGCTGACCCTGAGAATCTGGGAGAAGAGCTACTGAATAATTAGGGGCTTTTTTTTTCTCCCCCCTTTCTGCTGGAGCTACTGCTCAGTGTTGAACTGTCCTCTACAGTGTCATCACTTCCCTTGAACTTACTGCTCTGAGTGTACTTAGCATTAATACAATTACGTAAATTTCAGTCTCATTAATCACCGGGGGCTGCGGCACATCCTTGTTGTGCTGTTTCGTGGGTGGCTTGGCTGATGGGAACCCCTGGCCAGGGATGGGGGCTGTGGCTGGAGCACTCCCCCTCTGCTCCTGAGCCTGGTTTAGCTGAGCTTTGTGTGTCTCACCCTGCAGGATCTGGAGTGTTTGCCAGCACTGCCATGATTGCAGCCTTGCTGCTGCAGAGGAGAAAAGGGAAAGGTGGGTTTGTCCCAAGGGAGTTTGGCTGGACCACATCCCTGCTGCTGTCCCTGTGATTTGGGTCTGTGGGGTCCCAAAATGCAGAGCCCAGACTCGTGGCTTGGCAGTGAACACCCAGAGCCTGAGCTCTGTGCAGGGTCTGCTGCAGGGCTGTTTGATGATGCTGTGCCTCTGTCTCTGTGGCAGAGCTCTCAGCCTTCCTGGCAATGTAAATTCTCCTGGCTGCATGCTAAAATTACACTGAGTTATTGATTTATCTTTGAGAGGATTTCCTTCCCGAGGGACATTTCTGGCCGTTGTAGTGATTTAGTTCTCCTGCAAGGGCAGAATCCGTGGCAGAGCAGAGCCACCCTCCTGCCCTCGAGGCTGCAGCTCAGGGTCGCGCTCCCTCAGGCTTCCTCTGCAAGCTGATTTCTTTTCCAAGGCTGGGACAAGGTTACGTGGCTGTTACTTCTGTGTAACAACTGCAAATAAAAGGGCATTTTCAACTTTCCACTGCAGAAGCTGCAAGTCTGGGACAAGCCTTTGTGCTGTGGCACCAGCATTATCTTGGGCATGTCTCAAACCCAGCTCCAAGGCTGGCACGTGGGACTTGTGGAGCCATGCCAGCCTTAATACACTTGGACTCCTGGGAATGTTTTAGTTCCTCAGAGTGGGGTATGATGGGGGCAGGAGCTCGCAACACTTTTCTCCTAAAGCTTCAGGGTGCAGCCTCTCTTTTCTTTGCTTTCTATTGACTCACAATGGAGCATCTCTAAAAACCAGGCCAGGTGATTTCCTGCTGCTGGTCCTGAGGAAGCCAAGACAGTTCTTTTCTTCTATCCCCAGTTTTCTCCCCTTGGCCCTGAAAGCCCCCCCACCAACTATGGCTCAGCTGGTGAGCACCATCAGTAGAAGGACCTGACCCTTCAGGACATTGCCCAATATTTCAGATACTCTGTGGCTGGAAAATGCCCAGCTCTGTGTCCTTGGGTGCCCATTTGAAGCATGTCCCTGTGGGTTCCTGTATCTAACCCCACTTTCTAGTGGATTTGGCACCAATCTCAGCTGCACACTGATAAAATGGGAGGCTGCTCGTGCATGTGGTGTTATAAAACAGCATGCACGAATTAGGTCCAGGGAGAACGTCAATTTATTTTCCTGTGAACCAAGTGTGACACAGCTCCTTCCTTTCCCAGTAATCTATCTGTGAGATAAAACACATCTTTAGTGTCTATGTTAAATACTGCAGTGTTTGCAAGTTCTCTTGACAGAAATTAGGCTAATGTCCCTTACGACTGCATTAGCTTTAGAAACAAGGCTTTAAATTGAAGCTTTGCAAAGCGCTATTCCAGCGCCCTCTCCAAGGCATCTCCTTATTCCAGCTTTTATTATCCAAAATTGTTCTCACTCTGCCTTGGCAGCAGGGCTGGCAGGCAGCTCTGCCCATCCATCCTGCTGGTCTGGCAGCCAGGGGATGGGAGCAGCACCTCCCGAGCTGGACCAGGCAGTGCTGGCAAAGCCCTGCGGAGCCCTCGGCCCCAGGGAGGCTCTGGGCTCGGGGGTGTTGAGGTCCGCCTGAATGAATCGGTGACGGATGATTTTTTGGTGCAAAAAATAACCAACAAGGCACAGGGGGTTTGCAGTAACAAATCAACAAAATGCAATTTTATTGATAATAACCACAGCTGAATATGCGTTTGGTTAGGGAATCTGAGGAAGAAAAGGGTAAGACAAGGGAAGAGGGAGGAAAGAAGGTCAGGGAGGGGCTATAGCTACCGAAAGGTGTCGTTGTCCTTCGGGGGTCCACCTGTCAAAGCTCACTGGTGCACGTCTCGGGAAGATCTCAGAGGATGGTCAGATTGCACCCAAAAATATACCGTTTTTCATTGGGGGAAGGGTGGCCAAAATTAGGTTTCATGGAGGGGAAAAGAATAGGAACCGGAGGAAGGGGGTGTTTATTCCATTGTTTTCATGGCCGAATGCTCACAGGTACATTTATTATGGGCAGTTTTTCCCCCCCTCCCCGAGCTGGGGGGGTGGTGAGTCCCAGTCTCTGAAAGGGGGTGCCAAGGGGGTGCCAGGGGGGTGCCAGGGGGGTGCCAAGGGGGTTTCTTGTCTTGTCTTGGTTCCTTTATGAGAGGATTCACATCTCTGTTTGTCTGTCACGGTGGTTGAAGGCGGGCAAGAGGGGTCTTCTCTTGGAGGGGGGAGCCACCCCAGAGCTCAGACCAGCCAAGTCAGGAGGTAAGGAGAAAGTCCAGATCCATTGTTCAGAAAAGGGCAGCATGCCCCTTTCAAGTAAAGCATGGCATGTTCTGCAAACATCACCTGTGAACACACTGAATAAGCATGAGACTTTCTTTCCCAACTGACTCAACAGTTTTTAACCTTTTGGTGGTCTTTTCTCATAACAATTGTGAGGCAAAAAATGAAAGATTTTCGGATAGACTTTCACACCCAGGAGCAGCCCAGCACCCTCCAGCCCTTCCTGAGTCCAACATGTCATGTCCTCTGCCCCCGAGCCCCCTGGCCATTCCCTCTAAACAACACAGACATTGACCCACCTCTGCAGGAGTAGCTGATGGCCCCTTCTTCTATTGCAATAAAGAGATGGAGCTGACAGACAGTGTCCGGGTGGCAGCAGCAGCAAAGCCCAGCTGGCAGCAGCACTGGCTGAGCTCCATGGCCAGGAGCAGCCGTGGATGCCCACAGTGTGGGCAGGCAGGAGCCAGGCAGGGGCTGCTGTGACCAGCGGCGGGGTCCCCAGGGCTGGGGGAGCCCAAGCTGAGCGTCCCTGGGCTGAAGGCACATTTCCTTCCCTGGCATCATCTGGGCCAGGAACTCCTGCAGTGGCAAGCCCAGGAAAAGAGGGAAGCCATCAAGAGCATCTCCATGGACACAGTCTGACCCACAATGTCAGCAGGAAACAAATAAGGTTTTGCTGAGCAATGGACCTGGGATACACAAAAACAATCAAGGCAGTCCATTAGTACAGATGCGGGCACACTCTGGGGGTACAGCTGAGGCCATGAGGTCACAGCAGGCTCAGGGGTAACAGCAGGCTGAGGTCACAGCAGGCTCTGAGGTCACAGAGGTGCCAGACCCGGTGGTTGCACAGCAGCACAAGGAGCGAGCACTCAGTCCTTGAGCACAACTGTTGCGGCAGCAGCGGCGGTGGCAGCAGTGGTGCTGACATTGGGACAGCACTGTCAGGACAGCGGTGGCAGCAAGAGCTGTGACACTGGCAGAGGGCAAGGCACCATGGCCCTTGCTCTGCGCCTCTTCCTCCTGCTCCTCCTGGCCGTGGCCCTGCCTGCCAGGGCTGCCCAGGCTGCTCCGCTGAAAGCGTGGCGAGCACGTGAGCCAGCAGCCTGGCTCCCCTTTCCCGGGACAGCGCTCCCTGCTCCCCGGGAAGCGCTGGGGATGGTTTTCCCCAGGCCTTAAGGGAGGGTTTCCTCTGGGGGAGGGAGAGAGCCCCCATGGCCCTGGGCAGCCCCAGTTTCCTCTCCAGGGATGAGTCAGAGGGCCTGCAAAGAGGGTGCAGAGTGACCAGGAGCCTGCCCAGAGCTCCCCAGGCCCCTGTGCAGTTTGACCTTGCCCATTCACACCTGGCTCCCACGGCCTTACCCGACCCCGTTGCACTGCCCAATCCCCAAAGGCAGAAGGGGATCCCAGCACACAAAGGAAATGGTTCAGGTCTTTGCTCCATTCTAGATTTGGATCATGCCTTGGAAGATTTGGAAGTCCAGGAGAATGACACTTTAAATGTCTTGGCGAATGCCAGAGGCAAGTTCTGAATTTCCCTTCTTACTGGCAAAATAATCAGTGTCCATGTGGGAAGAGCTCACCCACCGGCTATGTTTGTTAACGTTAAGTCAGGGCTGAAGAATTCTGTAAACCTTGCCTGCTTCTTTCTGGAGCACTGAGGGATCCCACAGGATCGCTGTCAGTGAGAGGAAGGGGCATTTAGCTGTCCATCCTCCTCCCGTGTGCAATGCCACTGTGTCCTTCCGTGTGCTCTGTGCAGCCACTGAGAAGAGTAGAACGGGCAGGGGCCAGGCCCAGGGCTTTGCCCCAGGGCCGACCCTTGCCTGCAGCCTGAGGATCTCCTACAGTGCCACGGGTGATGTTCTGTCCTGCCTTTCTTTGCAGCTGAACCTGTTGGTGAAGGTGATGTGGCTTCCCAAACCACATCCACGACTGAGCCTCTGGGAGATGGTGAGGGTAGGTCAAGGCCTTTCCCCTGGGAGAGCTGCCAGCTCAGAGCCCAAAGCTCGGCCAGGGGGGCATCGCTGCAGGTGCCAGGACAGAGCCATGCACGTGTGTGCCCTCGCCCTGCGCGATCCACTCACTGCTCCTGCGGCTCAGTGGTGCCCGTGCAGCTGAGCAGAGATGGCAGAAGCTTCTGTGGCTGTTGAGTTACAGATGTGTCTGCAGGGAGGACTTTTCCTGTCCCTGTGATGATTCCTACACAGAAGCCAGGCTCCCATCACAGGGGTGAGTAGTGTGTCCCTGCTGACCCCACAGGCTGAGCCCTGCTTCTGTGGCATCCATTCATGGGAAATGGAACCGTTTTGCTCTAAGGTCCTCCAAGGGGAAAGAACAAAGCTACAGGACAGAAGAAACCCCATGAGCCATCTGAACACATGAGGGAAATGCTGAAGGAAATGCAGCAGGCAGGACAAGGTGGGTGCATTCCCTCAGCCTTCACCTGGGGCTCAGCAGCCAAGGCTTTGGCAGCACATCTGGACACGCCGAGCCCGGCACAGCAGGAAGGGATCCATGGCAGCCTCACTGCCCTGCTGCTGCTTCCATGCCCTGCAGGGCAGTTTCCCAGCCTGGCCGGGCTGCAGCTTCTCCCCAGCCTCTGCAGGAAGGCCTTGGGCATCAGCTGACAGGCAGACCAAACTGCACCACAGGCATGAGATGCCCTGCAATTTCCCATCTGCCGGCAAATCAGAAGGGGCACCTATATGGAGAAGGGAGAGTCCTGCCTTACCCAAAAAGTTGAAAGGGATTTCCTGAATCTTAACCATGTCCTTGAGAGGCACACACTGCTCCAGTGTGTCCTGAAAGGGCTTGGCCATGTGCCCGTGTGCTGGGGGATTTGTCCCAGGGGAAAGATGGTTGGAGGATAGAAGTAGGTAGAAAGGGAGGGAAAAAGGGCAGGAGGGATGGAGGGGGACAGGCGGATAGCTGTGGCACTGCCTGCTGCAGTTTTCCCCAGGGATTTAGCAAGAGCTGCAGCTGTGGAAGTGAGAGCTCCCAGGGCCCTGGGTTGCTTCAGCCGCCCCACCATGGATGTTACACAGGGCATGGAAGGAGGGTGCAGAGTGACCAGGAGCCTGCCCAGAGCTCCAGAGGCCCTTGTGCAGTTTGACCTTGCCCATTCACACCTGTCTCCCACGGCCTTACCCGACCCCGTTGCAGTGCCCAACTCCCAAAGCAGAAGGAGATCCCAACACACCCTGAAAAATGTTGTCATCTGTGCTCTGTTCTAGATGAGGTTGCTGGAAAGGCTTCCCCATTAGATTGGTTGAAAAAAGTGTTGAAGCCTTTGGAGCCTCCTTCAGGTATGTTCTCACTGTCCTACACAGTAATAATTGTTGACAACTTCACAGCAACCAGGTTACACAAGCTAATGTGGCTGTTGTGTTACAGATGTATCTGCAGGGAGGACTTTTCCTGCCCCTCTGCTGATTCCTACAGAGAAGCCTGGCTCCCATCGCTGGGGTGAGTAGTGTTATCCCTTCTGACCCCACAGTATGAGCCCTGCTTCTGTGGCATCCATTCCTAGGAAATGGAACTACTTTCTGTTAAGGTCCTCTGAGAGGGAAGAACAAAGCCCCAGGACACAAGAAACCACATGAGCCGAACAACATCTTGAAACGAATAGTGAAGGAACTGCTCAAAGGGAATGGTGAGAGCATTTCCCTCAGCCTTGTCCTGGGGCTCAGCAGCTGAGGGCTCTGGCTGCCCATGTGGACACGCCATGCCCAGAACAGCGGGAAGGGATCCATGGCAGCCTCGCTGCTCCGCTGCTGCTTCCATGCCCTGCAGGGCAGTTTCCCAGCCTGGCCTGGCTGCAGCTTCTCCCCAGCCTCTGCAGGAAGGCACTGGGTATCAGCTGCCACACAGCCCAAACTCACCAGGGATCCCCTGCATTTTCCCGGTCCCCAGTCACATCCTGAGGTGTGGCTGCTTGGAGGAGGGAGGGCCATAGCCAACCCCAAAGGCCTGGGGGGATCAGGATTTTCCGGATCCTTATCCATGTTTTGGACAAGTATTGCCTCCTGAAGAGGCCACCTCCTGGATGTGCAATGATTCCATCGGATTCAGCTGTGCCTCTTGCTTTCTCAAGGGATGGACAGAGAGGCTCTATGGAAGGTGGCATTTCCTGCAGGAAGGGAGGCGATGCCAGGCACAGCCACAGGAGGTAATTGCTGTGCCTCTGGTCTGAGCCCTGCTGAGGCTTGAGCTGCCCTTTCTGCTGCTTGGCACTGTGGGCACAGCCCAGACAAGACGGGCACAGCCCAGAGGAATTGTCCCGAGCAGGCTCAGGGCACTCGGGTACTGAGCTGTCCTGCTGGGCTCCCTCCGTGGCAGACACGTCCCGAAACCTGGGAGCGGCTGCATGGGGTGCCCGTGGTGGGGAAAGGGCAGAGGGGGAGAGCAAGGCTCCAGAGTGTCCTGAGAGGGCCTGGCTATGTGCCCGTGTGCTGTGGGAGCTGTTCCATGGGCAGGTGGGCAAGCAGGAGGGAGGGACGGAGGTTGGGAGTGACAGCTGTGGCACTGCAGATTTCCCCAAGCATTTAGTGAGGGTTTCCTGTGTGGGAGGGAGAAAGCCCCAGGGCCCTGGGCTGCTCCAGCTGCCCCTCCAGGGATGTTGCACAGGACCTGCAAAGAGTGTGGAGAGTGACCAGGAGGCACGGGCTCCCACAGCCTTACCCCACCCCCTTGCAGTGCCCAATTCCCCAAGGCAGAAGGGGATCCCAGCACACCATGGAAATGGTTCTGTAGGATCTGTACTCCCTTCTTGACTGGCACATGACTTGGATTACTTGGAAATGCTGGTGAATGGTGCTTTGAAGACCTTGCCAGATGCTGAAGACAAGGTCTGAATGTACCTTTCCTGACAGAATAATCTGTGTCAGTGTGGCAAGAGCTCACTCATGAGCCAGTTCCCTTAAGTTCCTCTGAAGGATGATCAGTTCTGGAAACCTTGCCCTGATCCCTTCTGGAGCCCTGAGGAATCCCACAGGATCGCTGTCAGTGGGAAGAAGGGGCATTTATCTGTCCATCCTCCTCCCATGTGCAATGCCACTGTGTCCTTCTGTGTGCTCTGTACAGCCACAGAGAAGAGCAGAGAGGGAAGGGGCTGGGCCCAGGGCTGTGCCCCGGGGCTGAGCCTTTCTCAGCTCATTTGCTGCCCCCAGGGAGCCTGAGCTGCTCCTGCTGCCACTGCCAAGCCCTGGCCCTGCCTGGGGCTGGGTTTGGAGGTGCTGGCAGCTCCAGGGAGTCCTTTCTGCCCTGACTGCCTCGCAAGGGGCTCCTTCAATCCCAGTGTGGGGCCACTGCAGGCACAAGGTCCCCCTGGCCCTGCCCCTGAGGGCAAGGCAGAGCCAAGGGAGTGCCTTGGAGGGCACCAATCACCCAGGTGCCCTGACTGCCACTCGGGCCTGAAGGAGAATCTTCAGCAGTTCCATTGGAGCTGTTCTGTCCTGCCTTTCTTTGCAGCTGAGTCTGTTGGCAAAGGTGATCTGGCTTCCCAGCCCACGTTCAGGATTGAGCCTCTGGGAGATGGTGAGGGTAGGTCAAGGCCTTTCCCCTGGGAGAGCTGCCAGCTCAGAGCCCAGAGCTCGGCCAGGGGGGCATTGCTGCAGGTGCCAGGACAGAGCCATGCATGTGTGTGCCCACGTCCTGCACGATCCACTCACAACTTCTGCTCAGCACTGGCAGCTGTTTGGAAGAGGGTGGGCCCCAGGGTGGGCCCCAGCCCAGCTGAAAAAGACCAGATGATTTGGTCATTTTATCTGATTTTGCATAAGCATGACGTCCTGAACATGCCATTAAAGAAATGGAGAATTTCTCCATCTGTTAAGGTGTACTTTTTGTTTCTCAAGTGATGGGCCAAAAGTCAGGACAGAAGGAAGTGTTTCCCCAATGAAGCAGAGGCCGAGTCGGAGCCCCTCCGGCCGGAAGGAAGGCCAAGCCAAACACAGGCATGGGCACAGGCATAGGCTCAGAAGGTAATTGCTGTGCCGGGCTCAGCAGGGCTGAGCAGGGCTCAGCCCTTGGCGGGGCTGTGTGGCTGCAGCTCTTCCCCCAGGGCCTGCCCTTGCAGGCTCAGCAGCAGCCAAAGCTGGAGGCACCTCTGGAGCTCATTCACAGCCCCGGGGAAAGGGGACTCGTGCACCAACGTCCCTCCCACTGCAGCTGCTCCGGAGCTGGCCCTGAGTGCCCAGAGGCCCAAGGCACAGGAGCAGCCCCGAGCGGGAGCCCTGCCGCGAGCCCAGGGCCAGAACCAGCCTTGGTTCCCAACTGGGCAGGGGCTGCACTGGGTCCTGACAGGGCCTGACTCTGTGCCCTGGGGCTGGGGGAGCTGTCACGGGGCAGGGAGTGCCAGGGCTGGCAGTGGCTGCTCAGGGATGGGTTTGGCCCATGTCCCTCCGAGCAGTGACTGCCCAAGAAGCTGCGCTGCTCCGGGCTCTCCTCCCGGCCTGCTGGGCTTTGTTGGGTGGCACAGCCTGTGCCAAGGGGCAGCAAGGTGCCTGCAGGCCCCAGCTCTGGGGGAAACCGAGAATGTCCTGCCCGCATCCACCGTGCTGCCAGCTCAGCAGTGCAGCACAGCACGGGCTGACGCTCCCCATTGCTTCCACAGGTGCAGCAGCTGGAACCACAGCCCATGTTCCTTATGCCCAGAAGGGCCTTGGAAGGGCTTTCTGTCAGGGAACAGGCTGCTGGCTGGGGTTCCTGGCAGGCCTGCTTCTTTTGGAGCTTATCTTCATCTTATGCTGTGTCCGAATTTGGACTTGCTGGAAGAGAAAAGGGTGAGTGTTTAGTTCACCTTTCCCTCAAAGAGCTTCTTTTGAAAGTCTACTGTACATAGGAAACATTCCCAGTGAGGCTGCAGTGTAGGTGTGGCCAGTCCATGACGGTCCAAAGAACTCTGCTGAGGGTTCTGCTGCTGCCCAGAGCTTTCATTGGCCTCCTAATTGCTGGGCCTTGTCCTGGGGGGCCCGCGGGGGCTGCAGCCAGTGCTGGCTCCCACTGAGGCTGCCTGGCCAAGAGCAGCCCCAGGGGCACAGGGCAGAGGCAAAGCACGGTTGGGAGGAGCAAGAACAGGGACAAGATTGCCCTTGAAAGGCAGAGGCGCTCTGGGGCCCGCTCCTGGCCAGGGAGCCTGGCCAGAGCCGTGCCCTGCTGGCCGTGGCCTTGAGGGACAGCTGTGCAGCTGGGCCAAGCTGTGCCAGCAGCTCCAGCCGTGCTGGGGAGCCTTGCCAGCTCTGGGCCCTGCTGTGCAAGAGGCTCCCTGTGTGCCACTGGCAGCTGGGGCCTCAGCCACCTCCTCTTTCCACAGTTCCACCTCTGGACAGGAGTTGTAAGATGGTGGCTGCACCTCACACCCAAAGAGCAAGAGCAGCTCCTCCAGCAGTTAGAAGAGCCTGGGTAGCCCTGTCAAGAGTTCTGAGAAGAAGACTCCAGAACAGCCATCGACAAGGAAATCTCCTATTCTCCTGGAGATTCCACTGCCACCTCCTCGTCCCATGTATATCCCCAAGCTACTTCCATCTCTTTTTTGATCATCCTCTGTCCCGTCCCGACTTCTTCTATAGACCCCAGGAGCAGCCCAGCACCCTCCAGCCCCTCCTGAGACCAACATGTCCCTTCCTGTGCCCCTGAACCCCCTGGTCCTGCCCTCTAAACAACACTGAAGTTATCCCCGCTCTCTGCCAGTCTGGGTGATGGCCCTTTCTTTAGTTGCACTACAGGGAAGGTGCCGTCACCCCAGTGTCTGGGTGGCAGCAGCAGCAAAGCCCAGCCAGCAGCAGCACTGGCTGAGCTCCATGGCCAGGAGCAGCCGTGGATGCCCACGGTGTGGGCAGGCAGGAGCCAGGCAGGGGCTGCTGTGACCAGCGGCGGGGTCCCCAGGGCTGGGGGAGCCCAGGGGGCAGGCAGCAGCATGGGGCTCCTGAGAAAAAGCAACCCCATTTGCTTAGTTTTTCACTTTTCGATATTAGAAATTTGTAGAAATATTTCAAAATATTTTTTCTGTAGACAGACACCCCCAAATATTTCTTCCCAATTCCTATAGTAGTTAAAGATTTTTCTAAGTAGTTTTAGAATCCAAAAAAATGACCTCATTTTGTCTTCACTTTTCATTTTTAAAAATATTTAGAAATATCTCTTGTATAGAGAAATCCCCATATGTTTCATTCCTTTTTCCACAAGACATCTGTATTTTTGAAACTGGTTTTAGAGGTCTGGAAAATATTTTCCCCTTATACAATAAAAAAAAAAAATTGCATTTCAGTGGTAATCTTTATTTTAGGAAGAAGTGAGACCCCTTCAGCCCGCCAGCCTGCTGCAGAGGCTCTTTTCCCGCAGGAGCTTTTTATCTGGTCACAACCAACATACATAAAACCATTTCCCAGATATTTCCTGGGATTTTGGACAAGCTAACATCTTAGTCTTCTCAGACAAACTCTGAGCACAGTGGGAATGTCTTCAAGTTACCATCTTTGTTTGCTTCTGGTGGAACTCCCTCAGTTCTAGAGCAGGGCCTTCTCTCAGCTTCCTGCTGCACCCGGACTCTCGTCCCAGCCTGCTGGGCTTTGTTGGGTGGCACAGCCTGTGCCAAGGGGCACCAAGGTGCCTGCAGGCCCCAGCTCTGGGGGAAACCGAGAATGTTCTGCCCGCATCCACCGTGCTGCCAGCTCAGCAGTGCAGCACAGCACGGGCTGACCCTCCCCATTGCTCCCACAGGTGCAGCTGGAACCACAGCACATGTTCCTGATGCCCAGAAGGGCCTTGGAAGGGGTTTCTGTCAGGAACCAGGCTGCTGGCTGGGGTTCCTGGTAGGCCTGCTTGTTTTGGAGCTTATTTTCATCTTATGCTCTATCCGAATTTGGACTTAAGAGAAGACAGTGAGTGTTTAGTTCACCTTTCCCTCAAACAGCTTCTTTTGAAAGTCTACTGTACATAGGAAACATTGCCAGTGAGGCTGCAGTGTAGGTGTGGCCAGTCCATGACGGTCCAAAGAACTCTGCTGAGGGTTCTGCTGCTGCCCAGAGCTTTCATTGGCCTCCTAATTGCTGGGCCTTGTCCTGGGGGGCCCGCTGGGGCTGCAGCCAGTGCTGGCTCCCACTGAGGCTGCCTGGCCAAGAGCAGCCCCAGGGGCACAGGGCAGAGGCAAAGCACGGTAGGTAGGAGAAAGAGCAGGGACGAGATTGCCCTTGAAAGGCAGAGGCGCTCTGGGGCCTGCTCCTGGCCAGGGAGCCTGCTCAGAGTCGTGCCCTGCTGGCCGGGGCCTTGAGGGACAGCTGTGCAGCTGGGCCAAGCTGTGCCAGCAGCTCCAGCTGTGCTGGGGAGCCTTGCCAGCTCTGGGCCCTGCTGTGCAGGAGGCTCCCTTTGTGCCACTGGCAGCTGGGGCCTCAGCCACCCCCTCTTTTCACAGGAGCGCCTCTGCAGCTTCACAAGACCGGCCAAATAACTCAGCCAGGGAGAACTGGACCTGTCATCTCTCATTCCCGTGCCAGTGTCCGTTGTCCCTGCCATGGCTGCAATACCAGTTTGTTGCTGGGGTCATGCTGTTGCCACCACCACCCAGAACAGGACCCTCTATCACCAGTTGGGCTGGCTCTGCTCTACAGCCAGGCCCGGAGGTGCAGCCCTCCAGACAGGGAAGGGCCTGAGTACAGCAATGTCTTTGGGCTTCAGCTCATGTGTCCGTGAGCTACCACCAGCACAGGCGGAGCTGCTTGTCTGGGCACAGCCGTGAGTGGGCAGGCAGTGGCCAAGCATGGGGCTCCTGAGACACCATATTTTGGCTTAGTTCTTCATTTTATTAATTAGAAACTCTTAGAAATAGGTAGGGTTTATTTTTTTCCTAATAAAGAAATTGTCAAAAGTTTACCCCCTTTTTCCATAGTTGGTAAGGATTTTTCAAAGTAATTTTAGAATTCAGAAGAACTTTGAACATTTTTACACTTCTAGAATCAACTGGACTTGTCATCTTGCATTTCCGTGCCAGTGTCCATTGTCCCTTCCCCACAGCTGCATTACCAGCTTATTGCTGGGGACATGCTGTTGCCTCCACCACCCAGAACAGGACCCTCTGTCCCCAAAGATGCTGGCCCTTCTGTCCAGCCAGGCCAGGAGGTGCAGCCCTCCTGCCAGGGAAGGGCCTGAGTCCACCAACATCTTTGGCCTTCAGCTCAGGTGTCTGTGTGCTACCAGCAGCGCTGGCAGAGCTGCTTGTCTGGGCACAGCCACGGCTGGGCAGACAGCTGCTGGGAATGGGGCTCCTGAGAAAAAGCGACCCCATTTTGTCTTCATTTTACATAGCAGAAATTGTTCAGGATTTTTACATAGCAGAAATTGTTCAAAATATTCAGAAACAGTTTTTGTAGAAAAAAATCCCCATATATTTCTTCCCTTTTCCCACAGGAGTTCAGGATTTTTCAAAGTAGTTGTAGAATTCTGAAAAAGGTAGAACACTTAAATACTTGCAGAATAAAAAATAAAACTGAATTTAATTGGTGATCTTTACTCTAAGAAGAACTAAGTCATCACAAGGCACCCAGCATACTGGAGAGGCTCTTTTCCCACTGGACATTCTTACCGAGCGACAACAACCAACTAAAACCTTTTCCCTGATATTTTCTGGGATTTCTGAGAAGCTCACCTCTCAGACTTCAGAGGCAAACTTTGAGCACAGTGGGAATCTCCTGCTGGGCAGGAGGGTCTCTGTGTGCCAGCTGCAACTGGGACCTCAGCAACCTCCTGTCTCAACAGGCGTCCATCTGCAGCTTCACAGGAGTGGCCAAACACCTCAGTCTGGGACACCTGTACCAGACATTCCCCATCGCCATGCCCATGCTCAATGCCCCTGTCGCAGTTGCTTTACCGGCTTGTTGCTGTGCAGGTGCTGCCACCACCCAAACAAGGTCCCCTCCCCCTGAAGGCACTGGCCCTGATCTCTGGCCCCTACTGAAGGTGGGCAGAGCTTGGCCCAGCATTTCTGTTACAATAAAGAGATGGAGCTGTCACCCCAGTGTCCGGGTGGCAGCAGCAGCAAAGCCCGCACTGGCTCAGCTCCGTGCCCAGGAGCAGCCATGCATGCCCACGGTGTGGGCAAGCAGGAGCCAGGCAGGGGCTGCTGTGACCAGCGGCGGGGTCCCCAGGGCTGGGGGAGCCCATGCTGAGCGTCCCTGGGCTGAGGGCACATTTCCTTCCCTGGCATCATCGGGGCCTGGACCTCCTCCAGTGGCAAGCCCAGGAAAAGAGGGAAGCCATCAAGAGCATCTCCATGGACACAGTCTGACCCACAATGTCAGCAGGAGACGAAAAAGGTTTTGCTGAGCAATGGACCTGGGATACACAAAAACAAGCAAGGCAGTCCATTTGTACAGATGCGAGCGCACTCTGGGGGTACAGCTGAAGCCATGAGGTCACAGCAGGCTCAGGGGTCACAGCAGGCTGAGGTCACAGCAGGCTCTGAGGTCACAGAGGTGCCAGACTCGGTGGTTGCACAGCAGCACAAGGAGCGAGCACTCAGTCCTTGAGCACAACTGTTGCGGCAGCAGCGGCAGTGGCAGCAGTGGTGCTGACATTGGGACAGCACTGTCAGGACAGCGGTGGCAGCAAGAGCTACGGGACTGGCAGAGGGCAAGGCACCATGGCCCTTGCTCTGCGCCTCTTCCTCCTGCTCCTCCTGGCCATGGCCATGCCTGCCAGGGCTGCCCAGGCTGCTCCACTGAAAGCATGGCGAGCACGTGAGCCAGCAGCCTGGCTCCCCTTTCCCGGGACAGCGCTCCCTGCTCCCCGGGAAGCGCTGGGGATGGTTTTTCCCAGGCCTTTAGGGAAGGTTTCCTCTGGGGGAGGGAGAGAGCACCCATGGCCCTGGGCAGCCCCAGTTTCCTCTCCAGGGATGAGTCAGAGGGCCTGCAAAGAGGGTGCAGAGTGACCAGGAGCCAGGCCAGAGCTCCCGAGGCCCCTGTGCAGTTTGGCCTTGTCCATTCACACCTGGCTCCCGTAGCCTTAGCCAACCCCCTTGCAGTGCCCTGTTCCCAAAGGCAGAAGGGGATCCCAGCACACAAAGGAAATGGTTCAGGTCTTTGCTCCATTCTAGATTTGGATCACGCCTTGGAAGATTTGGAAGTCCAGGTGAATGACACTATGAATGTCTTGGCGAATGCCAGAGGCAAGTCCTTATTTTCCCTTTTTACTGGCAAAATAATCAGTGTCCATGTGGCAAGAGCTCACCTATCGGCCATTTTTGTTAACGTTAAGTCAGGGCTGAAGAATTCTGTAAAATTTGCCTGCTTCTTTCTGGAGCACTGAGGGATCCCACAGGATCGCTGTCAGTGGGAGGAAGGAGCATTTAGCTGTCCATCCTCCTCCCGTGTGCAATGCCACTGTGTCCTTCCGTGTGCTCTGTGCAGTCACAGAGAAGAGTAGAATGGGCAGGGGCCAGGCCCAAGGCTGTGCCCCAGGGCTGAGCCTTGCCTGCAGGCTGAGGATCTCCTACAGTGCCACAGGTGATGTTCTGTCCTGCCTTTCTTTGCAGCTGAACCTGTTGGTGAAGGTGATGTGGCTTCCCAAACCACATCCACGACTGAGCCTCTGGGAGATGGTGAGGGTAGGTCAAGGCCTTTCCCCTGGGAGAGCTGCCAGCTCAGAGCCCAAAGCTCGGCCAGGGGGGCATCGCTGCAGGTGCCAGGACAGAGCCATGCACGTGTGTGCCCTCGCCCTGCGCGATCCCCTCACCGCTCCTGTGGCTCAGTGGTGCCCGTGCAGCTGAGCAGAGATGGCAGAAGCTTCTGTGGCTGATGTGTTACAGATGTGTCTGCAGGGAGGACTTTTCCCATCCCTGTGATCATTCCTACACAGAAGCCAGGCTCCCGTCGCAGGGGTGAGTAGTGTGTCCCTGCTGACCCCACAGGCTGAGCCCTGCTTCTGTGGCATCCATTCACGGGAAATGGAACCGTGTTGCTCTAAGGTCCTCCAAGGGGAAAGAACAAAGCTACAGGACAGAAGAAACCCCATGAGCCATCTGAACAAATGAGGGAAATGCTGAAGGAAATGCAGCAGGCAGGACAAGGTGGGTGCATTCCCTCAGCCTTCACCTGGGGCTAAGTAGCCGAGGGTTCTGGCTGGACATCTGGACACGCCGAGAGCCTGGCCCAGCAGGAAGGGATCCATGGCAGCCTCACTGCCCTGCTGCTGCTTCCACGCCCTGCAGGGCAGTTTCCCAGCCTGGCCTGGCTGCAGCTTCTCCCCAGCCTCTGCAGGAAAGCATTGGGCATCAGCTGACAGGCGGACCAAACTGCACCACAGGCATGAGATGCCCTGCAATTTCCCATCTCCCGGCAAATCAGAAGGGGCACCTATATGGAGAAGGGAGAGCCCTGCCCTACCCCAAAAGTTGAAAGGGATTTCCTGAATCTTAACCATGTCTTTGAGAGGCATTGCCTCCTGAAGATGCCACCTCTCCAATGGGGAACAGTCCAATGTGATCCAGCTCTCTCTTTTCTCCAGAAGCAGATGGAGAGGCTGTGCAGAAGGAAGCATTTCCTGGAGGAACCAGTGGTTCATGGACAACCTCTTCTGCAGGAAGGGAGGCGATGCCAGGCACAGCCACAGGAGGTAATTGCTGTGCCTCTGGGCCTGAGCCCTGCTGAGGCTTGAGCCACCCTCTCTGCTGCTTGGCACTGCGGGCACAGCCCGGACAAGACGGGCACAGCCCAGAGGAATTGTCCCAAGCAGGCTCATGGCACTCGGCTACTGAGCTGTCCTGCTGAGCTCCCTCCATGGGAGACACGTCCCGAAACCTGGGAGCGGCTGCACGGGGTGCCCATGATGGGGAAAGGGCAGAGGGGGAGATCAAGGCTCCAGTGTGTCCTGAGAGGGCCTGGCTATGTGCCCGTGTCCTGGGGGATTTGTCCCAGTGGAAAGACGGTTGGAGAGATAGAAGTAGGTAGAAAGGGAGGGAGGAAGGGCAGGAGGGGGACAGGGGGATAGCTGTGCCACTGCCTGCTGCAGTTTTCCCCAGGGATTTAGCAAGAGCTGCAGCTGTGGAAGTGAGAGTTCCCAGGGCCCTGGGTTGCTTCAGCCGTCCCACCATGGATGTTGCACAGGGCATGGAAAGAGGGTGCAGAGTGACCAGGAGCCAAGCCAGAGCTCCCGAGGCCCCTGTGCAGTTTTACCTTGCCCATTCACACCTGGCTCCCACGGCCGTACCCGACCCCCTTGCAGTGCCCAATTCCCAAAAGCAGAAGGGGATCCCAGCACACAAAGGAAATGGTTCAGGTCTTTGCTCCATTCTAGATTTGGATCACGCCTTGAAAGATTTCGAAGTCCAGGTGAATGACACTTTGAATGTCATGGCGAATGCCAGAGGCAAGTTCTGAATTTTCCTTTTTACTGGCAAAATAATCAGTGTCCATGTGGAAGGAGCTCACCCATCGGCCATTTTCGTTATAGTCAAATCAGGGCTGAAGAATTCTGTAAACCTTGCCCCGCTCCTTTCTGGAGCACTGAGTGATCCCACAGGATCGCTGTCAGTGGGAGAAAGGAGCATTTAGCTGTCCATCCTCCTCCCGTGTGCAATGCCACTGTGTCCTTCCGTGTGCTCTGTGCAGTCACAGAGAAGAGTAGAATGGGCAGGGGCCAGGCCCAAGGCTGTGCCCCAGGGCTGAGCCTTGCCTGCAGGCTGAGGATCTCCTACAGTGCCACAGGTGATGTTCTGTCCTGCCTTTCTTTGCAGCTGAACCTGTTGGTGAAGGTGATGTGGCTTCCCAAACCACATCCACGACTGAGCCTCTGGGAGATGGTGAGGGTAGGTCAAGGCCTTTCCCCTGGGAGAGCTGCCAGCTCAGAGCCCAAAGCTCGGCCAGGGGGGCATCGCTGCAGGTGCCAGGACAGAGCCATGCACGTGTGTGCCCTCGCCCTGCGCGATCCCCTCACCGCTCCTGTGGCTCAGTGGTGCCCGTGCAGCTGAGCAGAGATGGCAGAAGCTTCTGTGGCTGATGTGTTACAGATGTGTCTGCAGGGAGGACTTTTCCCATCCCTGTGATCATTCCTACACAGAAGCCAGGCTCCCGTCGCAGGGGTGAGTAGTGTGTCCCTGCTGACCCCACAGGCTGAGCCCTGCTTCTGTGGCATCCATTCACGGGAAATGGAACCGTGTTGCTCTAAGGTCCTCCAAGGGGAAAGAACAAAGCTACAGGACAGAAGAAACCCCATGAGCCATCTGAACAAATGAGGGAAATGCTGAAGGAAATGCAGCAGGCAGGACAAGGTGGGTGCATTCCCTCAGCCTTCACCTGGGGCTAAGTAGCCGAGGGTTCTGGCTGGACATCTGGACACGCCGAGAGCCTGGCCCAGCAGGAAGGGATCCATGGCAGCCTCACTGCCCCGCTGCTGCTTCCATGCCCTGCAGGGCAGTTTCCCAGCCTGGCCTGGCTGCAGCTTCTCCCCAGCCTCTGCAGGAAAGCATTGGGCATCAGCTGACAGGCGGACCAAACTGCACCACAGGCATGAGATGCCCTGCAATTTCCCATCTCCCGGCAAATCAGAAGGGGCACCTATATGGAGAAGGGAGAGCCCTGCCCTACCCAAAAAGTTGAAAGGGATTTCCTGAATCTTAACCATGTCTTTGAGAGGCATTGCCTCCTGAAGATGCCACCTCTCCAATGGGGAACAGTCCAATGTGATCCAGCTCTCTCTTTTCTCCAGAAGCAGATGGAGAGGCTGTGCAGAAGGAAGCATTTCCTGGAAGAACCAGTGGCTCATGGACAGCCTCTTCTGCAGAAAGGGAGGCGATGCCAGGCACAGCCACAGGAGGTAATTGCTGTGCCTCTGGGCCTGAGCCCTGCTGAGGCTTGAGCTGCCCTCTCTGCTGCTTGGCACTGCGGGCACAGCCCGGACAAGACGGGCACAGCCCAGAGGAATTGTCCCGAGCAGGCTCATGGCACTCGGCTACTGAGCTGTCCTGCTGGGCTCCCTCCGTGGCAGACACGTCCCGAAACCTGGGAGCGGCTGCACGGGGTGCCCCTAATGGGGAAAGGGCAGAGGGGGAGATCAAGGCTCCAGTGTGTCCTGAGAGGGCCTGGCTATGTGCCCGTGTCCTGGGGGATTTGTCCCAGGGGAAAGACGGTTGGAGAGATAGAGGTAGGTAGAAAGGGAGGGAGAAAGGGCAGGAGGGGGACAGGGGGATAGCTGTGCCACTGCCTGTTGCAATTTTCCCCAGGGATTTAGCAAGAGTTGCAGCTGTGGAAGTGAGAGTTCCCAGGGCCCTGGGTTGCTTCAGCCATCCCACCATGGATGTTGCACAGGGCATGGAAAGAGGGTGCAGAGTGACCAGGAGCCAGGCCAGAGTTCCCGAGGCCCCTGTGCAGTTTGACCTTGTCCATTCACACCTGGCTCTCACGGCCGTACCCGACCTCCTTGCAGTGCCCAATTCCCAAAGCAGAAGGGGATCCCAAAACACCCTGAAAAATGTTCTCATCTGTGCTCCGTTCTAGATGAGGTTGCTCGAAAGGCTTCCCCATTAGATTGGTTGAGAAAAGTGTTGAAGCCTTTGGAGCCTCCTTCAGGTATGTTCTCACTGTCCTACACAGTAATAATTGTTGACAACTTCACAGCAACCAGGTTACACAAACTACTGTGGCTGTTGTGTTACAGATGTGTCTGCAGGGAGGACTTTTCCTGCCCCTTTGCTGATTCCTACAGAGAAGCCTGGCTCCCATCGCAGGGGTGAGTAGTGTTGTCCCTGCTGACCCCACAGGCTGAGCCCTGCTTCTGTGGCATCCATTCCTAGGAAATGGAACTACTTTCCGTTAAGGTCCTCTGAGAGGGAAGAACAAAGCCCCTGGACACAAGAAACCACATGAGCCAAACAACATCTTGAAACGAATAGTGACAGAACTGCTGAAAGGGAATGGTGAGAGCATTTCCCTCAGCCTTGTCCTGGGGCTCAGCAGCTGAGGGCTCTGGCTGCACATCCAGACACGCCGTGCCCGGAACAGCGGGAAGGGATCCATGGCAGCCTCACATGCTGCTTCCATGCTCTGCAGGGCTTTTCCCAGCCTGGCCTGGCTGCAGCTTCTCCCCAGCCTCTGCAGGAAGGCATTGGGCATCAGCTGCCGCGCAGCCCAAACTCACCAGGGATCCCCTGCATTTTCCCGGTCCCCAGTAACATCCTGAGATGTGGCTGCTTGGAGGAGGGAGGGCCATAGCCAGCCCCAAAGGCCTGAGGGGATCAGGATTTTCCTTATCATTACCCATGTCTTGGAAGAGTATTGCCTCCTGAAGAGGCCACCTCCTGGATATGCAATGATTCCATCTGATCCAGCTGTGCCTCTTCCTTTCTCAAGGGATGGACAGAGTGGCTCTATGGAAGGTGGCATTTCCTGCAGGAAGGGAGGCGATGCCAGGCACATCCACAGGAGGTAATTGCTGTGCCTCTGGGCCTGAGCCCTGCTGAGGCTTGAGCTGCCCTCTCTGCTGCTTGGCACTGCGGGCAGGGCCTGGACAAGACGGGCACAGCCCAGAGAAATTATCCCGAGCAGGCTCAGGGCACTCGGGTACTGAGCTGTCCTGCTGAGCTCCCTCCGTGGGAGACACGTCCCGAAACCTGGGAGCGGCTGCACGGGGTGCCCATGGTGGGGAAAGGGCCGAGGGGGAGATCAAGGCTCCAGAGTGTCCTGAGAGGGCCTGTCTATGTGCCCGTGTGCTGTGGGAGCTGTTCCATGGGCAGGTGGGCAAGCAGGAGGGAGGTACGGAGGTTGGGAGTGACAGCAGTGGCACTGCAGCTTTCCCCAAGCATTTAGTAAGGGTTTTCTGCATGGGAGGGAGAGAGCCCCAGGGCCCTGGGCTGCTCCAGCTGCCCCTCCAGGCATGTTGCACAGGACCTGCAAAGAGCGTGGAGAGTGACCAGGAGGCACGGGCTCCCACAGCCTTACCCCACCCCCTTGCAGTGTCCAATTCCCCAAGGCAGAAGGGGATCCCAGCACACCATGGAAATGCTTCTGTAGGATCTGTGCTCCCTTCTCGACTGGGATCATGACTTGGATTAGTTGGAAATGCTGGTGAATGGTGCTTTGAAGACCTTGCCAGGTGTTGGAAGCATGTTCTGAATGTACCTTTCCTGACAGAATAATCTGTGTCAGTGTGGCAAGAGCTCACTCATGAGCCAGTTCCCTTAAGTTCCTCTGAAGGATGATCAGTTCTGGAAACCTTACCCTGCTCCCTTCTGGAGCCCTGAGGGATCCCACAGGATCGCTGTCAGTGGGAGGAAGGAGCATTTAGCTGTCCATCCTCCTCCCATGTGCAATGCCACTGTGGCCTTCTGTGTGCTCTGTGCAGCCACAGAGAAGAGCAGAGAGGGAAGGGGCTGGGCCCAGGGCTGTGCCCCGGGGCTGAGCCTTTCTCAGCTCATTTGCTGCCCCCAGGGAGCCTGAGCTGCTCCTGCTGCCTCTGCCAAGCCCTGGCCCTGCCTGGGGCTGGGTTTGGAGGTGCTGGCAGCTCCAGGGAGTCCTTTCTGCCCCCAGCTGCCCCACAAGGGGCTCCTTCAATCCCAGTGTGGGGCCACTGCAGGCACAAGGTGCCCCTGGCCCTGCTCCTGAGTGGAAGGCAGAGCCAAGGGAGTGCCTTGGAGGGCACCAATCACCCAGGTGCCCTGACTGCCACTCGGGCCTGAAGGAGAATCTTCAGCAGTTCCATTGGAGCTGTTCTGTCCTGCCTTTCTTTGCAGCTGAGCCTGTAGGCAAAGGTGATCTGGCTTCCCAGCCCACATTCAGGATTGAGCCTCTGGGAGATGGTGAGGGTAGGTCAAGGCCTTTCCCCTGGGAGAGCTGCCAGATCCGAGCCCAAAGCTCGGCCAGGGGGGCATTGCTGCAGGTGCCAGGACAGAGCCATGGCTGTATGTACCCTCGCCCTGCACGATCCACTCACAACTTCTGCTCAGCACTGGCAGCTGTTTGGAGGAGGGTGGGCCCTAGCCCAGCTGAAAAAGACCAGATGATTTGTTGATTTTACCTGATTTTGCATAAGCATGACGTCCTGAACATGCCAATAAAGAAATGGAGAATTTCTCCATCTGTTAAGGTGTACTTTTTGTTTCTCAAGTGATGGGCCAAAAGTCAGGACAGAAGGAGGTGTTTCCCCAACGAAGCAGAGGCCGATTGGCAGCCCCTGCTGCAGGACGGAAGGCCAAGCCAAACACAGGTATGGGCACGGGCACAGGCTCAGAAGGTAATTGCTGTGCCAGACTCATCAGGGCTCAGCCCTTGGCAGGGCTGTGTGGCTGCAGCTCTTCCCCCAGGGCCTGCCCTTGCACGGCCCGGCAGCAGCCAAAGCTGGAGGCGCCTCTGGAGACCTTGAGGCCTCTGGAGCTCATTCACAGCCCCGGGGAAAGGGGACTCGTGCACCAACGTCCCTCCTGCTGCAGCTGCTCTGGAGCTGGCCCTGAGTGCCCAGAGGCCCAAGGCACAGGAGCAGCCCCGAGCGGGAGCCCTGCCGCGAGCCCAGGGCCAGAACCAGCCTTGGCTCCCAACTGGGCAGGGGCTGCGCTGGGTCCTGACTGGGCCTGACTCTGTGCCCTGGGGCTGGGGGAGCTGTCACAGGGCAGGGAGGGCCAGGGCTGGCAGGGGCTGCTCAGGGATGGGTTTGGCCCGTGTCCCTCCTAGCAGCGACTGCCCAAGAAGCTGCACAGCCCCCGGGCTCTCCTCCCGGCCTGCTGGGGTTTGTTGAGTGGTACAGCCTGTGCCAAGGGGCAGCAAGGTGCCTGCAGGCTCCAGCTCTGGGGGAAATGGAGAACGTCCTGCCCGCATCCACCGTGCTGCCAGCTCAGCAGTGCAGCACAGCACGGGCTGACGCTCCCCATTGCTTCCACAGGTGCAGCAGCTGGAACCTCAGCACATGTTCCTGATGCCCAGAAGGGCCTTGGAAAGGGTTTCTGTAAGGGAACAGGCTGCTGGCTAGGGTTACTGGCAGGCCTGCTTGTCTTGGAGCTGATATTCATCTTATGCTCTGTCCGAATTTGGACTTGCTGGAAGAGAAAAGGGTGAGTGTTTAGTTCACCTTTCCCTCAAACAGCTTCTTTTGAAATTGTATTTCAGACAGTAAACATTGCCAGTGAGGCTGCAGTGTAGGTGTGGCCAGTCCATGACGGTCCAAAGAACTCTGCTGAGGGTTCTGCTGCTGCCCAGAGCTTTCATTGGCCTCCTAATTGCTGGGCCTTGTCCTGGGGGGCCCGCTGGGGCTGCAGCCAGTGCTGGCCCCCACTGAGGCTGCCTGGCCAAGAGCAGCCCCAGGGGCACAGGGCAGAGGCAAAGCACGGTTGGGAGGAGCAAGAACAGGGACAAGATTGCCCTTGAAAGGCAGAGGCGCTCTGGGGCCCGCTCCTGGCCAGGGAGCCTGGCCAGAGCCGTGCCCTGCTGGCCCTGGCCTTGAGGGACAGCTGTGCAGCTGGGCCAAGCTGTGCCAGCAGCTCCAGCCGTGCTGGGGAGCCTTGCCAGCTCTGGGCCCTGCTGTGCAAGAGGCTCCCTGTGTGCCACTGGCAGCTGGGGCCTCAGCCACCTCCTCTTTCCACAGTTCCACCTCTGGACAGGAGTTGTAAGATGGTGGCTGCACCTCACACCCAAAGAGCAAGAGCAGCTCCTCCAGCAGTTAGAAGAGCCTGGGTAGCCCTGTCAAGAGTTCTGAGAAGAAGACTCCAGAACAGCCATCGACAAGGAAATCTCCTATTCTCCTGGAGATCCCACTGCCACCTTCTCGTCCCATGTATATCCCCAAGCTACTTCCATCTCTTTTTTGATCATCCTCTGTCCCGTCCCGACTTCTTCTATAGACCCCAGGAGCAGCCCAGCACCCTCCAGCCCCTCCTGAGACCAACATGTCCCTTCCTGTGCCCCTGAACCCCCTGGTCCTGCCCTCTAAACAACACTGAAGTTATCCCCGCTCTCTGCCAGTCTGGGTGATGGCCCTTTCTTTAGTTGCACTACAGGGAAGGTGCCGTCACCCCAGTGTCTGGGTGGCAGCAGCAGCAAAGCCCAGCCAGCAGCAGCACTGGCTGAGCTCCATGGCCAGGAGCAGCCGTGGATGCCCACGGTGTGGGCAGGCAGGAGCCAGGCAGGGGCTGCTGTGACCAGCGGCGGGGTCCCCAGGGCTGGGGGAGCCCAGGGGGCAGGCAGCAGCATGGGGCTCCTGAGAAAAAGCAACCCCATTTGCTTAGTTTTTCACTTTTCGATATTAGAAATTTGTAGAAATATTTCAAAATATTTTTTCTGTAGACAGACACCCCCAAATATTTCTTCCCAATTCCTATAGTAGTTAAAGATTTTTCTAAGTAGTTTTAGAATCCAAAAAAATGACCTCATTTTGTCTTCACTTTTCATTTTTAAAAATATTTAGAAATATCTCTTGTATAGAGAAATCCCCATATGTTTCATTCCTTTTTCCACAAGACATCTGTATTTTTGAAACTGGTTTTAGAGGTCTGGAAAATATTTTCCCCTTATACAATAAAAAAAAAAAATTGCATTTCAGTGGTAATCTTTATTTTAGGAAGAAGTGAGACCCCTTCAGCCCGCCAGCCTGCTGCAGAGGCTCTTTTCCCGCAGGAGCTTTTTATCTGGTCACAACCAACATACATAAAACCATTTCCCAGATATTTCCTGGGATTTTGGACAAGCTAACATCTTAGTCTTCTCAGACAAACTCTGAGCACAGTGGGAATGTCTTCAAGTTACCATCTTTGTTTGCTTCTGGTGGAACTCCCTCAGTTCTAGAGCAGGGCCTTCTCTCAGCTTCCTGCTGCCCCCGGGCTCTCCTCCCGGCCTGCTGGGCTTTGTTGGGTGGCACAGCCTGTGCCAAGGGGCACCAAGGTGCCTACAGGCTCCAGCTCTGGGGGAAACCGAGAATGTCCTGCCCGCATCCACCGTGCTGCCAGCTCAGCAGTGCAGCACAGCACGGGCTGACGCTCCCCATTGCTTCCACAGGTGCAGCAGCTGGAACCACAGCACATGTTCCTGATGCCCAGAAGGGCCTTGGAAGGGGTTTCTGTCAGGGAACAGGCTGCTGGCTGGGGTTCCTGGCAGGCCTGCTTGTTTTGGAGCTTATCTTCATCTTATGCTGTGTCCGAATTTGGACTTAAGAGAAGACAGTGAGTGTTTAGTTCACCTTTCCCTCAGACAGCTTCTTTTGAAAGTCTACTGTACATAGGAAACATTGCCAGTGAGGCTGCAGTGTAGGTGTGGCCAGTCCATGACTGTCCAAAGAACTCTGCTGAGGGTTCTGCTGCTGCCCAGAGCTTTCATTGGCCTCCTAATTGCTGGGCCTTGTCCTGGGAGGCCCGCTGGGGCTGCGGCCAGTGCTGGCTCCCACTGAGGCTGCCTGGCCAAGAGCAGCCCCAGGGGCACAGGGCAGAGGCAAAGCACGGTGGGGAGGATAAAGAGCAGGGACAAGATTGCCCTTGATAGGCAGGGGACGGGAGAATGTCGCTTATCGGAGGAAGCCCCAAAGAGCGGCTGGAAGGGGTGCCGGCTGATCAAGGACCCCCAAGGAGTGGAGGGAGGGCGTATCGGCTGATGGAGTGTCGCGAGGAGTGGTTGGGGAGTGTAGGGGTGTCCGTTGGTGGGGAGGAGCGGCCGGAGCGCTTGCACGGTCCGGTGTTGGGGAGGCCGGCGGGGCCTGTCAGAGTAGGCTCAGCCCGGCCGGTGGGTACGGCCAACGCCGCCCGCCCACAGGACCATGGCGCAGTTCCTGTTCGAGGTGGACCTGCGCAGGCTGCTGAAGCTGGACACGCTGATCCCGAATGCGCCACCTACGCGATGGCAGCGCAAGGCCAAGGAGAGTGGCCCCGGGCCCAGTCCCATTGGCGTGTCGCCCATGAAGCCGGCCAGTCGCTCCCACAGCTCCAGCAAGATGCCGTCCAAGACACCCGGTGAGCGCCGGCCCCCAGCGACAGAGGTTGAGTGCGGGAGCCTCGCCCAGGATGCTTGTCTGTAGCCATGGGGCTCTGGGCTCCCTGCCACGCTGCCCTACCGGCTGCTGCTCAGGCAGGAGGAGCTGGGCTGTGCTCCTGGCAGCCATCCACCTCCTTGCCAGCATTAGGGGCACAGCTCTTAGCACTGGGGCTGGCGAGCTGCTGTTTGCCCAGCTGAGCCTTGCTGGCACAGCTGTATGCTAGGACGAGTGTGGGCAGGACTGTCAGCTGACAGCTTTACATCTTGTGAGCGTTTTAGTATCTTCCCCTTATCTCTGGACTCTGGAATTGTTGCACTAGACCCAAGGAGTTGCACCACACTGTCCCTAACCAACTTGGTGGCAGGGAGGAAAATATAAGTTAGTTGTGACTGGGTGGCATGAGACCTCAGAGTCCTACTTGTCTGGTGGGTGTGATGTGGAGGAGTGTTGGGTTTGCTCCCATGAAAGCTCTAATACAGGCTGTTCAATAGCTGTAAGACAATATTTTCATATGTGAATGCAGGTAAATCTGGATCCAGAATTCAAAGCACCCCCACAAAGGCTGGGGGGGATCGCTACATTCCCAACTGCAGCACTATGCAGATGGAGATGGCAAATTTCCTCCTAACCAAAGAGAATGACCCTGATGAGGATTCCCCTACCAAGAAGGTGAGCATGTTGCTAAGTTACAATTACTTCACAACCGCTACTCCTTCCTGCCCCTTTACTCTATCAAGTGGGCACATGGGACTGACAAGTCCCAGCCATCACTACTTGCAGCTCTGGGCTTCAGGAGCCTAGGATGAGATTGAAGCTGTAGAGACTGCCATGCACTCTAAGCCTATGCTGCTTCTGGTAGCAAAATTTAGCTTTTGACTAATGAGGCTTTAAAATGTAGCAGGCAACAAAAACACAAAACTGTGAGCCTATGCAAAGTGAAACTGCTGGTGGTAGCTATTCTAGGACAATGTCTCCACAGGGAACACTTCTGGAATGTTTTACACTGTGTTCTGAAATCTGTTTATGAAGCATTTGGTCGCTTTGTGGCTGTGGCTTTTCCCACTGGCAATAACACTGAATTTGCCATTGTGTGAAAATGTGAGCAGGACGATGTATGAAAGTCTGAGGGAAAACTGCTTTGACCTGCCTCTGTGTGACTGACCCTTGCAGCACAGTCAAACATCTTCAGATTCTAAGAGAAGGGGACTTAGGTGTCTGTTTAAATTGCAGCGTGGGAATTGTTTTAAATGCATTGCACTGAGGGTGATTTGTCTCTGTAGGAGCAACAGAAAGCCTGGACAGTGAATCTGAATGGTTTTGATGTAGAAGAGGCAAAGATCCTCCACCTCAGTGGAAAACCACAGAATGCTCCAGAAGGTATGATACAGAGTCGTTGTGAGCTGAATCAGCAGCAGAGATCAGGTTAGGGGAACAGCAACACAGAGGCTCTGTGTGTGGTCACAGGAGAAATCAACTGGTTTCTGAGAGCTGTACAGGCTGGAGTCTCCTTTCTTACGGTTCCTGAGGTCGAGGGAGGGCATAACAGTTACAGTGAATTTATTTAGGAGAGTTGCTATGACTGCCAGTTGGTCACCTGTTACAGGGCTTGCAAGGGTCTTCAGGGTGAAGAGAGAGATGAGAATCTTGACCTCATGTTCAGAAGGCTTGATTTATTATTTTATTATATATATTACATTAAAACTATACTAAAAGAAATAGAAGGAAAGTTCTCAGAAGCTAGCTAAGCTAAGAATAGAAAAAGAATGAATAAACAAAGTTCTGTGTCTCAGCAGAGAGTGAGACCCAGCTCTGCCATGAGTGGTCAGTAAATCCAAACATTCACCCAAGACCAATCATGCATCCACCTGTTGCATTCCACAGCAGCAGATAACCGTTGTTTACATTTTGTTGCTGAAGCCACAGCTTCTGAGAAGGGAGAAAAATCCTAAAGAAAGGATTTTTATGAAAAGATATCGGTGACAGTCACCTGTACTGCAGGTTCCAAACCTTCATGAAGTCTGTAAGAGCATGAAACTCTCTGCTGTACACTTTCTAGCTTAAACTGCAACTAAATATAATGGGATTCAAAACCCCAAGTGTTTGTTAAATTTTTTTCCATGAATGAGGAAATTGTAGCTCACCCCTGTTCAGCAGTTCATTCTGCCAGTGATTTTCGTGCACTGCAGGCTTGTGAGTGTTTCTCTTAGGACTTTATTTTCACTCCAAGGGATTCCTAGTTGGGTGAGCAGCACTCAGCCGGGAGGAAACTAACTCAGGTTAACAAACCTGTTCCCCTGCACACAGGCTATCAGAATAACCTGAAAGTGCTCTACAGTCAGAAAATGGCACCTGGATCCAGCAGGAAGAATAGCAGATATATTCCCTCAAAGCCAGACTGGGTCTTGGATGCACCAGAGATGTTCAACAACTACTGTAAGTAGGCTGCAGGGTTTAGTGCTGGGCATCCAGAACTTTCTGCACTGGATTGCTGTTCCTAGGACAGTGTAACTGGGCTGTCTGTACTATTTTGTGTACCCAGGCTAGCACAGACCACTTCTGGAGTGTCCCTGTGTGGCCTTACAGGGACAGTGGTCTAGGGCACTGTGTAGGTGCCTTGGAGCAGGGTACCTGGCCCCAGCAGCTGGGCATAGTGACACTCAGAAGGCTGCCCCTCACCTGTACGTGTGTCTGTGCACACGTGCACCCACACCTGCTGCATCAGCACGGGTGAAGGGCAGGGCTCTCTAGCCAAGCATGGTGTGACCTGCATTGCTCTTTCAAATTGTAGATCTGAATCTCGTAGACTGGAGCTCCCAGAACTTCCTGGCAGTGGCTCTGGACAACGCTGTTTATCTGTGGAATCACGCTACTAGGGAGATTATCCCCCTACTGCAGACGGAGCATCCATATCCTTACATTTCCTCTGTGTCATGGATTAAAGATGGAGACTATCTTGCTGTTGGCACAAGTAGTGCTGAGGTTCAGGTGAATGCAGGAGTAAAACTAGAGGTGTTTTCTAGGGATTGACAGAACTGTGGGGCCTGGGGAAAAAACCTTGGCTGACAGAGGAAGGATGCCATGCACCTGACTTGTCTTCCCTGGTGTGGGGTGGAACTGCCCAGCATGCAAGGCAGGGTTTGGTCTGGGGGTTTTCTGACAAGCAGCGTTACCTTCTGTGCTATAGTAATGAGATACACATTTTCTCTGTTCCCTTACTGAGAAAGCTGAATGCCAGAGCTCTTTGCAGTGAGGTTCCTAGGGCATAGAAACAGGATTGGGTTTCTTCTGAAGAACTTTTTGCTTTGCCTCTCCAGCTATTGTTGCATTTATATTGTTGTATATCATATTTCTAAGGTCTCATACCTTCTAGGTTGTTTTCTCACAGCAGCTCTTCACAGCAGTGTTGTTGTTGCTTCTCAGTCAGGGCTCCTTTCCAGCTCTCCTTGAATGCCCCACCCCCTTTTATCCCAGCTACCTCCACGGGCTACAGCTTCTGCCCAATCAAGGATATTGCAGCTGCAGCCCATTTACAATAACTAGAATCAGGGCAGGGTCACTTATACAATACAGAGATCTTTTACTGCAATACATATATTTACTCAGGCCCCTATAAGCTATGGGACATTGAGCAGCAGAAACGTCTCCGAACCATGACCAGCCATTGTGGCCGTGTGGGAAACCTCAGCTGGAACAGCTGCATCCTCTCCAGGTAAAGCAGCGGGTCTAGGGCAGTTTCCAGTTGTTGCAAACTCCTGTCCCTCAATCTATGTGTGGCATGGGTTAGGGATGGCAGAGAGAAGTTCGTCCTGGCTTGGGATTCTTACTCAGCCTTATCTGTTGGGGCTGTGAGGAGAAGGCTCTTTCCTGTATTGCAATTTGTGCTGAAGTTGTGAAGAGCTTGTGCGGGTGTTTCACTCACACCAACAGACCTGTGTTGCTGGTGACACTGGTTGAAACCCAGTGGCAGCTATAGCAGCCTTGCAACAACAAAAATGGATTTGGGTGAAAATGTGCAGCCTGACTCTGTAAGCCTTCTCTTCTCTCTGCAGTGGTGCATGGACTGGGCACATCCATCACCACAATGTCCGAGTGGCTGAGCATCACGTGGCCACCCTTGCTGGCCACACACAGGAGGTGTGTGGACTCAGATGGTCTCTGGATGGCCGCTACCTGGCCAGTGGAGGCAGTGACAATCTGGCGAACGTCTGGCCATGCACCCAATGTGGGGATGGAGACTTTGCTCCTCTACAGACCTTCACTCAGCACCAGGGTGCTGTCAAGGTGAGTACAGAGCTGCCACGGGCTGATATATGTGTGCAAGGCAGGCATGCAGCACTGGCTGGGTGCAGGTTGCCTCTTGTATGTTTTAAAATGAACTCTCCTCGCTCAGGCTGTGGCGTGGTGCCCATGGCAGATGAATGTTCTAGCCACTGGAGGTGGCACTAGAGACAGACATATCCGCATCTGGAATGTGTGTTCTGGCGCCTGCCTCAGTGCTGTTGATACCCGTTCCCAGGTGAGAGATGAACATCAGCTTGGAGACAAACACCTTCTGGCAGCACACCTACACAGAACTGCTGGCTCCTCAGGCCCAAAGGCACAGGGAAGGAGGGGGACCATGCTCTCCTCCGAGTGGTGAGCATCAGCACAAGCACCTCGTCTCACCTGTGTTACTGCCTCTTTGCAGGTGACTTCTATCCTATGGTCCACAAACTACAAGGAGATCATTTCAGGCCATGGCTTTGCACAGAATCAGCTGGTTACATGGAAGTATCCAATAATGACCAAGGTTGCAGAGCTGCAAGGTAGGTGGATGTTGTTATCTTGTTGTTGCATTTCTAAAATCCCATACTGTTGCAATCATATCTCTAAAGTCTCATACCTTCTCAGTGATACTTCTTGGGGGCAGTTCTTCACAGCTCTGACTTCTCCTGCTTGTTGCTCCTTCTTCGTCAGGGCTCCTTATCAGCTCAGCTTGACTGGCCAAGCCCAGCCCCTTTTATCTCAGTTATCTTCACTAGCTACAGCTGCAGCCCAATTAAGGACATTGCAGCTGCAGCCCATCAAAAACAACCAGGGCTTATCAAGACAAGGCCTATATACAGATATTCAATATACAATACAAATATTTTACTAAGACTCCTACTATATTTCCCCCTTTTCATTTACTCACAGATACTAAGACTCCTACTATAGGTGGACAGGGCCTGGGTGGGGGGGTGTTAGAGGCTGAAGACAGCTGCACTCCTTGGTTTGAGCCTGCAGCATCACTGATACAGGACAGTATCCGGGGCCATGCTGCTAGGAGTAAAGCATGCCCAGGGGGCTGTGGAAGAGATACCACTGATCCAAGTGTGTGCTTGGGGTCTGAAATCACGCTGCCACAGCCACTGGGGAGACAGCTATGCAAGCTGGCAGGGCTCATGGGAGCATACAGGAGCAAATGTGCATGTGCTGATCAGCTCAGCCCTGACTTCACATTCCTTCTCCTCCTCAGGTCATACTGATAGAATCTTGACCCTGACCATGAGCCCTGATGGTACAACAGTGGCCTCAGCAGCTGCTGATGAAACAGTGCAGGTCTGGAGCTGTTTTGAGATGGACCCCATAAAGAAGAAGGAGAAAGAGAAGGCAAATGGTGCCAAAAGTGGTATTCCTCACCAGAGCATCCGCTGAGAGCACGGGATTGTTGTGGGGAGGGGGATATTTGGTTTACACACTGTACAGTATTTTAAATGTTAATAAACTGCTTAACTTGACTTTTTCTTAATGGAGTCTGATGGAAGAAAAAGCCATGGCTCCTAAACCCAAGTCCTCCCTGAGGCTGGGGATCTGGGCAAAGAGTGGAGGCCTAAGTCTTAAGGGCCAGTTTACAGGCCCCTGAGCTTAGCACAGCCTAGCAGAAGGATGCTGTGCAAGGGCTGTACTTCTGTTTCTGTCCCAGCTAAGACAGATATGTCACCTGCCCCATCTAGATGCTGACTACAAGCAGAGCAGCTCCACCACAGGCTCAACTGAAAGCACAGCATGGCTGTGGCCTCAGTTTGTGTTGTCCTGGCCTGTCTCACAAGCCCAGGGACACCTTCCTATGGCTCTGCAGGCAGATCTCAGTTTGTCTTGTTAGCTACAGGCAGCCATCACTGCCTGCCTATGGTGCTGGAGTAGAATAGCTGTTGGAAAAAAAAGGAGGGAGGGAAATATAGAGCAACAGCTGTAATCACCCCAAAGGCTGGAAAGGGGCTGGCTCTGGCATAAAGCCTGATGCAAAACAAAAGGTTAGCTTACACTGCCACAGCCAGCCTGGATGTCATGCAAAAGCCACGCAAAGCACCACCAACCCTGTGCTCAGCCTTCAGTCACATATTCTTCCAACAACTCTGATCTCCCTTCCCCTCCTGCTGACAGGAGGCCCTGGTGCCTCACTGAGGCTTCATGCAGGGGAGCAAGCACCAGGGCTCAGCTGACATTTATAGGAGCTTGAATCCCCTACACTTGTAAAAATGCCTTTTTTCCAGGCTGAACTGTGCTGGAGCAAGTTGCAGAAAATATATTTGAGCCCTTACCTGACCAACAACCAGCTCAGCCATGCTGCTTTGCAAGGTGGAGCCGCAGTGTCTGAGGTTGTGGGGCTGCACCAGACCCATCAAGCCTGTCCTTCAGCTGCACCAGCATTGCCAGGGGCTGCTGGGGACACTGCACAGCTGATAAGCACCTTGGCCTGTACAAAGCAGCTCCACCAAGCCTGTGCCTCCCATCAGCCCTCAGTGATTAGCTGAGGGTGGATTATTAACTGTTTTCACCTTTCCCTCAGCACAGTGCCACACTGTGCCTAGCACCAGCTCTGCCTCCTGAGCCTTACAGCAGCTGGAACCTTCCAAGGTTCCGACTTGTGCTCTGCCAAGGCCAGTGAGTGTGTAACCACACCCACCAGAGCACCCCCCACACACAAACACATAAAGCTGATATGGGGGGGACAGTCTCAAAAACAGCCACTGAGCCAGCACCTTCCCAGCAGTGCTGCTGGTGCATCCCCATTTGGCCACTTGGGAAAGATCAGGAGGTCCAAGGATGGAGCTCTCCCTCAGACACAAATCCTCGGGCCACAGCTGTCTCTAAAGGGGAAGCAGGCAGGAACCCAGATGCAAGGCTGGGCTCTTCCACAGAGCTGTGCTGTTGTTGTAGGAGCCCTGCCCCACAGCCCTGCACTTGGTGCTGGGAGTTAGCACAGACTTGCTTTGTGGGGCCACAGCTGATTAGGCCTTCCCTGGTCCCTGACCTGGAAGGAAAGCTTTATATGCCAAAAAGTTCCTGTCATTTTTGCAGTCCCATGTAAGAGCAGCTCAGCTTTCTCACAGACTCTTTCTTTCTCCTTAGCACATGCCCCACACCCAGATGCTGTGCATTACATAGCCCTTAGAAGACCTCTGAGCATTACTAGAGAATAATGATACTGCAGGGTCTTTGACCCCATGCTGGTCTCTTACAGTCCTGGAGTGAGGAGGAGCAGAGGAAGGAAGTGGGCACTGATCCACCAGGCCCAGTAAACACAGCCCTGTAAGGTGTGAATTCAGTTCACAGCATGACAGCATATTAATTACCAAGTGCCATGGCCAGCCCATAGAAGAGCACAGCTAACAGTGTTATGAATCAGAAGCTTGACTAGGCCCATATTCAAGCAGTAATCAATTTATTATTTAATATGGCAAAGTATGAGCAATACAGCGCTGGGTACAGTGGGGGAAGTTTTCCCTCCAACTGCACACTGATAATTGAGGATTACAGGTATTTATAGGGGTACTCATCAGTTTTTTTCAGCAGTTTCTATTTCCAATCTTTTACTCATCAGCAATTTTTGTTCAAAATTATTACATCACAATTCTATACACTACTGTGATTTTAATTTCTCAGGACATATCTCAAAGGAGTATCCCCAGATGGTGACGGTCCAGTTTCCAAAAGAAGAAAGATGAATCTCATCTGGTGGGGTCCAGCTCCCCAGATGTGTGTCCACCTTTTAATTGCAGAGACTCCAAATCTCATAACAGTGATGTCCAGCTTCCCTTTGGTCGAAACCATAAATCCTTGAGGTGATGTTCATCTTTCTTTCTCAAACTGTTTTTCTCAGCTTCAATAAGGTGTGAGGTAGGCATATTTCCTTTATATATATCCCAAAGCTACAGTTTCAAGGATACAAATAATATTCTAAAATTATACTTCAAAAGGTTATTATTGCAGAACTCTTTATGGATTAAATGCAAGCAAAAAGCAACATCTATAACACTTTATTCAAATGCTCCTAAATCAACCAGGGTTAATTTGCAAACAAAAGATAGGTTCAAAAGTCTTTTTCCATGCTTTATTTTCCTCAGTTATTATTAGAATTCACAGCTCTCCCATTGTTCGGGTCCACACATTTTGCATTCACAAATACACACATCGCCTGTTTGTGCCTGACACGAAACAAAGCTTTGCATCTCACAGCCAAGAAAATGCACTCCTTGCTCTTCTGACACAGCTCTCTCTGTTCATGATGTGGGACAGCGAGTGCTGATGATGTGCAGGAGCTGATGCAAGGGACAGGGATGAGGATGCAGCAGGCACAGTGCCAAGCTGACAGAGGGATGATCTCTGGCAGTGGCACTGAAGGAGAAGAGTTTGCAGGCAGCACCGAAAATGGCTCTTTGTTTCACCTCTTCTTTCAGTGCTGCTAAGAATGTAGCCTGGAGCAAGCTGGGAACACCAGAGCCTGGAGCCCTTTCCAGGCAGGGCTGCATCAGACACAAACCAGCAGGGGACTGAGGAGCCCCTCGGGTGGCAGTGAGCAACCTCGGGCTCTGCTCACTGCTGCTGGCATTTTCTATTGACCCATCTCCAAGGACTTCTCTTGAGCTCTGTATTTCTAAGGGTTTCCCCCCTTGTTTTTTTTTTGTTGTCTCCTGCACCTTTTTTTCTCCAAATTTTCCTACCCGGTCAGCAGCAGCCCTTGTCCAGAACTGGCTTTAAAATATCAGCAAAGCAGCTAGGAACAACAATGGGTGGAATCCTGCGGCTCAGGAATTCGTATGTCAGAGCCCTGCCTCATGCTTTATGCTTTGTCAGGACCTCCTTCTCTGTGCAAAACAAGGGACTAGTGGAGTCTTTTTGCCAAAGAACTCCTGAGAAGCAAATGTTGTGCTAGGTTTCTCAGGAGTGTATCCGTTAAGTTCATTGCTGGCAAACAGAAAGTAAGGCCAGGGTAGCAGAGCAGCCAGGAGCTGGTCACTCCCTGCAAAGCGCTGGTGTAGGATGTGGGAACACCAGGTTCCAGGATGGGCGAGCAGGGTCAATGTGCTCAAGGTGCTGCCAATGAGGTTTGGGTTCACTTAGAGAGTAGTCAGGGCTGGTGAGCACTGGAAGATCCAGCTGCAGTCCCCATCCATGTCCCTGTCAGTGCTGGCTTTAGGGTGTCTGCAGCCTGGATCCAGAGCGCCCTGGGGTGCTCCTGAGGCTGCCTTTGCACTCAGGGTGAGGATGCCCAGGAGCCCCTGAGGCCGGCAGTGGGGATCAGGGCTGGGGCTTGTGGCCTGGCAGGTGTGGCTCTGGGGGCTGTGACATGCCAGGGCATGGGTCACTGTCACTGCCCTCCACAGCCCTGGCTAGCTCTGTGATGCTCTAGAGACAATGGCAAGAGGGGGGAATTAGCTAGGTTGGGGTTTTGCCTGAGCCAGAACCTCTAGGCCAAATGCCGAGCAGTAGAGACCCCTGGAGGACCGAGTGAAGGAAGCAGAGGAGGCTCTTCTGCGGTGTAAAGGGCAGCAATTTCATCAGGAGAAATAGGGGGAAGGTTCACAGCAGAGAATTCCCAAAGGAACAGATGTTGCACAAACCCCCACCCTCCCTGTGACCGGATTTTTAAAATCTTTCAAAACAGGGGGTGGACACCATACAGTAAACAATAAGTGACTCTTGGGGTGTGGTTTTGAGGGCTACAACAAATCAGAACAAGGGGAGGAGAGAGCGTTGGCATAGGGATTGGATCTTAGGGCAAGGGACAGGGAATTTTCTGGAACAAAGGGTAGGGTTTTGGCTGATGGATGGGGCAAAGGGGCTGGGTTGTCTTGACAGACAGGGAAAAATCTGGTGAGGAGGGAGGGGATTCCTCGAGGGACACTTGGTTAGGAGAGCATAACATAGGGGAGAAGCTAACTGTAATAACTCGGGGAGCACTTGAACATGCCACTATATAACAGAACATTTGGCTCAATAAACTAACACACTGCAACACAGAAATTCAGGCTTTCGGCAGCTGAGAGGTGGCACTGTTAGAACCCGCAGCAGCTGGTGAAAGCCATCTCTATCCTTCAGGTTCTTGCTGTGTGGGAAGGTGTTGCGAGTTGTGGTGGCTGCACTCCCCCTTTGCTGGGAGGATGATCTGTACCAGGGCAGAGCAGAAAGCTGCCATGGTGAGCAGAACATGCTCAGAGCATTACAGTTCAGAGAATGGCACTGCCCCTGAAGGGCAAAAAGCTTGAAAGCATAGAATTCTGTGCAGAACTGTTGCACAGATTTTCTCTTCTAGAACATGCCCATTTTTGTATACTGTAGATGAATACTCTGGGTTTTATAGAATACATGCGGTTTTTTCTTAAGTTTTTTGGGAGAACTCTCAAGTTTATTTCTGTTTGTATTTTACATCCAGCATGCATACATTTTTTTTTTAATTATTATTATTTTTCTTCAGTAAATACTTAGGGAAAAATACCTAAGCATTTTTTAATCCTTTGGGATACTGTGATTAATATTCTTAGAAAGAAAACCTTGTTGAACAAGTGTGAAAACACAGAGAGAGGGAAAACAGTATAAAAGTCTTTTAGAACAGGGCATGTAATAAGGACTGCAGAACTGAGTAATTCCTCCAAGGGCAGAATTAGCAAGATATATCCCCAAGAGTAACTGCCAAGATACTTCCTTAAATCAAGGGAAATGTGACCTGCAGCCATATGAAGCACAGCCAAAGAAAATGAAAACCTTTGGAAAAGAGGGAATTTTGCCAGTGACATCAGTCTGTCTGGATAACTGAGGGATGCCCATCAATATTGCACTACATTCCTCAATATTTGAAATGTCTTTTCTCCCAATTTCTGCAAAATGAATAAGCTGCAGTTGTTTACCATTAACTTAAGCTCTTAGGGGAATTACCAAGCACCATGTATGTTTTTCTGTAGCTGAGCAGGACTTGAGTTTCCCAAATCTTCTGCAAAGCAGAAGGGAATCACACAGTTACTTGTGCTAATGTTAATGAAGGATTTAATGAAAGCAGGTGAATGAGAGCATTGCATTGTAAAACCACATGCAAGAAAACAGGAGTCCACTTAGAATAAAACATAGAAGGCTAGCATAACATCAGAACAGGATAAAATGAAATTGCTAGACAGGAACTGATGCATCAGAAATTAGGTGTATCATTTCTGATACATCTGCATGCATTTGCAAGCTAAAACAGAAAAGGAAGGGCAGAGATAACAAGGAACGAAGATTTTAAAATTGCACTGTGCAGAAGAGACACACAAACCACCAGTGTGAACACAGCTGGGAGATTCAGCTTGGAGATGGATTAGAGTGGAATCCATTCACTGAAGGTCTCTGGTGCACATGAGTGCAAAGACTGAGGAAAAAAGGAGAAAAGTTTAATTTCTGAAAGCTATTTAGATTCCTGGAAGCATTGTCTAGAGATCTAAAAATCTAAAGCCTCAGAGAATCTGAACCTAAACCATCCCCAAATGGATTGATCAGGTATGATGTGCACATCTCTGCTGTTTTCAGAGTCAATGAAATTGACAATGAGTGTCTGGACATTAGAAATGCCCACCCAGATTTTATCTCTATTACTTTAAGAACACCTTAATAAGGCACTTCAGGAACTGAACACTGACATTCTCACCCTGCTCTATTTACTTTACATTTAAATACAGGCTGGTAGAAGGAGAAATCGGGCTTTAATTTCTCCCCAAATTACCTGTTGCACTTTCAGGTTTGGAGTAGATGTAAAATTCAGCTAATCACTCTCTCTATGCATGAATATTCCACTAGTGAACTGACATACAGAACATCCTTTTTCTCTTTTGTACCTTCCTAAATGGTGCCCAATGAACAGAACACTCGCATAAATCTCACAGAAAATCACCAAAATTGCTGAAATTAACACTCAATTCCCTGATAAAAGCTTCTGAGAAAAGGCTTGAGAGAATCACTGAACAAACTGAAACTTGGCAGAGAAACACACATTTCAGCACTGATCAAGGGGAAAGAAAAAGAAATGCTGTAAAAATTCCAGGTGGAAGTTAAGGAGAAACACAGGAAGCACAGAAAGAACAAGGCCCTGTCTGATGACCTGTGCAAAGTAACTTTGTGCCCCAGCACTGTTAGAGGACATTCCCTGTCATTGGTGCAAGCAGCTGGAGACATAAATGCTGATGGATTTGGGGGCCACAGTCTTGATAAGTGCAGAGATGGTTCAATAACCTGACATGAGGGAGTTCCCCCAGAGCAACTGGGATGCCAGAAAGAAGTGAACAGCCCACCACAGCCCGACCCGCTCGGCTGCTTTTCCTTCTGACCCCCCTGGGGAGGCTCTGACATTTCCTCTTCCCTGATGGAAGTGCAGCTGCTGCCAAGGGAAACGTCCCCACACTCACTCAGTGTTCCCTGTGCTTGCCAGATGTCCCATCTGCTGTCCCTGCCCAGGAGAGCTGCTCTGCTCGGGAGGAGGAGCCCGAGCGAGAGCCTGGGAACATCAGCGGCTGCAATCCCTCCTGACCTAGCGCTGTTCATGGATGTGTAGTTAGATTTGGATAGTTACAGGTATAGGGATATTTACATACACTGACTGATATTTGTATAGGGATAGTATGTGTGTATATTGTTATATTGATGCGTGTATATTCATCTGTTTACATACTTGTACAGCTCTGTAGCTGTGCATTTCTATTGCTGGGGTTGTATGGATTTTTTTATTGGTCCATTGACATTTGTGTATTTATAGACAGGTTTGTTATATTTGTATTATATTGTCATGTTACATGTCATGAAATATGTAATGCATGTTTACATCTCTGTATTGTTATGCCTATATATGTATTTACTTCTATTTATTATGTATGGAGTTGTATAGTTCTAAAATTCTATTTATTTAGTTCTGGATCTGAGATTCTTTGGAAAGGGATATTGATGTTTCTGTATTTGTATATGGGCTGTATTGTTGTAGTAATATGTAATAAATTTAATTGTTAAACTTCAATTCAGTAACTTCAATATTTGTGTACAGTGAGTTGTTGCAGAGGGTTGCAATAAAGTAATTTTTTTTCCACTGAAGTTTATATGTGTATATATTTACATAGCACAATTCTCAGAATAAATTAGATTTTGATCATAAATTGATATTTCTGTGTTTCTATATTGGTGACACAGGTGGTGTAATTTATAATAAATTTCATTTTTAAACATAAGTTAATGTTTGTGTATTTGTACATTAGTAGTGCGGGTGTAACTGTCTGCAATAAATGCAATGTTTCAACGAAAGTAAGTGTAGATTTGTGCTACCCAAAGCCATGGGCAGATGTAAATGCTGGAGGATTTTGGCCATGCCAATCTCTGGCCATGCCCAGCACATGCCCCACCTGCACTCAGGCTGGGCAGGGGAAGCGCAGATTTGGGCTGGCAGCAGAGCCCCCCGTTGGCTCAGAACTCGCTGCAGAGGCTGCTGAGAAAACTCCGGGGCTCCATGAGCACAGAATCCAAGCAGGAGCCACCCGGGGAGGACAAATCCCTCATCCCACGGGCAGCTCTTTAGAAAAGTGCTCCAAGTGTCCCCCTGAAGCTCATCCCAGAGAGCAGAAGCCAGCAGGGATCCTGAGCCAGCTCTGCTGCCTTTGGCAGCACTTTGGCAAATGAGCTGCAGCAAGGGGGAGGCAGCAGCGACTGTGACTGCTGCAGGCTGGGGATGAAGGAAGGGCCATGGACACAAGTGCTGAGATGCCCCAAAATCCAGAGGGAGGCTGGAGAGCTGGGAATCAACTTGGCATTTCAGTGCCAAGCTCTCACAGGCACTGAAATGATGGAATCCCTTTGTGTGAAGTTACCTGGAAGAACTGACAGGGAGTTGCTGGTAGGATCAGCAGTAGCAGAAAGCAAAAATGTACAAACACTAGAAGATCATCTAATATCCCCCACAAGCAATGGCTTCAAAAATGATCTCATGTATATATTATATTATGTTATATTATATTATGTTATGTTATTATTATATTAATCAAAATATATAATATATAATATGCATGAAATTTAATGCACATGTATTTTTGGACAATTTTATTTTTTGATATATATTTTCATTTAAGATGTATATTTGAAATAGTCTTTCAGCTTGGGATAGTGAAGATTTACAACAGTGCAAAACCATCTGCCCACAGAGCAGTCAGCCCCCGGGTGCGTGCATGCACACCCACCCACTGTGCTTGCTCTTCTCAGCATCTCGAGGCTGCTGTTTGCACAGAATTGGGATGAATTTAACTCAACAGAGCCACGAGTGAGGTTTCCAGCTTGTCATGAACACTCATGTGGCAATGAACAACAGAGAGCTCTCAAATCCCATTATCACATGTCGCTTCATTCCTGCTGGGCACTGCGGAACTCTTAAAAGACACAGAAAAGGGGTGGAAAACATTGGCATCATGCTACTGCTGGTATCCTCCTGGAGGAAAATCTGTCGGGTTTCTTAAGGTGGCAGCTTTCCAAAACCTAGGAATACTGCTCAGTAGTGGTAGCCCAATTGTGAATGGTTTTCTTGACTTGGCAAAGCTGGGGTGTTAACAATGGACTCTGTCCTTGGTCCAAATCACCTGCCCTCACCTGCAGACAAAAGCACCACCAGCAGCAGCAGCTACATCTGTCAGTTTTCTCAAAAAGCTGTGTTAAATTTGGGAGAGGAAAGGAAAACATGACAGACACTGTGGATTAATGACAAGACTCTGAGGAGCAGTTCCAAAGCAAAGGGCAGCAGCTTCTCTCTGGGGCACTCCTTGTGCCCCAAGGCAGCCGGGCTGCCCTGGCTGCCCAGGACCCTGCGCCCCGCGGGCTCTGCAGAGCTGCACAGCGGGGAGGCAGCTTCGGGCACCTCAGCCCCTGGGCAGGAGGGGCTGCTTGCTCTGCAGGGCTGCCTGTGGGCAAAAGCAGGGTGCTGGCCTTCTGCTCTTGGCCCCAGCCTGGCCTTGCAGGGCTAATGCTGTTCCCTGTCTCAAATGTGCTAAAGACAGACTTGTTTGTTTCCAGCTCTGCACAGGTGTGATTTGCACCACAAAATACTGAAGGACTAAGGCCTGAACAACAGACCCTGACTGAAGCCTCAACAACAGGACCTGAGCCAAAGCTGCTCTCTAGATGACCTTTCCAACCCCATGTTCTATGTATCTGCTCCTTAACCAAGTGTTATTATCTAAAGGATTGTTGCATCCATTCACTGGTGAAACACGTCTTCACCTTTCTGCATGAGGAAAATGGACAAGGCCACACCTGGCCTTGGTTCCTCCTTGAGCCCTGGCCAGGCTCGGGGAGAAAACCAAGAGGAGAATGACACCAGCTGTGCCCCCAGCAGAAGCTCTGGCACATGGCTCGTCCAGCACGGTCAGAGCCGGGCTACTCTCACAGTGCACTCGAAGCCTCGTGGCCGCCAAAGGTGGAGGCACCGCAGGATTTCCCGGTTCCCGGCCGTGGCTCTGCAGGGCTGGGCTGGGACAGCTTCCCCCAGCTGATGTGCAGCTCTGGATGAAGGGGAAACCATTGGGCTACCTGGTGATGGATCTTCCTTAATCACCAGAGGCACCCTTTTGTAATAATGCTGAGGTGCATTGCTTAGATTATCCTTTCCTGACTCTTTTCTGCACTTTTGCATTACAGTAAATTACACTGTTCCTTCAGCTGGTGTCTGTGTCTGCATCTCTGACCCTCCCCACCATCAAAAAAAACACACAGCCAGTTTAGCACGTGACCTGCCTCTCTGCCAGCCCATCTCTTGGCAAACACCTCTGGTGGCCATCTCCACAAATGAAATTCCTACTTTGCAACTTCCTTTTCTGCAGGCAGGTGAGAAAAGGAGCCACTCCCAGTTCTGGACACCTCCAGAAACAGCTACTTTCAGCAGTCACAACCCTGAAATATCAACCTCCTTCCTTAACCTGCCACTGGGAGCTCCCACCAAGAGGCCTTTTGTCCAAGGATACCCACAGAAGAGCTGGAGAAGGGAGCAGTTTGAAACACAACTGCTTCAGAGTTTAAACCTGCCTTTACCAAATGAGCACACACCAACCTGTCCCAAAGGGAAAGCAGGCAGGAGAGAGAAGCTCCTCTCCCACAACCGCAAACTCTGTGCTTCCTTCTGTTCCAGCTGGAGAGTGGAGGTCATGGGCTGCGCCTCACTTTGGGAAGGAGCCCTGGGAATTGGCCTGATCTGGGAGGGCAGCAAAAGGAATTCCACAAAAAGTAGGAAAAGATTCTCTGGAAGGAATAGATGATGACAACATTTCTGCAGAAAAGCAAAAAAAGAATAATTGAAGCATTTCATGAAGTGCCCAGACTGAAATTTGTTTGCCTATACGACAACCCCAAAGTCTCTGTGGTGTGTCAGCAAGCTCAGGAATGAACCTGCAAGGCTTGGATAAACATCATTGGTGTCCATCTCCCAGAGCATCAGCAGCTTCCAAACAAGATTTCAAGACTAAGGGACAAAGCTTCCCCCCTTCAGCTCTCCACAGCAGCTCTAGGGAGTCTCTCCCCACTGCAAGATCTCCTTTGTCAGTCTACAGTGGCAAGAGTTGGCTGCAGGAGACATTTGCATGGGAACCCTCCCCAGATGGGGGGAAGAAAAAGAAGAGGTGATTCCTGAGGAAAGAAAAAGGCAACGCCCTTTGGGAAGACACCAATGTGACTTTGCTACAACTCTAGGCCCGAAATCCCCTGAAGAAAGCACCATCCATCCATGGGGCAGCACTTTGGCTTTGATATCAATGCTGACAAAATTGCTGCCCATTCCTGCTGCCGTAGCTGACTCCAATTCATGAGCAATGTGCCAACTCTGCCAAAGACAGGCAGACACAGTGAGATAAAACCAGCTAGTCTGCTGAAAAGGAGTCCAAAGGAATGCTTTCTAACGCCCCCTTTTCATCTTTTCCGCAGCCAAGACAGAGCAATGTCCTTCCTCTCTGTCCCCGATGGTGACCCAGGCATGGGATGCAGCGTGGGGACAGAGCCTGTCACTGCTCCCAGTGCCCTGCCCTGCCCTTCCGTGCCTGCCTTGCCCTTCCCTGTCCTGCTGGATCCTGCTGTGCCGTGCCGAGCCGAGCCTGGCCAGCAGTCACGCATTTCGGGAATGACCCTCCCCTGTGCCGCCCGCTGGCGTAATGAACACACCACTTTCTGACTTTGACTAGTTAGAGAGTCTTTGTCCCTGATTTTCAGTTTTAACAATTCAGGGAGCTTTTGTTTCCCCTGAGAGAAGTACAGTTGCTGCCAAGGGAAACACACCCAAAGACCAATAGTGACCCAGCCTTCCCTTTGCTTCCCTTTTCCTTCCCTCACTGCTACACAGCGCTCTCATACCAGGACCTCAGTGCTGCCTCACCTGAGGATTTAGAGCTGCCTCCATGCCCTTCCAGGCTAAGTGAAGGTGCTCAGGACTCTGAGGTTTTCCTGGCTTCTTGGGAGAAGGTGTTTGCTTCATCTGGACTTCTTGGGGTTTCCTCGGAGGAGCCAGGCACAGGCAAATTTCATCCCCACTGTGAGCTCTTCATTCTGCTTGTTCCCATGAAGCTTAAATGCCAACCTGAGCTCATCGTTCCTCTGGTTCCCGTAGACCATCACAACTCTTCCATGGCCTCTCCAGAGAGGAGCAGCTGCACATCTTCAGAGCAGCAGTTGCCAGCCCGCATCCCATCAGGGAGGGAAAGAGTTTCCACCCTTGCTTTCCAAGCAGGTCCTGGTTAATGACCCTTTAAAATGTTTTCCTGCCATGCTCTATCATGGGTAGATCTCAAGTGAGAATCAGGTAGAAAGGGTCAAGTCACCTAGGAAGGGGGACCTTGAAAACAGAAAGATTCTCTGCCTGCTTTTCCTGTCCTTGCTGCAGATTTGGATGGTGTTCTGGGCATTTTGCAGACAGCCTCTCTGTAGGGGTACAAGGGCAAGGTGGAAGATATTGCCTAACAAGTGGTCAGTGTTAGGTGCACTCTCCTCTTTCTTTGAATGACGCCAAACTAGGACTCTGATAGGATATTGCAGATGTTTAAGACTGCCTGCCCTGCAAATCAAGCCGTGCCATTTGACGCTGGCAGGGGCTATGTAGAAATCACGAACGGGCCGGGGCTGCTGAGGAACGCGCCTTGAGCAGTTTTATTTCCCAGCATCAGTCTCATTACATGGGTATGACAATGGGAAGATGCCACCAGCTCACATCCCAGGCAGCAGACAAAGAACTTAATGTTACAACTTACTTTATAATTTTTTTGATCAAATCACACAAAGCAAAAGCTTATTGACAGTAGTTCTAGCCAATCACTATAAGCACATGTTCCTTTGGTTAAAACAATGCTTGCTTATTTCGAATAAAATACCTACGTGTAAGCCTTAAAACACAACACACTGAGCTCCATTATTAAGCTTCAACCTTCCTAATATCTTGCTAGATAAACTTTTCTGTAGCTTAGAGAGTTATTCTAGACCAGCGTTAATACACAGACCATTGTTCTATTTGTCCTTGCTTTTCTACAGTTTAAATAATTTTTCTGCTGACCTATCTCATGGCTGCTGCTTGGCTCTAATCACAGTTCTACTGTATCTGAGACCTGCCTATTTCAGCTTTCCCAAAACCCTCTAATTTTGTGGATTCCCACAGAGGACTCAGTGTCAGAGCCTCTGGAGAAGCGTGGAGGGCAGGGCTCAGGCAGGTTGTGCCAGTGCAGGATTTGAAATCAAGGCACCAGGAAGCACCAAGCCTGCAGAGAGGAACTCAACCGTTCTCATCTCCCTCACTGCCAGAGGCAGGCTCAGAGCAGCCATCTCACCCCTCTCTAAACCAGTGGGGGCTCTGTCCTTACCAGGCTCCTCGGGCTCCTGGGAATTGTTCCCACAGCTCTCGGTGCCAGGCAAAGCTCCCTCTGCTGCAGCTCTGTCCACAGGCTCCCCTCCTGAGGACTCAGGGGCAACATTAATATTCCCCTTGAAAGAGAAACAGAAAGGAAGAAACCCTTCTCACCACTTACACAAAACACCTGGTCCAACAACTCCATGGCTCACACACTTAATCCCTTGTTCCTAACAAGAACTCTGGGCCCCAAAGCCCTTCAACAGTCAGAAAAATTTGACTTCTCAAACACAGTCCAAAAGCTGTCAAAGCTGACAGTGACAGTGTGGAACATGGGGGTGACACTGAACACATGGAATGGCTGCTAAGGAAATCAATTGCTGCTCTGTTCTGTAAGGCTGCATGTCTGACAGCACTAACATCAGTCATCATGTCACTAATTGCAATGGAAGTAGCACTGTCTTCTATCTTCAGCCACACCCCAATCGGTGTAATGGTTTCAATGCCTCGCCCTAGGCAAGTTGATGTAGAAATAAATTCGATGTACCTCATTTTGCAGGGCCCTAGGGTCTGAAATTGCTATTATAGTTTTCTTTATAATGATGGGCACATCTTTTTTCTCTCTGTTTTCTCTTGATGGCTTTTTTAACGATAGGTACTATCACAGTGAGTTGTCTGATGCTACATGGGCCACCTTTAATTTTTTGAGGGAATGTCCTGCCAGGCTCTATCTCCACAAATGAGCCAATATTCTGTTGCTCATTGTCATGGGGACTCATCTAGGTCATCTACTCGTCAGCAGTTTCACCCTTAGGGGGCACTGGGGTAGTACAATTGCACCACAAATTTGAGTATCTGTCCTCAGGATGATGGGGAGTAACATTTAACTGTGGATCTCGCTGGTACTGAAACTCAGCACAAAATTCCATCACCAGTGAACCAAGAATTTGAATTCTTGAGGTTCAGAAGGTGCTTTAAGAAGATCAGGGGCCCAGTGATGCCAGCTGGTTATGGGATTGGTCTCGTTGGCAGCCTCACACCAATATTTGTCACCATTGGGTATTGGCTACTCCTTGGCTGGCACAGGCACACCGACCAAACACGTTGCAAAGGGTTTGTCTGGGCTCAAATTGGTCAAACACATGGTGCCTGAGCCTGCTGACTTGGCTAAAGCAAGGCAAACATTCATTTTTGGTTGATCTACAGGCATGTATGCACAGCAAAAGCAAGCAAGAAAAACCAACAAGTGCCAGTATATCATTTGATCAAACTCCATGTTCCTGTTCAGCTGTTTTTTTGCAGAAGCTTCCCCATCTATTTCAGTTCTCAAGCAAATCTTTTAGCACTTGGTCAGGGACTGGCCAACTATAGGGCACTAAACTGTCCCTCTAACCTTCAATTTTTACAAATTTGGCTATCTTAGAATTCTTTTGAACACAATGGACACCACGCTTTTGATGAAGGAGATCTATGATACAAACCATTTTCACAGTCCAAAAATGAACATCAAACTCAAGATTTGTAGCTTTCACAGGCTGAACAGGGAACGTCTGGCATGAACCGTCGCTTCTCCGTGCAGCTCACGTCTGCGTGATCATTTCCCTGCTGGTGGAATTGTCGGTGTGCTCCTGTGTATGAGACGGTTTCACGTCCTTCGCGGGGACCCAGTTAAGTCTGGCACCTGTGCAAATACAAGCCTACCCTTTGCCCCAAGTGATTAGTGAAAATGATCCTTCAATTTGTCCTAACTCAAGGTTTCTGATCAAAACTGAAGGATTTTCTTTCAATTTTTCCTGTGTGCTGTTTGAAAAGTGCCTCAAAATTAGAGGAATAGGTCCTGCAAATGAGCTATTCAAAACATAAAGACATCTAAAGCTTTGCTCAAACTTATCAGAGGTGTTGCTTGGGCCACTTCCCCTTTTGTTGACCTAGAATGGGTTTTCGAGTGTGGTGCATCCTTTCAACAATTGCCTGACCTGTATGGGAATATGGAATTCCAAAAGTGTGGCAAACGCTACAGTCCATCAAAAATGTGGCCAATTTCTGAGCTGTGTATATGGGACCATTTGTTGTTTTTCATCTCGTGGGGGATCAGTTTGGCGAGCTCTGGGCCCAGTGACACTGACAAGGACAAAAGCAAAAGACGAGAGGCGCTCTCTCTTCCCAGGACCAAAGTCCCACAGCTTTAATGGAGAACAGCTCCAGGAGAGAAAGGGAGTGTCCAGGAGAGGAAAGAGGATGTCCAGTGGAGGAAAGAGAACGTCCACCTAATGGCAGGAGACTTTAAACCCTCGGGGAAGGGGGTGGTAGAAAGGAACTACCATAGTTCAACATAATAAATCACCACACTGTAGTTTTCTGCATAAATTGCTGCACTTGTTGAAAACAAAATCCTAAAATCTCCCCAAACACAACCGTGCAGTCCCAAATGACCACAGTGTGGGAGAAAAACCACTCAACCCCCTTGTATACCCAAGCACCAGGTGTCACAGGGAGCACCAACCCCTGCAACTAGAAAGTCCACACACACAGGCTCACTGGGAAAGGAGTATCTCTTTACGAGGGGACAGAGTGCTCACTTTTCTCAACACAACACACATCATAAATCACAACAGATCCATCCACATCATCTTCCTCAAACATTCACACACTGAAAACACAACCACAATTACAACACACAGGAAAGAATGCAGCAATAAAACAGGATTTGCTCAGTTCACCCCCAGAATTGCTAGCAGGTCCTTATTGACACAGCAAATCCTTTCTGCCAGCAGCCAGACCCAAACCCAAACTGTACAGGCGTGCATTGTGCACAGGACATCTCTGTGTGACTTATGAACAGCCCTTCCCCTGCATACACCTTACGGGTTACTTTATACAGAGTTAAACGTTCCCTTTCTCCACAGTCCCAGCAGTCTTGTCTGTTCCCCACAAGGAACAGCCGAGAGCGGAGGTGCCTCCAGGAAAGGAATGTCCTGGCAGCACCCAGAGACGTCCAGAGCCCGGCTGTTCTCACTGGAGCAGAGAAGCGTTCCTGCCGCGGTCACCAAATGAGGTGTGGAATAGAACTCACCACAGTTAAAGGTAGAAGGTGGTGTGTTTATTACAGCCAGGCACAGGAGGAGTTGTCTCCTAAAGACATGCGTGAAGAATCACTGGCTCTCTCTCTCATCTCTACTCATCTAAAATATCTTACACATTCATATAATTCCCAAAAAACCTAACACATATTCATTAGATAACACTGCCTACCCTCCTTTGAATTAAAATGTATTATAATTGAGTCCAAAGTTCCTTCACATTTCTGCAGTCTTTCACTTCAAATGGGTCGGTGGGTTTCAAAGTGGGGAATGGTCTCCTTCTGATGAAGGCCAAGACGTCTTCCTCAATTTGACCTCTTTCCTTATGACCTGTTGGCAGGCTTTCGCACCCCTTGGCTATAGCTGAAGTTTCGGGGCCCAGGTGCAGGCTACGGTCCTCTTCTTTGTCACAAAGAAATCCGCATCCCATCCTGCTTCTTTAAACATAGTAAAGACAGGCAAGTGATATATTACCCTAGCCTTAACTACCTTACCTGCAAAAAATTAACTATCCCTTATTATTTCTACTCTTCTTCCTATACTCTTTCCCCCTAACTAAATCTTGCTAAAATTTTAACTCTTCCAGTTCTTTTAAATCCTGGATTCATTGGCCTCATCTCACATGCCAGCCATGTGTGAGCCGATGCTATAACTGGGAAATTCCACTCCTGAGCAGGAGATACAAGGCCTGGTTCTGAGCTGGAAGGGTGAGAAGGATGACATGCACAGCGTTTTGATCCAGGGGATGTCCTGAAAGTGCACTGCCTACCTGCCCCTGCTGCCAAGCACCACGCTCCATCTCCTTCTCCTGCTCAGCAGATTTTTAGGAATCCAGTGGTTGCTGTGTATTATTTCCTATTGCAACAAATAGAATGAATTTTCTTTTCAAGCCCCGTTTTGTCCCGGGTTATTTTGTGCATGGGTCTCCTCCTGAACCTGTGACAAAGGCCAGCAGGGACCTACAGGACACTCCTATACTCATGTCAGTAAATATGTCAGATAATTAAAGCACTCAGAAGTGCTTTAATTATCAATAAGGCAAAAGGTATCAATGAGTTAATAAAAAAATTTGGGGGAATATTTAGCCTGTGAGTTTCAGCAAAGTATTGAATATGTCTTAGATCCATGGATACAAAGTAGTAAGTGAGATTGCTGGGTGTGCACGTGTTAGGGATGTGATTCCCTACACACCCAGTGCTGAGATCAAGGATTGCCTCTCTTCTAACCCTGAGCTGGCAGCAGGGATCAGGCTCTGCTTGGTAACTTTCATTTTGAAGACTTCTGTTGAGCAGGTAAGAATGGTCGAAATGAAATCTTGTCCAGCTGTTTCCCTTTGGTTTACCTGTTTGAGGGTTAAAATTCTGTGCTGCAGGTGTCCTGGGTGTGTGCAGAGCAGTGCAGCCCCAGAAACCCCTTGGCTTGCCCACAAGTTGTCATGCCTTGTTGCCAGGTGTGCCCAGCTGTGGCAGGAGAAGGAGCCCACAGCACAGTGGGCACCGTGCCCTGCCCAGCTCCCCGCTCCTGCCTTGGCTTCCCCTGGCACACAGAAGCCTCTGGAAATCAGCACTGCCAGTGGCGTTCCCAGCTTGGAGCAGCTGCTGCTGGCGGGCAGATGCTGCCAGTTCGACTGCTGCCAAAGGGGAAGAAAGGCAGAGATGTACCCGCACCGGAGCCCTGGGCATGTCCAACTAAGGTGCAAATATGTGGGGAGATTTGTTAGGAAGCATTTCAGCTGTGATGCCAACAGTGGCTTCTCTCCTGGTTCTGTGTATTCTAGACAAGTAATGCAATGGTTGGCTCTGACAATTAAGAAGCAGATGTTATGTGGATGTTCAAATGTGTAGCCATGGTATTGTAATATATCCTCCCATAGTCCTCTTTCCCGTCCCCCTTGTAACAGCCTTGGTAGTCAGGGCATTTTGGGAGGGCTGGCTTGTGACCAGCAGGCAGGGTGTAACAACACCTGACCTCCAGTCAGGATGCAAGAAAGTAATCTCTACCAATGGACAGCAGAGAAAGAGTTGACTGACAAAACTTTTGGAGGGGCTATGGGTATAAAAGGCAGAGCATCGTTTTTGTAGATGAGCACATGGCTGCTGGTCACAGAGACTCTCAATGCTGCAATTTTTCCTTATTCAGTCCTTTGTTAAGGTTTAGTAAACCTTTAAAATGTTAAAAGTGAGAGTCATTTCTCACATGTGCAATGCTGTGGGCCATTTTCTTGGTCTGGTTTCCTTTGCTTGTGTTCCATCTGAGTGCTCAGCTGGGGTACAGGCAGTAGGTGCTTGGGGCACCCTTGGTAATCCTCTTGGATCCCTGAACAACAGGGTTTGGCCCATGAAGGGAGTTTGTGCTGCTTTGTGACAGAGAAGAACTTCCCAGGCTCTTTTGTGTTTGCTGTAGGGAAGGTTGATGATTGCTTTGCATAAATTCACAGACTAACATGCTTTGTGATGCTTTGCTTTGTCATACTTTACTTTGTGATATCAGGGCATGGTTGCCGTATTTTCATGGTGACATCAGAAGGTTGCCTTGGTGCACGGAAGGTCTCAGTGCCAGAGCAGCCCTAGGGCTTGCTGAGATCAGGCGCATCTTCCTGATTGTGGCCTTTGTCAGCGTGTAGCTGCACTCTGACAGGAGTCTTGGTTTTTGTAGTGTTGGAGTAGACTTGAACAACAGTGCTACAATGATTGAGCAACTCGCTGCTGCAGTTTGCACTGTGTATGGCACTGTTTATTCTGCCTATTTCATTACCAGCCTGGCAAGTAAGTAGAGGTTTCAACTCTGTTTAGATTAGGGTGTAACCTAACCTGGCTTTTGTATGTCTTCCTGTTCTTTCTTGGTGGCTGAGTTTCTGATTTTGAAACAGAAAGAGCATTAGGATGCCACTGGTTTGGTAAAGCTCCTGTCAAGAGGTTCAGCTAAAAGGGGGTGTCTGTAGCCACAGGGGCAGCATTTGCAGGGGAACCTGCAGGGCTTCCGTTCCCTCCACGGGAGAGTCTGTGGCAGCAGAGTCTGTCATTTCCTCAGTTTGCTGCGACAAGCAGGACAACTTACAAAATGCAGACTGGGAGGCCTTCTCAGAAGGCCTTCTAAAGACTTTGTAGTTCTCTCCAGAACTCAGGGAAAGCTTCTTTTATTCCAAATTTTGTAATGAAAGGATTTGACTGTCCGTTTTTACCCTTGGCTGAGTGCTAAAAGAGTGATTCCCTTTGCAGTGAAGTGCAAACACCAAAGCAGTGAGTGTCTGCTCCTGAGCCTGGAGCTGCTGCTGTGCTGTTTCACAATAGAACTGCCAAGGCTCAGGGGGATTTGGGGCAAGCTTTTCTGGGTGACTGTTTTCAGCAACTTAATGGGAATTAGTGCATGCAACTTCTTTTTTTTTTTGAAAAAAGTACCTGAAAGACAAGAGAACAAAAGCTGCTTTATCTGTTGGACAGAACAGAATAGAAGCATTGAGTGTTAAAGAACAATTTGCATTTTCTTGATCATATTTGTATTCATTTACTGGCTAAACAGGCTGAAGTGTAGGCACAACCAAGATTATTGTCCTGATCTCTTGCTGGCTGTGTGAAAGAACTATGTCACGTGGAGGGATGTTGATCAAGAAAAATACTCTCTGTTTGGGTTGACTTCTTCTCTTCTGTGAGATTCAGCAGCCCAGGCAGTTTTCTCACAGCACTTGTTTATTTTCCCTTGCCCACTCCAGGTCACCTGAAGCGTGTATTCAAAGGTGCTGATCCTGAGGTGAGTGAGAAAGGAACATTTCATGTTCCTGGTGCTTAAGAATTGTAGAGCAAGCTGTGAGCTTGGCCTGTGGCAGTAGAGTGTAGAGGGCCAGCTAGGAAGGCTGAAAGAAAATCCATTTCCATGTCTGCAGCAGCAATAACAAAGGCATCTCTGGCTATTTCCTAATTTTCCATTTCAGAACTTTCAAGGAATGAAAAGCTCATTTTGCAGAGAGAATGTTGCTTCTCGATAGTAGCCAGGGCGTAATGTCTAATTCAGAACTATTAGCAATTCTGTTGAATTAGCCCATTTAAATTTAGCCACAGTGACTTAGAATCCCATTGTTATCAAAGTTTCTGATTTGTCCTTAGTAGAGCTGGTTGTAGAAATAGAGCTGAATAGAATAAAGTGCTGAATAGAAATAAGGTTATAAATTATAGGTAACTTTCTGTCCCCCACACTGCTGTCTGTCCAGAGATCACAGAACCAACAGCAGTCTCTCCTCTGGCCCCCTCTGCTCATGGAGAGGAGGCCGAAGAGGAGGCAAATGAGGTTGATGAGCACCAGCCTCCATCAGTGCTCACACCACAGCCTGAACATTCTGAGCCAGTAAGTGCCAGCTGTGTGTGCTGCTGTCTTTAGTGCAGGGCAGAGCTGCAAGTTTCTGACCAGCCAGCACTTTACTGCTGCTAGCAGGGCTGAGGATGCTGAGTGCTGGAGTCCTGCCAGGACCCAGTGATTGCCCCCAGCCTGTGACAGCTGGACAATGGGCTTTGGTCTGTCATGTTTAGGCACCAGCTTCCTGGCATTTTGATAGGGGCCAGCCTGAAGCACGAAGGCTCCCTGTTCCCAGAGCAGGGAGCATGTCACAGACACTCTGCTCAGCCTTGTTGGATACACAGGGGACACTGTGGCTTGGAGAGACCTGTCCCCCTGCTCAGACTGGCCAAGTTGCTGCAGGCACTAAAAAATGTTGATCTGACCACACAAGTTCTTTGCAGTACTTTGTCCCCACAAACTTCTTGGGTGTGCTTACTTGGGAGTATTTCAGAGACACACTGGGGATGTAGAGTTGCTGCTTGAAGTCAGGGATTTTGGTGCCTTTGTTGCCAGGTTGCTCTTTTGCCCCTTCAGGCAGAGCAGCTGGTAGCAGAGCAGATAGGTGCTCTGAGTCTGCCTGTTTCTTGGTCGTTGATAAGCTGCAAGGAGATGACTGTGTTGTCCATGAAGCTGTGGGGGGCCATTCTTGTCTAGTGTGGCAAAAGAAACAAAGTGAGTAGTTCTGAATACTTCTTCTGAGGCAAAAACCAGACGCTGACTTTGTCTGTTGATACTTTCTATTGTGTAGTCTGCTTTGAAAACTGTATTGGAGCCCAGAATGGGAGCAAAGCTGCAAGTCCTTGACTGCTTTCTTGTAATGCTAAACCCAGGGTGTACACCTTGCAATGGTGCTTGCTGGATCTGAAGTGCAGTGGGCACCTTTGTGTCTGGGGAGCTGCGTGGGCCAAAAGGACGCAGGGCTGGCGGCCTTGAGCAGCTGAAGATGAGGCAGCATGGGGCCAGGGGGCCAAGAAGGCCAAGGGCACGGTGGCTGTGCCAGCAGCAGTGGGGCAGCAGGAGCAGGGCAGTGAGCGTGGCCTGTGCTGGGCAGCGCTGTGGCCACAGCTGGAGTGCTGTGTGCAGCTGTGGGCCCTGGGAAGCAGAAAGTCATGGAGGGGCTGCAGCGCGTGCACAGAAGGACAGGGGAGCTGGGCAAGGGGGGGCAGCACAAGGCCAGGGAGGAGGTGCTGAGGGAGCTTTAGCCTGGACAATGGGGGCTCCTGAGGGACCTTCAGGCAGACTTCCATAGATCCCTGCCTTAGACCCATAGAGCCAATGCTCAGCACAAGGGGTGTTTCAGTGCCAAACATTCCTTCACTGCATCCAAGTGCTTTAGACACTGGAGTAGGTAACACTTTCATATTTTGTTTGTTTGTTTGCTAGAAGGGGAAGCCTTTTGTAATTTCTCCTTCTGCAGGGAGCAAGGGAGCTTTTTCTCAGTTTTCCTGCCCTTTTCCAGCACTGGCAGAAACACATCACTTTCAGGGTAACGGCTCCCATGTCTTTTGGCAGCCCAGGGAATCAGTGTGTATTGTGTTTGGGAATTGAGCAGGAAATCAATGCCCTTGCATTCCAGCTGCTCCTCAGAGATCACAGGAGCTGGGAGGGGCTGGGCTGCATTTCTGATTCCAGCCACTTCAGCACCACCAGTGTGATCGAGTCCAAGAGAGGAACTTGCCCGAGCACAGATGCACAAAGAGTGCAGTTCCCAGTGCAATGCTCTGGGTCTGGTTGCATTCCATAAGGACCCACATGCTCCAGATTCCCCAAGAGTGCGGGTGTACTGAAGCAACAGGAGAGCAATCTCAGGATTGTAGCTGAGTGGGGCACTGGCTACCAAGTTCTGATGTGTGTAGCAACAGAGAGGACAGTAAAGAGAGATTTCAGTAATGACATCTATCTATCTATCTATCTATCTATCTATCTATCTATCTACGTAACATTTACATAATTGAAACTTCCTGGCTCTGGTCCAAGGCAGTTGGAGGTGCAAAGCTCACCTAAAGCATCCCTTTCAGGAGAGGATTAGAGACATGCTCCCTCGACCAGTTCTGAGCAGGCGGAGATGTTTTCCCCTCCAGATCTGGTGGGTTTTTTTCCCCTCAGAGTTGTTTTCCTCCTCCGGCCTCTTCTGCCCTCAAGTCCCCAGTTAATTCTTTAAATTTCTGCCTGTCCTAGAGAAGTGCAACAATTCCATGTTTAGGTGGTGTTTGTTGACTCTGGTCACACATGCATTATGTGACACATGGTTTCCTTCACTGGCATCCCCAGGGCTGTGTAAGTGCATTTGTACATGGGGCCTTAGGAGAGTCTTCTCTTTCCCTCAGCAGCAGCAGCAGCAGCAGCAGCAGCAGTAGGGAGCGGTGGCAGGGTCAGGACGAGGAGGAGGTGCCTGCCCTGGCCCTTTGCTCCCGGGCCCCAGGCCAGGAGGTCTCTGGCTGCAGCAGGGCGCTCTTCGGGCAGCCCCTGGCAGCCTCTGCACGGAGCACGGCATGGAGCTGCCCCGTCCTGCTGGTGCCACTTTTCTTCAGCAATGCCCTAGCTTCTCTTCACAAGGAAAAAACTCCAGCAATCTAAAAAGAGATCATTCAAGTACAGTTCTACCTGCCTTTGCATTGTAGTTCAGGGCATGTGTTTTTTGGTCTATAATTTCATGATTTTTATGAAAACATGCATTCATATCTTCACATTTTTGTGGTTTTAATTATTCATATACCTAAACACTGCATTTTAAACTCCTGATTTATTGCAGTTGGTAATTTTCAGGTAGTATATTTTAAAATGTCACAAAACAACACCTTTTGGGTAGTTTTTCTCACTCTTAAAAAAAAAACCCATAGGCCATTTTAGTCTCTGTCTCTCCAAATTGGTTCATATCGGCCTATTTTAAATCAGGGCTACAATACTTTTATAGGATTGAGAGAGCTCCAATGAAATGCACACCCGTGATTCCTCTTGTGGAATATCATGGCCCCACCATAAAGCCTCTATTTACTTTTTTTTTCTCTCATTAGCTCAACTGCAAACACATGTTTAGTTGCAAAATTACACAAGATGAGCAAAATCAAAATGATGTGATGGGCCTTTGGGATCTCCATGCTGATCCTTCTGCTTCTTCAGCTGAGCAAGGCTCTGATCCAGGCAAAGAGATTGCACTTAGTGCTACACAACCATTTGGCTGGAACTCTGCTGATTTCTAGGAACAGCTGGAGGCCTCTATCTCCCCAGGATGTTTTGGCTGAGCCAAGCTTTGCTGGGTTTTGGCTGCAAATACCATTGCCCTTGCTTTTCTATATCCACAAGTACCATGGCTGGGCAAAAACTGCCACGTGGGCCATCTTCCAAAGGCACTTTGGTCTGGAGTTTGTGAATGAACGAGAGCCTCATCCACTTCCAAACCACATGAAAAAAATCATGAAAGAAAACTTCCCATCCTTAACAAACAACTGACAATTCACAAGTGGATCTAGAGCTTCTTTATGGAATGAAAAGGAAGGCAATCTTCCAATGGAGTTGTGCTTTTGGGAGTTTTTCTTCTGACTCCCACTCACAGCTGGCACTGGAAAAAGTCACATCTCTGCAAGTGTCAGTGTCTTCTGTCTGCCATCAGTTGTTTTGCTGCAACAATCAGAACAGGCATCAGGTTGCAGAGAGGCTCAGCTGATGCTAGCAACAGGAGCTGCCCCAAGAAGAAAAAAGACATGAACTTTTACCTCCCAAACCCATCTCCCCAGAGGCTCAAGCAGGATTCCTCTGGTTCCCAGAAATACAAAGAAACAGGGCTGAGAAGACCCTTTGCAGCTATGTGTTCATGCCCAAGACTTGACTGATGCCATTTTGGTTTTGCCTTTTTTCTTTTCTCTCTTTTCTGTATTCCTTGCACATCAATTTAGAGCTCTGTAGGCTACTCGATTTGTGACTACTTTTCCCAGTCCTTTTCCATGGCCTTTGCCTAAGCAGAAAGACAAACTTCCAGAGCTCCAAGCGCCAGGGGGTAGAAGGCCCCAGTGTTATCTTGGCTCTTCCTGGGACAGACCCCTCCAGGGAGCTGGTGGACTCACCATCCCTGCAAGCCTTTGAAAGAAGACTGGAGTGGCACTCGGTGCTGTGCTTTAGTTGAGGTATTTTTTAGGCCATAGGTTGGACTCGATCATCTTGAAAGTGTCTTCCAAGCCAGTGATTCTGTGATTCTGTGACTGAGGCAGCTTTTCCTGCAGCCCTGGAAAGGGCTGCAGGGGCCCTTGGCCAAGGACGGGGATCAGGGCTCATGGAAAAGAAGCAAAGGGCTCAAGGCAAAGGCTGACAGGGCAGAGCTGCCCCAGCGCGGCGCAGAGCGAGCCTCATGTCCTCCTCCTCACCCTGCGCCCTCTGCGCTGCCCTTTGCGGCGCCGGCGGCTCCTCTCGCTACGGGGCTCCAGGGCGTGCTGGGGGCCGGGCCCCTCGTCTTCGGGAAGCGCCGGAGCCTCGGAGGCGAGCGGCTGCTGCTGTGGCCGGCAGGGGAGAGCTGCGGCTGCAGCCCCGGGCACGGCGAGCTGCCGCTATGGCCGGCTCCTGCCGCGGCTCCTGCCTCTGCTGCGGGCTCTGCTCCTGCCCTGTGCGCACAGACACGGCCGAGGGCTGCCCGGCAGCTCCGTGCCCCTCCGCAGCGGGCCCGGCCGGGCTGCTGCTCTCTGCGGCCTCTGCCCGCCGCTGCCGGCCCCGCCGCGCTCCCGCCTGCCTCTGCCGCAGCCGGGCTCACACGGGAGGCAGCACATTACCTCTGGCTCGGAAAAGCCCTGCCCGCAAACCGCCTGCCATGGCCTCGGCCTCAGGGCACAGGCTGCCGGTGTCCTCGCAGCTGCGAGCCGACCCGGGCCGCCTGCCGGCCTCGGCCACAGCTCCCGCCTGTGTCTCCATGGCCGTGGCTGCTCGGCACAGCGGGCTGAGCACAGCCAGTGCCAGAAGCAGCTCCTCACGGGCCACGGCCCTGGGTGCTCCGAGCCCGCCCAACCCCGAATCCCAGCCCTGAGGGACTTTGCGTCCCAATGCATCCCCTGGGGACAGCAGAGTCGGCCACTGAGCTCAGCCCATGGTGACACCACCAAGTGACCAATGGAAAATTCACCAAATCCTCATCAGAGACAAGAGAAAACTCCCATGGTGCCTGACAGCCTGAAGCAACTGCCAATTCCAGATCATTCCATCCATGTATGAAAAGAGGCTTTTGCATTAAAGCAGAAAAGACTTATCGAAAAGGAGGACATGAACAAACAACAAAGTTATTTGGACTCATGCTTCTTGTGTCTGTTAGAAAGGCCAAGAAAATGCACTCCTTGCTCTTCTGACACAGCTCTCTCTGTTCATGATGTGGGACAGCGAGTGCTGATGATGTGCAGGAGCTGATGCGAGGGACACGGAGAGGATGCAGCAGGCACAGTGCCAAGCTGATAGAGGGATGATCTCTGGCAGTGGAGCTGAAGGAGAAGAGTTTGCAGGCAGGACAGAAAATGGCTCTTTGTTTCACCTCTTCTTTCAGTGCTGCTAAGAATGTAGCCTGGAGCAAGCTGGGAACACCAGAGCCTGGAGCCCTTTCCAGGCAGGGCTGCATCAGACACAAACCAGCAGGGGACTGAGGAGCCCCTGGGGTGGCAGTGAGCAACCTCGGGCTCTGCTCACTGCTGCTGGCATTTTCTATTGAACCATCTCCAAGGACTTCTGTTGTGCTCTGTATTTCTAAGGGTTTTCCCCCTTGGTTTTTTTTTTGTTGCCTCCCGCACCTTTTTTTCTCCACGTTTTCCTATCCTGTCAGCAGCAGCCCTTGTCCAGAACTGGCTCTAAAATATCAGCAAAGTAGCTCGAACGACATTGGGTGGAATCCTGCGGCTCAGGAATTTGTATGCCAGAGCCCTGCCTCTGCCTCATGCTTTGTCAGGACCTCCTTCTCTGTGAAAAAACTAGGGATTAGTGGAGTTTTTTTGCCGAAGACCTCCTGAGAAGCAAATGTTGTGCTAGGTTTCTCAGCAGTGTATCCGTTAAGTTCATTGCTGGCAAACAGAAAGTAAGGCCAGGGTAGCAGAGCAGCTGGGAGCTGGTCACTCCCTGCAAAGCGCTGGTGTAGGATGTGGGAACACCAGGTTCCAGGAGGGGTGAGCAGGATCAGTGTGCTCAAGGTGCTGCCAATGAGGTTTGGGTTCACTTAGAGAATAGTCAGGAGCAGTGAGCACTGCAAGATCCAGCTGCAGTCCCCATCCATGTCCCTTTCAGTGAGGGCTTTAGGGTGTCTGCAGCCTAGATCCAGAGCGCCCTGGGGTGCTCCTGAGGCTGCCTTTGCACTCAGGGTGAGGGTGCCCAGGAGCCCCTGAGGCCGGCAGTGGGGATCAGGGCTGGGGCTTGTGGCCTGGCAGGTGTGGCTCTGGGGGCTGTGACATGCCAGGGCATGGGTCACTGTCACTGCCCTCCGCAGCCCTGGCTAGCTCTGTGATGCTCCAGAGACAATGGCAAGAGGGGGGAATTAGCTAGGTTGGGGTTTTGCCTGAGCCAGAACCTCTAGGCCAAATGCCGAGCAGTAGAGACCCCTGGAGGACCGAGTGAAGGAAGCAGAGGAGGCTCTTCTGTGGTGTAAAGTGCAGCAAATTCATCAGGAGAGGCGGGGGGAAGGTCGTGCAGGCAAGAATTCCCAAAGGAACAGATGTTGAAAAAACCCCCAACATCCCTGTGACCGGATTTTTAAAATCTTTCAAAACAGAGAGTGGACACCATATAGTAACCAATAAGTGACTCTTGGGGTGCGGTTTTGAGGGCTACAACAAATCAGAACAAGGGGAGGAGAGAGCGTTGGCATAGGGATTGGATCTTAGGGCAAGGGACAGGGAATTTTCTGGAACAAAGGGTAGGGTTTGGGCTGATGGATGGGGCAAAGGGGCTGGGTTGTCTTGACAGACAGGGAAAAATCTGGTGAGGAGGGAGGGGATTCCTCGAGGGACACTTGGTTAGGAGAGCATAACATAGGGGAGAAGCTAACTGTAATAACTCGGGGAGCACTTGAACATGCCACTATATAACAGAACATTTGGCTCAATAAACTAACACACTGCAACACAGAAATTCAGGCTTTCGGCAGCTGAGAGGTGGCACTGTTAGAACCCGCAGCAGCTGGTGAAAGCCATCTCTGTCCTTCAGGTTCTTTCTGTGTGGGAAGGTGCTGCGAGTTGTGATGGCTGCACTCCCCCTTTGCTGGGAGGATGATCTGTACCAGGGCAGCGCAGAAAGCTGCCATGGCAAGCAGAACATGCTCAGAGCATTACAGTTCAGAGAATGGCACTGCCCCTGAAGGGCAAAAAGCTTGAAAGCATAGAATTCTGTGCGGAACCATTGCACAAATTTTCTCTTCTAGAACATGCCCATTTTTGTATGCTGTAGATGAATGCTCTGGGTTTTATAGAGTACATGGGGTCTTTTCTTAAGGTTTTTGGGAGAACTCTCAAGTTTATTTCTGTTTGTATTTTATATCTAGCATGTATACAGTTTTTTTATTATTAGTTTTCTTTAATAAATACTTAGGGAAAAATACCTAAGCATTTTTTAATCCTTTGGGATATTGTGATTAATATTCTTAGAAAGAAAACCTTGTTGAACAAGTGTGAAAACACAGAGAGAGGGAAAATAGCATAAAAGTCTTTTAGAACAGGGTGTGTAATAAAGACTGCAGACCTGAGTAATTCCTCCAAGTGCAGAATTAGCAAGATATATTACTGTGATAAATAGGTATGATTTGTGCTGATAAAGATTGAAACAGTAATCAATAATGATACAGTAATTAATATTTGAGAATAATAAAATAGTTAAAAGTTGTGATGCCAAGGAGGAGAGGGAGAGGAGGGGCTCCATCCCCCCCAAAATGAGCCTTGCTTGGTCTTATCCTGGGCAAGCTATTACAGCTCCAGAGATCAGTCTCCAAGGGGACTGGGCGCCAGAAGCCAGCTCGCTCTCAGACCAAGGCCACAGGACAGCCCTAGCAAGCAGGGAATATTCAGCTCTTAGTGATTAGGCAGCTCTTGTGATTTCAGCATTGCTTGCTAGGTAGCTTTTCCCTTGGCCTAAGGCTCCAGCAGACGGTAGAGAGAGAAGAAGATGCCAGCTGTTCCACAAGTATGGCTTTATTGGAGGGTCCATGAAGGGTCTCAGCTCTTCTTCTTCCGAGTTAGTAGGGGTACAGTATGCTACTTTTATACCCTTGACCCGGATCCAATCCTGACCAATGGCAAAGGTGTTAGAGTGACCATAAGTGACCAATAGTAGGGTTAACAACATATTGCCTTACATGGCTATAGGGATAAGGTACAAGGCGGATGTCCCTGGAGACAGGAAACTTCTTTGCCGCTGTGTCAGCATTCTATTCTCCAAGGGGCCCTGGCTAAAGCTGAGGTGTTTACTACACCCCCCCTTCCCAGCAGATGTTCTCAAGGACCACAGGAAAGAAGCTGAAGATACAGTTTCTAAAAATTACCAAGAACATGGTTGGGTACCAGAAAATGCTAATTATAAGGGATTTATTGCCTTGATATGTAGATGCAGTGATACGTTAGTCTTGGCTTACATTGTACTGGCTTGATGCGCATGTGTAACCCAAAGATGAATTAAAAGACAAAGAGGAAGAGGAGAGGTCTTCATCCAAAACGACCCCCAAAGACTTGTGTGAACACCAAACCGAGTGGTGGCGCATGCGTGATAAGGGTGGTAATGAGGGCGGAGATAGAGATATGATGAACCGAAAATGAGAAGAGATGGTATTGACACATGACATATAAGGGGTGATTTTCACTTGGCAAGCTTGTACGTGAGGTGGCAAGAGTCCCAGAACCCTGCCCTCCATACCCCGCGGTAATCGTTTGTTTATGCGCTATTATTGGAACCAAATTATCTCTTATTTTAATCAAATTATATTGTATCCAATTTTATATTTTTTTATTTTAACTATTCAATTAAAATTGTTACTACTTTTAATATTGTTTGGCTTTTTTATGATGGCATAATTGAGCAAACGTAACAATTTTGGTGCCGATACCCGGGACTCTTTTAAATCCGAGGAGGTGGATAGCTTCTGGGAAGGAGCTCCCCACCAGACTTTTAAGCGGTCCCAAGGCTAGACCACTCTCCCTTGGGAAAAGAGAGTCTTTTTTACAATAATGCATAAGCAAATTAGTTTTTAAGAGCGCGCAAGAGAGGCTCCCATCAGAGTGCTGGCTTGTAGGAGAGAGAGTACCCATAGAAAACTGCCTTGTGCACGAAGACCCTTGTGAGAAAAGGAGGCTGTGAGTATCATGAGGTTTTGGGTCGGGGGGCGGCTGTATGCATGTGTGAGTGTGTGTGGAGTGTCTGAGATGGGGGCTGGGCAGTCCCGGACCCCCAAAGCAAGTGGGACCTCCCAGTACCGCGTTTTCGTGCTGTCCGAGAGGAGGCCGGCCAGGAAAGGAGGGAAATGAAAGAAAAGTGAATGACTGGGGACCCCGGGAGGGTTTGACCCAGGGGGAAGGAGGGGATCCCTGGTCCAGGCACCTGTGGGAAGGTCCTTGGGCAGGAGGGATTGACTCAGTGGGGAGACTGAGAGAGTGAATGAAGAGGTTCAATTTCTTTGGATGGGTTGGTAGCAGGTAATTTAGTATGTGATTAGATGGTGAGAGGACGGGGCTAATAGATTGAGAAAGAGGAAAAGATAGGAGTGGAACAAGTAGATTGCAGAGGGAGAGATAGGAGTGGAACAGGTAGATTAAAAAGGCAGTGTGGCAGAGTAGTAAGTGAGGAAGTTGAGTCATGAGGTGAGTGTGGGAAACTAAGACTCTCCTGGTACCGGGAATTTCTTAGTTTGTTGCCGCCAGAAATGGGTCAGGGAACAAGTTCCTTGACCCAGGGGCTGCAGATTGTAGGAAAAATTCTCAGTGGTTTGAGGTATCTGGGAACCGTGAGGGGGGTTCTTGGGGGGGAGCATTCCTCAGGACAGCCCACTGGGGATGATGATACGGTTTTGGGATGAATGAGAATCCCAAAGGAGAAAAAGTAAACAGAAAATAGTTAAGTATTACATGTTTAAATGGACAAAAGAAATGATCTGGAAAGATAATTTATATTGGCCCAAGTTCAGATCATTTGAGGATTGGATTTGCCAGGCTCTAAATATGTATGTGAGTTCAAAAGTCCCTGTTAATCAGGAAGAGAGTAAGTATGCTGCCTTTTAGAGTCCTGAGGGGCGGCATCAGGCAGAAGCTGGAAAAATTAGAAGACTGGCAGGACAGGTGACTTCAGGAGTTACTGAGAGAAGCACAAAGGGTGTGTGTGAACAGAGATGAGGAAAAGCAGAAAGCAGATGCCAGAATTTTGGTGGTGGCAGTTAGAGAAATGCAGGCAGCTTTGAATACAGAAAAAAAGAAAAAAAAAAGAAAAAAAATCCGCAGGGAAAAACAAACTGCAGATGTCAGGATCTATTTTTAAGAACACAGGACCTGTGTGTTTTTTCCCGCCACAAGAAAGGGCACTTACGAAATTCTTGCCCTGCCTTGAAGGGTGCAGGACCCACCTGTTTTTACTATTATAAAAAGGAGCACCTACAAAAAAAGTTGCGGGAAGAAACAGCACGATGAGGAAACTTTTCAGGGAGGTCAGGGGCTCTGTTTAATGAAGGGGACAGAAACGCCACCAGAAGAGCCCTTGATAAGTTATATTTTTAGTAAATATAGGAGTTTCTCAGTCGACAGTGACAAAATTACCCCAGGGATGTGAGATAAGTCGTGAGCGAGTTTCAGTAATCGGAATTACGAGAGAAGCTTTCCCTGTTCCTGTAATAAAAGGAGTGCAAATTAAAACAGATGACAAATTTGGAGTAAATGATTTATTGTTGTTATCAGAGGCCAAGAATAATTTGTTAGGCAGAGATCTAATAATAGCCTTAAATTTACAGATAAAACCCTGTGAAGGAAAACTTAAAATTTATTCTTTAACTGAAGAAGATAATCTAGAAATTAATGACACGGGTTGGCATTCAGGTGTAGTGGGAAAAAGTTGAGGGTAAAGGAGTCTGGTCCCCTTAGTCCCTCCTGGTCAGCACAAGCCTGTGAATTGTATGCATTACTCTGTGCATTATTAATTCTAAAAGGGCAAGAAGGGACTATTTATACAGACTCCAAATATGCTTTTAGCGTAGTACATACTTTTAGAAAAATTTGGAAAGAAAGGGGACTTATAAGCACTCAAGGGAAAGGGTTAGTACACGGGGAATTGATAATTCAGATACTTGAAGCTTTAAAAGGCTCAAAGAAAATAGCAGTAGTTCATGTAAAGGAACACCAGAGAGGGAGGGATATTAGGGTCAGAGAAATAATTTGGCTGATGAAGAAGCAAAAAGAGTGACCTTAAGAAAAAGAGATACTGAAATAATGATCTTACAAAAAATAGAAATTCAGCAGGAGACACTTTCCCTTCCGCTAGCAGAACTGGCAACTATAAAGAAATTAGGAGCAACATTTAAGGAGGGAAAGTGAGTTTTTCTTGATGGCAGGATTATGATGCCAAAACCAGTGGCACATTAGATCTTAGATAACTTGCATAGACAGACACACTGGGGAACAAGAGCCTTTTGTGATCACTTTTTAAAATTTTATGGGTGTATAAGGATATTTGAAATTGGAAAGCAAATTACCCAGGGGTGTCTCACCTGTCAAAAAGTAAAAAAGAAAGTGTTAAAAACCCCTCCCTCTGGAGGATGCAAAACAGCCTACAAGCTATTTGAAAAGATCTAGGTTGATTTTATAGAATTGCCTAAAGTGGGTCGGTGGAAATATTTGTTAGTTATAATAGATGACTTAACTCAGTGGGTTAAAGCATTTCCAGCAGCTCGGGCTACAGTTCAAACTGTAGCTAAAATATTGTTGAAACATGAAATTCCAAGAATGTGATAATATGGTGGGAATTAAGTTGATTTATATTACCCTGATTTATTAAGAATGAACTAGGCATCCTGGATGGCTGCAAACCGCAATTCCCTTGAGCTCGGAGGCAGAAGAATGCCGGTGGAAAAAGAAAAAAGACTTTCTGAATCAGTGGGAACGGCCTAAAAAGATTGAAGATCTCCTCCAGGGTCATGCACCAGCAACATTATTAGAATTGATTACAGAACTGCAATTCCAGAAACTGCGATTGATAACAGCTGTTGTTGAAAGAGAGCAGAGACAAGTAAAACGTTGGGAGTGCAGTAAACATGGTTTAAGGTGTCATCCCTGAATATGTATTGTTTGCACACTTTGCTTTAACTCATGGTGGAAAGTAAGAGAGAAGCAAAGAAGAGACAATTTATTTACTTGCTTTGCTATGGTTATGTATTTAGCCAGCTAACTATAGAACGTATTGTTAATAATTTTTTTTGGGATACCTTTGAGACTGGGAGATGAGACCCTTCCAGCAGCAATTAGATTAATAGAAAACTTAGATCAATTGGTTCTTGCTATATTTGCTATAGCACAAAAAAGAGAACGAGCAACTCATAATATTATAGACCAGTGTCTCAAAATTGATAGTTGTGGTGGAGAAGAAGTCTATACACCACATCATAGGCGCATTCCAGGGGCACATTGGCGCCGCGAGTGTGCCTATTGGAGATGGTGACTTAATGCACTCCCCGCCCCTGAAGCACAAAATAATTAGAAAAATCTTCTTGTAGTTGGCACATCCCTGAAATTTTGGAAAATACAGGTTTATGGTATTCCGGCCTAATCTTTTCCCTGTTCTTTTTGTTTTAATTATTGCTTCTTAACCAGCTAGAACTGGGAAACGGCATTTAAAAAGAGACAAGCAAACTCTGTGGGGCTATGGGTACCAAAAATACTAAAAGCACCGGTGACTAGATGCCGGGATATTACCTTTGCTACCGAGAAGACTGGCATCTTGGCCCTTGGCTGCAACCCAAGGGGCCTTGAGCAAGGTAAAATGGTAGATTTCCTGAGGATTATTTTCACTGTGATCATTCTGGTACCCTGGGCAGTTGGCCAAAGCCAGAAAGCCACACTGGACAGAGTTTCAGCAATGAAAAAGCAAACAAGGCAAAAACCAAGTCCCAGCAATTGCAACATTTGTGACTATTGTAATCAACCTGTGTGGATTAGGGACAAGGTGGAATCTGTGTTTGTAACACACCCATATGCTAGTTCTGCCTGCTACAATTGCAGCAGTGTTATAGATGTTTGTATTAAGGAAGGAAAGATGTATTGGGTAGAAAAAAAATTGGGATATAATGGACGAGCTCCTTATCCCCCTAGTAATCAGATTGGCCCTCAATATGAAAGGTTTTTTTGTTTTGAAAGAAATCATAATAAAGATGATCCAAGTATAAGAATAGGAGGCCGCGCACTAAAAGAAAAATTGAAAAAGAAAATAAAAGAAAAAAAAGAAACAAAGGGGAATAGAAGAAAGAACAAGAGAAAAGAGTCAACAGAATTAGCTGAATTATATAAACAGCTAAAACAGTACTACAAAGATTGGAATTTGCCAGCCTTGAATAAGAATCGGTTTGTAGGATTGATGCAAAGGATTGCTACAGAATTTGAATTATCCAAATGTGAGATTTGTAGAGGTTTAAAAAATGGCTAAAAGATGGCCGTAGAAAAGTGAGAGCTTAGCTCCAGAGCAATTTTTAAAGTAGAACCACACCCAAATTTCTGGAACATTGAAGAGACCTGAAGGATGGATTTTAAGCCATCAAGTAATTGGAACCATTTGTATAACTTGAGAAGGAAGGAAATTTAATAAAATAGTAGGGTATACTCCTTGTCAATCCACGTTGGTGGTTAATATGGATAATCATTCAAAAATCTGGCGACCTGAAAACCCCATTGGATATTGGGGACCAATAAAAGAAATAAATTGTGAATAAGATGAACAGATTAATGTATGCTGGTACAGAAGTCCTGGAGCTAACCCCTACCAGTCCATCAACGGCCTGAGGTCTGATTGGGAACAACCGGAGAAAACTGATAAGAAATGGAAAGCCCCAGATGGGATATATTAAATTTGTGGGCAACGAGCATACAGTGAGTTATCTCAAAAATGGGGAGGAACTTGTACTTTGGGAGTAATGCAACCCTCCTTCTTTGTTTTACTGAGGTCTAGGAGCAATGTGCTAGGAACTCCACTGTATGAAACCCTGCAGTGGAATAAAGGAGATTTGAATTTAAATTTTCCAACAGCAGGAGGGAATCAAAACTGGGGGGAGGACAAATAGCCTGCAGAATGAATTATAGCATATTATGACCCAGCAACATTGGCTCAGGATGGGTCATGGAGATATAGGACCCCAGTTTATCTGTTGAATCGATTAATAAGGCTCCAAGCAGTAGTAGAGGTGGTGTCAAATCGCACCTCCGATGCTTTAAAAATGTTGGCCAGGCAATATACACGAATGTGGGTGTTTGTGTACCAAAACAGGATCACCCCAGACTATCTGTTAGCAAAAGAAGGAGGAGTTTGTAGGAGATTTAATGAATCTGAGTGCTATGTAGAAATTAATAATTATGGAGAAGCTATCACAGAACTTGCACAAAAGATTAAAAGAGTAGCTCATGTGCCGGTACAAAAGTGGAATTCAATCTTGAAAACAGATTGGTGGGGTAACCTCTTTAGAAGTGTTTGGAGGAAAATGTTAGAGTTCATGTTGTTATGCTCAATTCTAGGACTTGTGTTTCTGCCTTGTATGATTTTGTATTTTATTAGGCTAATTCACTCAGTGATTCAAAAGATGCAAATTTCAAAAATGTCTCTAGATTCAGAATCAGCAGAAAAAGTAAAACCAAGATCTATAATGGTATTAAAAGCTAAATCGACCCCTGTTAAAGACAAAAAGAACTTAAAAAGATTGAAATAGACCAGGACATGCTAACTAAACTTGAAAGTGTGAAAGACTAGAAGCAGTAATAGAAATGCTAGAAAAGTTTGAAGCTGAAAAGAGACAACAAGAAAACCAAAATTCTGAAAAATATAAAAGACATCAGGGCACAGCTTTTTAAATGCAGCACGAATCATAATGATCAAAAAGAGAAATGAGAGATTTGTGATAAATAGGTATGATTTGTGCTGATAAAGATTGAAACAGTAATCAATAATGATACAGTAATTAATATTTGAAAATAATAAAATAGTTAAATGCCAAAGAAGAGAGGGAGAGGAGGGGCTCCACCTCCCCCCCCCCCCCCCAGCAGATGCTCTCAAGGACCACAGGAAACAAGCTGAAGATACAGTTGCTAAAAATGACCAAGAACCTGGTTGGGTAAAAATGCTAATTATAAGGGATTTATTGCCTTGATATGTAGATGCAGTGATACGTTAGTCTTGGCTTACATTGTACTGGCTTGATGCGCATGTGTAACCCAAAGGTGAATTAAAAGACAAAGAGGAAGAGGAGAGGTCTTCATCCAAAACGACCCCCAAAGACTTGTGTGAACACCAAACTGAGTGGTGGCGCATGCGTGATAAGGGTGGTAATGAGGACGGAGATAGAGATATGATGAACCGAAAATGAGAAGAGATGGTATTGACACATGACATATAAGGGGTGATTTTCACTTGGCAAGCTTGTACGTGAGGTGGCAAGAGTCCCAGAACCCTGCCCTCCGTACCCCGCGGTAATCGTTTGCTTATGTGCTATTATTGGAACCAAATTATCTCTTATTTTAATCAAATTATATTGTATCAAATTTTAATTTTTTTTATTTTAACTATTCAATTAAAATTGCTACTACTTTTAATATTATTGGGTTTTTTTATGATGTGATAATTGGACAAACATAACACTTTCCATTTTCATTTCACCTGTGGAAAGCTGTTTCACTTCCCCAGGAATCTTCTCCACACTCCTGTCTGCCCTTTTCAAGATCCTTTCCTGGAGAACAAGGTGCAGCTTCTGTCACAAGATGTGCCCCCAACTGCAGCTTCTCTTGGCTTTCCACACCGTGAGCAGCACGACTTCTGCAGCAAAGCAAGACAAATGTTTGGATTCCTTGACAACTTGTCCTTTCTTTTCCTTGTGGGCTGGGCAATTGTGCCATTGCTGAGTTTTCCATTGTGCCTGTTCTAACCCAAGAAAACAGGAGGTTTTGTTGGGGACTTGCTGGGGAATGCAAGCCTGATTGAATGCAGAGAGAATCTCCAGGACACTCTGGGAGCTCTCCGGGCTGGGCTCAGGTTCCCGCTGGGACTCTGCAGAGGGCAGGGCTCCAACTGGGATCAGCAGCAGTGCAAAATACCTCTGGGCATCTCCATTTTCTGCTGCTCCGAGGAAGCAATGAAGCCAGCCAACTTCAGTATTTTCGTTCTCCTGGTGGATTTTTTCATTTGTTTTGCCACTCCAGAGACAATTTCTGTGATGGTCTCTGTAGGTTGATTCTATTTCAACAGCACCAGCAGCAGGGCTGTGTTTGAGTGCTGCAAAAGTGGTCTGTGATGCTTTCATTCCCCTCGACTTGGTGCTCAAGGACTTGTGAGCATTTCAGTCTCTGCTAATCATGATGCCTGTGACAAAAACACTGAGTTCACCATCACAAAAGCACAGTGGGCAGCAGTGATTGAAAGAGGCAAGTGCAGTTGTACTGATAAAATTCAGGTGGCAAGCAGAAGAGGGCCAAGAGCAACCGTGATCTCCAATTGCCAAGGCAAAGGCACCAGCAGCCTCCTGCTGTCAGCTCAGGGTGAGTGAAAAGAGCCTTGAAAACAGCGCTGGAGCCCGATCCTTTCTTCCTCTGAGGGCTGGCTCAGGGCAGCACAGGCGGGCCCTGAGCAGTCAGGGCTGTGTGTGGGTGCTGGCTGCTCTGCTCCAGAATTGAGCTGGAAAAAGCCCTTGGGAGCCGAGGCAGGAGCAGGCGGGAAGGGGCCGGCGCTGCTGCTGCTCCTGGCCGGGAGCCCCGGCTGGGCCGGGCCGGCGCCCCCTGCGCTGCGGCTGCTGCTGCTGCCAGAGCCGGGCGGGACTCGGGGACAGGGAACGGACACGGGGGGACAGCAAAGGCCTGGCGGCTGCAGGGATGGTGGCGCTGGGGCCAGCGCCAGCACAGAGCTTCAGCCCGCAGTTAACCCCGAGGGAAATGCTGGGGAAACGCTCCATTTCAGCTTTCTTTGCTTGTTGCTGTAATGAAGGGACTGAAATGAAAGGGGAACAAGCAGGGCCCGACCCCTCCTCTGGGAGGAGCCCCAGGACTGGGCCTGTAAGGGGCCGTGGGGGGCTGTGAGGGGCCGTGAGGGTGTTATGAATCAGAAGCTTGACTAGTCCAATATTCAAGCAGCAATCAATTTATTATTTAATGTGGTAAAGTATGAGCAATACAGCGCCAGGTACAGTGGGGGAAGTTTTCCCTCCAACTGCATACCGATAATTGATGGTTACAGGTATTTACAGGGGTACCCATCAGTTTTTTTCAGCAGTTTCTATTTCCAATCTTTTACTCATCAGCAATTTTTATTCCAAATTATTACATCACAATTCTATAAACTATTGTGATTTTAATTTCTCAGGATGTATATCAAAGGAGAATTCCCAGATGGTGACGGTCCAGTTTCCAAAAGAAGAAAGACTAATTCCATCTGGTGGAGTCCAGCTCCCTAGATATGGGTCCACCTTTTAATTGCAGAGACTCCAAATCTCATAACAGTGATGTCCAGCTTCCCTTTGGTCGAAACCATAAACCCTTGAGGTGATGTTCATCTTCCTTTTTCAAGCTGTTTTTCTCTGCTTCAATAAGGCATGAGATAAGCATATTTCCTTTATATATATTCCAAAGCTACAGTTTCAAGGATAAAAGTAATATTCTAAAATTATACTTCAAAAGGTTATTATTGCAGAACTCTTTATGGATTAAATGCAAGCAAAAAGCAACATCTATAACACTTTAATTCAAATGCTCCTAAATCAACTAGGGTTAATTTGCAAACAAAAGATAGGTTCAAAAGTCTTTTTCCATGCTTTATTTTCCTCAGTTATTACTAGAATTCACAACTATCCCATTGTCGGTATCCACACATTTCTCATTCACAAGTACACACGTTGCCTGTTTGTACCTGACACGAAACACAGCTTTGCATCTCACAAGGGGTTGTGAGGGGCCGTGAGGGGCTGTGAGGGGCCATGTGGGGCTGTGAGGGACCATGAGCAGCTGTGAGGGGCCCTTGCCCCTCTATGGAGAACTGTCATTCCTGTCCAGGAACCCATGGCTGAAATGGAATTCCACCCCAAAACTCCCCATATATCCAAGGGTTGCTTTCAGACAAAAGCTGCAAGGACAGACAGGTCTGGCTTGCCTTGGCCTCTGGGGACTGCTTCTCATGTGCTTTCAAAACCCTGGAGTTCTGTGATTTCCTTCCTATAGGAAAGAACTGTCCCCATTGTCCAGGTGCTCCTGGCCTCAAGCACTTGACCACTATACAGGGATGCAGTTTGACAAGAAAGTCTCACAGATGTGTATGCTTGGCTGAAAGATTTTTGAATGTAATGTCTGAAGACGAATATAAATGAAAGCAAGTTTTGATATAAAAGAAAAGAATTGATGAGCCAGTCTTTTTGGATAGCTAAGAAGGCAAAGTGTATGTTAGTTAGAAGGGGTTTTTCTGACTTAGAGCAAAGGATAAGCCCACCTCAAACAAGAAGATTTTACCAAGCAGAAAGATAGCACAGGCAAACAAGTCAGCAAATTTTGCAAGTAGAATAAAGGTCTCAGAATTTTCCACTGCAGGAAAACTGGAAAACCACTTTTAGCTTAAACTTTAATGTACTAACTTTTAGTGATTGGAGAATAGTAACATGAATATGGTAAAGATAGTAGTTATGATTGGCTATAGGTAAAAGTTAAGGTATAGATTGCTTCTATTTTGTGAAGATGCTCAGCAAAGAAAAGTATATAATGCATTTGTAACCTAAACTAAGGGTCTCCAGGCCTGCAGCTGGAGCTGACAGCTGTAGCACAGCTCTATCACCCATGACTCTGGACTGCTGTATCACGTTGGATACAATAAACTGCACTTTGAAGAGCCGCCTGGCATCCCACATTCCTCATTTCAGCTCTCACAAACTGGTGTTGCCCGGAACTGCCAGTGCCCAGATCCAGAAATTTCCTGGTGCTGGTGCAGCCCAAGTGCAGCAATTTGCAGGCAAAAACCCCCAAAATCTGGCAATTTTCCACTGCTGGCTCTGTTGCTGCCCAGACCTGGAGTTTCCCAGCACTGCCATTGCCCAGATGCAGAAATTTCCCAGTGCTGGCAAAGCCCAAGTGCAGCAATTTGCTGGCACAGAAATCCAAAACCTGGCAAATACCTGGGGCCGGCACCACCCAGATCTGGTGTTTTCCAGCACTGCTAGTGTCCAAACATGGCATGGCAATTTCCTGGTGCTGGCACAGACCAATTCCAGCAAATTGCTGGCAAAGAAAGCCTAAATCAAGCAAATAACTGGATTTAAAAGGTATTTAAAGCAACCCAATCTCATGTTTGCTGACAGCGCCAGTGCCCAGATCCGGAATTTTTCAGATGCCTGCACAGCATAATTCCAGCAATTTGCTGGCAGAGAAGGTTCGCATTTGGCAATTTCCCGGTGCCAGCACATTCCCCACCCAGATCTGGTGTGCACTGGCACTGCCAGTGCCCACATCTGGCAATTTCCCGATGCCAGCAAAACCCAAAGGCAGCAATTTTCTGGCAAAGAAAGCCCAAACTTGGCAGCGCCCAGATCTGCTGTGTTTGGGTTGGTTTAAAAGAAGGAGACCTCGGCTTAAGGCTGTGGGAAAACCCTCTTTAGGGTGAGCAGGAGCTCCCGCCCATAATCCTCTTGTTCAGTTATGCAGATTGTTACTAGAAAGTTCTGAGTTCTCTTTGCAACCATTGGTTACTTTTTGCCGCAAAATTGTAATATTCTTAATCATTCCTTCCTCTTGGATCCTTCCCTCAGATCCCACTTTAACCCCTCCCCATAAATAAATGTATAAATATCCCTGCTAGATCCTGGACCCAGGCTTTTTTCTGCTTCGCTCTCTGTACTGTGCACGCCATCCTGTTTGTTGTGTTTGCCTTCAGTAAAGTTCTGTTTCCACACAACCAGATGAAAGCAGTGTCTGTCTGTAAAGTGGCCAGAGCTGGTTCTCAGGGAAACCACTGGTCAACGGTCTGGACGAGGACCAGAAGGTTTCACTGGTGTTTGCTGGCACTGCCAGTGCCCCGATCTGGAAATTTCCCTGTTCCAGCACCACCCATGTCCAGCAATTTGCTGGCACAGAAAGCTAAAACCTGTGGCAGCTTCCTGCTACTGGGTCTGGCACCACCCACATCTTGCGTTTGCTGCACCAGTGCCCAGATTTGGAAATTTCCCGGTGCCAGCAGAGCCCAAATCTGGCAGATTTCTGTCACTGGCAATGACACCACCCAGATCTGGTGTTTGCTGGCAGCGCCAGCACCCAGATCTGAAAACTTCCTGGTGCTGGCACAGAAAGCCGAACTTTGGATATTTCCAGGTTCTGGCATCAGCATCATCCAGATCTGGTGTTTGCTGGGACCGCCAGTGCCCAGACTTGGAAATTTCCTGATGCCTTCACAGCCCAGGTCTAGCAATTTGGTTTTAGCTAGCTGGGGCAGAGAAGTTCCTCGGACTGTGACTTTCCTTTTTCTTGGAATTGTTTAAACCCGCTCTGGAGGGAAGTCTTTTCCTCAGCTAGTAGGGGGAGGGGCCGCTGGAACTTGCTTTCTAGACTGACCCCTTTTGGAGGTTTCCTCCCAAAATTTGCCTGAAACCAGCACAAACAGTCACAATGGAAACTTCACCAGTGGCACAACTCCCCAGCCCAGCAGGAAAAGAACGGACATGTAAAGTTCTCCTAACATTTGTCCTGCTTTGCTGCAAAAGTCCTGCTGCACACACTGTGCACTGTGGAAAGCTAAGAGAAGCTGCAGCTGGTGGCAAATCTTGTGACAGAGGCTCAACCTTGTTCTCCATGAGAGATTCTTGAGAAGAGCAGACAGCAGATGATTCCTGGAAAACTGAAACAGCTTTCCAGAAGGGAAATGAAAATGAAAGAAACAATCCAAGATGTTTTCCTCTATTTATTTCTATGCTCCTCTTTTCCATGTTGCACTGCTTCTCCATCCCATTCATTCCAAATGCACCTCACCTCTAAAATCTGTGACTTGGCAAGTTTTAGACACTCTAAAATACCATGAGCTACACACAGTTTTCCTTTTCCACACAGGAAAGCAACACTGGAGGTGTAAGTGCAGTGCTTGGGTCAGGTAGGAATCCTACCCCAAGGGAAGGTGGCCCGGCAGTGTCTGACCCTCAGCAAGGACAACGCACAGCAGCGAGGAAGGAGATCGCTGTGCCAGTGTGCAGGAGTCTGGGCTCTGCATCTGGGCTCAGCGCTGCAAAGTTCCCGTGTTTGGGCAGACGGAGGGGCTGTCCCCGGGGCGCGCGGGGCTCGAACGTGGGGCTCGTGGGGCGAGCGGGGAACAGACACGGGGACGAACGGCCCCGGTGCTTCAGTTGCAGCAGCGGCAGCGGCGGCGGCAGCAGCAGCGGCGGCAGCAGTAGCGGCAGCAGCAGCAAAACAGATAGTTTTGAGTAATCTTTCTCTCTCTCTCTCTTTCTCTTTCTTTCCCTTTCCCGCTGTCGGGCACCCTTCTCTCGGGGTCCCTTGCCCGGCGTCCCTCTCCTCTCCCCGCCTCCCTCTCCCCTGCCGGGCCGGGCCATGCCCCCGGCCCGCCCCCGGCCCCGGGCGGGGCTGTCCCGTGCCCGGCCTCGGCCGTCCCGCCGCGGTCTCGCCTCCGCCCGGCTCTGGCCGTACTGGCGGTGGCGCTGCTGGGCGGGCATCAGTGCCTGGGGCCGGGGCGGCATCGCCGCCCTTTGCCTCCGCCTGGCCCGAGCCCGGCCCCAGACCCGAGGCAGGGTCCAGTCCCGAGCCCGGCCCCGGCCCCGGCCCCGGCCCCGGCCCCGGCCCCGGCTCCTCCCGCGGCCCGCGGAGGACACAGGCGGCGCGGCCGCTCCCGCCGCCTCCGCTGCGGCTTCCCCGGCCCGACCTCCGCCTCTCGGCAGCGCGGCCGCCAGCCCCGAGCCTCCCGTGCTGCGTTCCGAAGATGGAACGCCTGGGCATGGCCGGCCCGGGGCGGGTGAGGGGCGCTCGGGGGCCGTTGCTGGCCCCGGGCCGAGCGCTGACAGCCGCGTCCCGCCCGCAGGGACGGCGCAGGAGGCCCTGCAGGAGCGGTACAGGCTGGGATCGCTGCTGGGGCGCGGCGGCTTCGGCAGAGTCTTCGCGGCCACGCGGCTCTCGGACGGCGCCCCGGTGAGCGGCGGGCGCAGGAGGAGGGGATGGAGGAGGAGGAGGGCGGAGGGCGGAGGATGGGGCTCGCAGTGCGGGCGGCGAGCTCACCCCGCTGCTGCCCTTGGCTTGCAGGTGGCCATCGAAAGGGTGCCACGGAACCGCGTCCGGCACTGGGGCGAGCTGGTGAGTGAGCGGGGCCAGCAGCCGGGGCTGCCGGCCGGGGATGAGCCGGCGCCCGGCACGGTGGGAGCCACCAGGACACCCCGAGAGAGAGCGGGCGTGGGGCCAGCGCAGGGCGCAGAGCATCCCGGCCTGGCTGAGGGCTTCCCCAGGCCCGGCATGGCATCGGCCCCACTGACGGCATCGTGCTCCTCCCGCAGCCCGACGGCACCAGCGCACCCCTGGAGATCGTGCTGCTGGCCAGGGTGTCCACTGGCTTCCCCGGTGTGGTCCAGCTGCTGGAGTGGCTCGAGCTCCCCAACTGCATCGTGATGGTGTTGGAGCGGCCAGAGCGGTGTCAGGACCTGCATCATTTCATTCGGGCACGGCGGTTCCTGCCTGAGGAGGTGGCACGGGAGCTGTTCCACCAGGTGCTGGAGGCCGTGCGGCACTGCACCAGCTGCGGGGTCCTGCACCGCGACATCAAACCAGAGAACATCCTGGTTGACCTGGACACCGGGCAGGCCAAACTCATTGACTTTGGCTGTGGCACCTACCTGCAGGACACAGTCTACACTCACTTTGCAGGTGAGCCTACACAGGTCTGTGCTCCCGCTGCTGACATCTCATGGCCCAACATCTCCCAGCCCAAGCTGGCTGTGGCAGCGGGGATTCTCCCTTTTGCTGCCAGTCAGGGCACTGAATCTTCAGCTGGGTTGCTTTAGAGCAGGGTTGGGTGGGCAGCCATCTTCCAGCCCTGCTGGCAGCCTTTGCCAGCCACTCTGCCCAGGACTAGGGCTGGGCTGGGGCAGCCAGCCTGACCAAAACCCCCGTGGGTGGGGGTAGCAGAGAGGGAGGGCGGAGCCTTTGCCCCAGCCACTTTGGTATGCAGATGACAGGAAGGGCTTGGGCTGCTTCACTCGCCCTGTTTCCCTTGCCTTCATAATATTTTTGGGGAAATGCAGGCAGGGAGGATAAGGGCATGTTTTTTTCCCCAGCATGGAGTGGGTTTTTCCTTTGCATGTCATGGTCGGGCCTAGCCAGGGCTGCCCTCTTCCAACACCAGAGGCTTCTTTTCCAACCCTAACTTTGTGCACAAGTCCCAGATGGTGGCGAGAGGGCAGTGGTCACGCTGTGTGCCCCTGATGCAGCCCCTGCACACCCACGGATGCTGGGGCCAGGCTCTGGGAGCAGCAGCATCCCCCTGATGAACTCCATCTGTATTCCATAGGAACACTGTCCTACAGCCCCCCGGAATGGAACGACTTTGGCTGGTACCATGGCGAGGCAGCAACAGTCTGGTCCCTGGGCATCCTGCTGCACCAGATGGTCTGCAGGGAGCACCCTTTCAGAAGGGGCCAGAACCTCAGCTGGGGCCAGCTCCCGCTGCCACAAGGGCTCTCTCAAGGTGGATCCTCATCTCTGGGCATGAGGGGAATCCCAGTGCTGGGAGCCAGCAGCGGGCTAGTGGGCATCCCACTCCGGCAGCTGCTGAGGAGGTGGCACATGTCCTGCTCTCCTCCAAAACAGGGAATTGATGGGAAAGTTTAGGCCCAGCTCTGAGCACATCCAGCATGGCCTGGGTGTGGGAATAGTGGGGCAAAGCAGACAGGAGCCTTCTCTGGCTGACCGGCAGTTTCTGCTTTCTCTTCCCAGAGTGCAAAGACCTGATCAGGTGGTGTTTATCCGTGAACTCCTTGGACAGACCCGCACTGGAAGACCTGTTCTGTGATCCTTGGATGTGGGATATTCCTCTGCCATAGAAGAAGGGAGAGAGCCACAGGCACACTTTGATCCAGGGCCCTGGTAAGTTCCTGCTCCACATATGCCTTGGCAATGAGAAGCAAAGAAACCCAGAGCTTTTTGTGCTGCCTGTGTCACTGCACCGGGGTCATGGGATGGGAACACACAGCCCTTGTGCTGGGGCTGAGCTGCTCTGCCCAGCACTGGTGGCCGCCATCCCAGCTGGTTTTGCTTGTCCTGGTTCCCTGACAGCTGGGGCCCTGGGCAGAGCCCTGAGAGGCTGGTCTGCCCCCAGGGAAGGAGAAGGAGCCCCTGGAGAAGCTGTACCGAGTGGGGATGCTGCTGCTGCTGCTGCTGCTGCTGGAGACAGCGAGGGTGACATCAAGGATGACAAGCTCTTCCTCAGCCTGGCCACTGGAGGCTGAAGGTGGTGCACTTTGATTCTGGCACCTTCTTCAAAGCCAAACTCCACAGGGAATTTGCAGATGAGTCCCACCCGGGAAATTCTGCCAGATCTGGGCATGACCCAGCGTGGCGGGGAACCAAAGGCTCCCCCTTTGCTGGGGCAGATGCAAGTAATTCTTCAGTCGCTGCCCAGCTGCTTTTGGCAGGGCTGGGGCATGGGCTGGGGTGGGTACGAAATGGGAGTGGGCTCCTGGCCCGGCCAACAGCCCCCAGAACCCACCGTGCCCCAGGCTGGGGCTGGGGCTGGGGCTGGGGCTGGGGCAGCCAGCCCAACGCAAACAAAGCCCCATGGTGGGAGCAGAGGTGGGACTCCAGAACCTGTGCAGAGCTGCTTTGCTGTGCAGGCAAGGAAGGGCTTGGGCTGCTCCACTGCCCTTGTTTGCTTTGGGGTCACCGTGATTTTGGGAGGCAGTGCACGGGGGAAGAGAGAAAGTGTTTCCCACAGTTTTTCCCTGGCATGCAGGGGTTGGGCCTTCTTCAAGGCCCTGACAGAGATAAGACTTTTTACCAATTTTCTTGTTTTCCCATTTTGTCTCTAAACTCTTTTCAATAATGTGTTGTTTGTTATTCCAGAGGAAGCATTCCAGGTGGTCCAGTGTGGATGGGGAAGTGCTTGGGAGCAGCTGTGGTGTGGATGGGCCGTGCCCTTGGAGAAGGCTGAGGCCGTGGTTTGGGAGCAGCTTTTCTTGCAGCCGTGGTTGGTGTGAGGTGGGTCCCTGTGTGCTTGGCAGGGTGGGATCAGAGCTTTTGGGAGATGGCAGCGAGCACAGGAGCATCCTGCTCCAGGCAGCTGCTGAGGGCTGGATGTGCCCTGGCTGGCTGCAGGCTGGGCACATGTCCTGCCCTCCTGCTCTGTGCCTTTGGCAGCAGGGATGGGCAGCTCTGGGCACAGCTCTGGGCGCAGCCAGCATGGCCTGGGCACCGCATGCCTTGGCACAAGGGCACAGGAGCCCTCAGCTGACGGGCGGTTTCTGCTTTCTCTCCTTGCAGCCGGGCTCTGCGGGTGCTGAGGCTGCTCTGGGCTCTGCCAGGGCTCTGCTGGGCTCAGCCCTGGGCCCAGCTGGGCTGGCTCTGCCCTCACATTGCTCTGACAGCTCTGCATCAGACGAGCCCGTTGCGAGCACAGCGCCTGAGCTTTCTGCTTTGGCAGGTGAGTGAGACTCTGCTGCAGGCCCAGAGATTGCAGCTGGGGACACACATGCAACTGGCAAGGACCCAAACTCTCCACAGTCCCAGCTGAATGCCTGGATCTGTACAGGGTGTTTTGTCTGTCCCATTCTTCCTTCTTGATTGGCTGGAATTGTGCAATTGCACTTTCTTCCTCCTCCAGAAGTGCCACGAGTGGGCCAAAGCTGGCGAGTGGGCCGTGTTCCTGAGGCAGTGCAGTCTGGAGCTGATGGATGGAGAATTGCCCTTCTGCACTGCCAAACCAGAGCAAAAAGCTGTCAGTGGGACTTCGTGTCTCTAAGAAACTCCTGGCAGTTACAATAGGAATGTGCAGCTCATTTGCAGGGTGAGAAGGAATGTGATCTTCTAAAGGATTTGGGGTTTGACAGAGTTTCCATTCCCAGTCCTGCTTGGAGCTGGAAGGGCACAAAGCAATTTGCTCTTGCTTCAACCACAATTTCAAATACCAGTGTTGGGAACAAAGCCCAAAATCTTTTAAGAGGCTGCTGAGGTCAGTAAGATGGATGCATGCCATCAGCACATTTACAATGTAAAGAACTGAGTTCTCTTTTGAAAAAGATCATTTACCTCTTAATGCAAAGAATATGTCTTTGCATTTATGTTTTGTTTTTTTCACTAACATTGTGTTATGTTTTTTCACTAACACTTGGATTTTATTCTTATCTTTTACAATTTACCTAGTTTTTTCCTTTTTCCTTTTTTTCCTTCTAAATAGAAAACACGTCCTACAGAAGAAATGTCCTTTGCTCCTGGTTCCTGTGTGGAGCAGCTCCCTTCCTGCTGGCTGAGCTGCTCAGGCAGAGCCCGGCAGCTCCTGGCCCTGCAGAGCTGAGGCTTTTCCCCGTTGCTGGGCACAGACTGATGGAGCAGCACTGCTGAACACGGGCACACAGAGGCACCAGCAGCAGCTGCCTTTGGCCACCTGAGGCTCCAAGGCCCAAACTCTGAGCAGCCAGGGCTGGAAGAGACTGGCAGGATCTGATCCCTGACTCTGGGCCAGGGCTGCACAAATGACCCCACGGCAGCACCAGCCGCAGCAGCAGATGGAGCTGACTTTGAGCACAGCCCCTGCCCCTCTTCCCTCCCGTGTGCAGCAGTGTCACAGCAGCCTGAGGCACCTGGGAGCCCCCAGTGCCAGCAGGGACTGGAGATGGCAGCCCTGGGCTCCTGGAGGCCGTGCAGGGAACGGAGCTGGGCACTCCCTGTCCATGGGGAGCTTCCAGATGGAAAAGGCGGCTGTGCCCACGCAGCTCCAAGGGCACAGAAAGGAGGCTCTGGAGCACTGGATCTGTGCCAGTGCCACAGTCCTGGGCAGCAGCCACCGAGCCCTGGGGAAACAGAGGGCACAGCAAGAGGGACAGAACCAGGCAAGGGCAGAGACTGGAGAGAGCCAGGCCTGGGAGCAGGAGCAGCTGCTCCATTGCACTCTTGGAGAAAGCTCTTGGCTGGTTCAAAGCGCTGAAAGGCGTGAAGGGCAGAGAGGAGGCCACAGCAAACAATGCTCCTGTTTGCACAGCCTCCCCTCTCCGTGTCCCAGAAGGAATTGCATGGACTGTGCTCTTCTCTCCGATTGGTCTCATTCAGCATGAGCACCTCAGCACCAGGAGCTGAAGGAGCTGAAGCCTCAGGCCACAGGAGCTGGGCAAGAGGAGACTTTCTGAGCAAAGTAATGCTGCTAAAATAGCCCCAGCTGAATGCAGTGGATATTAGCATGGAACCACAGAATCCTTTCTGTTGGAAAAGCCCTCTGAGCTCACCCAGTGCAGCCGCTCACCCAGCAGTGCCAAGCCCAGCACTAAACCACGTCCCTGAAGTGCCAAGGTCTGGACACCAGCCCTGAGTGCAGCCTGAACAGCAGGCCCTGAGCCAAAGATGGCCTCTGGATGAACCTTCCAAGCAAAGGTTATCTTTGTATCTGCTCCCTGATGAAATATGCATGGTCATTAGCACTGAGATAGATGTAGCCACTCATTAGTGAAACATGTATTGACCTTTGTGTATTTAGAAGCCAGACAAGGCCATGAAATCTGACATCTGGCCTTGTTTGGGGCTGTATGGTCAAAGTCAGCTCCCTTGGTTCCTCCTTGAGCCCTGGCCAGGCTTTGGGAGGAACCCAAGAGGAGGATGAAAGCAGATGTTGCCACACTAGCAGTGCTGTCAGTTTGTTCATTCAGCACGGTCAGAGCTGGGCCCTCTCCCAGCGGGGTTGGAGCCTCACCTGGGGCTGGAGGCACCTGCAGGAATGCCCAGTGCCCAGGAGTGGCTCTGCAGCCCTTGGCTGTGACAGCTTCCCCAGCTGCTGTGTGGGTCTGTGGGATGGTAAAGGTTGAGGGTAAATGCTGCTGGATCTTTCTTAATCACTGCAGGTAGTCTTTGCTGGGGATGGTTGGGTGCATTGCTGAGCTGCTCCTGTTGTGATTCTTTGCTGCTCTGAACTGCAGGAAATGACACTGATTCCTTCAGCTGGAGTCTGTGGCTTTGGTGCTGACCCAGCCCACTGGTAAAACAAAACTGGCACAGTCTGGCCAGATCCCAACAAAATGTCACTTGTTCAATGTAAATGTGAGGAATCAGTGCCATCAGAAATTCCCAGCTGGGAAGCCTTTCCCTGGAGTTCCCTGGCTCTGGAGTGGGCTGAGGTCAGAGCCCTGTGTGAGCAGTGGGGCAGTTGGGTAAAAGAGGCTGCACCCCTGGATGTCTTCAAATGCATCCAAAAATTGCACATGGAAAAGGAAAAGACCTTGTGGGTTTGGGCAGACAAAGATGAGTTTGTTGTGAGTACATAGGAAACAGCACCTTCAGAAGGAACAATGATTGTTGGAATGCTCCCACATGGAGCAAGAGAAGAAGGTTTTAATCTTGAACTGATATGCATTTGTGCAAGTGAAATATCTATATACATAATAATTATATATGTATTTATAGTATAATAAGACCTCAATATATCTATTTATACAAATTTATTTATGTCTGTATCTATCTATATTTCTATATCACTATCTATCTATGAAATTATATAATAACGTGAAATAGTGCTGACAATACTAATTTGGTAGCTTTGGCTGCTCAGGGATGTAACACTAAATACCCTACAGAACAGGACTGGCCAGGACCCTCATGTCAGTGGTCAACTTTTTGAGATTGTATACAATGAAAAAGGGAGAAAGGGAGAAAATTGGCTATTTTTGCAGGGGTTGCTGATACTGTGGTGCAGGGTGCTTTGTCTGTTCCTGTGAAAAATACAGTGATTTTGCCTGCAGGGTTTTTCATGTACCAGATTATGCACAAGCTGCAGGATTGGGTGCACGGGTGAAGGGGTTGTTAAAAGAGCAGTTGGAAAAATAAGGAGATGGGAACCTTTGTCCATGGAGAACCCATCTCCCAGATGTGCTCCATGCCCTTCACAATGGCCCACTGGGGAAATGGAACCCCCAGGCTGTGCACGGCTGCCCCCAATTTGCAAATCCAACCACGGGCAGTGAGACTTGGGCTGCCTGGGAAATTGTTCTGGCTGTGATGGCCCCTGGCAGGGCCAGCCCAGAGGCTGCAGGGCTGGGCCTTCATGCACTGGAATTAATTAGGAGAAATTCAAAGCCAATGACAGCTATCAATTCTGAAACAGGAATTCAGATTCCTCCAGGACACTTTGCTTTGGTTACTGCTCCCTTGGAGCTTGGCCTTGCAAAGTGTTCCTGTCATGGCAGGAGGAAATGATGCAGAATATCAAGGAGAAATTACAGTAATTCTGTAAACAATAGTGACCAGGATTGGATTAGTCAACCCTGTGACAGGGTAGTACAATTATTGATACTTCATTTTTAGGAATGATTGTGAAAAAAGGAGATCCACCTCCAATCACCACTGTTTGTGCAAATAAAGGGTTTGGGTGCAGCAGTCCTAATAATGGAGCCAGAGTGTGGGTCCCGAGGCCAAAAGGCCCTCCCAAGGCAGCTGAAGGAGCAACTCCTGGGAAAGACAACTCTGAGTCCTGAAACCTGGGCAGGAACAATGGGAATGTGTCCCTGCATCCAAGGATTCTGTGTGAGAACAAGGAGATCTGACAGGATATTGTTTTACACATCCTGCCAGACCAGATCTCCCTGTTTGCCCCAAGGGCCCCTGTGGGAAATGCTCTGATCCACGGGGCTCCATGTGAAGGCTGCTGTGACACTGAGGGACTTGCACAGCAATTCCATCCAGGAGCCTGGGTGCCCCTCAGGGACTGGGACCCGGCCCCTTCCAGCCAGAGGGGAAAGGGCCCCCCCCAAGCCTTGTTAGCCACAGACAGCATGGTAAAGCTGAACAGCAAAGGGCCTCGGGGCATTATTCTGGAATTAAAAAGGTGCCAGCTCCATGCACAACAGAATTCTTGTTCCTAACTCGAATGAGATTGAGAAAAAAGGATGAAGAACGGTGTCACTAAAGTACTGCTGATGTCTGTAAGGTGTACCTTGATAGTCAGCCAGAATCTTTGTCTGCCACAAACACCTCTGGTGTTTCACCAAGGGATTGGTCATCAAAATGTAATGATGGGTTATGATGGATTGCTGAGCTTCTTTTGTAATTCATTGCTAATGATGATGTGCTTTGCTGAGCTTATCCTTTTGTAAATTTTGCAGCTGTGCATGATATAAATGACACAATTCCTTCAGTTGGTGTCTGTGTCTTTGGTAGTGACCCTGCCTGAAATAAACAGGGCCAGGAGACTTCTTCTCCTTTTTAATGCCTTTATTAAAAGTGATCAGCTCAGGATTGGGCGGCTTGACGGGTCTGCAGCATCCGTCGTCTCTCCCAAGGCGACTCAGAGGAGGAGGCTATGCACAGCTCTGTCCACTAGGGGCAGAGCTGGGGGAATCCAGTCCCCGTGGGAGCCTTTTGGGCGTGGTATTCTTCGCCAGGTGTTGCCTCTTCTACTCAGTCGGCCTGGTCTCACCGCCGGGGTCATCTCTCTTGGTCAGGGCGATAGGGTCTGAAGGTGTTCCGCGTCTCTGCAGGCTCAGCATTCGGCTCCTCACGTCCAGACATCACTCTAGTCTCTCAACTCTTAGGTGGCTCGTTGTTTTGGGGTTTTCTCCCTACAGCGGGGGACCCATACTGCATTGTGGTCTTGGGGTCACTTTGCATAGCCCCCCTCACCTTCTCAGGTCTCTTCACCCTTCTGGGAAAAGAACACCTTAGCTTTGGGCGAGGCTCTGCTAATACAAAAGGAGCAATTAGCCTCAATGACCCGTGATTACAATAACAAAACACGAAGAACTTGGGCAGCTACAGTGCTCTGGCTGCCTTTTTGTAACTTTTTCTCACAAAAAAAATATTACCCGAATTTTTTTTCATAACACTGCCCACTGGTGAAACAGGGTCCCCTCTTGCCTAAGTGTTCCCTGGGAAGGCAAAAGCCCTCCCTCCAAAATTCCCCCCTTCCTCCCTGTTCCCCCCTTCATACCCTGAGCATGATGTACTCTGGTCTGGGGTATGCCCGGGGTCAGTTGGGGTCCCCTGTCCTGGCTGTGTCCCTGCCCAGCTCCTCCGCAGCCCCAGCCCCTCCCCAGCGTGGCTGGACGAGGGGCAGGACAGGCCTTGGCTGTGCTGCAGCTCAGCAAGAACAAAACCATCTCTGCGTGCTCAGCGCTGTGCTCAGCACCCGGCCCAGCAGTGTCTCAGTGCCAGGGGCTGTGCCCTCAGTCCCTGCCAGGGGTTTCCATGGCAACTGCCAGGCCAGGTGACCCAGGTGTCCCCCCAGTGCCGGTTGCCATGGAAACAGTGCCCAGCCCTGCCCCTTTCTGTCTGGCTGACCTGGCCTTTGGCCCTGGCAGTGCTGTTGGCTGCTGGTTCCTGGTGCCTGAGCGGCCAACGCGGCACAGGGCAGGTGGCCATGGCACAGCCCCCAGCAAGGGATCCCCTCTGGCTCTGGGCACTGACACCAGCCCTGAGCAAGGGCCCAGGGCAGCTTTCCATGGCCAGCAACCATCACAAGGGCTCCGGGCATTGGTTGCCATGGCACCAAACCAAGGAACGGGTCCCCGTGGCCATTGCCATGGCACCTGGTGGCACCAACGAGTGTCACTGCAATTGTACCTGGAACAGCCCTGGCACTGCTTTGTCCCAGGGTTGCCATGGCCGCTGAGGACAGCAACAGCTCTGCAGGCAAGTGGCCATGGAACCTGGCTGCAGAAATGGCTCCTTGGGCTGCTTTCCAAGGAAACCTGAACTGATGGAGGTTGCCATGGCACCCAAACCCAGCAGTGGGGTCATTGCAGTGACCATGGCAACAGTCCCTTGCAATGGCACCACTGCATGTTGGGATGATGATCCACCCTCACAGCTGGCCCAGGGCAGGTCTGGAGTGCTCCTGGTGGCAGCTTGGGCTTGGCACACACTTGAGGAGGATGTCTGTTTGCAATGGGGAAACTCAGGAGTTTTAGATTGCTTCAAAAATCAAAGAAGGAAAATCCCTCTTTGGCTGTGTGCAGCCAGTTCTTCAAGCAAAGCAGGTTCCAGGTGAGTGAGGAGAGACACAATGGGCTTGGGGAATGTGGAGCAAGGTTGTCTACACTGGCTCAGAGCTCAAGGCACAGCTTCTCTGAGCAGGCCAGGGCTCCTTAGGAGAGTCCCTGGATCAATATCAGTCACTGAATGCTGCAATCACCTCTTGTGTAATAGGAACAGCAATAAAAGACACCCTTTAAAATAGGACTACATATTTCCTGGAAGCTCTTTGAACTATTTCTCCATAACTGTCAAAGGAAACCGTCCTAATGAACTGCACTGGAGCAGAGGGAAATCAAGGCAGAGCCAGGGTTTGTCAGGACTTGCTTGATCCTCATGAGCCTCACTGTGCATTTGGAGCTGAGCCCTTGAACATCAGGGCCTGGGAGGAGATTGCACAAACCTTGCCAGGAGTCAAAGGCAGAGGAAACACCCCAAGTTTCTCCAGGCATTCATGGCTCCCACTGAGGTCCCTCTCCAACACAGGCTCCTCATGCACTCCTTGCAGGAGAGAATTGGTGGCCAGGATGGCACAAAAACCTCTCAGACACTCAGTGTGGAAAGGAAAATCCAAAGCACCTTCAGCACCTTGAGTGTCTCAAAGCATTAATGAGCCCCACTGAGTGTCAGTACAAAGCTCTCCAGGGACTAATTAACGCAGATAATTGGGGCCATGATTGCACAAATATCTCCCAGAGTCTATCCCAAGGGAAACACCAAGTACCTTGAAAGAACTGAAGTACTTTGAAGCATTAATGAGCCCCACTGAGTGGTGTTACTGACAAAGCCTCTCTAAGAACTAACTACAACACATAATTGCAGGCCATGACTGCACAAAGCTCTCAGAGACTCCAAAGCAAAAGCAAAACTCCAAGTCCTTTGAAAAACCTGCAGTCCCTGCAGGGAGCATTCAGGAGCCCCCAGGGCCATTGCTGAGCAAGGCTCCCCAGGGACTCCTTCCAGCAGATCCTTGAGACCACTGGGATGTGGGCTAGGGGGAGATGCTGAGGACAGGACAAGGGGGTGACAGTGCCCAGCCTGGCTGGGGCTGTGCCAGGAGGCCCCAGGGCCTCAGGACAAGGTGTCTCCTCACAGCCCTTGGTGGCACAGAACCTGCTGTGCCCCAGGGCACCAAGACTTGGCTTCTCTTTGTCCGCAGCTGCCATCAGTGCCTGCAGTTCTCTGCTCTGCCTGGGGCCTGGGGACACTTTCCCTGTCGTGTCCCTTACAGGGATCTCTTCAAAGTACAAGAAACTTCAGTGTTTCAATAGAACTGAGTTCTTGAGGGTTCTTGAAGGTTCTGTGACATCCCAGAGCTGGCTGTGACATCACAGAGTAGGGTCTGAGGCCATAGAACACAGTCTGCCATCATAGAGGGTGGCTCTGTGGCATCAGAGAGTTGGTTGTGACATCACCTGGTGGTTGTGGAACATCATAGAGCAGGCTGTGACATCACAGAACAGATTGTGACATCAGAGGGTGACTTTGTGACATCAGTCTTCTGTGATGTCACAGCACTGCTGTATGACATCGGAAGGTGACATTGAGTGGGCTCTGTGACATCAAAGGGGCAGTGTCACATCACAGAGAAGGCTGTGTGACATAACAGGGGCTCTGTGACATCACAGGGGCAGTGTGACATCACAGAGGCTGTGTGACATCACAGGGGCTGTGTGAGGTCACTGGGAAGGTCACTCTGCCCCGGCCCCCCTCACAGCTCCCCCCACAGCAGTCCAATCCTGCTCGTGCACAGCGGGGTCCCCTGTCCTCCCGGGTCCCCCCGCCCCTGGCCCCGCAGCCTCCCCCAGAGGATGTTCCACGAGATCGACCCCAGAGCCTGACACAAGGACGGGGGGCCGGGGCCCTGGGGGTGGCACAGGGGGACAGGGACCTCCCGGCAGGGTCCCTGTGTCCCCCAGAGCCAGAGCCTGGGCCAGGGCTCCTTCACCCTGTTACGAACGAGGGCTTGAGAGCGCTGAAATAATCCCCAGCAAGGGATCAGCAAAAACCAGATTTAATATTAACCAACAGCAGCACAAAGTTCCTTGGCAAGAGTCGCTCTGCTCCTGACTGGACACTTCAGGCACACCAGGGAAACAAAGCAACAACAAAACAAAACAGAACCCAGGCAATCAAACCAGAAATTAACTGAGAACTGTCCCTCTGTGTGTGTGTGTGACACAAGGACAGCAAGGGCAAGGATAAAAGGAACACAGCCTGAAAGCTTAACAGAGCTCAAACTTAACTGGACATTACTTATATATTAACCTTAACTGATAGTTTCAACCTCACAATTTAGCAAAAGAGCAGAGTGTAACAGCATGTAACCTAACTTAAACCTATGACTTCGCAATTTAACAGAGGTATAACATTTAACAATATTGAACTTAACATAAAACTTATATTAAAGGTAACCACTTAGCAAAAGAAAAACTCTCAGCAGCATTTAATTTAACTTAGGCCTCGTGATTTAACCTTCCCTACAGGCCTGACTGACTCAGCTATCCAAGGCACAACAACCCCTCAGAGAGCAGCATTTCTGCCACATTTCCCCAGCACAGGCACTCGTGTGTGCACACAGACACCAAGAGTCAGTGCAAGGCACCTGTGAGAAATTCCCCTGAGGGCAGGAAATGCTCACTGAGGATGATTTGGCATCTTCCCAGTGGGCAGAGTGCCGAGCCTGGAGGAGCTGGGGGATCAGCCCAGGCTCTGTCGTTGTTCAGGATCCCCGAGTGCAGCAAACAGGAGAGTTCCCGGCTGGGAGAGGCCTCACTCAGAGGGAGTCGCTGGCCCAGGAGAGCTCCAAGGGCTCCTTTTGGAGTGCTGTGTGCAGGGCCCCAAGAGAGGGGCTTCAATCCCAGCAATGGTTCATCCTGGCCGCACTTGGCATCAACAGCTTTCTTTGGCAGTGTGAGAACAGGGATGTTGTGCCACTGAGGGAACAAAAACAGTTCCCAGGGCTGCTGCTAAAGGAACCAGGAGCTGGTTGGGCAGCAGCAGTGGCTGGAGCAGTGTTTGTGATGAGCTGCAGAGGAGCCGAGCCCAGGGGCTGTTGGCCAAGGCCGAGGCCCAAGGAGCATTTCTCAGCTTGCAGGGCAGCCTGAGAAGGGGAGGGGGGAACGCAGCAGCACAGGGCCATGGAACCAAGGGAGCATTGTGACACTGTGGAGCCTTGTGAGACCAAGGGACCATTGTGACACTGTGGGGCCCTGTGAGACCAAGGGCCCATTGTGACACTGTGGGACCCTGTGACACCAAGGGACCATTTTGGCAATGTGATGCCTCATGGTGTCATGGAGACCACTTTGACATTGCTGGGCCTCATGGAACCAAGGGGACTGTACTGACACTGTGTGACTCCATGGAATGTAGGGATCATCATGACATTGAGAGGCCGCATCGGACCAAGGGTCCATTGTTACACCACCGGGCCTCATGGAACCATGGAGACCATTATGACACTTTGTGGTGTCATGGAACCAGGCAGCCATTGTGACACTGTGGGACTCCATGGAACCAAAGGTTCACTGTGACATTGCAAGGCCTTGTGGAACCATGAAAAGACAATTAAGACACTTTACAGCCTCATGGAACCAAAGGGCTATTGTGACACTGAGGGGCCCATGGAATCACAGAGACCATTGTGACACTCAGGGGACTCATGGAGACCATTGTGACACTATGAGGCCCCATGGAATAAGCAAAGCATTGTGAGACTGTGAAGCCTCATGGAACCAGTGAGACCATTGTGACCCTGGGAGGACCATTGTGATATTGTGGGGCCGCGTGAAACCAAGACGCCTTTGTGACACTGCAGGGCTGCCTGGAACCAAAGATCCATTGTGACACTGCATGGTCTCATGTAATCAGTGGTCCATTGTGACACTGGGCAACCAAAGGAGACCATTGTGACACTGCAGGGCTGCATGGAACCAAAGCTCCAGGGCGACACAGAGTGGCCCCCTGTCATCAATGGTCCATTGTGACACTGTGGAGCCAGAGGAGACCATTGTGACACAGCAAAGCCCCAGGGTCCAAAGGTCCATTGAGACATTGCAGACTTCATGGAACAGAGGAGTCACATGACATTGTGGGGCCTGGGGAACCACGGAGACCATTGTGACACTGCAAGGGCTCATGGAATCCTTGGGACCATTGTGACACTGCAAGGGCTCATGGAATCCTTGGGACCATTGTGACACTGTGGGGCCTTATGACACCTGGGGGCCACTGTGACATTTTGGGACCCCATTGAACCTGGGGGCCAGTGACACTGCAGGTCTTCTTGCAATCAAGGGGCCATTGTGACACTGCTGGAACCCATGGAATCAAGTCACCATTATGACACTGCGGGGCCCCATGGATCCAAGGAACCATTGTGACAATATGGAGCCCCATAAAACCAAGAGAAAACAGAACAAGTCTGGCTGCTTTGGCTTCCCATGGACTGCCTGACTGGTCCAAGTGACCTTTGCATGTTGAGGGTCACTTCTCATCTGCTGCTGAAACACTGGGGCTCTGTGCTTTCCTTCCCAATGGAAAAGAACTATCCTTCTGCTCCAGGCACCCATGGCCAGAATTGGGATTTCACCTCCAAAGTTCCTTATATCCAGAGATTGTTCCCATAGGCATATTGCCAGGATAAGTCTGGCTGGCAGTAGTTTCACAAGGGTCACCTCTCATCCGTCCCCAAAACATTGGGAAAGGCTCCATGCTCTCCTTCCCATGGGAAAGAACTGTCCTGCTTCTCCAGGTGCCCATGGTCGAGACTGGGTTTCCACCTGCAAATTCCCTAAATCCAAAATCTGCAATTACTGACAAGTCTAGCTGGCCTTGGCCTACTGCGGCTCTCATCTGCCTTCCAAATCTTGGGGCTCTGTGCTTTCCTTCCTATGGAAAGAACTATCCTTCTCAGCCAGGTGCCCATGGGCACAATTGGGATTTCACCTCCAGCATTGCCTGTTGTGATAGACTGGAGGAGATTGTTGGCTCTAAACATTTTGTATGTGGGGGAGGAAGGGGCAGGTCCAGCCTTGCCCTGCCCTGTAAGCCCAGCCCTGCCCTGCCCTGCGACCCCAATCCCCCCAGGGACCTCCAGTGGGTTTACGGTTTCTACCTGACCTGTGGCACACTGAATCCCCAGCACTGCCATCCCACCCTGGGCACTGGGGCCCTCTTGGCTCTACTCAGTGCTGCTGCTGTACTCAGGGCACCCTAAACCCTGGTAGGGACCCGTGTCCCCGCACTCCAGGGATTGTGTGCGACTCACACTGCCCCGATCCTCCACGCACCCGGAGCTCCGTTTGGGGTTTGCGTGCTAACTCACAAATTCACCTGCCACCTTTACTCGAGTTTGGTGCACAGGGAAAACACCAGCCAGATATCTGCAAGAGGTCAGGAATTACACAAATTTTTACAGGCAAAGTACAAAAAACCAAGAAACTTTGGATGAGGATTTCATGCAACATCCAATTACAAAGAAAACACTTATCATAGCAATAACTTCATTAACTTAGTTCATTTGACGTAGAAATCAATGAACACGTAAGCTGTTGAGGTACCCAAAAATGTTCCATATAAAGAGCATTAGAAGGAGAAGAAAGAGAGAGAGACAGACAGAAGCTCTATAGAAAGACACACATATGACTAACAGTTCGTAGGGTTCCAGCGTGTGTGAGACACAAACCCCAGGAGAAGGCAGAGTCCATACCAGGGGCTGACCTTGCACTCCATGTTTTTAAGCCTCCAGGCCTTTGTGGGCCTCCCCCCAGGTGGGATTTCTGATCACACAGGCAATCAGGGCTGGGTTAGCACTGTACCCACTGTGTGACTGATTGACAGCTCATCCCACAGTGTCTCAGGACATTGATCTCATCCAGCCTCTGATAGTGACCATGGTGACACAGGGGAACCTCATGGAACCGTGGGTCAGTTGTGACCAGGTGTGTCCAAGGACACCATGGTGACATCAGGGAATCTCGTGGGAACAAGTGGCCATTGTGATGCTGTGGATCCCCATGGAACCAAGGGAACATGGAACAGGCTGATGCCTTCAGTTTTAGCTGTCATATTTCCAGATTCTCTACTGCATTAGTCTGTAACTCTGGACTTCATACACAGGGTTAGCAAGTTCTCTTCACAGTGTAGTCAGACAAAACAATCCTTTTCCAGCCCCAGAACCGGACACTGTTGCAGCTTCAGGCACAAAAAGTGCAAACAACAGCAAATTGAGGAAAGCAAACCGGGAGGATGGGACTGCATAATCTGAGGCTGTAACTGGACAACTAACCCCAATATTTAAATGGACCAAACCTTATAAAATTGTGAAAACTCCTGACCAGTCATCCATTTTGAGTGTAGCCTCAACTGGGCTCTTGTCCTGCTCAAGGTGAATCCTTTGAAGGCCTTTTAATAAATCCCAGCAAGAGGAAGAAGCCATGAGAAAGCTGACAACTCTTTGTGAGAACCGAGTTGTGGAGCAGTGAAAAACAACTTGTTTTTCCTGAGAAAGAGCTCGAGGACTGTGGAAAACAACCTACTTTCCCTGAAAAAGAGCTGTAAGACTGTGATAAACACCAGCCACCCGTATAAACTGTATTTTCCCTCTTAGACAGAAAAATGAAAACTATCTCTCACAAACAACTTTTCCCGCACATACACACCAGGGGTTTGAGTGACCAGTCAATACTGGGTAACAACTTGTTGCTGACCAACTGGGGATAGACAGGGGATGTTCTTAAAAAACCCTACAAAAAGGCCTATAAAAAGACCGTATAAAAATAGCACAGGATCGCTCCTTTCTTTTTGCACCATAAAACGTGTCCTGCATCCCTCTATATCGGGCGCTGTTGCAGTGCCCTTTTATTTCATAGCTTTTTGGATGGTCTGTTCCAGTTCACCCCCTGTATGTTGTCTTTCCCCAAACTGGATTATTCCCAGGTTATATCCCTCCCCTTTTACCCTTCAATCATTATAATCCCCACCTTGTATTCCAGTGCCTTCCCTATCCATCCCTGTAAACTCTGCCCCTGTTCTGGACCCTTCCCTGTCAGTCTCCTGTAAACCCCTCCCCTGCAGGTTCCGCCCCTTGGGAATTCCCATCATGGATGATGCCCCATTGGCCCATGTGACCTGCCCTCTCCACCCCCTTATCCCATTGGTCCCTGAGATGTATTCCCCTCCTTTTGCTCCTCCCTCCCTGATTCCCTATTGGCTCAGCGATCATGCCCACCCACAGTTCTAGTGCTCTATAAAATCCTGAGCACACTGGTGCTTGAGGCTCTTTGGTGCCTGTTCCCTCTGATGAGTAAAGCTTCCTCAGAATCTCACACCAAAGGCCTCCCTCTCCTCTTTAGTCTGCTCCCTGACACTGACACCATTCCAGCTGTGGAGCAGGTGGCTCCAAGGTTCAGCTCTCCCTGTTTCAGGGGAAGCTGTTCCCCACTCATGGCACGCGGCACCCCTGAGCCAGCTGTGTAGTCCATTGCGGTGTCAGTCCGGGGCTCCTGCTGGGCTGAGTCTGCCCTCAGGCAGGGCTCAGCTCCCCCACAGCATTTCGGTGTCACCTGTGAGCCCCGAGGAGAAGACACCTTTGTGCCCTCTGCTCAGAATTTCACTGCCAGGACAGCAGGAATGCAACCCAAAACTGCCTTCAATCTGCTGGGGTGGGCAACTCCTGCACCAGCGGCTTTCTGGCCATTCTGCTGCTCATGGCCAAGACATTTTCCCTGCCCCTCTGCCAGGGGAATGCCCTGTGCCAGTTCTGCTGTGAGGCTTCCTTGGGGCGATGCTGGCACCAGTGGTTCCTTCAGTATTGGAACTGGAGTCGGCGAACATGACTGGTGAGCTCTCAGGATGGCCGGGGACAACTGATCCACCTGGCCCACCCTAAAATTCACCCAAGTCCTGCTGGAGCCGATGGACCCAGCGGCCAAGAACGACCCAAGAGCCAGGTAGAACCACTCACCCTTTTCCAGGACACTGCGGTGGCTCTACCCTACCGTGGCCAGGCATTACAGGTGACCATGTAGGGCCCCTCACCCAGGAAACCCCAGAGCCCCACAGTGCCCCATAGACAGGTAGACCCAGCAGCCCCATCCCGCCAGGAAACCAAATTTCAAGACCAATAAATAATTTCAACATACTTTTGATATAGAAAGATTTTTTTTGGCATTTAAATTCTTTTGAGTAAATCAAGAATTTTGGGGGTGTAATATTCTATTTGCAGGGTTGCCCAACGAAGGCAGGAATGATGCATTTAACTCCATGTTCTCAGAAGGCTAATTTATTGCTTTATAATACTATCTTATAATAAAGTATGCTATACTATACTATACTATACTATACTATACTATACTATACTGAAGAACAGAGAAAGGATTCTTAGTGAATGTTCAAAAGATAATAATGAAAACTTGTGACTCTTTCCAGAGTCTCGACACAGCTTGGCCATAATTGGCCAATGAGTCAAAATAACTCACACCAGAATCCAGTTAAACAATCACCTGTGGGTAAACAATCTCCAAACACATTCTGCACATGAGCACAACACAGGAAAAGCACATGAGATAAGAATTGTTTTCCTTTTTCTCTGAGGCTTCTCAGCTTCCCAGGAGAAAAATCCTGGGCAAAGGGATTTTTTCAGAGAATGTGAATGCCACAGTGTTAGAGATGAGTAATGAGATGGTTGGCTCTCCCAATTAAAGGGTGAACATGATAAGTATGTTAAGAGAAGTTGTACAGATGTATAGTTATGTTACTGCAATGTGTCCCCCCCACCCAGCATTGTTATCCCGGGCTGATATTGGTAGTCCGGGCATTTGGGGAGGGGCAGATTGTTCCTAAGAGGCACGGCCTAGCAACACCTGCCCTCCAATGCAGTTCCATGAAAGCAGTCTACACCAATGGACAGTGACCAAGAGTCAACAGACAGCCTTTGGAAGGAGCTAGGGCTGCCTGTTGCAACAGCAAGGATATAAAAGGGAGAGCAACCATTGTGTGGATGAGCCAGCCACGTGGTTACCAGCCACCAAGTGGGGGAGGCTCCCAGCGCTGTAACTTTTTCCTTATTTAGTCCTTTTGTTGTAAGTTTTATTAAGTTTTTAATAGACCTTTCAAAATATTGAGAAGTAAATGGTGATTTCTCACGGGGAGAAAAAGTTGTAAAAGAAAGTTTCTTTGAAATTACTTCTTTTTCTTTTAAACCCAGGTCATTCCTACCATGCTGACAGTGAACCACTGCCTTTCTCACCACTTGGACATCCACCCCCCCCATCAACCCACTCCCCCTGGACTCTGCACAACTCCCAACACACCATTTGTCTGGGGGAAGGCACAGACTGTGTAAAGGCAGCAAAGCCCAGACCTGGCCTGACTTCCCTGGACCACTGGAAAGGAGGAAATCCAGTTCCATGGACACACATGGACACAGAGCAAAGCTTTGCTCAAAGGATTTATTGATTCTTGATGATTGATTCTTCAGGGGAAATGGCCCAGGGCTCAAAGAGTTCAGGGGTTTTCTCCAGTGATGATCATCTCCTCATGCCACTGGAGAGGAAAAAGTACACTGGTCCTTCACACGCTAAAAGACAAACCCCAGAACGTGACCTCTGGAGCCCACTGGGACATGGATGGGCTTTGTCTCCAGCCCTGTCCCTGCAGGCACGGCTCACCTAGGCATCCAGAGAGGCAGCCAGGCGCTTCTGTCGCAGGAGAGCGCGCAGCTCTTCAGCCACAGGGGGCTGGGGAAAAGGCAGCGTTAGAGACACAATGGGGGCACCGGGCTGCACTGGGAGGCAGGGGAGAGCAGGGGGGACTTGGGGAAGGGGCTGTGGCAGCAATGGGGTGCAGGAGCTGCTGTGCTGCTGCCCAGAAGCACTGGGCTCCTGGCCAAGAGCCACAGCTGGGGCAGGGGCTGCGTCCTGGCTCATCCAGGGGGTCCTGGGGTGACAGGGGTGGAATGCAGCAGGGCCCTGGGCAAAGGCTTCTCTGGGGAGGAGCCCTGGCGCAGGGCATTGTCTGGGCTGTCAGGAGGGGTGCACTGGGCTGTGCTGGGACAGACTGGGATGGCCTGGGCTGTGGTGGCCATGCAATGGGAGGGTCTGGCACCGGCAGAACTCATGGTACCCACCAGAGGTGTCTCCAGGACTGCGACATTGTCTAAATCCAACTGCAGAGAGACCAGGAGACCTCGCTGGTCACTGGGATGTCCCCGGTGCCAGCAAGGGATGGGAGGACAGCACTGCCCCCCAATTCCCTGAGGGGATGTCCTCCAATGCCAGCAGCCCACTCACCTCCCGCAGATCATCTTGGGTTCCTTCCAGGAGTGCCTGGAAAGGAGAACAAAGGCTGGGTCCGGACTGGACCTTGTGGGGCTGGGGTGGGAAATGAGTGCAGGGAGAAGAGTGCAGGCAGAGGGATGGGAATTCAGGGCCTCCAAAAAGATCTGTTTGAGGTGGGGGGAGACCCAAAAACATTGAGAGTCCAGGGGACAGGGCTGGGGGTGTGGAAGGAGCAGCGTGTGAGGTACAGGGGAGGAGAAAGGAATTGAGGTGTAGGGACATGGGAGTGCAAGGGAGGGGCTTGGTGGGGACAGGAGAATGAGGACAGGTGGGGACAAAACCAACAAGACTGGGAGATGGTGTGGGATTGGGGGGTGAGTCAGGGAATTGTACAGGGGGACCCCTCTGCAGTGGCCAGGAAGAAAGGCAAAGGATTGAGGGGGGACATGAAAGGAAAGGCCTCAGGAATGGTCAGTGGGAGGGCAGCTGGGGACCCTGAATGGGACACAGAGGAGGGACCAAAAGGGTGGGATGGGAGGCCAGAAAGGGCAGGATGTGGGGACAGCGTTTGGCTGGTGCCTCACCTTGGCCTGTGGATGGAGGAGGATGGAGAAGAGCAGGGCCACGCTGAGCACAGCCACCTTCATCTTCCTCTCGCTCTGGGCAGCGCTGCCTGAGGGTGCAGCAGGTGAGGAGCACCTTTATCCCTGCCGGGACTCCTCCTCGCACCCTCCCTGCCAGTCCCCAGGCCAAAGCCTGGCTTGGCACAGCCCCCAGCCCTGGCCACAAGCCCAGCCCTGGCACAGAGTCCATCCCACCCCACCTGTGGCACAGATCCAGCCCCCTTGCTCGGCATCCCTCCAGCTTCCTGCACAGGGCAGCTGCCCCTGGAAGGGCCCAGGCACCTGGGGGGCCAAGGGGGGCAGGCAGGGAGCCAAAGGCACCTGGGGACCCTGTGGGGACAACCCCCAGTCCAACACAATCCATCCTCCAACAGCCCCCAGGGCCAGATCCCCCATCTCCTGCTGCCCCTCGCCTCCCAGAGCTTTCCCTGGGGGACACCCCAGAGCTGAGCCCGGCCGCAAACCCAACACGTGGGAGAACAAGGGGAACAAGGGACATGTGATCAGATGGCTGATTGGCATCTCAGGCACTGCAGACACTGGGGAGCACTGGGCAATGCTGATCACCTGCAGACAAGGCTGAGGGCTGGGGAATGGCTCAGCAGTGACAATTCCCACATCCACACAACCCGATACCCCTTTCCCCGCAGATGCCAAACCCGACCAAGCTCCGTGCCCAGAGCACTGTCCAGAGGAGAATATGCCCTGCCCTGCCCCTCATCCTGTCACACCTGCAGCCACGGAGCCCTCCCAGAGCACCTGGGTCATGGCCCTGGCTCTGGGCCCAGGCCAGCACTGGCCCCGAGCAGGATGTGCCCATCCCAGGCACATGGGGAAGTGGGCACCTGTCCCCAGGCAGCCACTCGGAGCTAATTGGGGTAACAGAGGTGCCCTGTGAGGAGGAGGGGTGTTGGTGCCCTGCCAGCATCTCTGACAAGCCCTGTTTACCCAGGGCCTGAGGCACCAGGAGGACATTCAGACATCTTGGGCTTCCAGGAAGGAAAATCCACGGTGAAGTGGTTCTGAAGAGCTGTCTATGGCTGTGATTCCTGTTTGACATTCCAGGGCATTAGTGAAGGGTTCTGCACATCTCTTTCCCCAGGGACAATGTGGATCCATCAGAGAAGTCTTATGACTCAGCTGGGAAAACATTTCAGGCCACTGCCCTGACTGTTTGCTCTGGAACTCACCCAAGGAGGCGCAGGGCCCAAGGGGGAAGATTTTCCATGGGGGTTTTGCTGCTTTGTGCCCTTGGAGAAGACACCAGAGTGTCCTCATGGGGGATTCTTGACCAGATGGACAAGAGCTGTGACATCATTGGTGGGTGGGGTCACCTTGGAGAGAAATTGAGGAAGTGTCTGCAGGGCCCTAAATAGTGAATGAATGGATGAAGGAGATTCTCACTGTCCTGACCCACTATCCAGCAAAACCACAGCCCAGGGAAGAGGCCTGGTGGAATCAGGGGGGAAGCAGACCTTGTTGAGCCTGGTGCACACTGGGCAGTGTGGGGTGATCCCCTGCTGGTGTCCCAGCTCTCAGTGCAATACCACCGCTCTGATGGACTGGATCCTTAAGAAACAAAAGAAGTGATCAAGCTCAGGGGAGGAGGGGATCTGGTCGCACTTCTCTTGTCTGGGAGTTTCTCTCCGAGGGGGACATTCCATGAGAATTGGGATGCGGTAAAGGACAGGGCTGAGGGCAGCTGCTCCCTCTCTCTCTGGGCTTCGGAGGAGGACGCTGGGAGCTGCTGCTTAGAAAAAGGAATTGGTTGCTGCGGGTGGCCAGAGCAGCTTCCCCAGGCAGGTGCTGTCAGGTGCCTACAGCACCGAAAGCGTCTCCACTTGGGGCTGCCTTGACAACTCCCCCAGCCCAGCAGACCCTGAGCCCAGATGGTGCAATCAAAGCCTCAGCAGAGGGACGAGAGGACTCCTCGCAGAGCAGATCCAGCTGGGTTTACCAAGGGAAAATCCAAGGGTCCAGGGGAAGTGAGAGTGCAGAGGGAAACAGGAGCAAGCAGGAACACAACATCTGCTGAAGGGAACCAGAGGCGAAGAGCCAGGAGCAGGACTGGGGCCAGGGTATATAACTGGAGGAAGGCAGGAGGGGTCAGGGTACAAATGATCCAATGGAGAAGGGAGCCAGGGCTGGAGATAAGGTGGGGTGACACAGGATGCACCAATAGGGGAGCAGCAATTTTTTGGAAAAAGAAGACAAAACACAGCAATTTCCTGGTGCCAAGTCTGTCACCACCCAGACCTGGTATTTGATGGCACTGCCCATGCCCAGATCTGGACATTTCCCTGTGCCACCACAGCCCAAGTGCAGCAATTTGCTGGCAAAGAAAGCCAAACCAGGCAAATACCTGGTGCCTACACCAGCCCAATCTTCTGTTTGCTGACACCACCAGTGCCCAGATCTGGAATTTTTCAGATGCCTGCACAGCACAATTCCAGCAGTTTGCTGGCACAGAAAGTTAACAATTTGACAATTTCTCAGTGTCAGCACATTCCCTTCCAAGATCTGGTGTGCGCTGCTGTTGAAGATTGCAATGCAAGATGTTTTCCATTACCATCTGTATGGCAGATTACCTTTGTCAAGTAGGCAGTTTGCCTTATCTCTTTCTTTGAGTGACCACATTCACACCTCCCTCGGGAGGGGACATCTGCTGATAACAGACTATTGAATGTCACTGCATGACTGATAAGAACGATAACATCCCATTGTGAGATGTTCCGCCCAGAGGGAGGAGCCAAGCATTGCTACCCAGATATAATCCAGAGGTTTTTGAGACACCGGCACGGCTTTCTCCACGGGATTCCCCAGAGGAACAGCAGCTGTCTCTTCTCCCACTGGGTCTTCAGAGGAAGAATACATCCTTCTCTACAGATCCCCCCCGCTCCAGCAGAACCACAAGTGATACTTCAGGAAGTCTGCAGCCACATTTTCAATTGGACTGTCACCAACACTGTGACCCACAGGGCGTCAGGTTGGGTTCTGACTCTGTCAGTGTTGTTCTGGTGTACTGCATTGTTTTATTTCATCCTTTAATTTTTTTCTTTTCCCCCTTAAAGAACTGTTATTTCCTGCTCCCATATTTTTGCCTGAGAGCCCCTTAATTTAAAATTGATAGCAATTCAGAGGGGTGGGGAGGGTTTACATTCTCCATTTCAGGGGAGGCTCCTGCCTTCCTTAGCAGACTCCTGTCTTTCCAAACCAAGTCACCAATGAACTCCTACCAAATTCGGTGAAACAAATTCCTTGGTAAAGGCCGCCTGGCTTATTGCTTGAAACTTGGCTCCCCGGTTGCAGACGGGGCAAAGAGCTCTGGAGTGGAGTGACCACTGACTCCGTTCTCGCCATAAATGTGGCCCCAATTCGATGGCTCAAAATCCGGATTTTGTCCTTAGGGGGGCGGGGATTGGTGGTGTGGGGGCTGCCAGTACGCCTGTCCAGGGTATCGGTGGGCACTCAGACTCAGATCCTAGCCTCCCACGAGACACTGAACCGTTTGTGCTTGGTGAGGGAAGCAGCAAAAAGGTGAGTGAAGGCACACCAGAGGCATTGCCTCTAGTGCCTGGGGAACACGGAGGGCAGTCACCGGATAACATGGTGAAGGTGACTGTTCCTGACAAAAATCCATCTTGTCCCTGTTGTGTGGTACCCGGGTAAACTCTGTGTTAAGCCTGATTGAACATCTAAAGGAGTCGCACTGGAAAAGGAGGGTTTGCTTTCGGTGTGCCAAGTGTGTAAAGGAAAATATTACCTATCATAGTGTTATTTGTCATTTTGCAAAATGCAGAGGTCCAGAAACTGAAAGGGTTCCAGCTGGAGAGTGGATCTGTGAAGTATGCGTCAGAGACTTCAGAACCAAAATTGGCCTGGGACAACACAAAAGATTGGCACACCCATTGATAAGAAACCAAAGGATCATTACTTCCCAACTGAAAGAAACATCAAATCCAGGAGCCCACAAAAGATGCTGGACAAAAGAGGAGGAAGAACTGCTGATAAGACTGGAGGCACAGTTCGAGGGAAACAAAAACATTAATGAACCTATCGCCGAACACATAACAACAAAAACAGCTAAGCAAATTAGGTACAAAAGAAGATTGCTGCCTAGGAAACCAATAGATGGAGCTGACAGAGGACCTGAGGTGAGTCATCACACCAGAAGAGCAGCTGAGGGCATGAGAATGGAACCTGGGTTGAGTCAGCAATCCCAGGCAAGAACCGTGGACAATGGACCTGGGGAGAACCATCCCCCAGGGAGGCCAGCTGCCAGAGAGAAAACAATGGATAAATTAAGAGGACACCCTGATAAGGACAACCGCCGCCAGAAACCAGCAGAGGGCCGGGCAGCTGCAGGCTCATTACCAAAAGACAGTCAAGGAACGCTTATCAGCTGGAGCAATTAACCACTTCCCCAGAGCATTCAAGCAATTGATGGACGGCCAGGAGATGCTGACAATGATTAATCAGGCAGTGCAGGACTGCTTTGGATGCCTAGAATCAATAAGCCAGATAAGAACCGCTACACGTGGTAAAATGGGAAGGAGACCCCGGAGAAGCAACCAAGAAAGCCATTTCAGGAGTGGATGAAGGACAGAGCGATCAAAAAAGGTAATTACCTTTGCTTTCAGCATTTATTCCATCTTGACGGGGGAAACTAGCAAAAATTATTTTGGATGGCGTAGAGTGTTTGTCCTGGGATATATCATCCAGTGAAATTTACTCGGTATTTAAAGCCAGATGGGAAACACCTGGTACTTTTGCTGGCATCAGGGACTTTGAATTTAATGGGAAGGCACACAACAGCACCTTCAGAGGCTTAATCACGGCCAAAGAAATTGAAAGAAATGTGCAGGAAATGAGCAAGGGCTCGACTCCAGGTCCAGATAGGGTTACTCTTGGGGACATCAAAAAGATGGATCCCAGGTATTCCCGGACGGCTGAGCTCTTCAACTTATGGTTAACATCTGGGGAGATCCCAGACATGGTGAGGGGGTGCAGAACTGTTTTGATTCCCAAATCTACAAAACCGGAACATTTAAAGGACATTAATAACTGGAGGCCTATCACAATCAATTCCATCTTGTTGAGACTGTTCTCCAGGATTGGAAAAGCAAGGCTGAGCAAAGCGTGCCCCCTCAACCCAAGGCAAAGAGGCTTTATTAGAGCAGCAGGATGCTCTGAAAACCTGAAACTCCTGCAAACTATACTTCAGACTGCCTAAAGTGAACACAGACCACTGGGTGTTGTATTTGTGGACATCGCCAAGGCTTTTGACACCATAAGCCACCATCACATCATACATGCTTTGCAGCTGAGGGGAGTGGATCCCCACATCATTGGCCTGATGAACAATATGTACAAAGACATCAGTATGTATGTCACCACAAAAATGAACACACACACAGACAAAATCCAGATCCGGGTTGGAGTAAAGCAGGGTGACCCGCTTTCACCCCTTTTATTTAACCTGGCAATGGACCCCCTGTTGTGCAAGCTGGAAGAGAGTGGTAAAGGATTCCACCGAGGACAGAGTAGTATAACAGCAGTGGCATTCGCCGACGATCTGGTCTTGTTGAGCGACTCCTGGGAAAACATGAAAACAAATATCAAGATATTAGAGACCTTCTGCGATTTCACCGGTCTCAAAACACAAGGGGAAAAGTGCCACGGCTTCTACATCAAGCCCACAAAAGACTCTTACACCTTCAATAACTGCGCTGCATGGACCATCAACAGCGCACCCCTGAACATGATCAACCCCAGGGAATATAAGAAATACGTTGGCCTACACTTTGACCCCTGGACTGGGATAGCAAAAGCCAATCTCCCCACAAAACTAGAATTCTGGCTTGAATGAATTGATCAAGCTCCACTTAAACCTCTGCAAATACTTGATATCCTCAAAACATACACCATCCCTCGACTGACCTACCTGGCTGACCATTCACAAATGAAACAGGGGCCCTTGAAGCCCTTGACCAGAAGATCCGAACAGCGGTCAAGGACTGGCTGCAACTACCTCCGTGCACCTGCAGTGCCATCTTGTACTCGAGCACGAAGGACGGCGGTTTGGGCGTCACCAAGTTGGCGGGACTGATCCCCAGTGTACAGGCCCAGAGACTGCACTGGATTGCACAGTCCTCGGATGAAACAATGAAGGAGTTCCTAGAGAAAGATCAAATGGAACAACTGTATAAGAAATTGTGGATTCAAGCTGGAGGGGAAAGCGAGAAGATAACCTCAATTTGGGAAGCACTACCGGCGAATGAACCACCCAACAGTGCAGACACAACCTCGGAGTGGGAAGCACCGACCCTTAAAACTAAATTTCCTAAACGTTGTGATTGGCGGAGAAAGGAATTCAAGAAATGGACCAAATTAGTATCCCAAGGCCGTGGAATTAAAAGCTTTGAAGGTGATAAAATTAGTAGTGATTGGCTCCAATACTATAGATGCATTCCTCACAGGAAACTCCTCACTACACTACAACTTAGGGCCAACTTCTACCCCACAAGAGAATTTCTCCCCTGGGGTAGAGAGGAAAATTACATCAAGGCCTGTAGGCATTGTGATGCGGACAATGAAACCTGCGCCCTCATCCTCGGCTACTGCCCAGTGATTCAGGACGCTCAAATCAAGAGGCACAATCATATCTGTGAAAGGCTTATTGAGGAGGCGAAGAAGAGGGACGGGGTAGTGTTCAAAGAACCACCCATAAGGGAAACCATCAAGAAGCTGTACAAACCAGATCTGATATCTGTTAAGGACGGACGTGCATTCATCGTGAAAGTGACAGTACGATACGAAGCCTCCAGAACATCTCTGAAAGAAGTGGCTGCAGAGAAAGTAAACAAGTGCAAACATTTGGAAACCAAGGTGCAAAGCCTCACCAACGCAAAGGACGTTGTTTCTATGGGCTTTCCCCTTGGAGCGCGGGGAAAATGGTACAAGGGGAACTTTGAACTTTTGAGTACACTTGGCCTCTCCAAATCGAGGCAAACGATGGTTGCAAAGACTTTATCCACAGAAGCACTCCTATCGTCTGTGGAGATTGTACATATGTTCACCAGTAGGGCCAGAAGATTACACGATTCAGGGTAGTGAATTTTAGCATTTTTTGTACTTTGTAATGTTTTGTAGATTTTTATTGCTGTTTTAATATGTTGATTTTTGTATGCAATTTTTTTTTTTTTTTGTATCACTTTTACATTTTAATAAACTAGAGAGTAGCTAGGTTCGTAAGGAAGCCACAAGCCAGTTAGGTAGCTCATAGTGAGTAGGGACAAAGACTTTAATTCATAACGCATCAATTACCACCTGATTCAGACCAATTTACTGTATTTGAAACAATTTACCGGATTTGTCCAAGGTGGATGGGCCACCTTTATTTAACCCAGAAAAGGAACATATATTATTTATATGTGTTTGAAAAACAGCCAAATGCCTCGTCATCTAATTAGTGACGTGCATGAATGGATGAATGGATTCCCACTGTCCCTACCTACTATCCAGCGAAACCACAGCAAAGGGAACGGGCTTGGCAGAATCAGTGGGGAAAGAAGACCCTGTTGAGCTTGACTCTAGTCTGGCACTGTGAAGAGACATGAGAGGTGTAGAATAAGTGGGAGGCCGGGCATGCGCTCGGCAGTGCGGGGTGACCCGCCCGCTGGCGTCCCGGCCGTTGGTGAAATACCACTACTCTGATTGTTTTTTCACTTACCCGGTGAGGTGGGGGGGCAAACCCTGAGGGGGGCTCTCGCTTCTGGCGCCCACCCCCAGGGTGGCTAACGGCCACTCTATTGGATAGTGAACCCCCATCTCCCAGTCGCTCTATCGACTGATCTGCCTGCAGGCACAGGAATGAGGCTGAGCACTCAGACATCTCTTAGTGGGCAGCAGAGGGCACAGCCGCACAGCAGCCAGTCCTTTCAGGAGTCTTGGCAGCCACGGCAGGGCACAGAGGGGCTGCAGGGTTCTCATTTAACACAGCCAGGCTGCTCCGGGCACCTCCACCACTGACTCCAGGGACGGCACACTCAGCTGACGGCGCCCTCCCGCCGGGGGCAGCGGCACGGCCCCGGGTGACCAAGGGACATTCTGCTGGGAAAACACCTCTGCCAAGGGTGGCAGCACAGTCCTGAGGGCAGCAGGGCACTCCCTGGGCAGGTCACTCTCACCTGGGGAGGCTCCACGGCTCTGCCTGGTGGCCTCCTGGTGGGCTGTGCCTTCTGCACTCATCCTCTTCCCTTGCTCATCCAGCACAGCGTCTGCTCTCCCTGCTGCCTTCCCCAGTGCCCTGCTTTCTCCGTTAGCCTTGGTGGAGAGCCAGTGAATGCCCCATCCTTGGAAACATTCCAGCTCAGATGGGCTCTGAGCAACATAACGGAGTGAAAGATGCCTCTGCCCCCACCCCACAGGAGGCCCTGTGGTGTCAGCTACTGGAGTGGTCAGTGTCTCTTGTAGGATGCAATTCCCCCAGAGAGCAGAGAGAACACAAACACCACAGCTGGCAGGAACACCCTCCATGGAGATAGGAATATTCTGGATCAACAGGCTCAGGCTGCTGACTTTTGCCCCCTTGTAGATGGACACAAGTGTCTGAAGTTACTGAGAGCCAGGAGGCCCCACAGTGTCTCTGAGTCCCCTTGGTTCCCTGCGATCACACAGTGTCCCAGTATCCCTTTGGTTCCATGAGGCCCCACAATGTCACAAGAATCCAGGGACACAACAAGGTTCTGGGGGATCCCAATGGATTGTTGGTTCCAACTGGCCTCACTGAGTCACAAGGGCCTCTGGATTCCTTGAGACTCCACAGTGCTACCGTGTCCCTTTGGTTCCACAAGCGACAGCTTCACAATGGTTCCTGAGCATCTTTAGGCACCAGAGTCTCAGAGCATCCCCTCAGTTCCATGAACTCCACAGTGTCACAATGTCCCCTTTGTTCCATTTAGTTCTGCAGTGTCACAAGGATTCCTGGAAAGAATGAGGCCCTGAGGTATCACAATGGATGGTTCCATGAAGTCCCAGAGTTTCACAGTCTCCTCTTGCTTCCATGGATTCTACAAGACCCTGGAGTGTCACAGGGCCCCTACAGTCCCATGAGTCTTCACAGTGTGACAATGTGCACAGGAGACACTGCAGTGTGACAATGTCCCCAGGAGGCAGTGCAGTGTCACAGAGGAGCAGCACTGGAGTGGGCACAGCACCAGGGGAGGTTTGGCAGTGCTTCCATGTCTGTGAAACAACAGTGGTGGCAACACCAACGTTCCCATCTCTAAGATAACACAGATGTTCAAGACCGAGCATTCCCCTGTCAGTGACACCCCAGTGGTGGCAACCTCAAAGTTCCCCTGTCTGTGACATGACAGCAGTGGCAATACCAATGTGCCCCTGTCTATGACACCAAAGCAATTGCAAGCCCAGTGTTCCCCTCTCTGTGACACCACAGAGGTGGCACCCGCAGCATTCTCCTCTTTATGACAGCACCACAGTGGCAAGCCCAACATTGCCCTCTCAGTGACACTGCAGGGGTGGCAGCCCCAAATGCTCCCCTGTGACACCACAGCAGTGACTCCCCCAACATTCCCCTCTCTGTGATACCACTGAGTTGGCAGTTCCAGCATTGACTTCTGTAGGACACCACAGGGGCAGCAGCCCCAAGATTACCCTGTCTTTGAGCCCACAAGGATGGCAGCCCCAACATTCCTCTCTCTATGATACCACAGCAGTGGGAGCCCCAGAATTCCCCTGTCTGTGGAACCCTAGCAGTGTAAGCCCCAACATTTCCCTCTCTGTGAAATCATAGTTGTGGCAGCCCCAAGTCCCCCTGTCTGTGACACCAGAGCAGTGGAAGGCCCAGAGTTCCCTGTCTGTGACACCGCAGCTTTGGCAGCCCCAACATTCTCCTCTCTATGACTCCACAGCAGAGGCAGCCCCCAGCCCCCAGCATTCTCATGTGTATGATACCATTGTGGTGGCAGCCACAACGTTCCTCTCTCTGTGACGCCTCAGTGGTGGCAGCCCCAGTTGTCCCTTCTATGACACTACAGCAGCAGCCACCCCAACATTCCCCTCTCCATGACACCTGAGCTGTGGCAGCCCCAGTGTTCCCTTCTCTGTGACACCACAGCTGTGGCAGTCCCGTTGTCCCGGTTTCTGTGACACCACAGCGGTTGCTGCCCGAACGTTCCCCTCTCTGTGACACTGCAGCTGTGGCAGCAGAACTAAAAAAGAAGCAGCAGCCGTGGAAGAACAGGGGAGCAGGGGAGGAGCAGAGAAGGAGCAGTGGAACAGTGGTAGATGAGCACTGTTGGAGCAGCAGTGGAGCAGTGGTGGAGGAGCTGAGGAACCATGCTGAAACTGCACCACACAGCTTTTGAACAGCAGTGGAGTGAGCATGGAAAAGGATGAACAGTGGTGGCACAGGAACTACAGCCATGAAATTGTGGTGGCACAGGAGCTACAGCCATGGAACAGTGGTGGCACAGGAACTGCAGCCATGGAACAGTGGTGGCACAGGAGCTACAGCCATGGAACAGTGGTGACACAGCCCCACAGCTGTGGAGCGGTGCCTGAGATGCCGAAGCTGTGGGACACAGAGCGGCTCCCAGCGCTGTGTCCTGCAGGAGCCGGTCCCGCACACACCAGAGCGATGCCCCTCTGGCTGAGCCAGAGCTGGGGGCACAGGTAGGAATTGCTGCTGGGCTGTGCAAGGCGTGGATCGAGTGCAATTAATGGTGACCTGGGCATTTGATCCTGCTCATTGTGGCTGCTTTTGTGCAGTCAGGACCATTCCAGTTCATCTGAAGTCATGAGTCATGAACTCAGGAGAAACTTGGGACATAAGGAATCAAAGTGCCTTCTGTCCTGCTGTCTTGGTTTGAAAGACAGGTGCCTGCTAAGGAAGGCAAGAGCCTCCCATGAAATGGAGAATGTGAACCCTCCCCCTCTGAATTGCTATAATTTTAAATTAAGGGGCTCTCAGGCAAAAAATAAAAAGTATAGGAGCCGGAAATAACAGTTATTTAATAGGGAAGAAAATAAAAGGATAAAATCAACAATGCAGTACAGTCAAACAACACTGACAGAGTCAGAACACAACCTGACACCCTGTTGGTCAGGCTGTTGGTAGCAATCCAATTGGAAATGTGGCTGCAGTCCTCCTGGAGTGGCAGGTGTGGTTCTGTTGGTGCAGGGGCTCCCGTAGAAAAGGGTGTAGTCTTTCTCTGAGGATCCAGTGGAGGAACAGGCAGCTGCTATTCCACTGGGAAATCCAGTGGAGAAGCTGTTCTGCTATTCCAGAATCTCCAGATTCTATCCAGTTAGGAATGCTTGGCTCTTCCCTCTGGGCGGAGAATCTCCCAATGGGATGCTGTAATTCTTATCAGCCATGCAGTGACATTCAATAGGCTGTTATCAGCAGATGCCTTCACCCCTGGAGGGAGGAGTGGTTGTGGAAGAGATAAGGAAAACTGCCATACAGATGGCAAATAAAATCCATTTTGCCTTGCAATCTGGGACACCTGCAGAGGAAGACATCTTGGTAGAAGTTGAATGATTTCTGATTTGGGAATCAAAGTGGGTCAATTATTGGCCTGTGGTTTGTTCTCATCCAGAAAGATGTTCCAAAGTACTGCAATTTGGAAATAAAACCAGGAACGTGCTTCTTCATCTGCATATTGCATATGGACTATAGAGCTATTTGTGGTCAATATGATAAGAAAACAACTGGAAATCTTTTCTTGATTTCACTCTTTCTTCCAGTCTCTGGGATTAGGCCTCCAACACTCCCTGCAGGTCTTCTTTCCATAATCTGCTCCCCCGGAGTTGGGATGTGACAAATCAGCAGTGGGAAGAGGGAGGACAATGGACCATTACAACTGCAAACTCCGGTTTTTATAGTCTTTGGATTTCCAGTGCTTAGAAATTGTCATGTTTTCAACTGTCTGAACATATCCCACATTTGTCACTTTTTCCGTGGCAGAAAACCTTCCTTTGGTCTTATTTAGGAACCGACCCTGGGAAACACCTCAGTGCAGATGCTTTTTTGTTGGTTTTGCTAAGAGACGACAAGAAAATGAGCACACAGGGCACGGATGAGAGAAAGGGAAGAAACAGTTCCTTTTTTTTCTCTTCCTTGTGGAAACTCTCCTCTAGAGGTTGTGCTCCAGCCAGAGACTTCCTGGGCCAAGGGCTGAGGGAAGCAATTCAGCTGAGGCAGTTGAGGCATCTCCTCCCTGGTCTGTAGCCCTGGGGCTGGGAGGGGACAAAGGTGCCCCCCTTGCAGCCCTTGCAGCCCCTGGAATGGGGAATTCATCCTGCCTCTGCCAGGTGCTCCTGATCCTGGCGTTAGCCCTGGCCTGGGTGCTCCTGCTCTGAGCTCCCTGCCATGGGCATTGCTGGTGCTGGAGGGCAGGAGGGAGGGATTCAGTGCAAACCTTGGAGGCGCTGGTGGGCTCAGAGATGGCTGGAGGTGACAGTGACAGAGTGACGGGAGGTGCAGATGGACACAGGGGCAAGACAACACCCCAAAGAAAACCTCTTGGAAATTTGGGGGACTTTGAGTGTAAAATACACATGAACACAGACACACAGACAAAGAATACTGCAAAGCATTTCCCAGCTGTCTTAGGTTGGACAGTGGGGGTGTATTCTACTCCTATCTGATGGGGCAGTTATCTTATGTTAATTGGGCAGTTTTCTTTATCTCTTTCACAACCCAACCTCCCTCCCAGGAGATATCTTTTGTTAATGGGCCATTCAGTGCCACTGCATGACTGATAAAATTCCATCATCCCATTGTTAGAAGCTCCACCCAGAGGGAGGAGCCAAGCATTCCTACCTGGATATAATCAGAGGGCTGGAAGACCAGAGTCTGCCTTTTCCACTGGATTGCCAGAGGAAGACCAGGCCCAACACCACCACCACTGGATCTTCAGAGGAAAACCCCACTGTTCTGCAGGATTCCTGCCACCGCCACTGTGACCCACAGGGTGTCAGGTCATATTCTGAATCTGTCAGTGTTTTTTCCTTGTACTATTGTGTTTATATTTTAATTTTCCTGCTAAATAGCTGTTATTCCTATTCCCATATCTGTTTCCTTAGAGCCCCATAATTTCAAAATTATAACTGTTCGGAAGGAGGTTGTTTACATTTTCCATTTCAAGGGAGGCTCTTGCCTTCCTTAGCAGACACCTGTCTATTCAAACCGAGACAATGCCCCAGGACACCCAGGCGGGTGAGGAGGAAGTCAGTGCCCCTTTCCCCCTTTCTCCTGCTCCATCTCCCAGCCCAGCACAGCCCCCAGCTGCAGGACAACCTCACTGCCAATGCCGTCCTGCCGGAGAAGCACTGGGGAGATCTCCTTCCCCTTCCTTTTGTCACAGAGGCAAATCTCATCCTCTCTTTGTCCTTCCTGCCCCAGACAAGGAGCTGAGGATGGAAACCAGGGCGGACAAATCCCCACAGCAGAACCTCGTGGAAGAGGCTGTTTTGCGCAGCTCCATGGCACAAGAATCCAATGGAGAGGAAAAGCCCTGGAGATCCCACAGGAAGAGGGGCTGCAAACCCAGCCCAGTGTGCTCTGAGGAGGAAAGACCCACCCTGGGCCAGGAAGGTGGACGGAACTTCAGCCAGAGCTCGGAGCTGGTGGTGCATGAGCAGCTTCACAATGGGGAGAATCCCTACAAATGCTTGGAGTGTGGGAAGAGCTTCAGGCAGAGCAGCACCCTGATCCGCCACCAGGTGATCCACACCGGGCAATGGCCCTACAAGTGTGAGGAATGTAAGAAGGGCTTCAGCTGCAGCTCAGAACTCATCAGGAACCAACGCATCCACACTGGGGAGAGGCCCTATGAGTGTTCCCATTGTGGGAAGAGGTTTTGGATCAGCTCCCATCTCCTCCTGCATGAGCGGATTCACACTGAGGAGAGGCCCTTCCACTGCCCTGAGTGCGGGGAGGGATTCCAACACAACTCCCACCTCAGCATCCACCAGCGCAGCCACACCGGGGAGAGGCCCTACAAGTGTCCCCAGCGTGGGAAGAGCTTCTCAAACAGCTCTACCTTGTCCCGACACCAACGGAGGCACCGGTAAGGGAAGCCCTGTGCATGCTCCAACTGCAGGAGGAGCTTTGTGCACTGGTGCAGCTTCATCCCCCATGGGAGGACCCACATTGGTCAGAACACTGGTGACCCACATTCCCAGTGATCCATGTTGGGAGGAGACCTGGCTGCTTATCCTTTTGGCCCTAATTTTCTTCTGATTTGTCTTTATCACTTAAAAACACCTGAAACAGGACTAAAATGAAAGTAATTGATCAAGGATGTCTGAAGTCCCACCATTTAACAGGTATTTGAGGTGGAATTTATGGTTTGTGAACATTTGTTCTGTAGGATTTGTGGGTTCTTGGGGGATTTCAGCAAGTGTTCTCCATATCTTTGCACTCCAGAATTCCAGATAGATTGGTCTGTCACCTCAAAATGATTCAATCCCATTGAAAACACCTCAATTTTACCCCAAAATTGACCAATCCATGTCAAAATGCCTTATTCCCACCTAGGAAAAATTCAGTCCCATGACAAATTTACTTGATTCCACAGTGTCCAGGGTGAGAGGGGGTTGGAAGGAGATTGGGAGAAGTGGCATCCAAATTTGAGGGTGTGGGATTGGAATTGTGTGGGGCTGGGTGTGTGGCCTGTATTTTGATAGTAAATAAAATTTCCAGAATGACTGATTTCTGTCCCATTCATTTTTTGTCAGTTCCAGTTTGTTTTTCAGAGTGCCACCTTCGCAGCTGTTTGTGTTTGTGCCCTTCTTTCTCTCCTGCCTTTCTTTGCCTGCTCTGTTTCTCTCTCAGTGTCTCTCTTGACCCAGGGCAGCTCCCACCAAAGACCCTGCCCTGATTTATTTCCCACTCCCGGAGCTACAACAACCACAGGTGAAGCTATGAAGGCTGGCAGTGAAATGTCACTGTAAGATCGTGCTCCACTTGGAGCATCTTTTCCTGCCTGGGAATGGGAATTCCAGCCCCTGGCAGTGTGTGCCATGGATCCCAGAGGGGCATTCCCGAGGCTCCCAGGGTGCTGCTCCTGCCGTGCCTCCCAAGGAGCTCTGCAGGGCCAGTGGACAAGGTCCAGCAGCTCTGTTGGTTCTGCAGTGCCACAAGGGCCCCTGGGTCTATGAATGTCCTTACTGCCAACAGCGGTTCCTTGGTTCCCATGATGCCCTGCTGTGTCACCATGGATATTTGGTGCCATGAAGTTCTTCAGTGTCACAATGGCCTCCCTCGCTCCATGAGCTTCCGCAGTGTTACAATGTCTTCCTTGGATGGGCAGTGTTACCATGGGCCATTGGCTCTATGCAGCCCCGCTGGGTCACCATGGACTCTGTGGTTCCATGAGCTTCTGGGGGTGTCTCCATTGTCTCCTTGGATCCACAGTGTCACCATGGACCACTGGATCCACATGGCCCTGCTGTGTCACCATGGCCCCTTGGTTCCATGGGACCCCAGGGTCATAATTGACTCCTTGCTTCCACATCACCTCCTCAGTGCCAAAATGGCCCCTTTGTTCCATGAGGAACAAAAAAGTTTTGTAGAAACTTTGAAAAATCAATACACCTGAGAACATCTGTTTGCATTCATGAGAGAGGCAAAAGGTGAGGATGGCAGGAGCAGCTTCATCTGCAACAGAGATCCAGGGAAACGACAGGGACAGAGAATTCAGGTGCAAGACTCAGAGAATTCTGCTCCCAGAGATCATTTCTGCTCACACTGTCCCTTGTAGAAAGGTGACATCATTCCAGGCAGCCTGGACTGAGCAGGTTGTTTCTGAGGTGGGTTTGTTTTTCAGGAAACCCACTCAGGGTTTTCCATTTGTTCTGGTTTGAAAGCAAAACCAGAGAGAGACTCGATGTCAGAAATACAATTTATTAGGAAAAAAAAATCAAAAATCATGCAATAATACATAAGAAAAAACACTGATAAAGTCAGAATATAACCTGTAACTCTCTTGGTCAGGGTGCTGATAGCAGTCCAGTTGGAATGGTGGCTGCAGTCCTCCTGGAGTGGCAGATGTGGTTATGTTGGAGCAGTGATCCTGTAGCAGGGTGTAGCCTACCTCTGAAGTTCCAGTGGAAATGGCAGCTGTTGCTCTGGGGAATCCAGTGGAGAGGCAGCTTGTTTTGTCCCAAAGCCCAGATAATATCCAGGGGGGCATGCTTAGCTCTTCCCCCCTGGGTGGAGCATCTCACAATGGGCTGATATCATTCTATGAGTCATGAGGTGGGTCCATTAAACAGAAATGGCTCCTGGAGGGCATTATCTCTGACTCATGCAGAAAGGCATTGATAGGCCTATTAACAGGAGATAAGGAGTAAAACAATACCCCTCCTGTTTCAACAGCTCTTGAGGATGGGAATAGAGTACATCTTTATATTGTAACCTAGGTCATCTCTCACCAATGGAAGGGTGGGACTGAATAACTTCATATTTGGTGTCATTTTGTGCTCTGCTGGGAGTTTCCCGAGGGCTGGTAGTGCTGTTGGCTTCAGGAACTTTTTGGGTAATGGCTGTGGGACTGAGGGTTGGGTAAAAAACCAGAACAGTATTCTTGTATTTATAATCTTTTGTTACATGTCCAGTTTTCCTGCAGTTATAACAGTTTCCACTGCCTTTATTACATTCTGTATTGTGGGGAAGCACGTTTGCTGCAACCAGCATTTCAATTGCACCCTGGCTGGTGGCCTTGGCTAGGCTGGAGTCACGGTCTGAGACCGCTTGGAATATGCAAGCATCAACCATCTGAGCAATGGTAGGCTCAGGGTCAAGGGGGAGGCTGTGAAGAACCTTTCTGCAGTCAATACTGGCATTATAGAAAGCTAATTTGCTAATAAGATCATCCTGGACCTTTTGATCATCTACCTGTTTTTCCAGGGCTTTCATAAGGTGCTTTATGAACTTGATATAGTTCTCATCCGGGCCCTGGTGAATGTCAGTGAAGTCAGTGTGGGGTGCAGAATTATCAGGTGTTTGGAGGAGGGTGGACCATGCAGCGCCTTTGAGATCTTCCAGTATTGACTGGGGGAAGACTTCAGCCTGATACTGCAGTCTAGTATAGTCTCCTTCCCTGGTAATGCGATCCATTGTGAGGTGTTGTCGCCCTTCTTCCTCAACATAACCTTTTGGTAACTCATGAACTTTTTTTATCCAAACTCCTTTCCAGAAAATAAATTCATCGGGTGACAATATAATTTTCATACACCGTTTTAAATTTTGTGATACCATTGTGTGGGCAGTAAATGGCACGTCCAGCAAATTGTTAAAATAGGGAGAACCCCTCCCATAATCCTTGGCAGCCTTTACTAAGTCATTCATTTCCCTATGGAGGTAGGGAATCCAAGATTCAGGTGGCACCTGTGCAGTATAAGCAGGGGCCAAAACCTAAATGGGAATCTATTCCCTACGGATTCCCAGGGGCCAAAGCCTAAATGGGAATCTATTCCCTATGGATTCCCATTTAGGTTTTGGCCCCTGCTTATACTGCACACCACCTGAATCTTGGATATCACCTCCCGGTCCCCCTCCTTTGCAGCTTTTCTCCGCATCCTCTGCCAAGAATCCTTGGGCTCATCCTCACTCTCAGATAAGCTATCACTCTTTTCCTCTGTAGAGGAGGCAGGTCTGCTGGCAGAGGCGCAGGCCTTTCTGCCAACCAGCAATGCCTGGCGTTGAAGCCCTTTGGTAGCCCAAATGGCTTCCTTCCAGTTGGCCCCATGTCCGGTTCCAGTGATGTGGGAACTGGAAGAAGCTGGACTGGAGAAGGGGTCTGGAAGTGGAGAGGTGGAGCCTGCACCGGGGAGGAGCTTTCTGATGACAGGGGAGGGACCCAATGCAGCGGTGGAATTCAACATTAAGGTGAGACCTGTCACAGAGGAGGCACCTGAAGCAAAGGTGGGAAATGGGGATGAAGGTGGGAGGGAATCTAAAATGGCGGTCTCTCTAACAGGAGTATTGCCGTCTTGTGATTTATAGGAAGGAGGATTAGAACTAGGGAATGAAGGAATGTGGGTGAGGGAATATCTCAAGGCAGTATGGCCACTACCACCCTGAGGAGAGGACAGAAAAGGAGGGGAGATGGCAGACAGCAGATGGCTTGTCTGTGCCAAAGGGCGGGCGCCATCTCCCATCCTGTTCTCAGGGAACCTGGGTTCGGGACCGTGAAGGGTGGGTTGAATAAACCAGGGAAAGGGTTGGAACCATGAACTCCTTAAATGATCCTATAAATTGAATGAAACAACAGATAAAATTTCCCAACTTTTAAAACCCCTTGTGTTTGTAAAATATAAAGCTTTTCCCCAACAGCATCCCAAAACGATAACTGATAGACAGAATCAACAGAGATATCAGGAAGCTCCTCAAATAACCATGAACAATCCCTTTTAAACTCCCTTCAGAAATATAACTCCCCTCTAAATTTAAAACTCTCCAAAACTTAACAAAAACATCCTTTTCAGCTTGGGAATGAGTATTTCCCGTAGCTGCCCCCAATGGAAGAGGGAATGCACACCCACAGGAACAGAAAATAAGACACCCAAACCCCTGGGAGCTCTCTGCCACTCAGTCACTCACTCTCAGTCTCACAGGCACAATCTCCAGCCAATGTGGGGCTTGTGGGGAGCACCAGAGACAGCTTTCCCTTGCTTGTTCCCACCTGGCATCACTGCCTGCAGGGTTCTGTTCTAGCTGGAACCTGGGGACACTTTCTCAGTTGTGTCCCTGACAGGGATCTCTTCAAAGTACAAGAAACTTCAGGGTTTCAACAGAACTGAGTTCTTGAGGGTTCTGTGACATCACTGAGGGGATGGTGACATCACAGAGCTGGCTGTAACATCCCAGAGCTGGCTGTGACATCCCAGAGTAGGATGTGAAGCCATAGAGCAGAGTCTGCCATGAGAGAGGGTGGCTCTGTGGCATCAGGGAGTGGGTTGTGACATCACCGGGTAGCTGTGTAACATCACAGAGAAGGCTGTGACATTACAGAACAGATTGTGACATCACAGGGTGACTTTGTGACATCAGACTTCTGTGGCATCACAGCACTGCTGTATGACATCACAAGGGGACATAGAGTTGGTTCTGTGACATCACAGGGTCAGTGTGACATCACAGGGTCAGTGTGATAACACAAGGGCTGTGTGACATCACAGATGGCTGTGTGACATCACAGGGTCAGTGCGACATCACAGGGGTTGTGTGACATCACAGGGGCTGTGTGAGGTCACTGGGAAGGTCACTCTGCCCCGGCTCCCCTCACAGTTCCCCCCAGAGCAGTCCAACCCTGCTCGTGCACAGCGGGGTCCCCTGTCCCCCCGGGTCCCCCCGCCCCCGGCCCCGCAGCCTCCCCCAGAGGATGTTCCACGAGATCGACCTCAGAACCTGAAACGGGGACGGGGGGCCGGGGCCCTGGGGGTGGCACAGGGGGACAGGGACCCCCTGGCAGTGTCCCTGTGTTGTCCAGGGCCAGAGCCTGGGCCACGGCTCCTTCACCCTGTTACAAACGAGGGCTTGAGAGCGCTGAAGAAATCCCCAGCAAGGGAGCAGAAAAACCAGATTTAATATTAACCAACAGCAGCACAAAGTTCCTTGGCAAGAGTCCCTCTGCTCCTGACTGGACTCTTCAGGCACACCAGGGAAACAAAGCAACAACAAAACCAAACAGAATCCAGGCAATCAAACCAGAAATTAACCCAGAACTGTCCCTCTGTGTGTGTGTGTGTGACACAAGGACAGTGAGGGCAAGGATCAAAGATATGTGGCCTAAAAGCTTAATAGAGCTCAAACTTAACAGGACTTAACTTATATCTTAACCTTAACTGATACTTTCAACTTCACAATTTAGCAAAAGAGCAGAGCGTAACAGCATTCAACCTAAATAAAACCTTTTGACTTTGCAATTTTACAAAGGAATAAAACTTTACAATATTTTGCTTAGTTTATAACTTACACTAAAGGTAGCAACTTAGCAAAAGAACACCTTAGCAAAAGAACAACTCTTAGCAGCAATTAACTTCACTTAGGCCTTGTGATTTAACCTTTCCTACAGGCCTGACTGACTCAGCTATCCAAGGCGCTCAAACTCCTCAGAGAGCAGCATTTCTGCCACATTTCCCCAGCACAGGCACTCCTGTGTGCACACTGACACCAAGAGTCAGTGCAAGGCACCTGTGAGAAATTCCCCTGAGGGCAGGAAATACTCACTGTGGATCCTTTGGCATCTCCCCAGTGGGCAAAGGGTTGAGCCTGGAGGAGCTGGGGGATCAGCCCAGGCTCTGTCGTTGTTCAGGATCCCCGAGTGCAGCAAACGGGAGAGTTCCTGGCTGGGAAAGGCCCCACCCAGAGGGAGTCGCTGGCCCAGGAGAGCTCCAAGGGCTCCTTTTGGAGCGCTGTTTGCAGGCCCCCAAGAGAGGGGCTTCAGTCCCAGCAATGGTTCATCCTGGCCGCACTTGGCATCAACAGCTTTCTTTGGCAGTGTGAGAACAGGGATGTTGTGCCACTGAGGGAACAAAAACAGTTCCCAGGGCTGCTGCTAAAGGAACCAGGAGCTGGTTGGGCAGCAGCAGTGGCTGGAGCAGTGTTTGTGATGAGCTGCAGAGGAGCTGAGCCCAGGGGCTGTTGGCCAAGGCCGAGGCCCAAGGAGCATTTCTCAGCTGGCAGGGTGGCCTGAGAAGGGGAGGGGGGAATGCAGCAGCACAGGGCCATGGAACCAAGGGAGCATTGTGACACTGTGGAGCCTTGTGACACCAAGGGACCATTGTGACACTGTGGGACCCTGTGACAACAAGGGACCATTGTGACACTGTGGGGCCTCATGGAATCATGGAGAGCACTGTGACATTGCTGGGCCTCATGGATCCAAGGGGACTGTACTGACGCTGTGTGGCTCCATGGAATGTAGGGATCATTGTGACACTGAGAGGCCTCATCAAAACAAGGGGCCATTGTGACAGCGTGGGGCTGCATGGAACCATGGAGACCATTCGGACACTTTGGGGTGTTATGGAACCAAGGGGCCATGGTGACACTGAGGGGCACCATGGAAACACAGAGACCATTCTGACACTCAGGGGACTCATGGAAACATGGAGACCATTGTGACGCTGTAGGCCTCATGGAATCAGTGAGACCATTGTGATCCTGGGAGGACCATTGTGATATTGTGGAGCCTCATGAAACCAAGAGGCCTTTGTGACACTGCAGGGCTGCATGGAACCAAAGGTCCATTGTGACACTGCAGGGCCTCCTGCCATCAGTGGTCCATTGTGACATTGGGCAACCAAAGGAGACCATTGTGACACTGCAGGGCTGCATGGAACCAAAGCTCCAGGGTGACACAGAGTGGCCTCCTGTCATCAGTGGTCCATAGTGACACTGTGGAGCCAAAGGAGACCATTGTGACACAGCAAAACCCCAGGGTCCAAAGGTCCATTGTGACATTCCAGACCTCATGGAACAGAGGAGTCCTGTGACATTGTGGGGCCTGGGGAGCCACAGAGACCATTGTGACACTGCAAGGGCTCATGGAATCCTTGGGACCATTGTGACACTGCAGGGCCTTATGACACCTAGGGGCCACTGTGACATTGTGGGACCCAATGGAACCTAGGGGCCAGTGTGACACTGCAGGTCTTCTTGTAATCAAGGGGCCATTGTGACACTGCTGGAACCCATGGAATCAAGTCACCATTATGACACTGCGGGGCCCCATGGATCCAAGGAACCATTGTGACAATATGCAGCCACACAAAACCAAGGGAACACAGAACAAGTCTGGCTGCTTTGGCCTCCCATGGACTGCCTGACTGGTCCAACTGACCTTTGCATGTTGAGTGTCACTTCTCATCTGCTGCTGAAACACTGAGGCTCTGTGCTTTCCTTCCCAATGGAAAAGAACTGTCCTTCTGCTCCAGGCGCCCATGGCCAGAATTGGGATTTCACCTCCAAAGGTCCTTATATCCACGGATTCTTCAAATAGGAATATTGCCAGGACAAGTCTGGCAGGCCGTGGTTTCACAAGGGTCACTTCTCATCCGTCCCCAAAACATTGGGAAAGGCTCCATGCTCTCCTTCCTAAGGAAAGAACTGTCCTGCTTCTCCAGGTGCCCATGGCTGAGATTGGGTTTCCACCTCCAAAATTCCCTAAATCAAAACTCTGCAATTACTGACAAGTCTAGCTGGCCTTGGCCTACTGAGGCTCTCACTTGCCTTCCAAACCTTGAGGCTCTGTGCTTTCCTTCCCATGGAAAAGAACTGTCCTTCTCAGCCAGGTGCCCATGGCCACAATTGGGATTTCACCTCCAACACTGCCTGTTGTGACAGACTGGAGGAGATCGTCTGCTCTAAACATTTTTGTGTGGGGGGGGGAGGAAGGGGCAGGTCCAGCCTTGCCCTGCCCTGTAAGCACAGCCCTTCCCTGCCCTGTGACCCCAAGGGACCTCCAGTGGGTTTATGGTTTCTACCTGAACCGCGGCACACTGAACCCCCAGCACCGCCGTTCCACCCTGGGCACTGGGGCCCTCTTGGCTCTACTCAGTGCTGCTGCTGTACTCGGGGCACCCTAAACCCTGGTAGGGACCCATGTCCCCGCAGTCCAGGGATTGTGTGCGACTCACACTGCCCCGATCCTCCACGCACCAGGAACTCCGTTCGGGGTTTGCGTGCCAATTCACCAATTCATCTGCCACCTTTACTCGAGTTTGGTGCACAGGAAAAACACCAAGCAGATATTCGTAAGAGGTCAAAATGACACAAAATTCTACTGGCAAAGTGCAAAAAATCAAAAACTTTGGAAGAGGATTTAACGCAACATCAAATTACACATAAAACACTTATCATAGCAGTAACTTCATTAACTTAGCCCATTTATCCTGGAAACATTAAAACATGCAAGCTGTTAGGGTATCCAAAAATGTTCCATATAAAGAGCATTAGAAGGAGAAGAAAGAGAGAGAGACAGAAAGACAGAAGCTCTATAGAAAGACACACATATGACTAACAGCTCATAGGGTTCCAGTGTGGGTGCGACACAAACCCCAGGAGAAGGCAGAGTCCATACCAGGGGCTCACCTTGTGCTCTATGTTTTTAAGCCCCCGGGCCCTTGTGAGCCTCTCCCAGGTGGGATTTCTGATCACACAGGCAATCAGGGCTGGGTTAGCACTGTACCCACTGTGTGACTGATTGACAGCTCATCCCAAGGTGTCTCAGGACATTGATCTCATCCAGCCTCTGACAGTGACCATGGTGACACAGGGGAACCTCATGGAACCGTGGGTCAGTTGTGACAATGTGGGTCCAAGGACACCACGGGAGATGTCATAGACAGGTAGAATAATGATAAAAGCCTTTTGAAATGAAGCCTTGTTCAGCCATATCAATAGCTGGCCTATCATCTCTTCTGTGTGCAACTAAGCAATTACAAGTTCCCATGTGAAGCTATTTTGAGAATGAGACTTTGTGACCATTCTGTTCTGAGGGTGAAAAACAAATGCACCTGCAATAACAAGTAATTTGTCCCATGAGAATCAGTGAAGAGGTAAACAATACAATAGAGAGATTTGATGCACAAGTAAAATCTATTTTATTAACCAATAATCAACTAACTGATAAGAAATCTTTGAACAAACTAAAGGTGCACACAAGGTCTGTTAAACTGTGTAAAATGAGTTGTATGAATAAAGAATAAAGCGTTCTTCTCCATCTTAGCTTAGTCCTTTGGGATTTCAGTTCCCCCCTTCTTGACGGCTTTGGGTTCTCCCTTCTTTGGAGCTTTGGGTTCCGCCTTCTTTGGGTCTTTGTCTTCCTTCTTCTCTGGGATTTTGGTTTCCTTCCTCTCTGATGCTTTGGTGTCCTTCTTCTCTGATGCTTTGATTTTCTTCCCTTCTGATGCTTTGCTTTCCTTCTTCTGTGGGATTTTGATTTCCTTCCTCTCTGGGATTTTGGTTTCCTTTTTTGGGATTTTGGTTTCCTTATTCTCTCGGGTCTTGGTTTTCCCCTTTGCTGGTATTGGAGGTTGCTTGCCAACAGAGACACTCTTCTTTCCCTTCTTCTGCCTCTCTTCCTCCTTCCTCCTCTCTTCCTCCTCTAAGGCTTTTGCCTCCTCCTTCTCAAGCTTTTGAGCTGGCTCCTTCAGCTCCCTTCTGCAGACAAAACAGAAAACATGGCTGAGAGTCCCACCAGAACCTTGGGCTCCCTAGTCCTGACTGGCCCTGCACTTCATTCCTTGACCCTGAGGCCATTTCCGTGAATTCTCCTCAACCCACAGAGGTTGGGAACATCCCAAGTGAGGGCATGGGTGGAAGGGGACCTCCAGGACCAGCCAAACCTGAGCTTTGCCATCATAAGGTGTTGACTGTGCCAGCTCCCTCTGAAGGCACAGCCAGACCCCTCCAGCCCCTGCCAAAGGCTGATCCAGCAGCTCTCTGCACTGGGGCCTGGAAACGCCCTTTGTCTCTTGGCTTCCCAGTTTAAAGCAGAGCACAGATTGCTGACATCTGCTTAGCTCTCCTACAGTTCTTACTCAGCTCATTCAGCCCCCTTCTCCCTGGGCATAGCTGAAGCATGATTTTAAAGAGTTCAGATTTCAGCTGAGGGTTAGAAGCAATTCCCATTGATCAGGATGTAGGTTAGATAGGCAGACCATAGGTTAATGATTATGAGATGCTTAAGCTGGAGCTGATTGTTCTATTGTTTACCATTAGGAGCTTCTATCTAGAAGGAAGTGGAGGAAGTGAACTGTTATAAGAACATCTTGAAACCAGTAGAACAATGGTTAGCACCTGGGCTTGATGTCAATCAATCACTAAGCAGGGGACCTTGGATGGTGCCAGAGGGTCACAGAGACCTGATGAAGACATTCCTGACTTCATCCCTTAAGACCACTGACCCAATTCGAGACCACCAACCCAATTCAAGGGAAGAATTGCACAGGAGTGAAGGACCAATGACCTCATTTGAATACAGAGCAGGGATGGGAGGTGCTGGGGTTGTGCAGATGTATTTTATGTAAGATCTTGGGAAATAAAGAGAGGGCAAAGAACCTTGGACAACGCGGGCACACCTTTTAGGGACGGCTCTGGTGCCACCCACCGGTGTTAATAAACATCCCACTGTCTAACTTTAATTAGTTAGAGAGTCTCTGTCCATGCTCTTTGGTTTTAACGACTCCTAGCCTGCTCCTTCATGAGAACAATCCTATCAGTCAGAAAGCAAAGGCTGCAGGAACTCCTCTCCTGCAAGACAGGCTCTTGTCTGGCAGATTTCCTGCTGGAACCCAGCTGGGACCAAGCACCAAGCAAACCAGTGCTGGCTGCCATGGAAACCATTGGAAGCAGCCTCGTCTGTCTCCTCCCCATGAAACCAACTCCAGTCTGGCCTGAAGAAGTCCTGATGCACAGGCTTGCTTTAAGCACCTCCACTCCCAGCTCCACACTTGGCCTGTGTGTCCTGAGCTGGGCTGCCTTGCTGGAGCTGAGCTTCTCCTGTGCTTGCCTACAGCTGCAGCTGCAGGGGAGCCTAAAGGACAGGAGCTTTTCTGGCTGCTCTGCCACCATAAGGAGAACCCTGGCAGATCAGCAGTGCAAGGACTTCATCTGTGGCAGGAGCAGGACCCAAAGCAAGGTTTGCTCTGTGCCCCACGCCTGCCCATACCACAATCCCACTGTTCTGGTGAAGAAGGCAGATGATGAAGAAGATGCCACTCAACACCATGGACTTCAAGACACCTCTAGATGCGGTGCCAAGGCAAGCCCAGAGCCCAGCTCCCCACAGACAGCAGCTAAGCCAGCAGGGCTCGGCACTCAAATAGAGAAGAAGATGTTCTGTCTCAACAGAAGAAGGTCCTTCCTCTCTTGGCAGCCAGGGAGCTCAGAGTGGCCATCCCTGTGTTGCTGCTGGCCTTTGCTCTGCAGCTCCTCTAAGCTCAGAGGCCTTGGAGCAGGGAAGCCCTGCAGGGACAATAACCCATGGCAGAGCAGGAACCCACGGAAGGCTGACTCACCTGTCCCTGAGAGGGGCCTGAGAGCCACAGGTGATCTCCTGGGGGCTCAGGGAGGAGCTGACACGTGAGGCCTCCCTGGGCACCAGCACCTCGGAGGTGGAGCCTGCCTCCATGTGGCACAGCTCCGGGACATTGCAGGCGGTGTTGAGGTGGCCAGAGAAGGTGGAGGAGACCTGCTGGCTCTCTCCTGGCTGCAGCACACCTGGCAGTGGCAGGATATTGAAAGCCTGGATGGAAGACAGGAGAGATTGAGGTGTTGAGCATGGAAATGGATCCAATGGAGCATCTTGGAGCAAAGTGCAGCTGTAGCCAGAGGGGCCTATTCCCCAAACACTGCCAGAATCACCCTCACCTCATCCTGCATCCATGCCATTGACCAGTGCAGGGACCATGGGGAAAATCTTCTCCCATACTCACAGCTCAATGCATTAATTAGTACATTACATGAAAATGAACTAGGATGTCTCTTGGCAGTAGAAATTCTCTCTGATGCACAACTTGCCTTTAAAAAGTTTTAAAACTACCTGCTTTTAGAAAAGGAGGAGACTCAGAGTGAGAGCTCTTGGAGCTGAGGGAAGGAGTCCAGCCCAGCTCATCTGACTCCTGAGGCTCTTCCCCTCTCTCTCTGATTTAAATGCTTCTTTCTCAAGGTGCTACAGCAAAAGCTCCTGCAAAAATTTCCTGTGGAGCACCTGAGGAGTTCCAGGGGGAGCAGTGCCCTCCACAGGTGCTGCACAGCGTCCTTGGGCAGCCCTGCAACGTGTCCTGCACGGCCTCTCCAACAAGCAGCTGCTCCAGCAGCACTTTGTGATGGGCCTGCAGGGATGGGAGGCCCCTCTGTGGCCAATGCTGAGGGCCCCCAGTGGCACTGGCAGCTCCAGCCCTGCTTGCCACACTGACAATGGGCAAGGGAGACAGATTCCCTCTTGCCTTCTCCGCTCCCAGGGCAGTGTGCGCCATGTCCAGGGAGCACCTGAATCCCTCCAAGCCTCGAGGCAGGTGAGGGTGCTCAGGAGTTGGTGCTGGCACCCAAAAAACAAGCCATTTTTTATGCTGGGAAGAAGAGACAGCCCCTCTTCAAAGTCTCCCTTTGTCAGACAGCTCCAGGGCCAGCAGTGCAATAGCAGCTCTGGGTGAAAGCAGAGCCCTGCAAACAGGGAGTCTGGCTGCCTTGGGAAGAGGCTCCATGGAGATCAGGATCATCCCAGCTTGCTCTGGGAGGGAAGCTGGAGGTGTTACCATGATGATGCAGAGAAAAGCCTCATCTTACATTGGGAAGGAAACAAGGCAAAAAATCCCACACTCAGCACAGGCCTGTAGGATCTGAGCCAGCTTCTCCAAGGAAAACTCTCCTATTTCTCCCTCCCCGTCAGCCCATGTCCAGCCACTGGCCCTGCTGCCCAGCCCACTGTCAGGGCACAGCACAGCAGGGCAGCAAAAAGGGAGCTCAGCATGAGCAGGACTTGGTGCTGGCAGGCTGGGGAGGCAAAGCAAGCAGTAGGTGTACAAGAAAATCTACCTCTGCTCCTGAAGAGTGGGTAAAATCTTCTTTCAGGGCTCTGGCTGCCTCCTCCTTTCCAGTCCTGAAGTGCCTCCATCGAGCTGCCGGGCAATCCAGACTGGTTCTCCTCTCCTTTGGTGGCTGGGGTTTGAATTTAGGTGGGTGGAGCTCATCTCTGGAAAATAAATAACTATGAACAGGGACCTGCAGTGGGAGGGAGGGAGGGAGGGACACCTGCACGAGCAGCTCCTGGCCAGGATGCAGCCCCTGGCTGAGTGCTGGCACGTTGAACTGAGAAATGGTTTGATCCAGCCCTTCCCAATCCAGGCTGGGGCAGGTCTGTTCTAAAGGCAGCCCAGGGATGGCACTGAGGTGCTGCAGCAGCTGTACCTGCTTGCATTGAGCAACTACAGAGGACAGGCATTAACACCTGGTGGGGATGCAAAAAGCACAGTGGGAGAGGAAAAGACAGAGAAGGCAGCAAAAAGGTGAGATTTGAGACACCGAGGGGCAGACCCAGCCAGTGCCCAGCCAGCACAGCCCACCCAGTGCCCAAGGCCAGAAACTCGGCAGCTCCACCGGGGATTTATCAGGAATGTTCCGCTGACACCGCTGGGGGGTTGGTTGACATTTTACAACACTCCCAGGTGACTCAGGTCGCATTCCCCATCCATCCATCCATCCATCCATCCATCCATCCATCCATCCATCCATCCATCCTTCCATACATACACAGGCTGTGGTGCTGGGATCCTGCCAAGCTCTGCCAGCCTTGGGCTTGGGGAGATTTCTGCCAGCCGTCCTGAGCTTCGTAATTGTACTCTCTGTTCCAGGAAGCAAGCAAGAAAGATTTTAAAAAACCCAAAACAAACCACAACAGACAAACCTAAAAAAGCTTCAACAGCTCAACCCTGCTCAAGTTGTTTCTTTAGGGACAGCTACCACTCTCCAGCTGAAATGCTGGGCTTTTGGGGAAAAAGAAAATTACATGTTCACCTCCAAATTGAAAAGGATTAAGGTAAGAGAACCTTTCAAACTAAAAATTATTGGCCCAAAGCTTTTATTTTTGCAAGAAATCTCTAGGTAAGACCAGCCTGACAGTTAAACAACTGGTTCTTCTGGTGGGGAGAAACCCTCCTCTTTAAGGGAAGCAGCCTGATAGTTGAAAGCAACTGTTTGGTCAAACTTCAGGCTCCCTGGCACAGCCTGCATTGCCTTTCCTTCCTGTTCACTGATTTACAGGCAGTGCCACGATGGCCCAGGTTCAGATGTTTGGTGCCATCCAGGGAATTTGGCATTGCCATTTCCATATGTTTTAATTGAAGTTTCAGTCCTTGCAAACACTCTTCAAATGCCAGCTTTCCTTTCTTTTACAGAAAGCTCAAGGTTCCCACAAGTCTTCTGACATCCTCTTTTGCACTCAGAGAGATGACATTTTCAAACAGATGTTTCCAAAGTTAACAGCATTTGAAAGAATAATAAACTCAAATGCCCCTGGATTCCAGCTTAGCCCAACTCCATTCTGTGTCAGACACTGAGATTCCCACCTCTAAGGCAGGAGCTGTTTGTGCCCCCATCCCTCCTGTCCTTCTCCCCAGCAGCCCGTGCCTGTTTTCCCCGGCACAATCCCTGTCCCTGTGCACCCTGCCAGGAGCAGCTGCACACAGGCTCACATCTCCCCTTGCCCTCACCACGGGGTTTCTCTCATCCCCGAACACGCCGATGAGAACGTTGGTGCGATGAGTGCCCAGGGCCTGCACTTCCACCACAACTGGGATCTCTGCTGTGCTCTGGGGCTGCACAATCCCACAGGGCTTGGGGCTGGAGTAGAGCACAGCAGAGTCCTCCTTGCGTTTCTGGAAGGGACACAATGAAACGCAGATTCAGAGGGACCTCTCAAGAAACTTTAGGCTCCTTAACATCCACCACAACAGCAACTTACACACACCTTTAAAACTCCCCAGGACAAAGGTCAAAGGCACAAACAAGATGCAAGTATTGTAGGTTTAGCACTCCCAGGGCATCCTGCAAGGAGGCTGCCAGCACAGGCACTGGTGTCTGTGGGTGCAGCAGCTTTTCACAACCCTCTAAGATCTCCCACAGGAAAACACCCTGACGACTAGAACATCAACTGTTTTTTCAGGAGCTTCAACTGCCTCCTCAAGTTTACACTTGGGTAGGATCGTGTTCTCAGCAGATCTTTAAGACTGAATAGAAAGCAGCAAGGTCTTATCCAAACCCTTTGTTCCCCTAATAATCTCCTCAGGAATATTTGATAGGAGGAGGTGGATGTGATGCCAAACCTGGGGAATAAGCCCGTAGCAGCCAGGAAGGTGGCTGGGATTCCTAATGAGGATCTTCCTCTCGTAGGGCACCTTCAGGTGGCACTCATCACACAGCAGCACTGGGGAGGACACTTGGAGCTCAGGAACGAGACATCTGGGCAAAGAGATGACCCCAGGACAATCAGAGATACTGAGAGAATGGAGAATGCCTACCCCCAAAGATTGCAAAATGGAGCAGAACACATTGGTCACTGTCAAATGCACATTGAAGAGCCCTACAGGGATAAATTGCCTTCTACCTCTTCCCACTCCAACATGTCTTGTCAAGGAGGGGCAAACCCTGAGAGGCAGCACCCAGAGGCTGCCAAGTGCCCCAGGCAGAGCACTTTGCCCCACAGCTGCCTCAGCCCCTGCTTTACCCAAGAAGGCTTGCAAGGACTCCTGGAACAGTGCCAGTGACCCACGAGCTCTGGGGGAGCCTTGCCAACAAGGATCAGTGCTCCCTAAGGCTCAAGGAACACACAACTCCAGGGTCTCCGTAAAAATGACTCCCTTCTCTGCCATGGTGCTGTTGCCCTGCCTGAGAACTCAGCTCTTTGCCCCAGCCCTGGAGGGCACGAGACAGCAGCTGCCCCACAGAGGGGCTGATCAGCCCCTGCCAGGCCCTGCAGCTCCCTGGCTCCTTCACTGCACAGCTCCAGGCACTGCCTGGCCCCAGCTCCACCTGCTGTGCACAATGGCAGCCCAGGCACTGCCTGGATGGCTCTGCCTGGCACAGGGAACAGCGCCAGGGAGCTGCATCCCTCTGGGCATCACACTGACACCCACAGCAGCACAGCAGCATGGAATTCTGCTGCAGCAACAACGACTTTTGCTCTCAACTCTGACGACATTAAAGCTCAAAACGGGAAGCAGAGGGAAGGACAAAAACTGGAGCTGTCCTGCCACATCAAGGGCTGCTTTCCCCTTGTCAGACCTTGCCCTCCCCACTCTTGCTGGGAGCCACTTCCCCCCTGCCATGTGCCCTCATGGACAGAGCCAGAGCCTGACTCTCAGCAGCTGCTTGCTGTGGCCCAAACCAATGCACCGTGCTCACAACCAGCACAACTCCACCTCTTGCAGCCTGAAGGAGAGGAGGCCCTCAGGAAATTTGTTCCACCTCAAGCACCAAAAACAAGGCCAATCAATGATATCATTCCTGGTGCCTTTAGAAGAGGGCCCAGGACCATGCTGGGCTGTGAGCAAATGTGCTTTTCACCACGGGCTGCTGCCCAAGCACTGCTGTTCTCGTGTCCAGCTGGCACAACATGAGGGCATTCAGCAGCACTTCTCCTTGGCAGCTGCAGCCAGCACAGCCTGGGCAAGGCAGTGCCTGCGGGAGGCCAGGCAAGGGCTGGTACCTGGCTGTGATGATCAGGGCTGCCACTCCCTTGCCAATACCCTCCAGGTCCACCAGGAACCTTCGGTAGAACTCCATCACTGTGTTGGAGCACAGGGTCACCTGGTGGAAGAGAAGAACTGTCAATGCTTCCTTACAAAAGCTCATTACCCACGGGTGATAACCTCCAGTTCCTGAGGGAGGATTTGGCCTTCATTCTTCTGCTGCTCCATGTGTAGAGCACAGTCTCAGAGTAACAAAAGCCTTCTGGCAATACCAGATTTGTTAAACACACCTTGCTATCAGGGCACAGGTCAGCTACATTAAAACATTAGACTACAGCTCCAGGCACCACTGCATTCAAATTATGGGGCCAATTTCTCATCTGGCTACAAAGACATCCATGCAGAGGAAATCTGACTCGACCACAATGAGTTCAGCTTTACAGCAGGAGGTTGAGGGCAAAGTGTGGCCCAGCAGGTGCTGGGCGGTTCATGGCTGCCCTGGGAGCCCGGGCCCAGGCTAGCTCTGAGAACTGCGGCCCCACGCCAGGAGTGGGGAACTGCCCCAGGGTGTGCATTGACCAGAGGCAGAACCCTCAGAACTGCCCCAGGGTGAGCATTGACCAGAGGCAGAACCCTCAGAATTGCCCCAGGCTGGGCATTGACCACAGGCCGAACCCTCAGAACTGCCCCAGGGTGGGCATTGACCACAGGCAGAACCCTCAGAACTGCCCCAGGGTGGGCATTGACCACAGGCAGAACCCTCAGAGCCTCTTGCTCTACGCTGCAAGAGACAAGCCACCAACGGGACCAGGCAGAGGAGAAAGGAGGAGGATCTCTGTCTTGAAGTTCCACAAGGAAGGGTTTATTCCAAGCAAAAGGATCAAAGCCAAAAGAGCCCTGGACACTCCTGTGCAGGGGCTTTTGTACAGATACAAATCAGGGGGTGAATACAAACAGCAAGCCAAAAGGGAATCCTCAGGGGAGCACTGAGGGGATTACATCAAGTGTCTGGGGCCACTTTGGGTAGGAGGGTGGGGAGGATGGCTCACATGGGCCAATGGGGCCTCCAGGAATAGGGGAATTCCAAAGGGGCATTGCAGACAGGGATTGGCTCCAGGTTAAATTGGCAAAGAAGGTTGGGGAACAAAAGGGGCTGGGTTTGACAGGCAGGGAAAGAGCTGGAACAAGGGGCAGGGAATGGCATGAGGGACAGCTTTGAGGGAAGGTAAATCCCAGGGGTAAACCCACTCGGGGAGAACACGGGGTACCACAGAACAAACCACTTAACAAGGAATCAATACAATAAATTTGAACCGCTACACATGGCTGCAGATTTTTTTGTCTCCACTGGAGTTTCCTGCAGTGAACACAAATCATTCCGCTCCCCAGGAGGGGGGAAATGACACCACGAAGAAAAGCTCACTGCTTGATACAATGACATCTCTCTAACAGCCACCTTCTGCCCTCATCCTTGCTCTGCCCCTTTGCAATCAAATCAATCGCTCTCAAAAACACAAGAATGGCTTCAGGCCTTGGCCATAAGGTCTGTGAACTCAGGCATATGATTTTGGAAAGCAAACAGTGCTCTTTGAGGAACATCCCGAGTAAGCCAGCTAGCAGAGGCCCCCAGCAGTGCAGATCTCTCAGTGCCAGGATGCTCCAAGCTGGCACCAGAGCTAAAGCCCTCCCACCCTGCAGTGCAGCTCCAGCCCTGGTGCTGCAGCGGCTGTGGCCGGGCTCTTGCCGTACCTCGATGTCCTGGTGTCCCTGGGGGAGGATGGTGCCTTGGCTGGGATTCAGGGTGAACTCCTTGGGCTCCACATGGAAATGGATTCCCTTGCTCCAGGCCGGGTCGGTGTCCCTGCGGATCTGATCCACGCTGTCCACAGCCGGCTGCGTGCCATCGTCCGACATGCGGAGCTGGAATGTCAGGGGCACCGCGGAGCTGTTGGTGAGGCGGCAGCGCTGCGTGTAGGGAAAGCCTGGGCAAGGACACAAATATCCATTCAGGCACCCAGCAGGGCATGATCCTGGGGGCAAGATCCTGGCAGGATCAAAGTGGGATTGGAGTTGAGCTCTTTATGGTCTGAACTACAGCTCACCCAGAAGCTGCGTGAGGAATTAATCGTCACTTAGTTCCCTTTGACACAGATTCCAGACTGCAGCCTTGAAAATGCCCACTCCTAGCCCTGCTGAACACTGCAAGCTTCTCTCTTTGTGATGGGGATGAGCTCCCTCACCTGCCCCAAACCAGCACCAGGTTTCTCCCAGTGATGAGTGTGCACCCAGACCCAGCATTTACTCTGAGAATTCAAGCTGTCCAATTCCCTGCTCAGCCTGCCAACACTGCCACCTTTTTCAAGACATATAAAGAGTGAGTTGTCAGTGAGAAGAAGCTACAGCAAAAGAAAGTGAGGATGGAATCAGGAACTAGAACGTGAGGCAAAGAACCCTAATGCAGCTTCTCTCTGCAGGATCCTTAAGGCATCTCTTGCTTTGGGCCAAACAGACTGAGCACGTGACAGCTCAGAGCCCACTCAACTGGGGGCACAGCCAAGCCTTGCTTTGAGATTAGCAATTAGGAACCAGGTCCCACCTCACCCAACAGACGGGGACATCACAGCCATGCTGCTCACTGAGAGTGCTGCCTGCAAGGGTTTACCCCACTCTGGCTCTGAGATTTGCTTTCCATCCTGCAAAGCCAGAGATACAGCCACTCATGGTGGGGATGTCCTGCAGAGCGTGCAGAGCAGCCACAGCCTGCTGTGCACTGCATATCTGGCTGGGCTGGCCAGCTCTGTGGGGAGGAGACTTCTCCCCAGGCCTGCTCACCAAGAGGATCTGGGACACAGATGGGGAGAAAAAACAACTGCAGCTGCAGTCCAGAGCTTCCTGTGCCCATCCAAGTGACCACTGCCAGCTCCAGCAGGGACTCCAGCAGGGAGGCAAGAGAGGCACAAAAAGGACAAACCCAGATGTCAAAACCTCCAAGGAGACTGAGGCCAGCACATGCAGACAACAGTCAAGAGTTACAAAGAAGCAAAGACACAACAGCTGCCTTCAGCCGAAGAGCCCTTAGGAATGAAATTGGATTCAGCAGGCTCAATCTCCTGCTTCAGAACCATATTTCCATCTCTTGCCTTTCGTGTTTCATTCCTTCCAAAGGCAACTTGACAAGCGCCTCCGTGGTGATGAAGGCTGGGGAAGAAGCAGCTCAAAAAAGGCAATGAATTTCCTTCAGAAGTTCATGAACTTCATTGTTCTGGCTTTAGGCTTGGCCGTGAATGTTGCCCTTGGTCTGGGAAGGGGGATAGGGGTTCTGGGGGGTTCTAGGGGGTTTTGGCCCTGGGCTGGGCTTTTCCCTTGGGGGTTTTGGGAGTTGTGGCGTGATGCCGTGGGCGGCTGTGCAGTGGGAGCTGAGGCTGGCCAGGGAGCGGAGCTTCCCTTCCTCCCGCTCGGGGATCGCAGCTCGGCTGCTGCTGCTGCGGGAGGTTTGTGCTTGGCCCGGGGCTGCCCTGGCTGCAGCTCAGCGCTGGCACTGACCCTGCCTGCTCCGCTGCTGCTGCTGCTGCTGCTGGGCACTGCCCACATCCCCCTGCCCTCTGGGGCTTTGCAAAAGGAGCATTTCCTCCTTCCCTTCCCTTTCCGCACCGGCTGGGGGGGATCCCTGCCCTGCCAGAGCCCACAGCTCCTCCTGCTGTGACCAGACTTCCACCAAAGGGGAAAAACAGGACTTGGCATCTGGGAAATGTCTGTTCTTGCCTTCTTGTCTGTGCTCTCCTGAGATAGTCTAGCAAAGAACTGTTATTCCTTTTCCCACAGTTTTGCCTGGGAGCCCTGTCATTTCAAAGGGATAATCATTTGGAGGGAGGGGCTCAACTTTCCATTGCAGCAAGATTCCCACCTTCCTTGGCACACATCTGTCTTTTAAAGCAGCACAGAGACACCAGAAAATACTGCCTTCCTATTCCTTCCTTCCATGGGATCTCACAATGGCAAAATGCCCCCTGAGGCAGCAGCAGCAGCAGCAGCCCTGCAGTTCACAGCCTGAAGAAGCTGCTGGGGCAGGGCAGGAGTGAGGGATGCTTTTCTGTTGGAAGGCACACATCCCTGAGGCTGTGTCCCAGCCCAGGGAACACTCACCAAAGGAGATGTCCCCGAAGTCGAGCTCAGCCAGGTCGAAGTGTAAACTCGGTGCAGTGACGCTGCCCCTGCAGGCCGAGGACAGAGCATGCAATGGCTCGGTTAAAGGCATTGCAAAGGTGCGGGTGTCGTGGCTCGGGGGCACAAAACCCGGGCTCAGGGCACCCTGGGTTTCCAACCAACACAGCCCCGTGTGCTCAGCACAGGGCCCTGGGCACAGGAGGCAGCTCAAGCCAAGGGGCAGCAGCCAACAGCCCCTGATGGGCTCTGGGCACAGGGCAGGCAGGAGAAGCCCCCGGGTTGCTGGGGGTCCCATGAAGGACCCTGAACACACACCCAGACATGGCTCCGTGCCTCAGTTTCCCCATCTGCAATGGCATGGACATCAAGGTGTCCCCACAAACTTCTGTAAGCAGCCCTTCCAGCCACAGCTTCCCTGCTTTGCTCCTTCTGAGCTGCAACTGCTTTTCCCATGGAGGAGCTTTCTCAAGAGAGTTTGACCCACACAATCATTACAGACACTGTTCTGAGACACGAATCCAGGGCATTCCCAAACATCCTCTGAAAAGAGCAGCAACAGTTCTACCCAGGGCACAGATGAATCCTAGAGGAAAGGACCAGCTTGTCAGCAGTGCACCAGCTGGCACAGCCAAGAGCAAGAGCTTCAACAACCAAACATGGCTGTCCTGAATCTAGCACAGCACCTCACCTGTCCTTGAACTCAGCAGACACACTCCAAAAGCCACCAACATCCACTGAAATCAGCACTTGAAGCTGCACAACATTCACCAGTTGATTTCATGGTTGATGGCAATCAGTGCCCACTCTGCCTTTTGGTTCAAAATCAAGAACCAGTGAACTGTGTTCTCTATTGTATTCACAGGACTGCCCCAGGCTCTGCTCTGCACATCTCAACAAGAGACACCTGCCCTTGCTCAAGGAGCAAGCTGCTTATGCAGAAACACCCCATGGCCACTTTGGGGGAGGGACAGAGGAGAATCAATTATTTGATGGTGAAAGGTTCACTCTTGATTTCCAAATGAAAAAAGCAGCACTTTTCCTCCAAAAACAAAGGCAGCGTCACTGTTTTTCCACTATGGGCGCACCTGCTCACCACTTTTCTCTTGCTAAAGAATAACTTCCTTGTTCCTCTTCACCATCTCCCTTATCTCATTGGTATCATCCAGTGCAGATTGTTTTCATTTCTTCACTGCCTTGAGCCAGTGCCTCCCAAGAGCAGCAGCCCAGCTCCAAAGCTGCAGAGCAGCCAGCATCAGCTCTCCTGCTTCCACTCCATTATCCTGCAGCACATGGCTCAGGCTGGCAGGGAAAGGCCTCACGCTGCTGTGGTGCTGAGCACTGAGCTCTGCCTCCCCTATGATCCGCCCTTCTCCCTTTGGCTGGGCCAGGATTGTCTCTTGCCCACGGGATGGTGCCCCAGTCCTTGGCACAGTTCCTGCTGCACAGTTCCTGACTCCCACATCAGCCCTTGGCTGGCTGTGCAAAGGAGGCACCAGAGCCCTCTGGGCACAGGAGCTGGGAGCACAGCTTGTGCCCCACAGCATGGCCATGAGAGGTGAGCTGAGGCTGCTGCTGCCCATCTGGCATGGATTATTCACACAAGGTTTTACAAACACTGCTGCTGCTGCAGATTCAGCAAGGCTGGCCCATCTGCAAAGCCCTGGGGGCCTTGCTGGGGGTTCAGGTGGGACATCCCAGAGCAGCTGCTGCCCAAAGCTGATCCATCCCACTGCCTGCCATGGCCCAAGGCACAGGGAGATCCCTGCAGGGAGGAGTCATTCCAGCTCCCAGCTACCACACAGGGCAGCAGGCAGCCTCACACTAAAGCAATGCCAGCAGCAGAGCAGAGATTCACACCTCAGGAAACACCTTTTTCCTCTGCTCCACCCCAAAAGGAGGTAGGTGGGGGATGTCCCCGAGACAGCCACAGATGTGCCCACCCAGCTCCCAGGGTCCTTACTTGATGGTCAGGATGGCAGGCACAGGAGATCCAGCCACACTGAACTGGAACTCCTCCTCAAAGCTCCCCAGCACGGTGGCGCTGAAGGAGATCTGCACAGCCTGGCTCCCACCTGCTGCAATGATGCCCTTCTCGGGGGCAAACTTGAAACACAAACCCACGTTGGTGGCTGAAGGGAGACAGGTGAAGGGAGCATCAATAGCTCCTTGGTTCATCAGTTTCACCTGCAGCAGCAAGAAAGCAAAATGGAAATACGTGTGGAATCTTCCCTTCTTGTGAGTTATTGTCTAATGATGCAATGAATACCCAGAAAAGGCAGAAGATGCTTTGTGCTGCTGAATGGCAGAAGTCCAAAGATTCAACAGGACAACTTCTGCCTTTGGGTTTTCATGCAGAGCAGTGGCAACTCCACAGAACTGCAGTCACCCTGGGCTTATCCCATGGACACAGAGCAGTGCCCCTCTGCTCAGCAGCACCAAGCGCATTGAGAGCTGGCCCTGAGAGCAACGTGGGCTGATTGCAGCTGTGTAGGGAATCACCCCAGAGCTGCTGCTGCCCCAGTGAGCACAGCTCCAACAGCACCATCTGCTCATTCGCCTTTTCCAGACCATGAAAACAATACATTGAGAATGAGGCATCAGCATCAAAACGTACAGACAGCACCATCTTTTGGTGAGAAAACTCAGTGTCTTTCCCATCCACAGCCAAGATTTTGAAAGTGTCGGCCATGATGCAGTGCCTCATGAAGTTTTTGCAAGCTTGACTCTAGTGGGGGGGAGGCAAATAGGTAGAAAACCCCTTTGCTTTATTCCCAGGAACACTTTTCTCTATCTAGAGCCAGAGATGCACCGAGGCTGAAGTGTGGTGAGGGACTGGTCAGCAAGGGAGAGAACTCCCAAGGATTTCCTGTGATTGCAGCAATAAGCAGCAGACACTTGGCTGGGAGCTGTTGGCAGTGGGCTGAAGCTCAAAGGCAGCCAGTTTGTTGCAGCTGCTTCTGCAGAGCCCAGTGCAAAGGTGCCTTGTGTCTGGCACTGCCACAAAAGCCTCTGAACATGCAGCTTTTGGAGCCAGTGTTGGTTTCATGTGCCAAGGAGTTGTTTTGCAGGAAGCCTCCCAGATGATCCCTAAGGAAGGCTGCCCAAAAGCAGGGACTGGGGCTTCAGGAACAACTGACACACCTTTGTGACCCCCCAGATTTCAGCAGTCCATCAAATATTCCCTGCTCACAGCTGCCCAGGTTGGCAGCAATTCCACAGCTGCACCAGGCTTGCTGCTTCCTCAGGAGCCATCAGCATCCATCCCAAGCCCTGCTGCTCACCTCATAGACATGGGGGGTGTTGACGAAAACGTTCCCAAGGTTCAGAGTAGGAGAGCTGAGTTCAACCAAGGGTCCTTGGCCTTCCCCTCTGAGCTGCAGGGGCAGCCTGCTCTCACAGCCTGGGGAGAGATGTCCATTGCATGTCATTCCCTCTGCTCCACTGCATTTTCCAGGCTGCCTCAGTGCTAGTCCCCGACTCTGAGCTGGATGCAACCAGCTCCTGATGCTGCAGGAAAAGATATGCACCCTTCTCTTCCCTCAGGACATATCCCCTGAGGCTGACTTGCAATTTCTAACCCATTTCCTGGGCTGCTTTCCAATTTGAGCCACCAGTTTGCTGAGTTTAAAACATCTCTGGTGCCTGTAGTGACAAGCCATGGAGTTATGGGTAGAAATGGAGAGAAAGGAGATTTAGGCGAGATATTAGGGAAGAAATTTTCCCTGTGAGGGTGGTGAGGCACTGGAGCAGGTTCCCCAGGGATGTTGTGGAGGTTCCAGCCCTGAAAGTGTTCCAAGCCAGGCTGGATGGGGCTTGGAGCGCCCTGCTCTAGAGGGAGTTGTCCCTGCCCATGGCAGGGGCCTTGGGACTAGATGATCTCTAAGGTCCATTCCATCCTTACCATACTGTGATTCTGTGGGTTCCTTCCCATGCACCTAGAGGAGCTTTGAAATCCATTCAGTGCAGGCACAAAGCTCCTACGGAGTTTGGCAATTCCCAAACTCCCTGGCCCAGGAGCACAGGACTTTGTTGCCCAAGTGCTCCCCTTGTGACACTCAGCACTGTGTTCTATTGCCACAGACTGAGAGCTGCAAGGTGACAACTGCCACACAGGGAGAGAAGCAGCTGCTGGCCAAGGCTGCTCCCTCTACCAACAGCCCGGGCTCAGGGGGGCTCAGCCCCCTCTGCTCTGCTGCTGTCTGGGCACTGGGAGGTGATCCAGGCTCAGGGAGCCCATTTCTAACTCAGCTCCTGCTTCCTGATGATGGATCCATGGCAAATGGAGCCATCCTGGAGGCCAGGGGCCTGCACGGGCTGAATGCTTGTTCACTAAAGCTGTTCTGCTCTGGAGCTCTCTGGCCTTTGAGGGAATGCTGGCAAAGCCATGGCATGAAAACCTCTCCCTGCACTGCCTGGGCTGTTCTGGGATCACTCAGGCACACACAGCATTCTGAGCCCTGGCCTGGCACGGGAGACCCCCTGGGAGCTGCAGGGCCAGGGGGGATGTGCCAGCGCTGCCCTGCTGACCAGGGACTCTTCCCAGCACTTCCATGGGAGCCCAGCGGGCTCAGGCTGGCACCATGGCTTCACTGAGGGGGAGAGAGGCAGGGCAAAGGAGCTGCACCTGAGATGCTGCAGTAAGCCACACTTCCATACTCCAGTGCTTCCAGGGGTTTGAAGGTCACCTTGATTTCAGCTGAACAATTCGGCCCGATTTCTCCCTCCTACAGCAGAAAGAGACAGCAAAACATTGCTTTGCAAACTTCACATTGCTTGTTTTCACCACCCTCCTGTAAGCCTTTGTTTAGAGCATCAGTGATGAGTGAACAACACAAAGAGCCAAGGAAACACTCCAAACCCAGCCCAACACAGCTCTCAATGCTCAGCTGATCAGCTCCCACTCTCCACAATATTCCTGCTGCTCTGACACAAGCTCTTGGGCACATCATGCTGCTGTCAGCTACAGTGGGATGCAACTGCCAATGTGCCCTGCTGGCTCTTGGCCTTAGATGGGCCATAGCTGTAACCAAGAAGAAAACATGATCCCCGTCCTTGGAAATAAAAATATTAGTTTAACCTGTATTGAAAGAAAGCAGAGGCTGGCATTATTCTAGGGTTTACTCCAACATGAGAAGGGATGTTGCACTGTGCACACACCAGGCATTCATCATCTCTCACAATGCCAGTACTCAGAATCAAGGCTCTGGTTGATGGGAGCATGTGGCAGTTTGCTTGCATCACCAGAAAAGGAAAAGGTTTTCTGTCCCTGTGTGCAGGACAACTCCAAAGGCCCATTTCAACCTTCCACCCTTGTGTCCAGGCTCACAGATGACGCTGGAAGGGACACTCAGAAATAGTGCAAGGCATGGTTACAGGAGGGGATTGGCATTTCTGTCATTAACCTTGGGCTGAATTTGGCCTCCTTTTGCCAGGGAACAATTGCAAGCTTCAGGTCAGTGTGTGAGCTGGCAGTGCTCCAACAGCCTCTGCTGAGCCCCACGTGTGGGGGGAGCCCCTGCCTACAAGAACTGCTCCCTGGGACACTGACAGGACACGCAGGCAGTGCCTTGAGCTCGAGCCTGGCAGCAGAGCTGGGCTTTGTCAGGCTCCCAGCCCTGCCTGGAGCCTGCAGGGCACAAATGCTTTCAGCAGCGAGCCCTGCAGCCTCACCAGAAACTCCATGTCCTCCCTGCCAGCACATGGGGCCAGCTGAGGATCTGCCCAGTGACTGCAGGCAGGGAAGGGGTGGGTGTAGGGAGTAGGGTGGGTGGGAGGAGGAGGAGGAGGAGAAGGAGGAAGAGAATGTTCTCAGCTATCACTTACCATTGGCTCAATGAAAAAAATGTCATCAGAGAACAGCATGGGGCCTTCTTGCACCTTTGCCATCTTCTCCTGGACCATGCTGCTCAGGAGGGCACTGTGATCTCCAAAAAAGCCCTTCACCTTCTCCGTTTCTTTCTCCTCTGGGAAGTTTTCCTGAGACACCTCTTTCGGCAGCCAGAGCAAACACTTCCTGCAGCCCCAGGGAGAGACAAGGCCAGCAGATGGTTTCATGAGCCACAGATTTGCAGAGAGAAGTGTGAGCGCAGGAGAGAAAAGCACTTGAGGAGGAGCAGCAGCAGCTCCCCAGCAAAGGCTGAGCCCAAGCCATGAGGGTCCCACAGGGATCAGAGGACAACTTGCTGTTCCCTGGCCCAGCAGGGAGTTTCACTCCACACTTGCAAGCTCAGCAGAGGTTTCCAAAGCCAGCATCCCTCCAGAGAACCTCCTGCCTCAAAGCCTCTGCCACAGCTGAGGGAGAATCTACCAGCCATTTCAAGTGGCTTTTCCTCCCACTCAGCTGCTCAGGAGGGCACAGAAAGATCACAGAGCACCCACTGCAGCATTTCCCTGCCAAGGGGAGACAAAGCTGGCTTGCAGCTACGTGTTACCAGCATCACTCTTTGTTTCTTCCATTTTGGACCTACCCGGTTCCCTACTCTGCCTTTCACAAGAGCATCCCAGAGCACTTCCACAGGAAATTGATGAATTCAGGCACCGAATCACTTCAGGGACATTCAAGTTTTTATATGCAATATGCATGAAAACATTGGCTCTGAGAGGGGAAGGAACTTTGTTGTGCAGGAGGGAGACAGCAAACTCCTGGAGAGACCTTTTCATGAGCCAGAGCTTTTTGGATCCCATCCCAGTGCATGGCACTAGAATGTCCTGAGAGGGAAAGGATCCTGCACTATCTTCTCTCACAAAAAATCCTTTCTGCTCTGAGAGCTCAAAACCTCTCTGACAGCAGCACAGGGACACACAACCAGCCTGCATGGGCAAGGAGCTTTTGAAGGAACTAAGGGGAAAAAAGAGGGTGTATCACCTTTGGAAAGAGGGACTGGCAACTCAGGAAATGTTTAACGATGTTGCCAGGTCATGTAGAATGAAGAGAAGAGAGACAAGAGCCCAATTAGGACCTGAGGAAATCCAGTCATCACAATCAACCTTTCCTTCCCAAAATGCCATCCCTGGTTGGAGTATAAATGACCTGGAATGCTGAGTGCTGAGCTCCTGAAGCCCAGGGACACACACCCCAGTGCCAGGCATGGTTTACTTGGCCTAAACCATTCAAAAGCACCAACATCCCATGAGGCCACACGTTAGTTTCAGTCTTGGGCCTGTATCTCACTGAAATGCATCTTTCAAACCAACCTCCTCTTCTCTTCATTCTCTTCTTCCTCAGCAGCAAAAGCCTTCCACTGGAAGTGGGCTGTGATGTTACTCCTGTTTTCAATGAACAGGGTTCTGTGGCTTGACATGGTGGTGAAAGTCTTGTCAAGCTCCACGGAATTTGTGCTCAGCCCAACGTTGACATCTACAGCTTCTCCCTGGAGCTTTGTGTGGATTCTTTCTTCACCTGGAACAAAGCAAAGGGGAGTCTTTGCTCAGCTCACTGGCTGATGGAAGCACAAGGAACAGAGCAAGGCACAGGGCACAGAAGAAAGTGTCCCAGTTTTGCGCTGAAGGAGCGGTTTGTGGACCACTCCACTGATCACATCCTTCAGCTCTGTGTGTACAGCGTGAGGATGTCCTGGGCACCTCCTCAAACACCTTATTTCTGAGGGTGTTTGTAGAGATTTGGCCCCAAGGTGACAGGATGGACAGGGAGATTGGTCCATGTGCTCCGGTGACCCACTCAGATCACCAGGATTTCTGCATCCAAGTCCTTCAGGTGACAGGGCTGAGGAGCCCTGCTCAGTCCTGCCTTGCCCAGGCTCTCCCCGGGCATCCCAGGAGACTCCTGTCTCTCCTGATCCCTTGGATTCCTTCTTGCTGACCAGCAAATATGCCTGGGGGAAGGTGGGCAGCAAAAGGAGGCCCAGAGGAACAAGTGAAGTGACAGCCCACAGCAGGAGGGGACACAGGTGAGGAAACACAACCAGCCAGGCTCTGCAACGTGACAAACCACTACAGAATGAGCACCGTGAAAATCATCTCCCTGTCCAAACCCACAGCCACATCAGTCTTTAAATATTTTATACTGTTCTGATCTGAAAAACCAAGCTGGAGCATTGCAAATCAAATAAGAAAGGGACAAAGGAAAGATCAGTGAATACAGAGCAGTTTCTACATTAAGATTGAATGGGATCCCTCATTCTAGAAATCAAATGGGAGATAGATGTGAGAGGTTTGTAACAGCTTGAACAGCCTGGGAAATGGGGACAGGGAAAAATTTGTTTTGATTCGACACAAAAAAGGAACTTGAGGGCCTGAAAATGTTATTAGGCAGAAACTACATCTATGTGTAAGGGCCACATAGAGAAACGGTCCTTGGCAAGCCAGTGGAGAAGCAGCATATGGGACAGAGGTGTGCAAGAAACCCATTGCATTGGAGAGAGTCTGATGGAGACCTCACCTACAGCACTGCCCAGGAATCAAATAAAACTTCACCCAGACATAGCCACATGGTAGTGGAGAATCAGAGTTCCCCCTTCCTCCACTCAGCAAGTCCCAGCAAAACAGCAGTCAAAAATCTTTGCCTTTCTCAAGCCCCTAAACACCAAGGAGTTCTCAGTTTGCTTTGGGGTAAAGGTGAACAGGGCAGGCACCTCTGGAGGGAATGCAGGGGATGGACAGCAGGCAGCCATGTGCAGAACTGTCCTGTGCCCTGCAGGGCCCAGCACTCACCTGAGCTGCAGCACACGGCCAGGGAGCCGCAATGGGCACCGCTGGCCAGCGGGTGAAATGCCACTGTCACCTGCACGGTGTCACCAGTGCCCAGAGCTCCTGTGGCCGGCACCACGGAAAAAGGACTGCAACACAGAGAGAGGGGTCAGGCCTGGGGGACACCTGGCCATGAGATTCCTGCTGCACTGCAGCTCCCTGCAGCGCCCTTGGCCAAGCAGGGAGCAAACCAAGCACAGGCAGCACAAGAGACAGAACAGACAGGATCACAAACAGCCACCGAGCCACTGCTGACAAGATCCAGCCCTCACAAGATCCTGGGGGTAAAATGACCTCAGCTCCCCATACTCTGCATCCAGCTCTCTGCAATGAGCCTCAAGGCTCCCACTGCCAGCAATCCCATCAGAGAATGGTTTGTGAAAAGCACAGAGAGGGTTCAGAGCTATTTGCATGCACAACTTGACACTGACTGCCTCAGGAATTTCTCTTTTCCTGCTGCCTATAAAACTCATCTCAAGAGATGAAAATGTTAGGGCACTCCCTGTCCTGGGAGATTACACCCTAGGAATCAGACAAGGAGAAGGAACTTTTCCCTGAAGACCAAGGAATAGTTCCTGTTGAATTTGCAGTGTGCTTCTTTGGTTTATTTTACCTTGAAATCATCGTGATTTAGCCTAAAAGCGGCAACTTTTCTAAGCATTTCAATGAAAGCTGCTCTAAGAAAAGGAGCAATCAAAACTCTGAAAGAGTGCAAATGCAGATTAGAGCAATACAGTGACATGGAAACCCAATAGGATGATGCCATTTACAGTCTGAAGGGTCCAATCCCAGCTAAATGAAGCACCATGAGCAGGAGCACATCAAGGAAGCAGAACAGGAGGTTTCTGTGTGTTTACCAGCAATGCAGTCTGGGACTCTGGGCTGTCATGCAGGCTGGTAACTGTTTGCTTGGCCCAGCAGAGAAACTCTGTGCAATGTGTTGGAAATAATGATGCAGATGTGTTTGTGCACTTTGGATTTAACAGGAGCAATCAGGATTTAGTCACCAGGTAAACAGCTCTTGCCTGACAAACACAAGACTCTGTGATTTGATGCTCGGGGACAGCTCAGGGGAAATGTGCTTCTGCCCAGCAGCTGCTGGGCTTTGTGCCCTTCTACAGCCCCAGTGAGGAAACAAAAGTTCCTGGCCTTGGTGCTTTGTTGCTGGTCAATCTGTCACTTCAAATGTGTTCTGGGGACTTTGCTGATGAATGCATCACACACAAAAACAAAGAGAACATCCGCCAAGCTGAACTTTGTTCATGTCAGTAGTAACAGCTGATGAACTCGCTTCAGGTTCTGCTCATTAAGGACCTCTTGCTATAATTATGGGCTGACCTGTTCCCATTGCCACTGGTGAGAACATCACTGCTGGCTGATGGAGAAGCCTTGGGCCAGCAATGTTCATGTGCTGGACGTGAGACTTTGGAGGGAGGGGAGGAAAGACAAGGCCCCAGCAGCCCCAGAGCCAGATCAGTGCTCATGCTCCTGCATCTGCCCCGGGGCTGATGCCAGCACGGCTGCAGCTCTGCTGGGGCTGGGGGGATCAGGGCCTGCTGGGGGCAAGGCACAGACTTCTGTTCTTAGTCTTTGGCCAGAAATTTCACCGTAATAGAGAAGCTGCCAGTTAGGGGAATCCCTGGCCATGCTTCAGCACTACCTTCCATTCCATTCCCTTCCCACTCCTGCCCCATGTTACATGCTCCTGCCTTCAGGTGGCAGGATGGGAATAACATTCCAGGGATGACTTCAGAGCTTGCCTGAGAAAGAAGGTGTATTCTTCTTTTCAAATTATCAGGAGAAGAGGATCCAGCCAAGTTCAGGACTCAGCTGTCAGGTCTGGAAAACTGAGTGGAAATCAGCCCCCGCATCTCCTCCATCCCTGGGCTGTACCCACCAGACTCCTCTGTTCCTGCTGTAGCACTCATCTCTCACACACACCTGGCTCCCCAAGACCCAAAGACACAAGCACCACAGCTAAACTTAACTCCTCTGAATTTCAGCCAACATCACTAAACTGTTCCATGTGCCCACAGCTAGAAGAGCTGTGAAGGAGACATCCCTGACACTGTAAGAACCAAAGGAAAATCACTGCCAAGAGATAGGCCTGAAAAGCTAAATTTTGGGCTTTTCTCTGTTAATTGTGAGCTGCTCCTTAAGACACTTCTCATCCTGTTAGATCCATCCTCTCAATGAATCACTACTGCACCTGACAGGCAGAAAAGATAAGGTATGGAGGGGTGTTTTAAAAGGTTGTTTTCTTCTGCTTTTATAACTAGGTCCATTGACATGTTTGTTTTCTTGTATGGCATCTAAAGACAGGTCCATGTCTCCCAATGGCACCTTGCAACCCCCAGATGCTGCTCTTGCTTTGAGCAGTGTGTTTGCTCAGATGATTTCCAGAGGTGCCCTCCAGGACCACTGCAAAGCCACGTGCCTGTGGCCTCCCAGAGAATGGCTCTGTTTGGCTGACAGTGCTGAGGAAGCATTTCAGAAGCTGCTTGTGCTCAGCAGGGTGCAAGCCAGCTCCCAACATGTTCCAGCAGCCTCCAGGAAATCTGGGACATAGAAAGCTCCAAGGCCACTGAAAGCAAGAGCAGATGCCTTCCATCCTGCTCACTTCCAGCCAGGCTGCAGGGCAGCAGATCCGATGCTTGGTTCCTTCTGTAGCTCTTTCCCAACTCCGCTCTCACCCAAAGCTGTTTGCGCAGGGACAGATGAGCTGCCTCACCTCTGGGTGCTCAGCTGGTACCGAGCTGCCCGGGCACCGACATTGCGCACCAGCAGAGTCTGCTGGGTGCTGACCTTGACTGGACACTTGGAGAAGTCCAGCTGGGCAGCGAAGTCCAGCACAGCTCGGGCACTAATGGCCCAAATTGGCACAACGATCCTTTCCCTTGTAGTGAGGCACACAAGCTCGTGGCAATAATCCTGCAGGAAAAGAAACTGGCTCAGCACAGGACATTTAGTGCCATCCCCATGGCAGAAGAAAAACCATTTCCTATACCCCTTCAAGGCCATCAATTTACCTATTGCACCCTCAAATGAACACGAAGTTCTACTACTATGTCACATTTTAAAGGCACCAGTGCGCTTTGCAAAATCTGTCTCAGTGGCATTCAGCTCTTGTGTCACTTGGGTCATACAGATAACAGCCCTAGGCCACCATCATTTTTACTCTAAACTTTAATGATGGTTAAAGAATTCCTAAGCCCCTTCTAAGCAACATGGAGCTGGGGAACACAGGACATTGCTCTTTAGGCTTCTGTATTCCCACTGTTTGAGAATAGGACAAAGTGTTCAACTGACTCTAAGCAGCAAAAGGAAGAGGAGACAACAGCTGCACCCAAAGACATCCTGCACCTCTGGCTTGGTGCAGAAACATCGGTTGGCTCACAACTCCCCTCTAACTTTGCCTGTCCAACCAAGTCAGGAGAAGGACAGTGCTAAGAGGTAGCAGGATGCTGTTGGAAAGGGCCTCTCTTTGTTTCCCTGCCAGGCTTCCTCCCTTCCATGCCATGCCCTCAACCCTTCTGTATGAACAAGCCTCCAGATCAGAACATGAACCCTCCAGATCCCAGCACTGAGATCAGACTTGCCAGGGCCTCAGCACTGCTGTTCAAACCTCCCCACAAAAGCAGCTTTGGCACAGAATGGGTGCCAGCTGACAGAGCAAGCACAGCGACAGGTATGAAGACAGAGCCCCAGCAGTGTCACTGCCACGGGCTCTGGCCTCACAGCTCTGCTTGCAGCTTGTACCTGCCCTACACCAGCTCCTTCAGGCAGGTGTCCAAGTCCCCTGCAGCTCAGCAACCTCCTGCTGACCAAGGGCACCCAGAGCCCAGTGTGCCTGTGCCAGGCCGGGCTCACGGGCACAGCACGTCCTCTGCCCTGGCCCTGCAGCTGTGCCATGCTCACTTGTGCTCTGGGACAGCACAGCTGTGAGGCTGCACAACAGAGGGGCTGAAAAAGCACCGGCTTTGCTCCAGCCCAGGGGCACGCAGGGAAGCTGTTGGCAGTCCAGGAAGGAGGAAAGCTCTCTGACCTCTTTGTTCCTCTGGTGTTTTCCATCAGAATGATACCCCTTCCACTGGACCTAGAGATGGCCCAACATCTATCAACAGCCCTCTGTCATTTTCATCCTGTTTCCTGTGCATCTTCCCTTGGCAATGCTCAGCAATGTGCAGGGAGGGGAAGCAGAGCCTGTCAGGCCTGGCTGCAGTGCCTGCCAGCAGTGCCAAGGTGTGACTGGCTGCAGGCTGCCTGCCCACGCCTGGAGCCCAGCTCACAGCATGCAATGGGCTGGAGCCAGAGTGCAGGGAAAACAATGGCTGTGGAGATCATTGTGTGCTTTGGCTCCTCCAGCCTCACCTGGTTCTTGCTGGGGGTGAAGCGGATGCGCACAGGGGCAGAGGCGCCCGGCGGCACGCCACGGTACGCATCGCTGGAGCTCACCAGCTGGAAGTAAGGTGAGCTCTCCATGGAGACCTTCACCACGTGAAGAAACTGCAGCAAAGACATGAAATTATCATTTTGCCACTTGTGGAAACAGGACGAGAGGAGACCTGTCTATGCCCTGCTAACATCCCTCCCTTGACCCTTTTCCAAAGCACTTTCAGCTGAGCAGGCACAGGCACATCATTCACAAGGCTGAACTTGAATCCCTTCTCTCTGGCTCCAGCATTTGGCCAGGGGCAGTAGGGCAGTGCCTGCTGGGAAGGAAGGGCTGAGCAGGTCAGCACCAGCAGGATGGAGGCAGAGCATCTGAACCAAGTCACCTGCATATTCAACAAGGCCAAAAAACCTGCTGGCTTCTGCCTGCACACAGGCATCAAGTTGTCATGTTCCAGAGGGGGAATGTGCTACCTAAAAGCAAACCAGCACATTACTGTGGGGCAAGGAAGAAATTCCCTTCTAGCAGATCAGGTTTGGGTAGGGACCTTCTGGGGATACAGTCAGGCAGGCAGAGCAGCAAGACAGGAGACCAAACACTGTGGTCTTACTGGGAATAAAAGCAAACCTGAAAAGCAAAAGAAGGAATGAACACAGCAAGACAATCCCTAAAACAAGGAGATGGCAAAGAGAATTTAAATGGGCAGTAAAGCAGCAAGGAAGAATCATAAAACCATGAGAGCAACCAGCTTGCCAAAAGTGACAGAAACACAGACAGGCGGTGTCTATTGACCATGGGGCTTCAGAGGCATTTTCTGCCCGGAGAAACAGGACCAGCACTGACTGACAGTGTGGTTCCAGTATGCAAAGCCAATCTTGGCTCTCCAGGGCTTCCTGCTGCCTGTGCAGGCAAGCTGGGCTGCTGGGCATTCCTGCCTGCAGCCAGCAGGCCAGGTTCTGCCCTCTGGGGCTCACAGACAGAGCACACATGCATTTTCTAGCACACTGATATCATCAACCCCTGAGCACCAAAATGCTCTCCAAAAGTCTAAACCAGATGATTTGGACTCCCTACTGTCTCCTCCCACCAGCCCACTCTTGCCACAAGCCTCACTTGAGAAAATGTTTCCCTGACTGAAATTCAAATGGTCTCAAGTTTTCCTCTTTACAGTAGAACACAACTGACATTTTTCAACTGTTTCCCTCTCAGCTCTCTTGGGAAACTGCAAAACAATCCAAATTTCTTCAGCTGAAGGTGGAAACCTCCAGGAGCACATGGCTGTGGATGTGCTGTGCTTCTGCAAAGGGAAAGCAGCGCACCGTGTTGCTTTTGGAAAAGCTGAGCAGAGCTGGATGAAGCTGAGCAGGAGCCTCAAGTGGCACCTAAAGGCCTCTCACTGCTTCTGCTCCATCACTCTGATTGCAGGGCTCTTGCAGAACACGGTTCCTGCAGGGCCAATGCCATTAGTGAGAAGTGATTCCAGCATAAAGTGCAGAAGGCTCAGCCCCTGAGCTTTGCCTGTGAGCTGCACAAAGGGAGCCAAACTGGCTGAGAGAGGCAGAGATTCCTACCAGGAGCCAAGATTAACCAAGGACACACAGGGTGTGCTATAGACCCAAGGCCAAGCATGAGAGCAGGTAAGAACTGTACAGCCCTCAACATTCCTGTCAATCCAGAACTTTCAAGAGAAGGAAACTCCTTTGGGATAGACACCATCAACGCCTGGCCAAAATCTGGGAACAATTCCCAGCACAGGAAGATTTCCAGAAGATCTTGCAGAAGAAGGTGCTGAGACATTTTATTCTGCATGTGCTGCAGCACATAACTTGCTTTGCTCTACACTGAGGGAATGACAGCACTCTCCTCTTCCAGCACAGTGTTAAAGCTTCGCGTGCCAGCACTTACCTTGTCCTTATTCATGAGAGACAGCACCATTTCAGAGACCTCCCGAGCGACCAAGTTCTGAAATACCAGCTCTGGTGGGGAAACCCCAAACCAGCTCTGTTTCGGGGCAGCTGACGGCAGCTGGAGAGGAGAGAGAGCAGGGAGAGCTTCAGCTGCTGGGAGGAAGGTTCATGCAGGAGAATCTTCCACTGATCCCCAGTGAAGTACAGACTCTGGGGGAGCACGTCTGCCCAGCCCACACTGGGCAAACAGTGGCTCACCCACCTCTGCTCTGAGCTGATCCACAGCTGCTGGGCCACACAGAGCAGGCTCAAGCCAAGCTGCTCTTCTGGCATGGATTTCTCCAGGTTTCTTTCTCCAGAATGCCAGGCAGCACTTTCCTAAAACACAGCCCTGTGCCCATGTGGTCACAGAGCTCTGGGGCACTGACTGAGCACTCAAGGAGTAAGTAAAACCCATGAATTTACAGGAGACTCCATGGGAAAGGATTTGGGATGTCTTTTACTCTGAGACAGGGAAACCGAGGCCCACACAACTGCAAATATTATTTTTGCTCTACAACATAGACATCTGTAAGAAGAGCACAGGACCAGAGGAGGTGTGAGAGATGAGGTGACACTTGGCTGAAGCCAAAAGTTTATTAAGCAAAAGAATGGAATTTGTTGGTTCTGTGTGTTATTTGTGGTTTGTATTTGTTCAGGTTGGTTTGTTGAGTGTCACAGTGAGAGAGACAGGGTTGAAGAACTGACCAAAAGGAAGGAGGACGAGAAGGGAGGGGACAGAAAAGTTGGTGCTCAGTAGAGAATGGAAGCTCCTGAGTAGCCATCCAATGGCAAAGGGCACAGGGACCGCCCCAGCCGGGTACAAAGGGGATACAAAGATGGCCATTTTCTCAGAGGGTGTGTGTGTGCGCTTGGCTCTCAGGGAGGGAGACATCCCCGGCTCAGCTGATTCCTTACTAAGAAAAACTTTTCTTTTGCTTTGATGATTTTGTTCCTTTTCATTGTATTTAAAAGTTAGTGTGTTCCTAAGAGAGGAAAAGGCAAAAATAAAAAGACAAATGAGCTGAAAATAAAAAGACAAGTGAGGTGAATGCTGAATGAGGATAAGGTTCAGTTATTTTCTCAGCAACTTGGGTAAAAGTAGAGTTGGTATCTCCTTTTTCAATGGCCTTTAAATGGGTGCTTTCTTGTCATTACTGCGATCTTATTTCATGCCATTCTAGAGGCACGTCTGGAATGACACAACAACAGCAAATGCTTCTGGAGCAGAGACATTGCTTGGAGAAAACTCTGCCCTGCTTTCTCTGCCTTCTCCAGCCACACTGCTGTCACTGCAGAGATGCAAGCAGGTCTCCTCTGTGACTTCACAGCAGACACATTCCGCTGAAGAGAGTGGCTGCAGCACACTGTCCCTTAGCTGTGCCCCTCCCTGAGGTGTTCCCAAGGCTCCTCTCCAGGACAATCCTTTACCTGGATTGTGTTCTGTGTCTCTTGCTGCCAATTTCCTGCTCAACAGCCCACCTCAGTCACTTACCCGTTTTGGACTGTGCTTCATACCGAGCTAGTCCTGCCAGAAAGGCAGCTTTAAACACACCTCTGAGTAGGCACTGATCCAGATAAAGCACATCCATTCCCCTCTGCCCAGGGCCAGTCCCCTGGACATCTGGCAGCCTGCAAAATCTAACACCCCATCAGGGTCCAACACATTGTTCCAGCCCAAAGCAGTAATGCAATTTGTTGTGTTCAATCTGAAGTAATTCCTGCACATCCTTGGCCTTCAAAGGCCAATGCTGCCACTCTGCAGGGAATCCTGTGACCCCGAGCATTTGATGGTGACCACACCAAAGCAAGAGGTGGCTCCTTCAGCAGGAGAATGGCAAAGGGCAATTTTGTGCCTTTGTGTCCCCAGCCTTCCTCCCATTGTTTTAGCAATGGCAGCTGCACTCCAGCACACCCCAGCAGCTTCAGCAGAGGGTATTTGTGTTGGCTTAGTGCAGATCAGGACTCCCAGTCCACCACTCCCAGCACCTTGCAATGACAGCAGGACCTGGACACTGAGGTATTTTGCTGGAGGCAAGCCTGTCACAAACACACACCCTCTTCAAACTTCATGGGAAACAGAAAGGAAAAGAGCAGGAAAAGGCTACCTTTGGGCGAGTCTCACTCCTGTCTAGAAATGGGCCAATTCTGGGCAGGATACCTTCCCCAGTGCTGGCCTCCTTCTTCTTGCTGAGAAACTTCTCCCTCTGGAACTTAGAGGGAAGCAGCTGAAAGGCAAATGTAAACCAGCTAAAGCCTCAGAGTTGTGCTTGTTCAGAAAGGCTTTTCGTGAACAAGTGGCACTGGTGAATAACTTGTGATCACAGCCACTAGGACATTCCTGGAAGCCCTGGGAGTTTCCTGCTGAAATACTTAGCATCAGTCAATTAATAATACAGAGTGGAACACACATACTCCAGCCATATGGCTCTGTCCCATTGGCTTCTCCATGATTGCATGGGACATGGTTGGGGATTTCTGCTCTTTGGGCATTTGTTTCCTCTTATGTTTGTCGGATTTTGGGGCTGTTTAGATGGTCTGGAAAAAGCCCAAAGATGGCCTTGGGCCCCCGGGTTCGAAATGACGAGAGGAAACTCCAGATCTGTTCTCGGTCTCGGTGTTTATTAATTGCTTATCTAAAAGATTTTCTCTTGGCCTGACAGAGTTCTGCTCAGCAGTCAGCCATGGGCACACACTGAGAGCCCCTGGGGCGGCCACCTATCTTTATACCCAGAGTTACGTATACAATATTTATCATTTTTCTCCAATACCCTCTACCCTTATTAACCAGTGCACTTTTAGTAAGGACCAATCCCAAAGTGCCAACATCACCACAGAAAATGGAGGCCTAGAGGAAGAAGAAGAAGGAGAAGGGCACGCCCTAATTCCTCCATCTTACCTCTCTAGACCCCCCTGTACAGAAATTTTAAACCCTGTATCTCACACTCCAATTAACTTATCCCTTCACCATTCACCCCAGTGGAATCCTCCCATCCTCATACTGATGTCATCTCCCCTGTGGGATCAAAGTCCAGCCACCAGACATTTCTGGCAACATTCCAGGACTCCCGAGCCCCCCCAGGGGTGGTCTCGGTCACTCTGTCCCTCAGCCCTAAGAGGCTGAGATCCCACATCTCCCCCTTCTGTTTGCACCAAAAGATCTTTTTAGCTTTTATGTGAAAACCCCCAAAGTTCTTAGTTTCTTTTTATTTCTCTTCCGGGTCGCTTTTCGCAGTCTGAGTCTCGACTTCTGTCTGAGTACTCGTCTCTTTGTTTCTTGGATCAGCGTTCTCGTGCTCTCGCGTCCGGAATGGCTTCACATGCCGCGCCGACACCCACTTCAGACCTCGATCTGTGGAAATACAAGCGAAACCCTTTCCCCAAGTGATTAGTTTGAAAGGACCCTCTATTTGTCCTGTCTCTGGGTTTCTGATCAAAACTAAAGGATTTTCCCTTAGCTTTGCCTGTGTGTTGTTTAGAAAATGTCTCACGATCGGTGGATCAGGTTCCGAGGATGAGCTATTAAGGAAATTCAGCACATACAGTGCCTTATTTAATTTCATGTGAGGTGTTGCCTCTGGCTCACCCCTTCTCTGTCTGTCCAGAAGGGATTTTAGGGTGTGATGTGTTCTCTCAATGATTGCCTGACCCGTGGGTGAATGCGGAATACCAAACGTGTGTCTGACACCCCATCTTTTCAGGAATCTGTCAAGCACCCTGCCTGTGTATGTTGGACCATTGTCTGTTTTTATCTCCTGAGGCACACCTAATGCTGCAAATGCCTGCAGAAAGTGTCGGCAAGCATGGTCTGCTGTTTCCCCAGCATGTGCTGAAGCAAAGACTGCACCTGAGAATGTATCTACAGAAACATGAACATTTTTGAGCCTCCCAAAAGATGGGTATTTTGTGACATCAGCTTGCCACAACTGAAGACTTTGCAGCCCCCGCAGATTGATGGCCCTGGTAGAAGAAGGTGGCTGCACAAGCTGACAGTCTGGACAAGCACTAATGATCTCCCTCGCCTGACTCTTTGTGAGACGAAAGGACTCCATTAGCGCTTGCGCATTCTGATGAAAGAACGCATGACTTAACCTTGCTTGCTCAAAAATGTCCGGCAGTGTTTGCAAAATGGGCATTGTCAACCTGTCCGCCTGAGCATTCCCTTCCGCTAAAAACCCCGGAAGTGTTGTGTGCGCTCTAATGTGTGTGATAAAATACTCTCTTTCCCTGCTCTCTAGCAGTGTTTTCAAGCTTGTCAGGTATGAGTATAAAACCTCATTACTGACTTCTTTCAAGAGCGAACCCTCCAATCTCTTGACCACACCCGCAACATATGCGGAATCTGTCACCAGATTGAGAGGCTGTTTGAACAACTGAAATGCCCGGACAACGGCTGCCAACTCCACAATTTGTGGAGAGCCCTGAACCATCCTCACGTCTGATTCCCAATCCCCTGTCGTTGAGTCTCTCCACGTGATCACTGACTTGTGTGTCTTCCCTGAGCCATCCGTGAACACTGTGATCCCGTCCAAAGGTTCTTCACTTATCCGTGGTTTTGCTCTATAGCATATTTGCGATTGCAGTATTCTGTGTTGGGGAAAGTGGATTGTGCAAGTTCCTGGGAACGCTAACAATGTGATTAACAGGTCTTTCGATTGTTGCATTGCCCAATCGAAGTAGTCTCGTTTCAAAGGTAACCTGATGACTGAGAATTCTCTTCCTGCCATTGTCAGCAGCCTTGTTCTCGCCTTTATGATGATTTGTGCTGCCATCTCCAAATCTGTGAGAATCGTTTTCGCGGGCCTGTGCGGTAGGAAAATCCACTCTATGATTATCAAAGAGTCCTTTTGCGATTCATCCCATTGGAAGATCAAACCATGGAACTGCGTTTTCTTCCCCAGCACTGCCAACTGAAAAGGCAACGATGGAACAAATCGATGTGCCTGCCTTTTCTGTATTGCGTCCGAGATTTTCTCCAACTCTTTTCTTGCTTCTGGTGTGAGTGTCCTGGGAGAACGAATGTCTGTGTCTCCTCTCCAGAGATCAAGCAGTGCTGGAATGTCGCTATTTGTGATTCCCAAAACTGGTCTCATCCAGTTGATTTCTCCCAAAAGCTGTTGCAGATCATGCAAATTGTTGACCTTTGTGCTGATCTCCACCTTTTGAGGCTTTATTGTTTTCTCTGAGATTTTCCACCCTAGATATTTCCAAGGTGCAACCTCTTGAATCTTTGAAATGCTGATTTCCAGACCTGCCTTTTGCACCTCTGCGATCACACAGTCACGAGCTTCTTGCAGCTCCCGTCGTGTTGATGCTGCAATGAGCAAATCATCCATGTAATGAATGATCTTCGCCTTCGGAAATTTCTTTCGTGCTGGTGCCAAAGCTCGCGCCACGTACCATTGACAGATCGTCGGAGAATTTTTCAGGCCTTGTGGAAGACAGACCCAATGGTACCGCTGCAGAGGCGTTTCCCTGTTGATACTCGGAACTGAAAAGGCAAATCTCGGAGCATCATCTGGATGGAGTGGGATACTGAAAAAACAATCCTTGAGGTCAATGACCACAAGCTGCCAATCTCTGGGAATCATCGAGACAGATGGAAGTCCCGACTGAAGTGGCCCCATGTCTTCTATGACTTCGTTGATCTTCCTGAGGTCGTGTAACAACCTCCATTTGCCCGACAGCTTTTTCTTGATGACAAACACCGGAGAATTCCAAGGGCTGTCTGTTGGCTTGATGTGTCCCTTCTGCAATTGTTCTTGGACCAGGTCTTTCAAAGCACTCAATTTTTTCCGCTCAAGGGGCCACTGATCCACCCAAACTGGATCATCTGTTTTCCATGTCAGCTTCAGTGTGGCGAGTGCTGCAGTGACCCCTATTAAAAATCCATTTCGATCTTTGCGCCCCATTGTGTCAAAAGGTCCCGACCCCAGACTGTGACCGGCTTTTGGACGACAAAAGGACGAATGATCGCCGTCTTATCTCCTGGTCCCGTGACAACGACGGAATTCTCACTTTGCAGACACAGAGACGCTCCCCCGATGCCTGAGAGAGAGCCCAATGGCGCGACCAAGCTCCAATTGCGTGGCCAAAAGATGTACGATATTACCGTTACATCCGCCCCTGTGTCGAGCATACCTCTGATCGATATTGTCCTGTCCCCACATGTCAATTGGCATGTGAGCGTGGGTCGGTCTCGACCTATGTGCTTCACCAATGTTGTATGTACTTCAACATGTTCTTTCATAGGGAGACCTTCTTCGTCGAAGATTGACATGACCTCTCCAACTGCGTGTGGCGGCAATGCAAAGGCTCTCGCAACCACAGTATTTTCCGGCACAGTCAATGGTGGACGAAGCGCTCTTGCCAAAACTGTTAACTCTGTATTTTTGTCTGCTGAGACAACTGTTGGATAAACAATGAGCCCAAGAATACTGCACTTATCTTGTCCAATTATCCAGAAATCTTGTTTCTTGTATGAGTCCCCGCGGATACCTGTGGGTATCTCCGCATGACTTTCATCTAGAAAGCATACTAGTTTTGAAGCTGCCAATGCACACTGTGCCCCTGGTGGGAGGAGGTCTGGGTCGCTGTGGAATCGACTGAGGGTTTTGCTGAGGGTATCTGCTTGTCGCTCACTGATGACTGCCCTGTCTGTTCTTGTGACACCGCCAGTACTTGTGTCTGAGCGCGCTGGGGATTTCTCGCGCTCAATTTCCCGTTTCCCGGATGCGGCAACGGATTTCCTTCCACATCTGTCCGGGAATAACATTCTTTCACAGAGTGTCTTCCTCTTCCGCACCGTGCGCAAATTGGTCTTTCTGCTCTCTGGGCTGGCGTTGGTATATGTGTCCGTGGGCAATTCCTTTTCATGTGCCCAGACTCCCCACATCTGTAGCACTGTCCTCCTTGGGGTTTGTTCTTTTTCTGCATTGCCGCAAGAACTTTGTTGACATTTTCGTCCTGTTGATGGAGTAATTTCTCGAACATCTTCTCCAATGTCTTGTCCTCCGATTGCCCTTCTGAGCGTCCCTTTAGCTGTTTCTCCCATTCCTCTTTTAATTCATTCTTTACAATCGCTGCGACGTGCTGAGGCGTCCCCACCTTGCTGCATGCCTCCACCATCTCTGCCAAGGATGGCCGTCCTGGCATGGTGCTAATCACCCGTTGACAATCCGGGTTGGCATTGCCGAAAGCTAAATTCTCCAAGAGAGGCCTCTTCACTTCCTCTGTTGTCACCTGTCGATCCACGGCTTGCGTGAGTCGGTCGATGAATGACATGAATGGCTCTGTGGGACCTTGCCTGATGCAAGAGAACGGAACATCCGGAGCTCCTGTTGGCGTAATTTGTATGATTGCCAATCGCGCTGCTTCTTTGATGTCGCTTAACACTCTTCGTGGAAGCCGCGCTGCTTGTTCCCTTGGATTGTCATCTGGAGGATCCCCTGCTAATTGCCCTTCTGTGAGGTTCGCATTTGGCCCACCTTGGTATCTGTTCCGCAACTCAGCAAGATATTTTCTCCACCTTTTTTCCCAGATAAGACTCTGTGTGTCAGTGAGGATCATTGCCACAATACTTCGAATGTCATATGGTGTGAGATCATACATAGAGAATGTCCCTCTTAATAGCTGTTTGAAGTATTGTGAGTTCAGCCCAAAAGTTTGAGCCGCCTTCCCTAAGTCTTTGAGTGTCTCATGACCCATCCTTTCCCACCTTGGATTCTGTCCCTGGGCATCATATGTCACTGGCATTGTCAAATCCCCTGATCCCGGGAATAAATGCTTTTCCTTTTCCAATGCTTTTCTGATTTGCCTCCAATCCATTGTCTTCACCGGCTCTTGAAACCCCTCTTCGTCAGACTCCATTGGGATTTGCATGAATAATGGTGTTGTAGATGTCATCGGTGATTCATGGTGTCTCATTTTTCGCCTTGAGGTTTTTGGCCTTGCTCCTAAATCCAAAAAGGAAACTCGAGGATCCTGTTGATATTTCTTCTTTACTGTATCGAATGAATGCAAGAAGCTTTTTGCTGCTTCTGCTGCTGATAGCATCCATGTTGGGACACCTTCCGATGCTGTGATCCTTATGACATCTTCCCCTTGTAGCTGTTCTTCATCTGAGCTTTCATCATCTTCATGAAATCCCGAAGTGGATGGATAATCCCTTTGTCGTGTTAACATTGTCTTCTTCGAGGTGCTTTTCTTTTTATATATTGTTGGAAAAAATTGCAGCATTGTTGCAGTCTCGCCACGAGATGGCGCTGTGGCTCCGCCGAGCCGACCCGGCATGTCGTGCACTTCTGCCCTCCTGCCACTAGGTGGCGCTGTCACCGGCCTCCCTGGCTCGGATGACGGAGCAAGCTCGACTGCCCCACTTCCTCTTCCTGCTCGGCGTCTCCCATGAAGGGAAGGGACTGGGACTCCGAGGGTCTGAACCAAAGGCACCAGATCTGGAGACGGTGTGGAGCCCCGGGACGTAGAATCCCTAACACGGCCCCTCCTCACCCGCGACGTCACAGGGGACCGGGCTCGGGTCCGCCCGCGTCTTACTTTCTGCGCATGCGTACTCTCCGTGCTGCTTCCTGTGTCCCCCAAGCTGACGTCATCGTCTCCCCCCTGTCCCACCTCCGAGGTCCCCGCCCCTCGGTCTGTCCCTGAGTCCATCTCCTCCTCCTCTGACGTTGTGTTCACTTCTCCCGCCGGCACTCCGGCTCTCCCCGCGATTCGAGCTGACCTCCGCACTGGGTCTGACGTCACAACCGCGCGCCTCCTGCGTCTCACCACGGCGGCTCGCTGAGCCTGCACATTTTCCCTCAGCCCGCCTCCCGCGCTCGCCGCCCCCGCGCTGGTATGTGGGTCTACACCCCGGTTTTTGCGAGTTTCGTCCTCCGCGCGCGTCTCCTCATCTTCACCCGCGCTGCCCGCGTATGCCGCCGCCGCCGCGTCGCCGCCTTCACCGCGAACAGGCCCCCCCCCCGATCCCTTATCTTCCCGCTCCCCCCCTTCTGCTCCTGACTCCTCCACACTCTCTGGAGTTTCAGGACGCCCTTGGGGTTTGTTGCATTTTTTGATCGGGGGGTTTAATATTTTTTCCTGCTCTCTTTTTTCGAGAGCCCTTTCCCCCTGGCTTTTTAAAGCCAGAGCTAATTTTTTCCCGGAGCTCCGCCCCGTCCCCTTCTCTGAGGGTACCGCAGCTTCTCGCTGCTTTTCCAGTCTTTTAGACTGCACTGAAATACCTTGTAACATGATTCTTGCCGGCGAGAGTAGCATTAACGCTGTCTCATCTTTTTTCGTTGCTAAAATATATAAATGCCTGTTAATTTCTTGCCAAAACCCCACTTCGAACAACAGACATGTCTCTGCAAGTGGATAATTAAGCCTTGCCCATAGTAACAGCTGTTTTAATTCTTTCTTTGGGATCCCTTCTGTATATAATTCAGCCACACTTTGTAAGGTGGATAAGATTTCCCGTTGTTCCTGGGAGAGTGTGGCCCCCATGATCTTATTTTGGCCTTCTTACCGAATCTGTCGTCAGAGTGGTCTGAAAGCCCTCAGTCTCCGTCCAGCAGATCACGAGGGATGGATCCAGAGGCGCCTTTCTGGTCCCAGTCCAGGCCGCTCTGCTACGAACTGTCTTCGGCAGAAGCTGAGAGATGGGATTCTCAGTGACTGCTGATTTTTGCAGTTCCTCCTGGCCAGTTTTTTCTTTTTCTTCTTTCTTTCTTCAGGCTTCTCTCCTCTGGAGTTATCAGTGCTGTCCTCTTGGCTCTTTAGCTCTTCAGGGCTTTTCCCCCCCCCGAAAGGTTTGGTGGGAGATAGCCCGCACAGCGGACGCCAGTTGTCGGATTTTGGGGCTGTTTAGATGGTCTGGAAAAAGCCCAAAGATGGCCTTGGGCCCCCAGGTTAGAAAGGACGAGAGGAAACTCCAGATCTGTTCTCGGTCTCGGTGTTTATTAATTGCTTATCTAAAAGATTTTCTCTTGGCCTGACAGAGTTCTGCTCAGCAGTCAGCCATGGGCACACACTGAGAGCCCCTGGGGCGGCCACCTATCTTTATACCCGGAGTTACGTATACAATATTTATCATTTTTCTCCAATACCCTCTACCCTTATTAACCAGTGTTCCCCTAGTAAGGTCCAATCCTGGAGTGCCAACTCCACCACAGAAGATGGAGGCCTAGAGGAAGAAGAAGAAGGAGAAGGGCACGCCCCAATTCCTCCATCTTACCTCTCTAGACCCCCCTGTACAGGGATCTTAAACCCTGTATCTCACACTCCAATTAACTTGTCCCTTCACCATTCACCCCAGTGAAATCCTCCCGTCCTCATACTGATGTCATCTCCCATGTGGGATCAAAGTCCAGCCACCAGACATTTCTGGCAACATTCCAGGACTCCCGAGCCCCCCAGTTCTGAGAGACTGAGATCCCACAAAGTTCAGTGAAGGAGGCTGAAGCTCCTCAAACAAGGTTTTTTTTGAAATTACCGGTCAGTTGAGGCACCTTTGAGACTTGTTATTGAGACCTGAAAAATGGGATGTTGTAATAGTAAAAAGACCGGCAAGAGACTGAGGTATATACATCCCAACAGTCCCTTAGGAGAACTGTTAGAAAAATGGGATTCTATAGAGGCCACGGAAGGATTAGATAAAGTGAAAATGATCCATTATTGTATGGAAGTCTGGCCAGAATTAGAGGTGCAAGGAGGATGGCCTTGGTGTGGGACAAAGGATAAGTGGATGTGCCAACAATTAAATAATTATCTGACAGCTCGAGGCGATACTGATCCTGAGTAATTACTGTATGTATCGTGCTGGTTACAGAGCGCTATTGGGGATGAAGGGGTGCGAATTTGTAAGGTACAGAGGAAGAAAGAGGGGAATGGAGGAGAGGATGCCTGGATTATTTTCCTCCTTCTGCCCCTCCACTTTATAATCCTCTTCTTCGGGCACCTCAAATGGCAGGTCCGGTTCTTCCCCCGGCTGCCATCTCATTACCACCGGCTCAAACTCCACCTTCTACCTCTTCAGCTTCTGCTATGATAAACCCAGTATCTCCTCCAGTTCCTTCTGCACCACCACAAGCGCCTATTCCACCTGCTGCATTCTCCACCCCTTCTCCAGCTCCGCTGAATATTCACTCAGGCTCTTCTCCCCCTCCTATTGCTGTCCCTTTACCCCCTCCTAGTTGGGACACAAATGCCTCCTCGCCCGATGAACAGCTATCAGCAAATACACCTGCTGATGGACAGAAAATTCAGGGTAACCCTGATATACCTCAAAGTAGTTTGGCATCTGAAGATGGGCCGTACTGTAGCACCAGATCCAAGACCTCCAAGGTGGAGAGACTCTTTCCCCTCAGAGAGGTTCCTATGGGAGGAGTAGCGGGAGGTGTTAGCTTTGTGAATGCTCCCCTAACTGCTTCTGAGGTGAGAGGATTCAAGAAAGAATTGGGGCATTTAGTGGAGGACCCAGTGGGCGTAGCCAACCAAGTGGAACAATTTCTAGGTCCAAATATCTACACTTGGGGGGAGATGAATTCCATCCTGAGTATATTATTTTCCCCAGAAGAGGTCCAGATGATAAGGGCAGCTGGCATAAGAATTTGGGAGAAAGATAACAGTCCAGGACCCCAGGTGCCAACAGGTGAACAGAAATTGCCACTAACGGAGCCCAACTGGAACCCTAACCAGGAGGAGGGGAGGAAGGCCATGAGGGAATATAGGTCTTTGATGATACGGGGGATCAAAGAGTCAGTTCCCAAAGGAACTAATACCCAATTGGCATTTGTGGGTGCACAAGAGAAGGATGAAGCTCCTGCTGCATGGCTAAATCGCCTAAGGCGGAACTTCCAGTTGTACTCTAAAATAGACACAGACACCCCAGAAGGTCAAATGCTGTTAAAAGTCCAATTTGTTACCAAATCTTGGCCTGATATAAGGAGAAAACTGGAAAAGATGGAAGATTGGCAAGAGAAGGACATTAATGAATTGTTAAAAGAGGCATTGAAGGTGTATTTAGGAGGGAGGAAGAAAAAGCAAAGGCCAAGGCTAAGGTAATGGTTGCTGTAGCTAGAGAAAGTGCAGGGTGGGCGGGTCCACCACCAGGAGGAGGCAAGGATAGGCCAGTACTGTCAGGTGCAAGAGGGATGGAGACACCTCAAGGCTGTTTGAGAGAACGACATTGTTATTACTGTGGAGAGCCAGGACACGTCAGGAGGTTTTGTAGAAAGCTTAGTCTCGATGCGGCAATAGCCAGGGAACAAGATAATTTAGGGAAGATCCTTAAAGGTGACGATTAGAAGGTCAGGGGCTTTACACTTTAGGGGACCCGATGCAACATCTAGAAGAGCCCTTGGTAAACTTTTAGGTGGGCCGCCTAAATGAAGAATTTGAATTTTTGAGTAGATACAGGAGCAGGTAAGTCCTGTCTCAACAAAGTACTAAAAAGTATAGTATAGAATAGTGAAAAACATCTGAAGTTAGACAAAACCAGCTAGGTAGAAAGGATATCCAATAGCACCAAAACTGGCCAGTAATACTTAACGTGTAATAAATTATGTGAAAGTAAAAGGTACCTTATTGTTGTTTTGTGTGTGAGAGTGAGTCACGAAGTCAGCCTCAACTTCCCGGGCAGGTGGGAAGGGGGCAGTGCAAGTGTGTGTATGTGTGACCTGCAAACCAGACTTGTGTCCCCCGGGCGGGTGGGGGCTGTGGCCAAAGAGTGTGTGTGACCTGCAAACCAGACTAGTGCTCCCCAGGTGTGTGAGGGAGCCCTAGCTGTAAGAGCGTGAGTGAATGCAGACAGCCTCACAGGTGAATGTGCACCAGAGGCAACCAGAGTCAGGGCCCTTCCAAGAGGCCCAGGGATACTGAGACCTGTGGGCCAACCCCAGGGTGAGGGGGGGCTACAGGGACCCGTGATTTTCTAGCAATAATGATCCAGTTTGTGTCTTGAGAGTGTGAAACAATGTGTGAGAGTGAATATAGACAAGTTAGAATAGAAGTAATGTAGATTGTGCATTATAAGTTTTGCCACATTTCCTTAGAGGGAAGTGAATTGTGTAGAAGAATGGTGTAAGAAAAAAAAAACCCAAAAAATTTAAGTGTAAGGGGTTGAAAGAAATATTTAGTCTCTAAGTGAAAGTAAGAAACAGAAGTAAGAGATAAATTGATAAGATCTTGAAAAATACAACAGAAAACCAGTGAATTAAATACACAGAAAAATAAGAGAATAAAAGAACTTTGGGAATTAAGTTAGCTGAGAAATACAACTCCTTGCAAAATACAGAGTATGTAGAAGTTGATGAGAGAAACATGCAAGCTATGGAAAAAGAGAAATTAACCAATAACATTAAACAGAGAAACTGAGTTTTGATAAAATCATAAAATAGCAGACCATTAATGCCTGTGTTTGAAAGCCCGTTTCAGGTACTCTTCATTACTAATTCGACTGTGCAGACCAAAAGAAAAAGGTTGGACTCACATCACTCTCACCCCTGGCATTGGACCAGGATTCAACACCAGGTTTTTTTTCCCTCTGGCATTCTGGCATTGGACCGGACTGCACCCCATTCTCCCTCTGGCATTGGACCGGACTCCACCCCTTTCTCCTTCTGGCATTGGGCCAGACTCCCAGTTTTTCCCTCTGGCATTGGGCCAGAGTCCACACCACTCACCTCTGGGCACTGGATAAGGATTCATCTGCTTCACAAGCTAAATCACCTGAGTATACTGTGGTAAAAAGACCAAAAGATTTAAAGTTGACTCTCAGAAGGAAGAGTCAAAAAGACTGAACTGTGTGGGAAAAATTGGTATCAGAGTTCTAATATTGCTTAAAATGTTTCAAAACTGTTTTGTGTAAACTATGTTGGTAAAAAGTTTAAGACTGTAAATAAGTAATTCTAGTTAAGTTCCCCAATTTATTTCAAAAAAACTCCAGGTTACTCCTCCACAGAACACTCCCCTGGGAGGGGAAACCAAAATTGGTAGGGAACAGACCAAGAGGGGTTTAACCAGAGAAGCAGGTAGAAGGGACTCTAAAGAGCTTGGAAGCTTTTCCTCAGTAAAATTCCCCAAGAGGCAAGGCCGGGTGGGCAGGCTCTGCAAGATGACCCATACCGGACTCTTGGGAAGGGTAGTACTGATGGCTCTGATTGCTGGTGGTGCTCTGGGAAGCCCAGCTGAGCGGTGCAGTGAATGCTACCAACTTCTCTGTGAGGAGGAAGTGAGCTCCTTGTCGAGAGTCCACATCAGTTCTGACCCTGATCGTGTTAACCCCTCCCAATTGGTCCTTTATCAGAAAAATAAGAGAGTGTATTGGAGAGCATACAATACTGCCACTTTTGGGCAGCCACTCCTAGGAGAGTGTACTGTAGGGGAAGCCTGGTTGTGCTTTGAATGTGATGCTGCTGAAACAAGCTCAGCAGATCTAATAAAAAGCAAAGAAATGGTGAAAATGGTAAGAAAAATTGTTTGTTACAAGTATTTATATAAGTGTACTGGAAAGGAGATCAACCCCTTTTGGAACACATTTCAGGGGAGCCCAAAATCCCTAAGTTTGATCTCATCTGGCAACTGCATTGCTAGAGTGATAAAACCAATTTTCTTATTACCCAAAGAAACTGGATCAAGTTTGGGAGTTCCTATATATAATGATTTGGGAGAAAATAAACAGAACTGGGAAAGTGAAATAGAAATTGAGAAAATCCAAAATTGTAAAAGCCAAATTGGGATCCCAATATCTATGTTAAACAAATTAATCCGGCTCCAGGCAGTATTAAAAATAAAGAATTCAATTATTAGGAACATTTCAAACGAAATAAAAAGATTAGCATGTGTAAATAATGAAGAACAAACTCCTACACTTGATTCCAGTGGGTGGGAGAACCTGGAGATTTTCAAAAAGGATGTATGGGAAAAGGTAGTTTTTCTCACCGTGTGTGTACTTGGAGGATTGGTTTTTTTACTATGCTTATTTATCTGTCTTAGTAGAATAGTACTTGCCATGCGGACCAACCTGAAGAAACCAAGGAAAGTAACAAGGTTAAGTAACCAGGATTACCAAAGTGCACAAGAGATTTATAGTAGATTCAAAACAAAAAATTGTGAGTTGATGCGAGCTTAGAATTTAAGTTCGATCAAAGAAAAAGAGGGGGGACTGTTATGAACAAAATTCGGGTAATATTTTTTGTGAGAAAAAGTTACAAAAAAAAAAAGCAGCCAGACCACGGGTAGCTGCTGAAATTCTTCGTGTTTTGTTATTGTAATCACGAGTCGTTGTGGCTAATCGCTCCTTTTGTATCAGCAGAGCCTCGCCCGAGGCTAAGTTGTACCTTTCCCAGAAGGGTGGGAACCTTCCCGAACAGTAGAAGAGACCTGAGAAGGTGGGGGGGGCTATGCAAAGTGACTCCAAGACCACAATGCAGCATGGGTCCCCCGGTGTACAGAGAAGACCCCAAAACGACGAGCCACCTAAGAGTTGAGAGACTGGAGTGATGTCTGGACGTGAGGAGCCGAATGCTGAGCCTGCAGAGATGCGGAACACCTTCAGAGCCTCTTGCCCTGACCAAGAGAGACGACCCCGGCGGTGAGACCAGGCCGACTGAGCCGGCAAAAGTACCATCTGACGGGATCAGCAGGCCCTAAAGGCTCCCACGAGGACGTGATCCCCAGCTCTGCCCCTTGTGGACAGAGCTGCGCATATCCTCCTCCTCTGAGTCGCTTTGGGAGAGACGACGGAGACTGCAGACCCGTCGAGCCAATCCAATCCTGAGCTGATCACTTTTAATAAAGGCATTGAAAAAGGAGAAGAAGTCTCCTAGCCCTTTGTTTATTTCACTCTGCTCCCTTTTTCCCGGGCATCCCATGGCTCCCAGCCTCCAGACTTGGCGTGGGCTTGGCTCTGGGACAACGTGGACTGCCTTGGTCTCCCATTCCTGCCTTTCCCAGGCACACCTTTCTGCAAAACCAGAGACCCCCTGAACTCCCCCTTTCCGAACATCCCGGGTGACCCCACTCTGGTCCCCCCTTTTTGGGAAACCCTGGACTCCCCTTTCCTGGGCTCAAGGACCCCCTGGAACTCCCTTCTACCTCTCCACGTCCCTGCCCTACCCCCCTCATTTTCATGACCCTGAGATCCCCCTGGCACCCCCATTCCTGAGAACCCAGACCCCCCCTGCATCTCTTCATCGAGCACCAACGCAACCTTTTCCCGGCCACCCCGCCTCTCCCAGCCCCCAGCCCCACCCTCTTCTCTGGCCTGGGACCAGAAGTGCAACTGACTGGAAACAAATGTGACAGAAAGCAATAATTTTGCGCCTTTTATTTACTTTTGAAATACAATTTCCTCCCTTTCTCACAAATCTCCTCCCAGTGTCATTCAGCAGGGTGGTCAGAAAGTCCTTAATTCTGGGTTGGTGTTCCAAGCTGCAGCCACAAGGAAACAGGGAATGGGGATTTTCCTGCTCCTGGGAAGTTTGACATCCTCAGCTGAGGAGAGGAGGCACCAGAAGGAAAGGGCAGCAGGGCTTCATCTTTCCACAGGGAAGAGGAGGGGAAAATCTCTCATCCTGTCTGCAGCTTCTCCCACAGGGATGTGAGGGCTGATCCCAGAGCCCTAAGGGTCACAGTCAGGGCTGCCCTCAGGGAATGCTTGCCTGGTATGGTGGGGCAGTGTGCGAGCACCTGGATCTTGGGGCACCCAGCTGCCCCTCATGTTTGGAGGTGCCTGAGGAGGGCTGGGATGATGCCGGGGACATCCTGCAGTGACATCCCCTCTATCCTGCTCTGGGTGAGCTCAGTCCCAAACCTGACCCTGATCCTGGTCTCAATCTCACTCCACGTTTAGAGAAACTCACAGTTCTGTATTTAATCTCATCCCAATTCCAAACTTGTCTAGCGCCAGACCACAACCCAACCCCAGCCCAAAGCCAATCCCATGTCTAGCCTTAACCCCAATCCCAGCTCTAATCCAAATCTCAGCCCCAACTCCAACCCAGCCCCAATTCCAGCCCCTTCCTAAATCCTCAACCCCAAACCAAATCCCAGGTTCTGCCGTTCTGGGGGTTTGCAGGTGTCTCTGTCCCTCTGACCCCGATGATGTTTGGGTGGGGTCACACCAGGGTTGAGAGGGACAGAGACTGCCCCGACCTCCGCAGGTGTGAGAAGGTCGGAGAGCCCCCCCAGCCCCAAGCACCCTCATCCGTGAGCAGCACCCCTGCCATGTCCTTTCTCTGGTGACAGCACAGACATTCCTTTGTGCCCAGGTCTGTGCCAGCCCCGCACACAGCACTGCTCTGCGGCAATGGGGACACGGGAAACGGTGCCCGTCGTGTGTCCCCTTTGTGTTGCCGTGTGTCCCCCCATGTCTGGCTGTGATCCCCCGGCCAGGGAGCTGCTATGGCCCGGGATGGCCGGGCCCAGCCGCCAGGCCTCGCTGGCAGTGGGCAGGAGCCGGCCCAGGCTGCGGGACACGGCAGGGCTGCCCGGCTGGAAAGCAGCTCTGGCTCCCGCCAGGGAGCTGTGGGCAAGGGGCTGCCGGCTGTGCGGGAGAAAAGCCGCTGGGCCAGCCCCTAACGCTGCCCCGCAGGAAGGAAGGGGAGGAGGGAGCTCGGAATGTGGCAGTGCGGACATGAAGGGACAAGTGCCCTTGGGGGCCGCGGGTCGGGGCCAGCCCTCGGGCACGGCTCCGAGCGGCTCCTGAGCCGGCATGAGGGCTGCCTGTAAGGATTGCAGGCGGCAGCTGAGAGCAGCATCGCCGGCATTGCCAGCCGGGCCCCATGGCCATCTGCCTGTGCCTTCGCAGCCCGTGAGGGCCGCGGGCTCTGCAGCGCGGCTCCTGCTCCCACAGCCGGCCTGGAGCCTCAGCGCTGCCCCGCAGGCGCCGCGGGAGCAGCAGCGGCCTCAGGGCCTGGCCCGGGGCTCGACCAGCTCAGCCCGGGGGCAGAACCACAGCAGGGGGGAAGGAGCTGAAGGAGCTGAGGGAGCCTGGGGAGAGGCAGGCTGTGAGACAAGGCTCTGCCCGTAATTTTAACAGTTTTTATTAACCTATTAACTATATACAACTAACTTAGTTATTATATACAAGTAAAAAGTCAAGTTCCTTATGACAGTTGTCACAGGTGTTTCTCGCTTCGGACAAGATGTCCCAGGTTGAGCATTGGGCACTGAGTCCTTTCCAGCTGGCCAGGGGCTGTTGATGTCTGGCAGGGGCTGGAGAGGCTGCTCGAGCCCTGGGGCCCATGAGACCTGTCGAGGAGCTGTTCCTGGCCGGTGCTGTCCTGAGGCGGCAGGGCCTGGGCGGTGAAGGACAAGGGTGAGCCGCCACAGGTGCTGGCCCCAGCGCACCAGGACTCAAGGTCTTGTCCCACACTGGGCATGGCCACTCTCCCACATTACTCCAGCTCCAAGCTCAGTTGCCCCATGTGCCAGTCCTCCTGCTCCATTCTGCCCCTTCCTTCTTACCCCAGACGCAAAATACCCATGCCACATTACCCAGCTCTGTACACAGAGCCCTACTCATCCCCCAGCTAGCACCCTGCAGATAATCAGCCCCCTGTCGTCACTGACCCCCTCGCCCTGACAGGGCCACATCTGACACATCCTGTGTCCTGATCGCCGTTTGATGCTGGTCATTACGGCCCCTCGAGATGTGTCCATCACCGTGCAGCAGGGTCACACTAGGCTGAGGAGGAGAGGGCAGCTGGCTGCAATGCAGGGCCCAATCCAGCACCCCCCAATAATCCTCCCAACCCAGGTTTCCCTGGGGACTGAAGGCACAGATTCCTCCTGGATAGTCAGCAATGCTTAAAGCCTCAGTCACCATTCTGTGTCTCTACCTTCATCACACCTACCTTGTTGTGGTGTACCAGGAGACGCTGCAGCTGTGCACTTGTATGTGGGGAAGCCTTGATGTTCTGCATCGTGAAACTGCTGCTTTGATGGTCCCCAGAGATCTGAGGCATACGGGGGACACTGGCACAGACCAGCGGCCTCCTGTGGGATGGGACAGAGAAGGCTCAGTGCCCAGCCCTGTGGCATGCAGGGCATCACCCTGCTGTGCCAGGGAGGGCACTAGCAGTGCTGCTTGCAGGGGCATGTCTCTGCCAGCTCCTTTCCACCTGCTGCAGGAGCCCCGAGCCCATCCCACCAGGCTTGATCTGCTGGCTCTGTCCCCACAGCAAGGTGTGCTGGCCATGGCCATGGCAGGTCCCTGTGCACAGGACACCAGCTGGCAAGAGCTGCGCTGTCCCAGCTGCAGGGATTGGTTTTGGGAACTCCTTTCACAGGAGGCACACAGCTCCCCACCAAGCCTGAGCTCAGACTGAAAACAGACACAGCTCATCAGATGTGCTTTCAGCAACCTCGGGACAGAGAAGTGGGCCAGACAGAGCAGTGCAAGGCAAGGAATGCAAAAGCCCCCAGCCCTGGGGCAAGCACTGGCCCTCCACAGCTGCCTTCTGCTCCCCTACCCTGCCCCGTCCCCCCAGGCTCCTCTGCCCCAGCCCAGGTGCAGAGCCCTCCTTGCTGTGTCAGGGCTACCCTGCACCCCAGGTGCGGGGAACGTGTCCTCAGAGCCCTTACCTTTGGCTGGGCGGTGGCTCCTTGCTAGGGGGCATCGGCTGCAAATACGGGAGTTTTTCGGGGTGCCTGGGGAGGACAGGAGTCACAGGTGTGTGGCAGGGGACTATGAACCTGTTCCTGTTGGAGGCAGCACCCCCAAAGCCATGGGATTGTAGCCCATGGCATCTCGCTGCCTGTAGCCCTTGGGATGAGCCCCCATAGGCCCTGCTGAAGGGCAGGGCTGCAGAGGGGGCTCCCCACATCAACCCCTCCCAGGCAGACACTGTCACCCCTGTGCCCAGCACAGCGGGTCACTGCTGGCATCCACGCCCCCCCCCCCCCATGCCAGCCCTGCTGCCCCTGATGCACTGGTGCTACTCACTGGCCTGGAACCTGCACGCTGAGCATGCGGTCACAGGACAGACACGTGAAAGGGACTGGCAGCTGCCTATGGAGGGTGAGGGAAGAGGGCCGGCTGAGCTCCTGGGGCCACAGGCCTGCAGCACACAGGCAGCAGCTCCCTGCAGCAGCCAGCTGCTGGGCAGGTCACTGCACAGGCTCACGGCCATTGCAGGGTGAACCATGGGCTGTTGAGCCTGTTTCTCCCCATCCCCAAGGTGCTGGCTGATGCCAGGTGAAGGGCACAGGCACCCATGCCACCATCTCAAGCAGCCCCTGCAGCGCTTTCAGCCCCTCTCTGGCACCAAAGTCCCCCCGTGTGCACAGCCAGGAGGGCAGGGCACGGCCCAGCTCAGGGGCATGGTGTGTGACAGCCCTGCCTGGGAGGAGCAGTTGCCATCTCTGTTCCCAAAGCCATCAGAATCTCCATTGCACTCACTTCTTAATCCCAGCGGCGTTTTCACGCAACAGCCTATCCTCGAGTTCCTCCATGTTCCTGTTCCAGGAGTCCTCCAGGTGTTTACGGAAAGTCTTCAGCTCCAGGCGATCCAGCTGTGAACAGGTGCACAGCCTCAGCCAGCTGCTCCAGGATGTGACATGGAGCTCTCCAGGGAAAAGCCTGGAGGGGGAATCCTCAGAGGGATGCTGCCGCAGGCTGTCAAGTCCCAAAGGTGCCAGTTCCTCATGGTGGGGATGAAATACCCCTCACCTTGTCTTCAATTGCATTGCTGAACTGCTGCTGCATGTTGTTCCAGTGCTGCTCCTGGCCTGAAATCTGGCTCTGCAACTCCTGCATCCTCTCATCCAGCTCCTCCATGTTCTCTTCAAACTGGCTGCAATCGACTTTGCTGTCCAAGGCAGCTTTGTCCGCCTTCTAGCAGAGGGGAACGGCGGGAGAGCGGCGGGGAAAGGCATGAGGAATGCCAGGCAGGGCCAGCGTGAGAGGGGCAGAGGGAGGAGTGCTTCCTCCAGGCCATCACGCCCCTTTCAGGCTGCTGTGGCCCCATTTGCCCCATCATCCTGGTGAGCTTGGTCCCACCATGTGAAGGGTGAGGGACCCCATGAGCTCAGGAAATTCCCCCTCCCAAGGGGACAATTTCTGCCACCCAGCCCCCAAGGGACAAGGGGCATTCGTCACCCTGCCTGAGAAGCCCTGGGCTGGCACAGAGGCCCCTTTAGACTGTACCATGTCCATTGCAGCCATCATGTCCCGCGGATCTGCTTTCTCCTTCTGCAGCTTCTCCAGAGACTGGGACAGCATCTTTCAGCACAGAAAGGAACCCATGACACCACAGCAAGGCTGGGGCACACCCCAGGATGTAGGAGCACACTCCTCTCCCCCTTGTCTGCACACACTCTGTCCCTGATTTGTCACAAGCCTTCTGCCCAGTTGGGTCTGTCAGAGACGAGCAAAATGGACGACAAACAGGGTGAACAAAAGGGTTGATAGAAGCAATGAGCAAAGCAATGATGAAAAGAACGAGCAGCCAGCAGGCTCCTTCTCCTTCCGAATCCCTTGCAGGACTGAGGCCCTCCTCAACACAACTCCTGTTGCCAGGCAACGCACCCCACTCCACTCCTGGGAGCCAGTGGGTCCCATGAAGTCATAGATAATGGAGTCTTGGAATGGCATGGGCTGGAAGGGACCTAAAAGATCATCTCATTTCACCCCCTGTCAGGGACAGGTAAAGGAACATTTTCCACTAGACCTGGTTGCGGCAAGATCCCATCTAAGCTGGTCTTGGACGCTTCCAGGAATGGGGCAGGCTCTGTTAAGGCATCACCATGCTCACAGGGAAGAATTTCTTCCCAATATCCCACCTATCTCTCCCCTCTGTCATTGTGACGCCATTTCCATGCCAAGTCCTTGTACAAAGTCCACCTCCAGCCCTTTTATAGTCCTTTTAATTCCCATAAAGTGCTCAAAGTTCTCCCAGGAGAGTACAGCCTCATTGTTTTTCTTTTGATCAGTATAAGATATGTGTCACATCTGAGCCAGTTCCCCCACTGCTGCAAACCCTCAGCCTGATTTGGAGCATCCATTGGGATCAGCCTTTGCCAGGGGGGCTGTGCATGAGCCCCTGGCTGAGCTATGGGGTTGTTGGGGCACAGAATCCTTTCTTCTCAGGAGTTCAGGGCAAAAAGTCTCTGTGGGTGAAGCCTTTGGACATTTTCCTCCAAGTCAGGTTTTATGTCAGCTTGACAGTCCATAAAGAAGACAATGACATAATTTCTCCTGCCAATGTCCCCAAGACTGTTGGGGAAGACAAATCAAGTTCTTCCCTTCAATACCTGCCATTTATTGTACATTCTACTTTAGGTGTTCACAGAGCCCCATAATTACCTTGGGCCGCCTTGATTTGTTACCGAGCTCTCAAGGTAGCACTGACTGTTCCATTAACTGCCACTTTTGCAAAATTTGCTCCACTTTCAGCGAGGTTTTATTGTCCCCTGGGGAATGGCCTGGGGTGACAGGGACAGGGACAACCCTCCCAAGCCCCTCCCAAGCATCCCCCAGGGCGAGAGGCACAGAGACCCCTTTAGCATCTCCTGGGCACTGGACAAAATAAACTTGGCAGAAATCAACTGAACTCTGCATAAATCACTTTGAAGAATATTTGCTCTTCCCACAAGTAACTTGTGATGGAAATGCAAACAAATCCCAAATATGAATAAACTGACAATCCAAGCAGTGATGTGGCAATTCCAAGTTTCATTGGTTCTTGCACAGCTCCAGCTCAGCTGCTGGCAGGTTCTGATAGAAGAAAAGAAAAAATTTGGCCCAATACAGATTATTAAAAGGAAGGGGAAGCTCTGTGTAGCTGTCACAAAGGTGACAGGGATCAAGAGAAAAATGATTCTCACATTTGGCAAAGAACCCAAGCCTGGGAATTCAGGAGATATTCAGGAATTTAGATACTTGAGCTGGGCTTCTTGTAGGACTTTCAGCAGCCTTATGTTCCTCACTGTGGGGTGAATGAACCTTGTCAGTCTCGCTGGTAACATTTGCTCCCTTTCCTCCAATGATTTTAACACACTTTTCAAGGAAGGACAACAAAATATTTTCTTTTCACTGGCCACCCACAACAGCCATTTTCCTCATCAGTTCTCCCGTAAGTTGCTCAGAGGAAGCTGTGTCCAAGTTTCCAAGAGTTCCTCCAGAGAGAACCACAACCTCCTCAGAGGACAGGAACCGTGCTGTTGTCAAAGGCACTTGGGGACAGACAACAGTGCCCTGAACTCACTGTGCCAAAATCATGTCACAATCTGGTTAAGAAAATTGTTAGAGAGATGCTTCAGCCCCAATTAAGGCGCTAACAAGATCAAATCCAAAGTGGATTTTATTGAACAGTAAATGTGAGGTAGAGAGAGAGATGGAAAGAAAGAGAAAAGGGGGGGAGAGCAAGGGAGTGACAGGGACAGAGACCTCCCCTTGAGCAGGTGTAAGAGTCTGTCCAAATTTTCCCTCATCTGCCTCACGATCGTCATTTGAGGACCACTGAAGAGAAGATCCCCCTGTCTCCTCTGTAGGAGAAAGTCATATGCCACAAGGCCCTGAGACCTGAGAGCATTGCTAAGCTACTGTTTCCACAGGTGTTGTTTGCTGTATGCTACACTGAGCCCAAAGAGAAGAAGAGGGCACCGTGCCCTTTTTGCAACAACAGCCTTGGAAGCTGCCCCACCTCTCGGTCTGGCTGGACTTCTCCTGAGTGGTGGAACCCTGCAGAAGACCCCTCTCACTCGTTTGCAACCACCGTGACACACAGACTGAGATGTAAGAAGCCTCTTCATCAAGAGACCGAGACATCAAACCCCCATGTGAGAAGGCCCCCTCTTATACTTTTCAAAGATGGGGACTGAGACCCCTGAGGAAGCGAAGGGAGTTGACCACATCCTTATTGATCAGCATCGAACTCCGATTTATTGATCCCACTTACACACTTTTAAAGTGGTGTTAATTAAGCTTATACATATTACAAAACCCGAGCTCATCATTGGCCACAGATTACACACCAACCCCTCCTTTGTTGCCGAAACCTGTGGTTTTCTTGTTGAGACTAATACTTGTTTTTCTCATCCTGTTATTGACTTGTTATTTATCATTCAAGGCCTCCATGTTTTCCACCATGCCTTTCTCACCACTTCCTCAAGGATGTGGTGTTTACTGTTGTTAAGGGAAAAGCCTGAGAACTTGCTGCTTACAGTTGCCTTTTACTTTTTAACCAGCTGTATATGTTCATGGCCTTTTTTCCTTCAAGCCATGTCTGAGCAAAATTCTCCAACAGACCCCCAACCCGGGGGAGGTGTGTGGGGAGAGGCAAGCTGACCAAAGCGAGATGGATGTTGCAGGTGTGAGCATTGGACCACAAAAACAATGGCTCACGCCCACTGCCGAACATGGACTGTGTGTACCCTTTCAAAACACCATTCTTTCCCCAAAACTACCTTTGATTCAGTTGCAAAATTCATTCTCCCTTCCCCAATTGAAAAAGAGTATAATTGGGGTCCAGATGAACTGTGTCTCTGAGATCTCCCTGACGTAATAGGCGGATCCTTGACTGGACTGGACCAAAGGAGTTCATCTTTACGTTTGGTAGCTATATCCCCCTCTCTCTCTCTTTTCTCTCTCTTTCTCTGCATTTTTCTCTCCCTTAATCCCTCTATCGCATTTTGCTGTGGTCATTCAATAAAGGTGTATTTGTTTTGATTATTACTGCAAATCCCCCTGTACTGTGTCGGTTTTTGCACCCTGAGATCAATCCATGAACGATCACGAAACCCGTTCATAAGGACGGATCGTGACACTGGGGTTTACTGGGAGCTACCAGGCCCATGCTGGGAGCTCTCTGTGCACACAGTGGGAGGAACTGGGAGCAACTGGGAATGACAGGATCCATGCTAGTGACAACTGGGATGTCCTGGCAGTGACTGGGATAAAACTGGGGGCAGCTGAACCATGCTGAGGTAACTGGGAGTGCCTGGCAATGACTATGAGAATGTTCAGGGCAGCTGGGATATACTGGGAGTGCCTGAGACCATGCAGGGGATGACTGGGACCGGACTGGGAGCCACTGGGAGCGTGCTGCGGGGAACTGGGACCCTGCTGGGGGCAACTGGAGGCAAGTGTGAATGACTGCGGCCCTGCTGGGAGAGACTGGCATCATACTGGGAGTTACTTGGGGCTATACTAGGGGCAACTGGGAGAACTGGGAACACACTGGATCAAAGAGGGAGCAACTGAGACCAACTGGAACTGTGCCAGGAACAAATTGCATCATAAAAAAGAATGACTGGGAGCAACTGGGATCATACTAGGAGCAGCTCCTGGGTGACTGAGTTCTACTGGGATCATCCTGGCAGTGAGGAGGAGCAGCGCGATGGCTCCAGCGCTGGGGCTGGGGGCGCTCCTGGGGGGCCAGGGGGGAGTGGGACCCCCAGCACCGGGACCCCCCTGCTCCCCTTATCCTGCACAGGGACCCCCTGAATCCCCCATTCTGGACACCAGGACCCCCTGCTCCCCTTTTCCCGGCCATCCCATGGCTCTCAGACTCCAGACTTGCCATGGGCGTCACCCTAGGATGCCCTGGAGCACCTTGGATCCCCATTCCTGCCTTTCCCAGCCCCCAGCCCCACCTTTCTGCAAAACCAGAGACCCCCTGAACTCCCCCTTCCTGAACATCCCGAGTGTCCCCACCCTGGTCCCCCCTTTTTGGGAAACCATGGACTCCCCTTTCCTGGGCTCAAGGACCCCCTGGAACTCCCTTCGACCTCTCCACGTCCCTGCCCCTGTCTCCTGTCCCTCAGCTGTACCCTGTCCCTCAGCTGTCCCCTGTCCCTCGGCTCTGTGGGGCCAGGGACAGCAGCAGGACGCAGGGCAGCCCAGGGGGAGAACAACCCTGAGCCCCAGCTGGGCCAGTTCCCCAGTTCCCCCCAGGTCACTCCCAGCATGGGCCCTGTGGCTCCCAGTCACCCCCAGGATGGTCCCAGTCACTTCCAGTTACACTCAGTCTGATCCCAGTATCATCCCAGTCACTCCCAGTATGATCCCAGCATTGTCCCAGCACAGTCCCAGCCTTTCCCACTCACCCCTACCATAGTTCCAGGCACTCCCAGTATGGTTCCAGTCCTTCTCAGTATGATTCCAATATGAACCCAGTCACTCTCAGTACAGTGCCATTTGCCCCCAGTATGATTCCAGTCACTCCCAGATACTCCCAGTATTATTCCAGTAACTTTAAGCTTCCTCTGTGATCCCAGTCATTCCTGGTCTCCCCCAGTATATCCCAGTTGTCCTTAATGTGTTTCCACTCACTCCCAGTTGCTCCCAGTAGTTTCTAGCATTATTCCAGTTGCTCATAAAGCATTATTCCAGTTGCTCATAACCACTACCAGTCACCTCCAACATGATTCCTGTCACTTCCTGTATATCCCAGTTGCCCCAGCATGGTCCCAGTTGCCCTCAGCCTGCTCCCAATCACTTCCAGTATGATTCCAGAAGGATCCCAGTCACCCTCAGTGTGGTGCCAGTTGCTCCCAGTATGCTCCCATTTGTCCTCAGCGTGTCCCCATTTCCTCCCAGTGTGATCCCACTTGCCTCTAGCACAGACCCAGTCCCTCTCAGTATGATCCTACTCTGATGCCATGATGATCCCAGTTGCTCCTAGTATGGTCCTGGTTGCTCCCAGTTGCTCCCAGTCTGATCCCAGTTGCTCCCAGCAGCCCTGTGTTATGCTTTGGAGTGGGAGGAAATTTAGGGAAGTGATGCAAAGTTTTTTGTGTATCTGACAGTCTCTTGAGCTACTGAAAAGCTAGACATGCTTTTGTGAAACACACATGGTAAAGATGAAAAAATTCAGAAACTTTTTTTTCTTTGTTGGTCGGCAGGGAGCTGCTGGGTTTTGGCTTCTGCTCTGTGTCTGGGCTGGGCTGGGCTGGGCAGTCTTGCTGCAGGCTGGGCTTCTTTTCTATTTTCTGGGCTGCTTGCTGGCTTCTCTCTCCATGGGCTCTGGTTTGGCCGGGCTGGGCTTCAGCAGCTGCTGGGCAAGGAGACAGGGGAGGCTGCGGAGCTTTAGCCAGAGCAGGGCTGGCTGTGGCTGTGAAGATCTCGCTGTCAGGCTGCTTCTTCTTCTTCTTAGCGTGGCTGAGACCAGAGACTTCTGTGGCTGGTGTAGAAAATGAAACACTAACTATAAAGCTGATCTGAACACAACTGAGCCAGAGCTTTCTGTTACAAGTTATTGGTGGGTTAGGTAGGCCTCATGCGTGAAGTTAAGTTTTTCAGTACTTCAGTCTTCTTCTGAGTGAGAGAAAAGAACAAAATGCAAGTATATAAAAAACAACATGAAGACACTAAAGTCAATAAAGAAGAAGTTAAGTCTTAGATGAGAGGGCTGAGAAGATGCTTTGTTTTTAGAGCTGAAATCTTCTTGTAAGCTGTAAAGGAGAGGAATAGTGGATTTGTTTTTACTAACAATCTGTGGGTCTGCTGGTAGATAAAACTAGCTCTGGAAGATAAAAGAAATAATGGGAAGGATTCCACTGATCGATGAATGGAAAAAAAAAATTTGCTTTTACAAATACACTTTAGGTTTGCTGATAAACGAAATAAGCCATTGAGAAATGAAAGAAACAATGGGGAAGAAAAACCCCTGAATACCGTAAGAATTAAAAATTAAAAGGGAGGGTTATACATTAGAGGGAAATCTTTGGGAAATCTTCGGTGTCAGGTGTATCAGGGCATCTGTACCTCTCAAGTACTACAGCCAATGAGGAAAGAGAGAAGGGAAATGTGGCCAGGAAATTAGGATAAAAAGAAGGCTGCATCCTCCAAAAATTCAAGAGATCGCAGGGGAATGCCCCATGGCCTCTCCCTTTATTGGAATAAAGCCAGAAAGGACTCCTCTGTCTCCTTTGTGGACATAAAACGCTGGTGTTTGTGGATTAATTTTCCTAACAACAAGAAAATACTCTTTTTCGTTATAATGCATAAAACTATAAGGAGATAAAAGTGTTCAAATTGATATCAAGTAAAGGCTTCTATGTTAAAGTAAGCAGATGTTAAAATAGCTGTAATCCCACGAGAAGTTCGAACAGAGAAAGAGTAGTCTTGTGGTTCTAAAAAACGAAGAAGGGGCTGGGAAAAGGTTGAGTTGGTGCCGGATAAAGGGATGTAGGGGGGTCTCAGTACTGAGCAGAGGGGTAAAAGGGCATCTGGGTTCTCAGGAATGGGGGTGCCAGGGGAGTCTCAGGGTCATGAAAATGGGGGGGGGGGGGGGGGGCAGGGACGTGGAGAGGTAGAAGGGAGTTCCAGGGGGTCCTTGAGCCCAGGAAAGGGGAGTCCAGGGTTTCCCAAAAAGGGGGGACCAGAGTGGGGACACCCGGGATGTTCGGAAAGGGGGAGTTCAGGGGGTCTCTGGTTTTGCAGAAAGGTGTTCCTGGGAAAGGCAGGAATGGGAGACCAAGGCGGTCCACGTTGTCCCAGAGTCAAGCCTACGCCAAGTCTGGAGGCTGGGAGCCATGGGATGCCCGGGAAAAAGGGAGCAGCGGGTCATGATGTCCACAACAGGGGGATTCAGGGGGCCCCTGTGCAGGCTAAGGGGAGCAGGGGGGTCCGGTGCTGGCAGTGGCGGTTCAGGGTCCCGGTGCCGGGGGTCCCACTCCCCCCTGGCTCCCCAGGAGTGCCCTCAGCCCCAGCGCTGGAGCCATCGCGCTGCTCCTCCTCACTGCCAGTGTGATCCCAGGATGATCCCAGTAGAACTCAGTCACCCAGAAGCTGCTCCCAGGATGATCCCAGTACAGCCCAGTCACTCCCAGTCCTGGCATCCCCCCAGGCCTCTCTGCGTTCCGACCTGTCCCGGCTCCATCCCCGCCCCCCCCGGGGGCTGCGAGGGCTGCGGGAGCGGAGGAGGGGGGGAGGGAGGGAGGAAGAGGCGGAGCGGGGGAGGAGAGGGGGAGCCAGGCGGCTCCGGCGCTGCCTGAACTTGCAGCAGCCTCTTGTCCCCTCCTGTCAGGGAGTTGTGCAGAGCCAGAAGGTTCCCCCTGAGCCTCCTTTTCTCCAGGCTGAGCCCCCTTCCCTGCTGCCTCAGCCCCTCCTGCTGCTGCAAAGAGCACTGTACAGACCTGGCATAGGTGCCTTTGTCACCACATTTTAACCTTTCATTAGTTACACAAAGACTCTTGGGAAGGCCCAAACTGCAGTCAGTCGCTGCAGTGCCAATCTCCTTTGCAAATCCCTGCGGCCCCGCCCGGCCCCGCACTCGGTGCCGCGGTTGCCCGGTAACCGCGCCCGGGCCCTCAGCGTCTGTGACAGCGGCGCGGCCTCAGTTGCCTGAGAGCGCGGCGCTGGCTGGGTGTGCGCAGCCTGGGCTCCTGCAGGCGGCTGCACCGGGCCATTCGCCAGGTGAATTGTCGGCGTAGAGAATTGCTAAAGGTGCAGAGCATTGGCCTCTGCGAAAAGCTCCCCAGCGTGCAGAACACTGGTGTCTGCTAGGGAGTCCTGAATTTCATTTGAAGGTAAAGACCGACTAAAGTGGAATTTTTTGGTTTTGTTTCATCTGTGCTCTGAAAGAGAATGCCAAAGGGATACAGAGGATGTGATCATGTCAGTCTTCTGGCGCAGTAGTTCAGTGACATGTGATGCCGAATTTTGCCCCAAAAGGCGATAATAAGCTGCCCAGAGACTAGATTTGAGGTCTATAGGCAGGAGGTATTTATTGACAACGCGTTGGAGAAATCACCAAGTGGATTTCTAAATTAGGTACAGCAAAAGCAGGTTTTTATACAATTTTTGAACAAGAATTACATCATTTATTACATGCATATTCATAGGCAGGTAGGAATATAGGCGGAGTCTTCCGGGAACTCTTGGTCTTCCTTAGTTAAATTTTAAGCTTCTCCTAATTTGGGCATCTTCCTGTCATCCTTGGCGTGTTTTTCCATGACTTGGCAGAAATCACTGTTGCACTTGGCTTGATTCTGACAGCTTGGCAGGTCACCGTAACTTTTTGGCTTCTACTTTCGCTTCTTCAAATATTCTTATTCCAAAGTTTCTTTTGTGAGTGTATTTTAGATTATTTATTAACTTATCTAATCAAAGTTTTCCCAAACAATGTATTTTAGGTTATTTATTAACTTCTGTGTTTCCCTTGATAGAGTGTCTTTTAATTCTTTTATTCCTCAGATCTTTTAATTCTTTTATTCCTCGGAAACTACTGTTCATTGTAATGAATGGCTTCATTCCCCCCTTTTCTTATAACTTACGAATTCTTTCGTCAAATTCTAATCCTATAGGGCGCTGGTACGCTCATACCATAGCCCAAATCATTTGGGTCCTTTTCATTATGATTCTTAGTCTCCACCACATACAAATATTTGTGAGAGTTAATAGTAACAGAACTACAACTACTATTAGCATTGGGTGCACCAGGTAGTTAAAGACCTGTGTAGCTGTTGGGGAGTATCCTGTGAAGATATCCCACCAATGATGCTGGCCTACTTGTTCTACTTCGGTCAGGACATCCTTTATTTTTTCTGAATTATGTTCTACCTGCCATACCATTCGTTTAGTTGTTTGATTCACCTTTCGCACCAATTTCTCTATTTTAGGATGTGCAAGCATTGCTTTAAGAACTTTGACGTCCATCCCTATTTGTAATTTCGGTATCTCTTGATATAGGTTGAAATCTGCGTTAATTAGCTGTTGAGTCGTTATTGGGACAGTATAATGAAAGTCACAACCTACTATCTTGGTGAAGTTGCATACACAGAAGTTAGTGTTATTAGTCTCTTCTTGGCAATTATCTATAGTGATGTTGTCACAAGCTGTCCTCACGCAAGCGCACCCATTCCCTATATAGTATACTTGTGATTGTGTTCTATTATGCGGAAGCATTTCAAAAGTACATATACTATTCTCGGCATCTAAGCATAAATCTTCTGCTTCTACTACAGCGTTTTCGCAGATATAGCCTAATTGTCCTCTAGGAATGCATGCATCTATACTAACCGATTGCCATCTATTTTTGGAATTATCATAACTGGCCCAGACATTATGGTCTATTGGCTTAACAATGATATCTTGATGTATTGTCCCTAAAGTGAGGATAGGAAAGATAGCTCTTTCCTCTGCCGCACTAATGGTGAGGACATAGGCTTCAATGTGTTCTTGTTGAGAGTCATAAGTGAAATTTACTAATTGCCACCAGGCTTGGTGGTCTTTTTCAAATTGTGTAGTATGATTGTCTTTTAATATTGTTTCTCTGATTTCTTGAGGTAATATACCTGCCGTTCCTTCTCTCATTATTCCTGCCGCTACTGATTGTACCCATTGTTGCGTCTGAGGGCATTGGATAGCTAGTGCTATTTCCTTGCTAAGTTCTCCTGTATAGTCAGCGAATTTCACAAAGTCCTCTGCAGTGTGGTTTGCTACCATGGTTAGCAATTTTACTACTAACGATTGTGTTTCTGCTAATGTAAGTATGGATGAACTGAGGGGCACTTTAAGCTTTCCTAAGTTTGACGTGACGGTACTTAATTTGTTCACTAAAACCTCTTGGTCTATCGTATTTAATATACCAAATCCTGTACCAATCCACCCACTTAGATCTCGTTGTGCTCTTCTGTGATGAGACCTTGCTGCTAGCCATGCCTTCCATCCCTTTAGGCTTTGCTGTATAAATGGTTGGCAGTCCTTCTGTAAATACGTAATATCGGTGTGAACGTTCATCTGCACCTTTTTCAGAGAATAAGTGGGGTCTAACAATAATTTTTGTTCATTAGATCTTCTAATCACCTGAGGCCCTATAAAGGTTAGGTTGTGTACTGTTTTACATTCCACCGGTGGAGTGATTTCTTGGGGCAGGTCTAGGTCTGGATACAATAGGATCATGTCTCCCGGTAATGCCACCTTATATTGGACAGCACGCCTAGGGAAGCCAAAACCCCGCTCTGGCATTTTCAACTCCCTTTCGCATGTGAACGTCACCGACTGGTCTAATCTAAAGGCCATCTCACACTGCGCTCTCCCTTCCTCAGGACCACTAGATACTACGATCTTTCCTGCAGGGGAGAGAAGAGGGTGGGGGTCGAGGGTTATGTTTCGAGGATGTAGTTCCCCAAGCGAATCTTCTGTATAGATTACCGAGTTTTGGGGTTGTGTTTGTGTTCCGAGTGGATCTTCCCTGAGATCACTCCACTGACATGAGATCGGGCCCTTTTGTTGGATCCAGACAGTGGGCTTGCCCATTTTCACTGGACTATAGGTAATTAGGTTATTTTCAGAGGCTGCTATCAAGGGTTGAATTGTTAATACTAGCCGCCTTGTTTTTCCTTCTACTGGGTCAAGTTCTCGACACCCAATTTGGATTTGGTCTCCCTTATATGCCACCATGGAAGGCTGATTCCATACTCCACTCGCGTATGGCTGTTGGTTACGTAAGGCATATACCTCAAAATAGGGTCCCTTCGATTCCGTTTCCAATTCCGGGTGGATACACTGGTGTACATTAGACCATGGGTCTATTGAGGCGGAGTCTTGGGGAAGAATACTTATCAGTCCAATGATCAGGAGGGTCTGAGGTGAAGTCAGGATCATGGTGTCTGCTCCTCTTGTTTATTCCCTGGAGCTTTCTTGACCCGTGAGTAATGGATCCACGTAGGTCGCTCCTTGATCCGAACCGCGGTGAAGGTAGTCAGCAGCACTTGGAAAGGTCCCTCCCACTTTTCTTGTAGGGGTTTTCCTAAAAGATTCTTAACATACACCCAATCACCGGGATTAAACGGATGCAATTTGCAGTCAGGTTGTTTAGGCTGGTGCTCTATCACCACAGTAGCATTCTTATCGAACTGTTTCCCCACCATAATTACATAATCATAAATGTACTGATTACCGATTTGGTCTATAGCGTCTCCATTTACTGTTTGCATAGCATAAGGTCTACCATACAAAATTTCAAATGGGCTTAACTTTTCTTTTGATCTTGGTTTGACTCTCAGCCTAAGCAGAGCAATAGGCAAAGCTTGATACCACTGCAAATTAGTCTCCTGGCATATTTTGGCAATTTGCTGTTTGATGAGATGATTCATCTTTTCCACTTGCCCACTGGCCTGTGGGCGGTAAGGCGTGTGTAATTGCCATTTGATTTGTAATGCTTTGCTTATTGCTCTTACCACTTTTGTGCAGAAATGTGTACCCCTATCCGAAGAAATGCTTTTTGGTACCCCAAACCGTGGAATAATTTCATTCAACAGCACTTTAGTCACTTCTCTTTCCTTATTTGTCCTGCAAGGGAATGCTTCAGGCCACCCAGAAAATGTATCAGTTAATACCAACAAATACCGAAACCCCCCTTTTCTTGGGAGTTCAGAAAAATCAATTTGCCATACTTCACCTGGGAATTTACCTCGATTTATGGCTCCTTGGTGTACCTTGGTTCCCGTATTCGGGTTGTTTTTCAGACACCGCTCGCACTGGGATGTGACGTGCTTTATAGTGGTAAATAATTTCGGTCCTGCTATCCTGGCTTGCAAATATTGGTAAAGCGGATCTAGACCCCAATGGGCCTTTTCATGCTCCGTCTTTACAACCTGCCACATCAGGTTCCCTGGTATTACCAACTGTCCTGTCTCTAATCGTCCCCATCCACTGTCTAACAGTTTACCTTTATTTCTTTGAATCCATCTATGATCTGATTCCTGATAGTTTGGTTGGAGGTTTACATCCAGCTCCCCTGGTATCAGAGCTGTTATATTTGCCTTTCCGGTCCTTGCAGCAGCTAATTTAGCTTCTGCATCTGCCTTTCTATTCCCAACTTCTGGAATAGTGTTACCTTTTAGATGTCCTTTACAATGCATTATGGCCCCTTGTGCTGGGAGTTGGACTGCTTCTAGCAATCGTAGAATCTCCTCTGCATGTTTGACTGTTTTCCCTTGAGTAGTCAACAGTCCTCTTTCTTTCCAGATGGCTCCATGAGCGTGAACAACGGAGAAGGCATATTTAGAGTCTGTCCAAATATTTATTCGCATGTTCTCTGCCAATTCCAGGGCTCGAGTCAGAGCTATCAATTCTGCCTTCTGGGCTGAGGTCCCTGCAGGCAAAGGGTTTGACTCAATTACCTTTTCTGTGGTAGTTACTGCATAACCAGCCATTCTTATTCCTTGTTTTACGAAGCTGCTACCATCCGAGAACCAATCATCTGCATCTTCGAATGGCTCTTCCTTGAGATCCGGGCGACTGGAATAAACGGCTTCGATTGTTTCCAGGCAATCGTGCTCGATGGGTTCTGCTGAGGTCTTTCCTTCTAGGAATGAAGCTGGGTTTACAACGTTAGTTACCTGAATAGTAACATCATCTGACTCAGCCAAGATAGCTTGATACTTTAGGAATCTGGAAGGTGACAGCCAGTGATTCCCTTTCTGCTCTAACACAGCAGACACAGTGTGAGCCACTAACACAGTCATTTTCTGGCCCAGCGTGAGCTTTCTGGCCTCTTCAATGTTGATTATCACTGCGGCCACTGCTCTCAGGCAGCCAGGCCATCCTTTACTCACTTCATCCAACTGTTTGGAGAAGTAGGCCACAGCCCTTTTATGTGGTCCTAACTGTTGTGCTAGGACTCCTAGGGCCATTCCTTGTCGCTCATGAGAAAACAGCCAGAATGGTTTTGTCACGTCTGGGAGACCCAAGGCTGGTGCTCTCATGAGTTCCTGTTTCAGTCTCTTATAGGCTCCCTTTGCCTCAGGGGTCCAAACTAGAATACCCTTACTTTCCTTCAGTAAATCATAGAGTGGTTTGGCGAGTATTCCGTATTGATAGATCCATAGCCGACACCAACCGGTCATCCCCAGGAAAGCGCGCAAATCTCTCACCGTCTCTGGTCTAGGCATTTGGCAGATGGCTTCTTTCCTGGCTGCTCCCAGGGATCGCTGTCCTCTGGAAACTTCATATCCCAGATACACCACTTCTTCTTGCACCAGCTGTGCTTTCTGTTGAGAAACTCGATATCCACTTAAACCCAGAAAGTTTAACAGGGAAATAGTCCATTCAATGCATTCTTCTTCTGTTTCTGTTGCTATTAGGAGGTCGTCTACGTATTGCAAAAGAGTACCATCTCCCAGCGGCCTTTCCCACTGTTCTAATTCTTTGGCTAACTGATTCCCAAAAATTGTAGGGCTGTTTTTGTATCCTTGTGGCAACACCGTCCAGGTGAGTTGGGCTTTTCTTCCCCTATCTACAGATTCCCATTCAAACGCAAAGATCTTTTGGCTCTCCGGAGCTAAAGGAAGGCAGAAGAATGCGTCTTTTAAATCTAACACTGTGAACCATGTCAAATTATCTTTTAATTTAGTTAAGAGTGTGTAAGGGTTAGCAACTACCGGATGTAGCGTCTTGGTTATCTCATTTACTGCCCTCAGGTCCTGGACTAATCTATAAGCTCCATTAGGTTTCTTTACTGGCAGAATTGGGGTGTTAAAATCTGATTCACATTCTATCAATAAACCTAATTCTAAAAACCTTTTGATTATGGGCTCAATTCCCTTTCTATCTTCTAACCTCAGTGGGTATTGTTTCCTAACTACCGGCCTCGCTCCAGGTATAAGTTCAATAATGATAGGTGTTGCTTGTTTCGATCTCCCAGGTATATCGGTAGCCCATACTAATGGATATGTTTTACTCAGGATACGCTCAATATTGTGGCCTTCAGGCTTCGGTTCTATACAACTGATTGTTAGGCTTAAGGCTGTAATCAGTTGCTCTTCACTTACTTGAAATTCCAATTTGTCTTTGTTGAATTTTATTATGGCTCCCAAGTTCTCCAGTAAGTCTCTTCCTAGTAGAGGCTTTGGTGAATTTGGCAAATACAAAAACTGGTGAATTCCCATTTGTTTCCCAATTTTGTATTTAATGGGTTTCAAAAAGTAAGCTTTTTCTGGTTGGCCTGTTGCTCCCACAACTTGTACAAATTCATCACTCTTAGGTACCAATTCCTGATTTAAAACCGAAAATGTTGCTCCTGTATCAATCAAAAAATCCAATTCCTTTTTACCTTCCCCTAGCTCCATTTTAACCAGTGGGTCTGCTAGGGTACGGCCCACCGGTCCCCCTCATTCACTGCCCTGATGTGCGATAGTAGTAGTGTCCATTGATCTTTCTCTTAATTGAGGGCACTCATGTTTCCAGTGTCCCGTTTGGAAGCAATAAGCACACTGGTTTGGCCCTATTCTAACTGGGTGGGGTTGGAACCTCCCTCCCCCTCTCACTGGGTAGCCTCTACCCCTACCCCTGGTGTTAGGCCCCAAATGGTTTGTATTTTGAGCTCCTATTGCTACAGCCACTATTCGAGCTAGCCTCTTATCTTCCTTTTTCTTTTCCTCTATTTCCCTATTATTATACACCTTCCATGCCTCATTCAGCAATGCCTCCAGGTTTTTATTTGCTGGATGCTCAAGCTTTTGTAATTTCTTCCTGATGTCTGGATTGCTCTGCCCCATCATTAATCCTAACAGGTGTTGTTTCCCTTCTTCCGTTGCTGGGTCCAGGGGTGTATACTGTCTCATGGCTGCCCTAAGTCTATCCAAAAACTCTGATGGGGTCTCATCCTTTCCCTGCCTGATGTCATATAGCATCGACCAATTGATAGCCTTAGGGATCGCATTACGCAAGCCCATCGCTATCAGTTTTCTATACTGCACCAGCCGCCGATAATGCTCTTCGTTGCCCGGGTCCCATTCTGGTTTACTGCTGGGGAAATTATCTTCTAGTCTCCCTGATAATACTTGAGCATGTCGTTTTCCTGTTTCCAATACGAGTTCCCTTTCTGTATCTGTCAATTCTGACAGCATCACCTCTATGTCTTCCCAATCAATATCTAAATTCCTCGCCATTAATTCAAACCTCTTCGCTACTCCCTCTGGATTCCTCCTGAAGTTCCTTGCCTCATCCCTCCAATTGTTCAAGTCACTCGTGGAGAACGGCACCTTTACCCTAGTCCTTTCCCCTACCATTGGCATAATTTGTCGGAGAGGAGCTATCGTATGGTTACCTTCCTCTCTTTGCTTCGCTTCCCTCCGTGCCACAGATCTGGTATAATACGAGTGACTGATCCCCTCCCCGGGATCTTCTTCCTGTGCCTCAGTGTCTTCCCTATTCTTTCTCTTCTCTTTTCTCTTTCCCTTTCCCTGTTCTTCATCTTCACTTTCAATTTCTGTCAACTCTTTTCCTACTACTCCCCTAGCATGGTTTACACAGTCCAACCGCCTCTCGCTCTGCATCTGTCGCCTTTCTTCCCGCATCTGCCGACGCCTGTCCTGTTCCGGGTTACTGTCCTCCTCATCTTCCATTCCCCTTCCGTCTCTCTTATCCTCTATCTGGATTACTATATTCAGCTTCTGTGAGTTGTTCTCTGTCTCTCTTTCGCATGCCTCATTGTCATTCTTCTCACTATATTTCAACTCAGAGACATCGCCTCCCAGTGAGCTACTTTTGTCTCTAGTCCTCGGTGTGCTAGTTTCCATTCTACAGGTACCTGATTTCCTTAAACTTCCATTCTTAGGTGTGCTACTAGCCCTACATGGACTTAGTTCGGGCAGGCTGCGTGTCTCCCCTCGGCTCTCAGCTCCATGTGGACTGGCTTCTTCCCTCTCAACTTCTAGTCTAGGTGGGCTGTCAGCATCCCTGTAGTTCCCCGACCCCTGTGGACTATCTGGTCCCTGCGGGCCGCTTTCCCTCTTTTCAACCCCCGATTTTGATGGGCTACCTTCTTGCCAACTGTTGTCTAGCTTCTGAGGGCTGCGCCCAAACTTAGATTTCCACCATCGTTCCAGCTCCTTTAATGGGCTAGGGTCCCCTTGTTCCTCTTTTGGCCTGGGTAGAGGCCCTTCCCGTCCTGGGGCGAATGGATGATATTCCCACAGGCTTATCTCGCTCTCCTTTCCACTATCCCTTCTCGTTAGCTTAAGGCATTGTTCCCCAATGCTACATGCATCACAGCAACGTTCTTTAGGCTTTGAACCTTTCTTATCTTTTTCTAGAGCTAGTACTAGGGGGTCCTGAGGTGCTACATTTACCCCACATTCTTTTTGCCACTCTGGTTTATTTCTTAGGGTAAAGAACATGTCAGCATACATCACTTCATCCCATTTATTAAGTCGACGGAGGAAAAGCATCAGTTGTAAAATAGTGTTATAATTAGTTGTTCCCTCCGGTGGCCATTTCTCATCGTCATCTAACTTATACAATGGCCACCACTGTGTGCAATATTTAAGGAGTGTCTTTTTACTTATGTTTCCCCCCGGAATCCCTCCCAAGTCCTTCCAGTGTTTTAGGATACATCCTAAGGGGGTTTTCATATTTACGTCCTTACTCTGTTGACCTCCCATTGCTATTTCCTGTGTCTGCGTTTTCTGTTTAACCGGAACAGCCTCTTTTTCGCAAATACTGTATGCCAATTGATTTTAACACTTCACACACACAATTTCCAATCGCTTTGTCCGTTTCCGACCTGGCTTCTCGCGAAGAACAGGAAATGCGGAGTGGGACTCCCTCTCGCTTCGCAGCGATGCTGCGTCTCATTCACTCTCACCCACACACCTTTATGAAATAGTTCCTACCTTATGGTCTATATCAGAACGGATTGTTTACCAGGTAGGGTCACGAGAGGTCGCCTACAGACCGTGAGATACCGGTTTGCCAGATTCATGCAATCGCAAAGCACCGTAACAATTGCAGGGGGTGACAAATTTCTTCCCGGGATTGAGACGTGTGTCTATTACATGAAGAGTGACAAGACGCCTCCTGTAAGATTTTGCAACAGACACATAGAGCAGACACAAAAATACCACAAACTGACCGACCTCTCTTCCGGTCTAAGAGAACAATTTCAGTTCTTGACCCTTAATTCACAGTATTATAACATTAAACACAATGTTAAAACGGTTTCCCACATAATAAGAACAAACCAAAGATACCAAGATAAACGAAAAACAAATATTCTTTCCAAAGATACCAAGATAAACGAAAAACAAATACTCCTTTCAGCAGGACTCTAACCTGCGTTACGAAAAACAAATATTCCTCACAGCAGGACTCTAACCTGCGTTACTATTACCGTACCTCTAACACAACTGGGATTCTTTACCAGGGTGTCCCCCGGCTTCCCTTCGAGCGGTCACGTCTGACCCTCGTTTCCCGATAAAAGCGCTTTACCATAAAACCCTTAAGCAAAGATAAATACCTCTTAATTTGGAGCAGGAGATGCAGAAAGTTCTTGTCCACCGTTGCGCGTTGGCTGGGGGATGGGGATCCCCTCTGACAGAATTCCGTCAAGGGCCCTGAAGAGATCCCGGTCCCCCGAGCCAAGGCTCGGGAGGACCCTTTCTGTCCTGCCGCGGTCGCCAAGAATGATGCCGAATTTTGCCCCAAAAGGCGATAATAAGCTGCCCAGAGACTAGATTTGAGGTCTATAGGCAGGAGGTATTTATTGACAACGCGTTGGAGAAATCACCAAGTGGATTTCTAAATTAGGTACAGCAAAAGCAGGTTTTTATACAATTTTTGAACAAGAATTACATCATTTATTACATGCATATTCATAGGCAGGTAGGAATATAGGCGGAGTCTTCCGGGAACTCTTGGTCTTCCTTAGTTAAATTTTAAGCTTCTCCTAATTTGGGCATCTTCCTGTCATCCTTGGCGTGTTTTTCCATGACTTGGCAGAAATCACTGTTGCACTTGGCTTGATTCTGACAGCTTGGCAGGTCACCGTAACTTTTTGGCTTCTACTTTCGCTTCTTCAAATATTCTTATTCCAAAGTTTCTTTTGTGAGTGTATTTTAGATTATTTATTAACTTATCTAATCAAAGTTTTCCCAAACAATGTATTTTAGGTTATTTATTAACTTCTGTGTTTCCCTTGATAGAGTGTCTTTTAATTCTTTTATTCCTCAGATCTTTTAATTCTTTTATTCCTCGGAAACTACTGTTCATTGTAATGAATGGCTTCACATGTACACCTGAGAGGATGACCAATAAATGGTCTACTGATAGTGCTTTTTTTACTGAAGAAATGCAACATTTTCTAAAGATAGTAGTCTATACATTTTTGTCCTGTAGTAACTGCTTAAACTGCTTAAATGTGAATGAGTTCTGTTCAAGTTTCAGTGGGTTTTTATCATCTGGGTTTTAAAATTTTTAGGGAGATGCCTCTGTGTTGAGGTGCAAACGAGACCATATGCCAAAGTCAATGGTCTGGATTTTATGGAACAGTAAATGTGAGGGAGAAAGAGAGAGAAAGAAAAGAAAAAGTGGGAGGGGGATGGAGTTTGGGAAGGGGGGGAGGAGAAAGAGAGTGACAGAGAGAGATTTAGTAGAAAATATCACCATTCCATGGATCCCATTGGCCTACCATTAAATCCTCTTGTGGTCTTCTCTGTGGTGAGGTCTGGCAAAATGTAAGACTCCAATGGATTAATGGAGATTTGGGCAAGATGATACCTTGCCCAGGTACCTCCCAGGAGTGGGGCAAGTTGGACTCTGTCTCTTGCTACGTTCAGAAAATACAAAATCTTTAGCACCCGTATATCCTTTGAGTCTGCCATGAGTTGGGTTCTGGATTTTCAGATTTGTTCTGTTGCTTTGCATGCCCTGCAGTGGTCAGGTGCAGGCCTCAGGAATCTAAAGGCACTGTGAAGGTCTTTGCTGGGAGGTGTGTGTGCAAACCTGGCCTCAGCAGAAGAGTCTGTGGCTATGACTTCCCCAGCCTGAACCCAGACAGACGTGATTTTCAGGACAGCTGCTGGGTTTGGCTTTGTTGTGGATAGGTTTTTCTCCTCAGCCTTGTTATTTCTCCCCAGACCTGAGGTAATGGGACAATAGTGTCACCTTGATCTTGTCTCAAGTTCCCTTAGGCAGCTTAACTCACAGTGCCAAGTTCCAGTCAGGAGGCATTTTCAGGGAAGGGTGGGCTTGGGTGGTCGCAGCTTCTTTATACAGTTTTGTCACAATGGGCAGAAAGTCCTTTATAATGATATTTAAGCCATTAGCCATAACATTCCAGTCTCTCATTAGTGTCTCAGCTGTGAGGAGCAGCTGAGAGTGCAAGGATGCTTTAGCCTAAAGAAGAGGAGGCCCACTCTAGCTATTTTTGAGTAATATTTAAGCTACAGCTTTGTCTGTTCAAACTGTTATTAATGTTCAGATTTTTAGCACCAGATTTCAGTATGATCTAACTTTGAATTGCACAAGGTAGCCATATAGTTCAAAAAAAGTTCAACTAACGGCCTAACTATACTGGCTACTTTCACCAAACAAGCACTTAGCTACTTTCAAGTAATGTAACATTTTTAACAGCAGAATATGCCTTGAATCTGCCATGAATTGGGTTGTGGATTTTCAGAGTTCCATTGTTGCTCCTTCCAGTTTTGTTGAGGCATTGTCACTGACCTGCGACATCGTCCCTTGGAAATGGCGTCTGGATTGCCAAAGAAGACACCAACACCTCGTCTTTTGTCCAGGGAAGGGCTGAAGCCTCATACTGTGAGTACCCACTGTGGCTGTGTTAAGGCTGGCACTGCCCTGGTGTCCCTGCTCTCCCTGCCCCTGTTGTCCAGCAGTGCTGTGAAGCTGCAGAGCCCCTGCCCAGCCCTTTGTGCCGTGCTGCTGTTGCTGGGGCTGTCCTGGTGCAATAGGGAACACTTTGGGATGCTTCAGCTGTGTCTTGCCTGGCTGTGCCAGCAGAGCCGAGTGAAACCAATGTACAGCTGAAGGCCTGAGCATGTGTTCTGTCCCTTTCCCTTTGCCACAGGAATTCCTTCTGTCAGGCTGGGCACTCACCTGTGCTGCTCTGACCATCCTGCCCTTGGGCACCTGGGCATGTCGGGGGGGGAAGCTCAAACTCTGCCCAAAGCCTTGAGCCACGGCTGGTCCCAGCTGGAAGAGCTTCCAAAGCAGCTGTTCTCTCCCAGCTCCTGTGTGGGCACAGATGCAGCCCTGCAGGCAGCGCTGGAGCCAGGGCCACAAAGGTCCCTTGCTGTCTGCAGCTCACTTGGCTGAAGATGCCCCACTGCTGAGGCTCTGTCAAGGAGATGCCTCTGTTTTCTTCTGTGGAGGGCTCTGTCAGCCCAAACAGAGAAAACAACAGGGAGAACTAAAACCTGGACATATTCCTGTGCACCTCACTCTTGGTACAGTGTTCCTTTCTTGCATCTCTTGGACTCATCCAGCAGCGATCTCTCCTTGCTGTGAGTTCTGAGCGTTGTGCAGGGATGGAGTTCAGGCAGTTCTGAGAGCTCCTCCCCATTCTCTGGAAAGGTCACTGCCTCAATCCAACGAAACGTAAGAGGAAACAAATGCCCAAAGAGCAGAAATCCCCAACCATGTCCCTTGCAATCATGGAGAAGCCAAAAGGACAGAGCCATATGGCTGGAGTATGTGTGTTCCACTCTGTATTATTAATTGACTGATGCTAAGTATTTCAGCAGGAAACTCCCAGGGCTTCCAGGAATGTCCTAGTGGCTGTGATCACAAGTTATTCACCAGTGCCACTTGTTCAAGAAAAGCCTTTCTGAACAAGCACAACTCTGAGGCTCTAGCTGGTTTACTTTTGCCTTTCAGCTGCTTCCCTCTAAGTTCCAGAGGGAGAAGTTTCTCAGCAGGAAGAAGGAGGCCAGCATTGGGGAAGGTATCTTGCCCAGAATTGGCCCATTTCTAGACAGGAGTGAGACTCGCCCAAAGGTAGCCTTTTCCTGCTCTTTTCCTTTCTGTTTCCCATGAAGTTTGAAGAGGGTGTGTGTTTGTGACAGGCTTGCCTCCAGCAAAATACCTCAGTGTCCAAGTCCTGCTGTCATTGCAAGGTGCTGGGAGTGGTGGACTGGGAGTCCTGATCTGCACTAAGCCAACACAAATACCCTCTGCTGAAGCTGCTGGGGTGTGCTGGAGTGCAGCTGCCATTGCTAAAACAATGGGAGGAAGGCTGGGGACACAAAGGCACAAAATTGCCCTTTGCCATTCTCCTGCTGAAGGAGCCACCTCTTGCTTTGGTGTGGTCACCATCAAATGCTCGGGGTCACAGGATTCCCTGCAGAGTGGCAGCGTTGGCCTTTGAAGGCCAAGGATGTGCAGGAATTACTTCAGATTGAACACAACAAATTGCATTACTGCTTTGGGCTGGAACAATGTGTTGGACCCTGACGGGGTGTTAGATTTTGCAGGCTGCCAGATGTCCAGGGGACTGGCCCTGGGCAGAGGAGAATGGATGTGCTTTATCTGGATCAGTGCCTACTCAGAGGTGTGTTTAAAGCTGCTTTTCTGGCAGGTCTAGCTCAGTATAAAGCACAGTCCAAACGGGTAAGTGACTGAGGTGGGCTGTTGAGCAGGAAATTGGCAGCAAGAGACACAGAACACAATCCAGGTAAAGGATTGTCCTGGAGAGGAGCCTTGGGAACACCTCAGGGAAGGGCACAGCTAAGGGACAGTGTGCTGCAGCCACTCTCTTCAGCGGAATGTGTCTGCTGTGAAGTCACAGAGAAGACCTGCTTGTGTCTCTGCAGTGACAGCAGTGTGGCTGGAGAAGGCAGAGAAAGCAGGGCAGAGTTTTCTCCAAGCAATGTCTCTGCTCCAGAAGCATTTGCTGTTGTTGTGTCATTCCAGACGTGCCTCTAGAATGGCATGAAATAAGATCGCAGTAATGACAAGAAAGCACCCATTTAAAGGCCATTGAAAAAGGAGATACCAACTCTACTTTTACCCAAGTTGCTGAGAAAATAACTGAACCTTATCCTCATTCAGCATTCACCTCACTTGTCTTTTTATTTTCAGCTCATTTGTCTTTTTATTTTTGCCTTTTCCTCTCTTTGGAACACACTAACTTTTAAATACAATAAAAAGGAACAAAATCATCAAAGCAAAAGAAAAGTGTTTCTTAGTAAGGATTCAGCTGAGCTGGGGATGTCTCCCTCCCTGAGAGCCTAGCGCACACACACACCCTCTGAGAAAATGGCAATCTTTGTATCCCCTTTGTACCCGGCTGGGGCGGTCCCTGTGCCCTTTGCCATTGGATGGCTACTCAGGAGCTTCCATTCTCTACTGAGCACCAACTTTTCTGTCCCCTCCCTTCTCGTCCTCCTTCCTTTTGGTCAGTTCTTCAACCCTGTCTCTCTCACTGTGACACTCAACAAACCAACCTGAACAAATACAAACCACAAATAACACACAGAACCAACAAATTCCATTCTTTTGCTTAATAAACTTTTGGCTTCAGCCAAGTGTCGCCTCATCTCTCACACCTCCTCTGGTCCTGTGCTCTTCTTACAGATGTCTATGTTGTAGAGCAAAAATAATATTTGCAGTTGTGTGGGCCTCGGTTTCCCTGTCTCAGAGTAAAAGACATCCCAAATCCTTTCCCATGGAGTCTCCTGTAAATTCATGGGTTTTACTTACTCCATGAGTGCTCAGTCAGTGCCCCAGAGCTCTGTGACCACATGGGCACAGGGCTGTGTTTTAGGAAAGTGCTGCCTGGCATTCTGGAGAAAGAAACCTGGAGAAATCCATGCCAGAAGAGCAGCTTGGCTTGAGCCTGCTCTGTGTGGCCCAGCAGCTGTGGATCAGCTCAGAGCAGAGGTGGGTGAGCCCCTGTTTGCCCAGTGTGGGCTGGGCAGACGTGCTCCCCTAGAGTCTGTACTTCATTGGGGATCAGTGGAAGATTCTCCTGCATGAACCTTCCTCCCAGCAGCTGAAGCTCTCCCTGCTCTCTCTCCTCTCCAGCTGCCGTCAGCTGCCCCGAAACAGAGCTGGTTTGGGGTTTCCCCACCAGAGCTGGTATTTCAGAACTTGGTCGCTCGGGAGGTCTCTGAAATGGTGCTGTCTCTCATGAATAAGGACAAGGTAAGTGCTGGCACGCGAAGCTTTAACACTGTGCTGGAAGAGGAGAGTGCTGTCATTCCCTCAGTGTAGAGCAAAGCAAGTTATGTGCTGCAGCACATGCAGAAGAAAATGTCTCGGCACCTTCTTCTGCAAGATCTTCTGGAAATCTTCCTGTGCTGGGAATTGTTCCCAGATTTTGGCCAGGCGTTGATGGTGTCTCTCCCAAAGGAGTTTCCTTCTCTTGAAAGCTCTGGATTGACAGGAATGTTGAGGGCTGTACAGTTCTTACCTGCTCTCATGCTTGGCCTTGGGTCTATAGCACACCCTGTGTGTCCTTGGTTAATCTTGGCTCCTGGTAGGAATCTCTGCCTCTCTCAGCCAGTTTGGCTCCCTTTGTGCAGCTCACAGGCAAAGCTCAGGGGCTGAGCCTTCTGCACTTTATGCTGGAATCACTTCTCACTAATGGCATTGGCCCTGCAGGAACCGTGTTCTGCAAGAGCCCTGCAATCAGAGTGATGGAGCAGAAGCAGTGAGAGGCCTTTAGGTGCCACTTGAGGCTCCTGCTCAGCTTCATCCAGCTCTGCTCAGCTTTTCCAAAAGCAACACGGTGCGCTGCTTTCCCTTTGCAGAAGCACAGCACATCCAAAGCCATGTGCTCCTGGAGGTTTCCACCTTCAGCTGAAGAAATTTGGATTATTTTGCAGTTTCCCAAGAGAGCTGAGAGGGAAACAGTTGAAAAATGTCAGTTGTGTTCCACTGTAAAGAGGAAAACTTGAGACCATTTGAATTTCAGTTAAGGAAATTTTCTCAAGTGAGGCTTGTGGCAAGAGTGGGCTGGTGGGAGGAGACAGTAGGGAGTCCAAATCATCTGGTTTAGACTTTTGGAGAGCATTTTGGTGCTCAGGGGTTGATGATATCAGTGTGCTAGAAAATGCATGTGTGCTCTGTCTGTGAGCCCCAGAGGGCAGAACCTGGCCTGCTGGCTGCAGGCAGGAATGCCCAGCAGCCCAGCTTGCCTGCACAGGCAGCAGGAAGCCCTGGAGAGCCAAGATTGGCTTTGCATACTGGAACCACACTGTCAGTCAGTGCTGGTCCTGTTTCTCCAGGCAGAAAATGCCTCTGAAGCCCCATGGTCAATAGACACCGTCTGTCTGTGTTTCTGTCACTTTTGGCAAGCTGGTTGCTCTCATGGTTTTATGATTCTTCCTTGCTGCTTTACTGCCCATTTAAATTCTCTTTGCCACCTCCTTGTTTTAGGGATTGTCTTGCGTTGTTCATTCCTTCTTTTGCTTTTCAAGTTTGCTTTTATTCCCAGTAAGACCACAGTGTTTGGTCTCCTGTCTCGCTGCTCTGCCTGCCTGACTGTATCCCCAGAAGGTCCCTACCCAAACCTGATCTGCTAGAAGGGAATTTCTTCCTTGCCCCACAGTAATGTGCTGGTTTGCTTTTAGGTAGCACATTCCCCCTCTGGAACATGACAACTTGATGCCTGTGTGCAGGCAGAAGCCAACAGGTTTTTGGCCTTGTTGAATATGCAGGTGACTTGGTTCAGATGCTCTGCCTCCATCCTGCTGGTGCTGACCTGCTCAGCCCTTCCTTCCCAGCAGGCACTGCCCTATGGCCCTGGCCAAATGCTGGAGCCAGAGAGAAGGGATTCAAGTTCAGCCTTGTGAATGATGTGCCTGTGCCTGCTCAGCTGAAAGTGCTTTGGAAAAGGGTCAAGGGAGGGATGTTAGCAGGGCATGGACAGATCTCCTCTCGTCCTGTTTCCACAAGTGGCAAAATGATAATTTCATGTCTTTGCTGCAGTTTCTTCACGTGGTGAAGGTCTCCATGGAGAGCTCACCTTACTTCCAGCTGGTGAGCTCCAGCGATGCGTACCGTGGCGTGCCGCCGGGCGCCTCTGCCCCTGTGCGCATCCGCTTCACCCCCAGCAAGAACCAGGTGAGGCTGGAGGAGCCAAAGCACACAATGATCTCCACAGCCATTGTTTTCCCTGCACTCTGGCTCCAGCCCATTGCATGCTGTGAGCTGGGCTCCAGGCGTGGGCAGGCAGCCTGCAGCCAGTCACACCTTGGCACTGCTGGCAGGCACTGCAGCCAGGCCTGACAGGCTCTGCTTCCCCTCCCTGCACATTGCTGAGCATTGCCAAGGGAAGATGCACAGGAAACAGGATGAAAATGACAGAGGGCTGTTGACAGATGTTGGGCCATCTCTAGGTCCAGTGGAAGGGGTATCATTCTGATGGAAAACACCAGAGGAACAAAGAGGTCAGAGAGCTTTCCTCCTTCCTGGACTGCCAACAGCTTCCCTGCGTGCCCCTGGGCTGGAGCAAAGCCGGTGCTTTTTCAGCCCCTCTGTTGTGCAGCCTTGCAGCTGTGCTGTCCCAGAGCACAAGTGAGCATGGCACAGCTGCAGGGCCAGGGCAGAGGACGTGCTGTGCCCGTGAGCCCGGCCTGGCACAGGCACACTGGGCTCTGGGTGCCCTTGGTCAGCAGGAGGTTGCTGAGCTGCAGGGGACTTGGACACCTGCCTGAAGGAGCTGGTGTAGGGCAGGTACAAGCTGCAGGCAGAGCTGTGAGGCCAGAGCCCGTGGCAGTGACACTGCTGGGGCTCTGTCTTCATGCCTGTCACTGTGCTTGCTCTGTCAACTGGCACCCATTCTGTGCCAAAGCTGCTTTTGTGGGGAGGTTTGAACAGCAGTGCTGAGGCCCTGGCAAGTCTGATCTCAGTGCTGGGATCTGGAGGGTTCATGTTCTGATCTGGAGGCTTGTTCATACAGAAGGGTTGAGGGCATGGCATGGAAGGGAGGAAGCCTGGCAGGGAAACAAAGAGAGGCCCTTTCCAACAGCATCCTGCTACCTCTTAGCACTGTCCTTCTCCTGACTTGGTTGGACAGGCAAAGTTAGAGGGGAGTTGTGAGCCAACCGATGTTTCTGCACCAAGCCAGAGGTGCAGGATGTCTTTGGGTGCAGCTGTTGTCTCCTCTTCCTTTTGCTGCTTAGAGTCAGTTGAACACTTTGTCCTATTCTCAAACAGTGGGAATACAGAAGCCTAAAGAGCAATGTCCTGTGTTCCCCAGCTCCATGTTGCTTAGAAGGGGCTTAGGAATTCTTTAACCATCATTAAAGTTTAGAGTAAAAATGATGGTGGCCTAGGGCTGTTATCTGTATGACCCAAGTGACACAAGAGCTGAATGCCACTGAGACAGATTTTGCAAAGCGCACTGGTGCCTTTAAAATGTGACATAGTAGTAGAACTTCGTGTTCATTTGAGGGTGCAATAGGTAAATTGATGCCCTTGAAGGGATATAGGAAATGGTTTTTCTTCTGCCATGGGGATGGCACTAAATGTCCTGTGCTGAGCCAGTTTCTGTTCCTGCAGGATTATTGCCACGAGCTTGTGTGCCTCACTGCAAGGGAAAGGATCGTTGTGCCAATTCGGGCCATTAGTGCCCGAGCTGTGCTGGACTTCGCTGCCCAGCTGGACTTCTCCAAGTGTCCGGTCAAGGTCAGCACCCAGCAGACTCTGCTGGTGCGCAATGTCGGTGCCCGGGCAGCTCGGTACCAGCTGAGCACCCAGAGGTGAGGCAGCTCATCTGTCCCTGCGCAAACAGCTTTGGGTGAGAGCGGAGTTGGGAAAGAGCTACAGAAGGAATCAAGCATCGGATCTGCTGCCCTGCAGCCTGGCTGGAAGTGAGCAGGATGGAAGGCATCTGCTCTTGCTTTCAGTGGCCTTGGAGCTTTCTGTGTCCCAGATTTCCTGGAGGCTGCTGGAACATGTTGGGAGCTGGCTTGCACCCTGCTGAGCACAAGCAGCTTCTGAAATGCTTCCTCAGCACTGTCAGCCAAACAGAGCCATTCTCTGGGAGGCCACAGGCACGTGGCTTTGCAGTGGTCCTGGAGGGCACCTCTGGAAATCATCTGAGCAAACACACTGCTCAAAGCAAGAGCAGCATCTGGGGGTTGCAAGGTGCCATTGGGAGACATGGACCTGTCTTTAGATGCCATACAAGAAAACAAACATGTCAATGGACCTAGTTATAAAAGCAGAAGAAAACAACCTTTTAAAACCCCTCCATACCTTATCTTTACTGCCTGTCAGGTGCAGTAGTGATTCATTGAGAGGATGGATCTAACAGGATGAGAAGTGTCTTAAGGAGCAGCTCACAATTAACAGAGAAAAGCCCAAAATTTAGCTTTCCAGGCCTATGTCTTGGCAGTGATTTTCCTTTGGCTCTTACAGTGTCAGGGATGTCTCCTTCACAGCTCTTCTAGCTGTGGGCACATGGAACAGTTTAGTGATGTTGGCTGAAATTCAGAGGAGTTAAGTTTAGCTGTGGTGCTTGTGTCTTTGGGTCTTGGGGAGCCAGGTGTGTGTGAGAGATGAGTGCTACAGCAGGAACAGAGGAGTCTGGTGGGTACAGCCCAGGGATGGAGGAGATGCGGGGGCTGATTTCCACTCAGTTTTCCAGACCTGACAGCTGAGTCCTGAACTTGGCTGGATCCTCTTCTCCTGATAATTTGAAAAGAAGAATACACCTTCTTTCTCAGGCAAGCTCTGAAGTCATCCCTGGAATGTTATTCCCATCCTGCCACCTGAAGGCAGGAGCATGTAACATGGGGCAGGAGTGGGAAGGGAATGGAATGGAAGGTAGTGCTGAAGCATGGCCAGGGATTCCCCTAACTGGCAGCTTCTCTATTACGGTGAAATTTCTGGCAAAAGACTAAGAACAGAAGTCTGTGCCTTGCCCCCAGCAGGCCCTGATCCCCCCAGCCCCAGCAGAGCTGCAGCCGTGCTGGCATCAGCCCCGGGGCAGATGCAGGAGCATGAGCACTGATCTGGCTCTGGGGCTGCTGGGGCCTTGTCTTTCCTCCCCTCCCTCCAAAGTCTCACGTCCAGCACATGAACATTGCTGGCCCAAGGCTTCTCCATCAGCCAGCAGTGATGTTCTCACCAGTGGCAATGGGAACAGGTCAGCCCATAATTACAGCAAGAGGTCCTTAATGAGCAGAACCTGAAGCGAGTTCATCAGCTGTTACTACTGACATGAACAAAGTTCAGCTTGGCGGATGTTCTCTTTGTTTTTGTGTGTGATGAATTCATCAGCAAAGTCCCCAGAACACATTTGAAGTGACAGATTGACCAGCAACAAAGCACCAAGGCCAGGAACTTTTGTTTCCTCACTGGGGCTGTAGAAGGGCACAAAGCCCAGCAGCTGCTGGGCAGAAGCACATTTCCCCTGAGCTGTCCCCGAGCATCAAAGCACAGAGTCTTGTGTTTGTCAGGCAAGAGCTGTTTACCTGGTGACTAAATCCTGATTGCTCCTGTTAAATCCAAAGTGCACAAACACATCTGCATCATTATTTCCAACACATTGCACAGAGTTTCTCTGCTGGGCCAAGCAAACAGTCACCAGCCTGCATGACAGCCCAGAGTCCCAGACTGCATTGCTGGTAAACACACAGAAACCTCCTGTTCTGCTTCCTTGATGTGCTCCTGCTCATGGTGCTTCATTTAGCTGGGATTGGACCCTTCAGACTGTAAATGGCATCATCCTATTGGGTTTCCATGTCACTATATTGCTCTTATCTGCATTTGCACTCTTTCAAAGATTTGATTGCTCCTTTTCTTAGAGCAGCTTTCATTGAAATGCTTAGAAAAGTTGCCGCTTTTAGGCTAAATCACGATGATTTCAAGGTAAAATAAACCAAAGAAGCACACTGCAAATTCAACAGGAACTATTCCTTGGTCTTCAGGGAAAAGTTCCTTCTCCTTGTCTGATTCCTAGGGTGTAATCTCCCAGGACAGGGAGTGCCCTAACATTTTCATCTCTTGAGATGAGTTTTATAGGCAGCAGGAAAAGAGAAATTCCTGAGGCAGTCAGTGTCAAGTTGTGCATGCAAATAGCTCTGAACCCTCTCTGTGCTTTTCACAAACCATTCTCTGATGGGATTGCTGGCAGTGGGAGCCTTGAGGCTCATTGCAGAGAGCTGGATGCAGAGTATGGGGAGCTGAGGTCATTTTACCCCCAGGATCTTGTGAGGGCTGGATCTTGTCAGCAGTGGCTCGGTGGCTGTTTGTGATCCTGTCTGTTCTGTCTCTTGTGCTGCCTGTGCTTGGTTTGCTCCCTGCTTGGCCAAGGGCGCTGCAGGGAGCTGCAGTGCAGCAGGAATCTCATGGCCAGGTGTCCCCCAGGCCTGACCTGTCTCTCTGTGTTGCAGTCCTTTCTCCGTGGTGCCGGCCACAGGAGCTCTGGGCGCTGGTGACACCGTGCAGGTGACAGTGGCATTTCACCCGCTGGCCAGCGGTGCCCATTGCGGCTCCCTGGCCGTGTGCTGCAGCTCAGGTGAGTGCTGGGCCCTGCAGGGCACAGGACAGTTCTGCACATGGCTGCCTGCTGTCCATCCCCTGCATTCCCTCCAGAGGTGCCTGCCCTGTTCACCTTTACCCCAAAGCAAACTGAGAACTCCTTGGTGTTTAGGGGCTTGAGAAAGGCAAAGATTTTTGACTGCTGTTTTGCTGGGACTTGCTGAGTGGAGGAAGGGGGAACTCTGATTCTCCACTACCATGTGGCTATGCCTGGGTGAAGTTTTATTTGATTCCTGGGCAGTGCTGTAGGTGAGGTCTCCATCAGACTCTCTCCAATGCAATGGGATTCTTGCACACCTCTGTCCCATATGCTGCTTCTCCACTGGCTTGCCAAGGACCCTTTTTCTATGTGGCCCTTACACATAGATGTAGTTTCTGCCTAATAACATTTTCAGGCCCTCAAGTTCCTTTTTTGTGTCGAATCAAAACAAATTGTTCCCTGTCCCCATTTCCCAGGCTGTTCAAGCTGTTACAAACCTCTCACATCTCTCTCCCATTTGATTTCTAGACTGAGGGATCCCATTCAGTCTTAATGTAGAAACTGCTCGGTACTCACTAATCTTTCCTTTGTCCCTTTCTTATTTGATTTGCAATGCTCCAGCTTGGTTTTTCAGATCAGAACAGTATAAAATATTTAAAGACTGATGTGGCTGTGGGTTTGGACAGGGAGATGATTTTCACGGTGCTCATTCTGTAGTGGTTTGTCACGTTGCAGAGCCTGGCTGGTTGTGTTTCCTCACCTGTGTCCCCTCCTGCTGTGGGCTGTCACTTCACTTGTTCCTCTGGGCCTCCTTTTGCTGCCCACCTGCCCCCAGGCATATTTGCTGGTCAGCAAGAAGGGATCCAAGAGATCAGGAGAGACAGGAGTCTCCTGGGATGCCCGGGGAGAGCCTGGGCAAGGCAGGACTGAGCAGGGCTCCTCAGCCCTGTCACCTGAAGGACTTGGATGCAGAAATCCTGGTGATCTGAGTGGGTTACCGGAGCACATGGACCAATCTCCCTGTCCATCCTGTCACCTTGGGGCCAAATCTCTACAAACACCCTCAGAAATAAGGTGTTTGAGGAGGTGCCCAGGACATCCTCACGCTGTACACACAGAGCTGAAGGATGTGATCAATGGAGTGGTCCACAGAACTGCTCCTTCAGCGCAAAACTGGGACACTTTCTTCTGTGCCCTGTGCCTTGCTCTGTTCCTTGTGCTTCCATCAGCCAGTGAGCTGAGCAAAGACTCCCCTTTGCTTTGTTCCAGGTGAAGAAAGAATCCACACAAAGCTCCAGGGAGAAGCTGTAGATGTCAACGTTGGGCTGAGCACAAATTCCGTGGAGCTTGACAAGACTTTCACCACCATGTCAAGCTACTGAACCCTGTTCATTGAAAACAGGAGTAACATCACAGCCCACTTCCAGTGGAAGGCTTTTTCTACTGAGGAAGAGGAGAATGAAGAGAAGAGGAGGTTGGTTTGAAAGATGCATTTCAGTGAGATACAGGCCCAAGACTGAGCTAACATGTGGCCTCAGGGGATGTTGGTGCTTTTGAATGGTTTAGGCCAAGTAAACCATGCCTGGCACTGGGGTGTGTGTCCCTGGGCTTCAGGAGCTCAGCACTCAGCATTCCAGGTCATTTATACTCCAACCAGGGATGGCATTTTGGGAAGGAAAGGTTGATTGTGATGACTGGATTTCCTCAGGTCCTAATTGGGCTCTTGTCTCTCTTCTCTTCATTCTACATGACCTGGCAACATCCTTAAACGTTTCCTGAGTTGCCAGTCCCTCTTTCCAAAGGTGATACACCCTCTTTTTTCCCCTTAGTTCCTTCAAAAGCTCCTTGCCCGTGCAGGCTGGTTGTGTGTCCCTGTGCTGCTGTCATAGAGGTTTTGAGCTCTCAGAGCAGAAAGGATTTTTTGTGAGAGAAGATAGTGCAGGATCCTTTCCCTCTCAGGACATTCTAGTGCCATGCACTGGTATGGGATCTAAAAAGCTCTGGCTCATGAAAAGGTCTCTCCAGGAGTTTGCTGTCTCCCTCCTGCACAACAAAGTTCCCTCCCCTCTCAGAGGCTCTGTTTTCATGCATATTGCATATAAAAACTTGAATGTCCCTGAAGGGATTCGGTGCCTGAATTCATCAATTTCCTGTGGAAGTGCTCTGGGATGCTCTTGTGAAAGGCAGAGTAGGGAACCGGGTAGGTCCAAAATGGAAGAAACAAAGAGTGATGCTGGTAACACGTAGCTGCAAGCCAGCTTTGTCTCCCCTTGGCAGGGAAATGCTGCAGTGGGTGCTCTGTGATCTTTCTGTGCCCTCCTGAGCAGCTGAGTGGGAGGAAAAGCCACTTGAAATGGCTGGTAGATTCTCCCTCAGCTGTGGCAGAGGCTTTGAGGCAGGAGGTTCTCTGGAGGGATGCTGGCTTTGGAAACCTCTGCTGAGCTTGCAAGTGTGGAGTGAAACTCCCTGCTGGGCCAGGGAACAGCAAGTTGTCCTCTGATCCCTGTGGGACCCTCGTGGCTTGGGCTCAGCCTTTGCTGGGGAGCTGCTGCTGCTCCTCCTCAAGTGCTTTGCTCTCCTGCGCTCACACTTCTGTCTGCAAATCTGTGGCTCATGAAACCATCTGCTGGCCTTGTCTCTCCCTGGGGCTGCAGGAAGTGTTTGCTGTGGCTGCCGAAAGAGGTGTCCCAGGAAAACTTCCCAGAGGAGAAAGAAACAGAGAAGGTGAAGGGCTCTTGTGGAGATCACAGTGCCCTCCTGAGCAGCATGGTCCAGGAGAAGATGGCAAAGGTGCAAGAAGGCCCCATGCTGTTCTCTGATGATATTTTTTTCATTGAGCCAATGGTAAGTGATAGCTGAGAACATTCTCTTCCTCCTCCCCCCCCGTCCTCCCACCCACCCTACTCCCTACACCCACCCCTTCCCTGCCTGCAGTCACTGGGCAGATCCTCAGCTGGCCCCATGTGCTGGCAGGGAGGACATGGAGTTTCTGGTGAGGCTGCAGGGCTCGCTGCTGAAAGCATTTGTGCCCTGCAGGCTCCAGGCAGGGCTGGGAGCCTGACAAAGCCCAGCTCTGCTGCCAGGCTCGAGCTCAAGGCACTGCCTGCGTGTCCTGTCAGTGTCCCAGGGAGCAGTTCTTGTAGGCAGGGGCTCCCCCCACACGTGGGGCTCAGCAGAGGCTGTTGGAGCACTGCCAGCTCACACACTGACCTGAAGCTTGCAATTGTTCCCTGGCAAAAGGAGGCCAAATTCAGCCCAAGGTTAATGACAGAAATGCCAATCCCCTCCTGTAACCATGCCTTGCACTATTTCTGAGTGTCCCTTCCAGCGTCATCTGTGAGCCTGGACACAAGGGTGGAAGGTTGAAATGGGCCTTTGGAGTTGTCCTGCACACAGGGACAGAAAACCTTTTCCTTTTCTGGTGATGCAAGCAAACTGCCACATGCTCCCATCAACCAGAGCCTTGATTCTGAGTACTGGCATTGTGAGAGATGATGAATGCCTGGTGTGTGCACAGTGCAACATCCCTTCTCATGTTGGAGTAAACCCTAGAATAATGCCAGCCTCTGCTTTCTTTCAATACAGGTTAAACTAATATTTTTATTTGCAAGGAAGGGGATCATGTTCTCTTCTTGGTTACAGCTATGGCCCATCTAAGGCCAAGAGCCAGCAGGGCACATTGGCAGTTGCATCCCACTGTAGCTGACAGCAGCATGATGTGCCCAAGAGCTTGTGTCAGAGCAGCAGGAATATTGTGGAGAGTGGGAGCTGATCAGCTGAGCATTGAGAGCTGTGTTGGGCTGGGTTTGGAGTGTTTCCTTGGCTCTTTGTGTTGTTCACTCATCACTGATGCTCTAAACAAAGGCTTACAGGAGGGTGGTGAAAACAAGCAATGTGAAGTTTGCAAAGCAATGTTTTGCTGTCTCTTTCTGCTGTAGGAGGGAGAAATCGGGCCGAATTGTTCAGCTGAAATCAAGGTGACCTTCAAACCCCTGGAAGCACTGGAGTATGGAAGTGTGGCTTACTGCAGCATCTCAGGTGCAGCTCCTTTGCCCTGCCTCTCTCCCCCTCAGTGAAGCCATGGTGCCAGCCTGAGCCCGCTGGGCTCCCATGGAAGTGCTGGGAAGAGTCCCTGGTCAGCAGGGCAGTGCTGGCACATCCCCCCTGGCCCTGCAGCTCCCAGGGGGTCTCCCGTGCCAGGCCAGGGCTCAGAATGCTGTGTGTGCCTGAGTGATCCCAGAACAGCCCAGGCAGTGCAGGGAGAGGTTTTCATGCCATGGCTTTGCCAGCATTCCCTCAAAGGCCAGAGAGCTCCAGAGCAGAACAGCTTTAGTGAACAAGCACTCAGCCCGTGCAGGCCCCTGGCCTCCAGGATGGCTCCATTTGCCATGGATCCATCATCAGGAAGCAGGAGCTGAGTTAGAAATGGGCTCCCTGAGCCTGGACCACCTCCCAGTGCCCAGACAGCAGCAGAGCAGAGGGGGCTGAGCCCCCCTGAGCCCGGGCTGTTGGTAGAGGGAGCAGCCTTGGCCAGCAGCTGCTTCTCTCCCTGTGTGGCAGTTGTCACCTTGCAGCTCTCAGTCTGTGGCAATAGAACACAGTGCTGAGTGTCACAAGGGGAGCACTTGGGCAACAAAGTCCTGTGCTCCTGGGCCAGGGAGTTTGGGAATTGCCAAACTCCGTAGGAGCTTTGTGCCTGCACTGAATGGATTTCAAAGCTCCTCTAGGTGCATGGGAAGGAACCCACAGAATCACAGTATGGTAAGGATGGAATGGACCTTAGAGATCATCTAGTCCCAAGGCCCCTGCCATGGGCAGGGACAACTACCTCTAGAGCAGGGTGCTCCAAGCCCCATCCAGCCTGGCTTGGAACACTTTCAGGGCTGGAACCTCCACAACATCCCTGGGGAACCTGCTCCAGTGCCTCACCACCCTCACAGGGAAAATTTCTTCCCTAATATCTCGCCTAAATCTCCTTTCTCTCCATTTCTACCCATAACTCCATGGCCTGTCACTACAGGCACCAGAGATGTTTTAAACTCAGCAAACTGGTGGCTCAAATTGGAAAGCAGCCCAGGAAATGGGTTAGAAATTGCAAGTCAGCCTCAGGGGATATGTCCTGAGGGAAGAGAAGGGTGCATATCTTCTCCTGCAGCATCAGGAGCTGGTTGCATCCAGCTCAGAGCCGGGGACTAGCACTGAGGCAGCCTGGAAAATGCAGTGGAGCAGAGGGAATGATTGTACTGAAATGGACATCTCTCCCCAGGCTGTGAGAGCAGGCTGCCCCTGCAGCTCAGAGGGGAAGGCCAAGGACCCTTGGTTGAACTCAGCTCTCCTACTCTGAACCTTGGGAACGTTTTCGTCAACACCCCCCATGTCTATGAGGTGAGCAGCAGGGCTTGGGATGGATGCTGATGGCTCCTGAGGCAGCAGCAAACCTGGTGCAGCTGTGGAATTGCTGCCAACCTGGGCAGCTGTGAGCAGGGAATATTTGATGGACTGCTGAAATCTGGGGGGTCACAAAGGTGTGTCAGTTGTTCCTGAAGCCCCAGTCCCTGCTTTTGGGCAGCCTTCCGTAAGGATCATCTGGGAGGCTTCCTGCAAAACAACCCCTTGGCACATGAAACCATCACTGGCTCCAAAAGCTGCATGTTCAGAGGCTTTTGTGGCAGTGCCAGACACAAGGCACCTTTGCACTGGGCTCTGCAGAAGCAGCTGCAACAAACTGGCTGCCTTTGAGCTTCAGCCCACTGCCAACAGCTCCCAGCCAAGTGTCTGCTGCTTATTGCTGCAGTCACAGGAAATCCTTGGGAGTTCTCTCCCTTGCTGACCAGTCCCTCACACTTCAGCCTCGGTGCATCTCTGGCTCTAGATAGAGAAAAGTGTTCCTGGGAATAAAGCAAAGGGGTTTTCTACCTATTTGCCTCCCCCCCACTAGAGTCAAGCTTGCAAAAACTTCATGAGGCACTGCATCATGGCCGACACTTTCAAAATCTTGGCTGTGGATGGGAAAGACGCTGAGTTTTCTCACCAAAAGATGGTGCTGTCTGTACATTTTGATGCTGATGCCTCATTCTCAATGTATTGTTTTCATGGTCTGGAAAAGGCGAATGAGCAGATGGTGCTGTTGGAGCTGTGCTCACTGGGGCAGCAGCAGCTCTGGGGTGATTCCCTACGCAGCTGCAATCAGCCCACATTGCTCTCAGGGCCAGCTCTCAATGCGCTTGGTGCTGCTGAGCAGAGGGGCACTGCTCTGTGTCCATGGGATAAGCCCAGGGTGACTGCAGTTCTGTGGAGTTGCCACTGCTCTGCATGAAAACCCAAAGGCAGAAGTTGTCCTGTTGAATCTTTGGACTTCTGCCATTCAGCAGCACAAAGCATCTTCTGCCTTTTCTGGGTGTTCATTGCATCATTAGACAATTACTCACAAGAAGGGAAGATTCCACACGTATTTCCATTTTGCTTTCTTGCTGCTGCAGGTGAAACTGATGAACCAAGGAGCTATTGATGCTCCCTTCACCTGTCTCCCTTCAGCCACCAACGTGGGTTTGTGTTTCAAGTTTGCCCCCGAGAAGGGCATCATTGCAGCAGGTGGGAGCCAGGTTTTGCAGATCTCCTTCAGTGCCACTGTGCTGGGGAGCTTTGAGGAGGAGTTCCAGTTCAGAGTGGCTGGATCTCCTGTGCCTGCCATCCTGACCATCAAGTAAGGACCCTGGGAGCTGGGTGGGCACATCTGTAGCTGTCTCAGGAACATCCCCCACCTACCTCCTTTTGCGGTGGAGCAGAGGAAAAAGGTGTTTCCTGAGGTGTGAATCTCTGCTCTGCTGCTGGCATTGCTTTAGTGTGAGGCTGCCTGCTGCCCTGTGTGGTAGCTGGGAGCTGGAATGACTCCTCCCTGCAGGGATCTCCCTGTGCCTTGGGCCATGGCAGGCAGTGGGATGGATCAGCTTTGGGCAGCAGCTGCTCTGGGATGTCCCACCTGAACCCCCAGCAAGGCCCCCAGGGCTTTGCAGATGGGCCAGCCTTGCTGAATCTGCAGCAGCAGCAGTGTTTGTAAAACCTTGTGTGAATAATCCATGCCAGATGGGCAGCAGCAGCCTCAGCTCACCTCTCATGGCCATGCTGTGGGGCACAAGCTGTGCTCCCAGCTCCTGTGCCCAGAGGGCTCTGGTGCCTCCTTTGCACAGCCAGCCAAGGGCTGATGTGGGAGTCAGGAACTGTGCAGCAGGAACTGTGCCAAGGGCTGGGGCACCATCCCTTGGGCAAGAGACAATCCTGGCCCAGCCAAAGGGAGAAGGGCGGATCATAGGGGAGGCAGAGCTCAGTGCTCAGCACCACAGCAGCGTGAGGCCTTTCCCTGCCAGCCTGAGCCATGTGCTGCAGGATAATGGAGTGGAAGCAGGAGAGCTGATGCTGGCTGCTCTGCAGCTTTGGAGCTGGGCTGCTGCTCTTGGGAGGCACTGGCTCAAGGCAGTGAAGAAATGAAAACAATCTGCACTGGATGATACCAATGAGATAAGGGAGATGGTGAAGAGGAACAAGGAAGTTATTCTTTAGCAAGAGAAAAGTGGTGAGCAGGTGCGCCCATAGTGGAAAAACAGTGACGCTGCCTTTGTTTTTGGAGAAAAAGTGCTGCTTTTTCATTTGGAAATCAAGAGTGAACCTTTCACCATCAAATAATTGATTCTCCTCTGTCCCTCCCCCAAAGTGGCCATGGGGTGTTTCTGCATAAGCAGCTTGCTCCTTGAGCAAGGGCAAGTGTCTCTTGTTGAGATGTGCAGAGCAGAGCCTGGGGCAGTCCTGTGAATACAATAGAGAACACAGTTCACTGGTTCTTGATTTTGAACCAAAAGGCAGAGTGGGCACTGATTGCCATCAACCATGAAATCAACTGGTGAATGTTGTGCAGCTTCAAGTGCTGATTTCAGTGGATGTTGGTGGCTTTTGGAGTGTGTCTGCTGAGTTCAAGGACAGGTGAGGTGCTGTGCTAGATTCAGGACAGCCAAGTTTGGTTGTTGAAGCTCTTGCTCTTGGCTGTGCCAGCTGGTGCACTGCTGACAAGCTGGTCCTTGCCTCTAGGATTCATCTGTGCCCTGGGTAGAACTGTTGCTGCTCTTTTCAGAGGATGTTTGGGAATGCCCTGGATTCGTGTCTCAGAACAGTGTCTGTAATGATTGTGTGGGTCAAACTCTCTTGAGAAAGCTCCTCCATGGGAACAGCAATTGCAGCTCAGAAGGAGCAAAGCAGGGAAGCTGTGGCTGGAAGGGCTGCTTACAGAAGTTTGTGGGGACACCTTGATGTCCATGCCATTGCAGATGGGGAAACTGAGGCATGGAGCCATGTCTGGGTGTGTGTTCAGGGTCCTTCATGGGACCCCCAGCAACCCGGGGGCTTCTCCTGCCTGCCCTGTGCCCAGAGCCCATCAGGGGCTGTTGGCTGCTGCCCCTTGGCTTGAGCTGCCTCCTGTGCCCAGGGCCCTGTGCTGAGCACACGGGGCTGTGTTGGTTGGAAACCCAGGGTGCCCTGAGCCCGGGTTTTGTGCCCCCGAGCCACGACACCCGCACCTTTGCAATGCCTTTAACCGAGCCATTGCATGCTCTGTCCTCGGCCTGCAGGGGCAGCGTCACTGCACCGAGTTTACACTTCGACCTGGCTGAGCTCGACTTCGGGGACATCTCCTTTGGTGAGTGTTCCCTGGGCTGGGACACTGCTTCAGGGATGTGTGCCTTCCAACAGAAAAGCATCCCTCACTCCTGCCCTGCCCCAGCAGCCTCTTCAGGCTGTGAACTGCAAGGCTGCTGCTGCTGCTGCTGCCTCAGGGGGCATTTTGCCATTGTGAGATCCAATGGAAGCAAGGAATAGGAAGGCAGTATTTTCTGGTGTCTCTGTGCTGCTTTAAAAGACAGATGTGTGCCAAGGAAGGTGGGAATCTTGCTGCAATGGAAAGTTGAGCCCCTCCCTCCAAATGATTATCCCTTTGAAATGACAGGGCTCCCAGGCAAAACTGTGGGAAAAAGAATAACAGTTCTTTGCTAGACTATCTCAGGAGAGCACAGACAAGAAGGCAAGAACAGACATTTCCCAGATGCCAAGTCCTGTTTTTCCCCTTTGGTGGAGGTCTGGTCACAGCAGGAGGAGCTGTGGGCTCTGGCAGGGCAGGGATCCCCCCCAGCCGGTGCGGAAAGGGAAGGGAAGGAGGAAATGCTCCTTTTGCAAAGCCCCAGAGGGTAAGGGGATGTGGGCAGTGCCCAGCAGCAGCAGCAGCAGCAGCGGAGCAGGCAGGGTCAGTGCCAGCGCTGAGCTGCAGCCAGGGCAGCCCCGGGCCAAGCACAAACCTCCCGCAGCAGCAGCGGCCGAGCTGCGATCCTCGAGCGGGAGGAAGGGAAGCTCCGCTCCCTGGCCAGCCTCAGCTCCCACTGCACAGCCGCCCACGGCATCACGCCACAACTCCCAAAATCCCCAAGGGAAAAGCCCAGCCCAGGGCCAAAACCCTCCAAAACCCCCCAGAACCCCTATCCCCCTTCCCAGACCAAGGGCAACATTCACTGCCAAGCCTAAACCTAGAACAATGAAGTTCATGAACTTCTGAAGGAAACTCATTGCCTTTTTTGAGCTGCTTCTTCCCCAGCCTGCATCATCACGGAGTCGCTTGTCAAGTTGCCTTTGGAAGGAATGAAACACGAAAGGCAAGAGATGGAAATATGGTTCTGAAGCAGGAGATTGAGCCTGCTGAATCCAATTTCATTCCTAAGGGCTCTTCGGCTGAAGGCAGCTGTTGTGTCTTTGCTTCTTTGTAACTGTTGACTGTTGTCTTCATGTGCTGGCCTCAGTCTCCTTGGAGGTTTTGACATCTGGGTTTGTCCTTTTTTTGCCTCTCTTGCCTCCCTGCTGGAGTCCCTGCTGGAGCTGGCAGTGGTCACTTGGATGGGCACAGGAAGCTCTGGACTGCAGCTGCAGTTGTTTTTTCTCCCCATCTGTGTCCCAGATCCTCTTGGTGAGCAGGCCTGGGGAGAAGTCTCCTCCCCACAGAGCTGGCCAGCCCAGCCAGATGTGCAGTGCACAGCAGGCTGTGGCTGCTCTGCACGCTCTGCAGGACATCCCCACCATGAGTGGCTGTATCTCTGGCTTTGCAGGATGGAAAGCAAATCTCAGAGCCAGAGTGGGGTAAACCCTTGCAGGCAGCACTCTCAGTGAGCAGCATGGCTGTGATGTCCCCGTCTGTTGGGTGAGATGGGACCTGGTTCCTAATTGCTAATCTCAAAGCAAGGCTTGGCTGTGCCCCCAGTTGAGTGGGCTCTGAGCTGTCACGTGCTCAGTCTGTTTGGCCCAAAGCAAGTGATGCCTTAAGGATCCTGCAGAGAGAAGCCGCATTAGGGTTCTTTGCCTCACGTTCTAGTTCCTGATTCCATCCTCACTTTCTTTTGCTATAGCTTCTTCTCACTGACAACTCACTCTTTACATGTCTTGAAAATGTGGCAGTGTTGGCAGGCTGAGCAGGGAATTGGACAGCTTGAATTCTCAGAGTAAATGCTGGGTCTGGGTGCACACTCATCACTGAGAGAGAACTGGTGCTGGTTTGGGGCAGGTGAGGGAGCTCGTCCCCATCCCAAAGAGAGAAGCTTGCAGTGTTCAGCAGGGCTAGGAGTGGGCATTTTCAAGGCTGCAGTCTGGAATCTGTGTCAAAGGGAACTAAGTGACGATTAATTCCTCACGCAGCTTCTGGGTGAGCTGTAGTTCAGACCATAAAGAGCTCAACTCCAATCCCACTTTGATCCTGCCAGGATCTTGCCCCCAGGATCATGCCCTGCTGGGTGCCTGAATGGATATTTGTGTCCTTGCCCAGGCTTTCCCTACACGCAGCGCTGCCGCCTCACCAACAGCTCCGCGGTGCCCCTGACGTTCCAGCTCCGCATGTCGGATGATGGCACGCAGCCGGCTGTGGACAGCGTGGATCAGATCCGCAGGGACACCGACCCGGCCTGGAGCAAGGGAATCCATTTCCATGTGGAGCCCAGGGAGTTCACCCTGAATCCCAGCCAAGGCACCATCCTCCCCCAGGGACACCAGGACATCGAGGTACGGCAAGAGCCCAGCCACAGCCGCTGCAGCACCAGGGCTGGAGCTGCACTGCAGGGTGGGAGGGCTTTAGCTCTGGTGCCAGCTTGGAGCATCCTGGCACTGAGAGATCTGCACTGCTGGGGGCCTCTGCTAGCTGGCTTACTCGGGATGTTCCTCAAGGAGCACTGTTTGCTTTCCAGAATCATATGCCTGAGTTCACAGACCTTATGGCCAAGGCCTGAAGCCATTCTTGTGTTTTTGAGAGCGATTGATTTGATTGCAACGGGGCAGAGCAAGGATGAGGGCAGAAGGTGGCTGTTAGAGAGATGTCATTGTATCAAGCAGTGAGCTTTTCTTCGTGGTGTCATTTCCCCCCTCCTGGGGAGCAGAATGATTTGTGTTCACTGCAGGAAGCTCCAGTGGAGACAAAAAAATCTGCAGCCATGTGTAGCGGTTCAAATTTATTGTATTGATTCCTTGTTAAGTGGTTTGTTCTGTGGTACCCCGTGTTCTCCCCGAGTGGGTTTACCCCTGGGATTTACCTTCCCTCAAAGCTGTCCCTCATGCCATTCCCTGCCCCTTGTTCCAGCTCTTTCCCTGCCTGTCAAACCCAGCCCCTTTTGTTCCCCAACCTTCTTTGCCAATTTAACCTGGAGCCAATCCCTGTCTGCAATGCCCCTTTGGAATTCCCCTATTCCTGGAGGCCCCATTGGCCCATGTGAGCCATCCTCCCCACCCTCCTACCCAAAGTGGCCCCAGACACTTGATGTAATCCCCTCAGTGCTCCCCTGAGGATTCCTTTTTGGCTTGCTGTTTGTATTCACCCCCTGATTTGTATCTGTACAAAAGCCCTTGCACAGGAGTGTCCAGGGCTCTTTTGGCTTTGATCCTTTTGCTTGGAATAAACCCTTCCTTGTGGAACTTCAAGACAGAGATCCTCCTCTTTTCTCCTCTGCCTGGTCCCGTTGGTGGCTTGTCTCTTGTGGCATAGAGCAAGAGGCTCTGAGGGTTCTGCCTGTGGTCAATGCCCACCCTGGGGCAGTTCTGAGGGTTCTGCCTGTGGTCAATGCCCACCCTGAGGCAGTTCTGAGGGTTCGGCCTGTGGTCAATGCCCAGCCTGGGGCAATTCTGAGGGTTCTGCCTCTGGTCAATGCTCACCCTGGGGCAGTTCTGACGGTTCTGCCTCTGGTCAATGCACACCCTGGGGCAGTTCCCCACTCCTGGCGTGGGGCCGCAGTTCTCAGAGTCAGCCCGGGCCCGGGCTCCCAGGGCAGCCATGAACTGCCCAGCACCTGCTGGGCCACACTTTGCCCTCAACCTCCTGCTGTAAAGCTGAACTCATTGTGGTCGAGTCAGATTTCCTCTGCATGGATGTCTTTGTAGTCAGATGAGAAATTGGCCCCTTAATTTGAATGCAGTGGTGCCTGGAGCTGTAGTCTAATGTTTTAATGTAGCTGACCTGTGCCCTGATAGCAAGGTGTGTTTAGCAAATCTGGTATTGCCAGAAGGCTTTTGTTACTCTGAGACTGTGCTCTACACGTGGAGCAGCAGAAGAATGGAGGCCAAATCCTCCCTCAGGAACTGGAGGTTATCACCCGTGGGTAATGAGCTTTTGTAAAGAAGCATTGACTGTTCTTCTCTTCCACCAGGTGACCCTGTGCTCCAACACGGTGATGGAGTTCTACCGGAGGTTGCTGGTGGACCTGGAGGGTATTGGCAAGGGAGTGGCAGCCCTGATCATCGCAGCCAGGTACCAGCCCTTGCCTGGCCTCCCGCAGGCACTGCCTTGCCCAGGCTGTGCTGGCTGCAGCTGCCAAGGAGAAGTGCTGCTGAATGCCCTCATGTTGTGCCAGCTGGACACGAGAACAGCAGTGCTTGGGCAGCAGCCCGTGGTGAAAAGCACGTTTGCTCACAGCCCAGCATGGTCCTGGGCCCTCTTCTAAAGGCACCAGGAATGATATCATTGATTGGCCTTGTTTTTGGTGCTTGAGGTGGAACAAATTTCCTGAGGGCCTCCTCTCCTTCAGGCTGCAAGAGGTGGAGTTGTGCTGGTTGTGAGCACGGTGCATTGGTTTGGGCCACAGCAAGCAGCTGCTGAGAGTCAGGCTCTGGCTCTGTCCATGGGGGCACATGGCAGGGGGGAAGTGGCTCCCAGCAAGAGTGGGGAGGGCAAGGTCTGACAAGGGGAAAGCAGCCCTTGATGGGGCAGGTCAGCTCCAGTTTTTGTCCTTCCCTCTGCTTCCCGTTTTGAGCTTTAATGTTGTCAGAGTTGAGAGCAAAAGTCGTTGTTGCTGCAGCAGAATTCCATGCTGCTGTGCTGCTGTGGGTGTCAGTGTGATGCCCAGAGGGATGCAGCTCCCTGGCGCTGTTCCCTGTGCCAGGCAGAGCCATCCAGGCAGTGCCTGGGCTGCCATTGTGCACAGCAGGTGGAGCTGGGGCCAGGCAGTGCCTGGAGCTGTGCAGTGAAGGAGCCAGGGAGCTGCAGGGCCTGGCAGGGGCTGATCAGCCCCTCTGTGGGGCAGCTGCTGTCTCGTGCCCTCCAGGGCTGGAGCAAAGAGCTGAGTTCTCAGGCAGGGCAACAGCACCATGGCAGAGAAGGGAGTCATTTTTACGGAGACCCTGGAGTTGTGTGTTCCTTGAGCCTTAGAGAGCACTGATCCTTGTTGGCAAGGCTCCCCCAGAGCTCGTGGGTCACTGGCACTGTTCCAGGAGTCCTTGCAAGCCTTCTTGGGTAAAGCAGGGGCTGAGGCAGCTGTGGGGCAAAGTGCTCTGCCTGGGGCACTTGGCAGCCTCTGGGTGCTGCCTCTCAGGGTTTGCCCCTCCTTGACAAGACATGTTGGAGTGGGAAGAGGTAGAAGGCAATTTATCCCTGTAGGGCTCTTCAATGTGCATTTGACAGTGACCAATGTGTTCTGCTCCATTTTGCAATCTTTGGGGGTAGGCATTCTCCATTCTCTCAGTATCTCTGATTGTTCTGGGGTCATCTCTTTGCCCAGATGTCTCGTTCCTGAGCTCCAAGTGTCCTCCCCAGTGCTGCTGTGTGATGAGTGCCACCTGAAGGTGCCCTACGAGAGGAAGATCCTCATTAGGAATCCCAGCCACCTTCCTGGCTGCTACAGGCTTATTTCCCAGGTTTGGCATCACATCCACCTCCTCCTATCAAATATTCCTGAGGAGATTATTAGGGGAACAAAGGGTTTGGATAAGACCTTGCTGCTTTCTATTCAGTCTTAAAGATCTGCTGAGAACACGATCCTACCCAACTGTAAACTTGAGGAGGCAGTTTAAGCTCCTGAAAAAACAGTTGATGTTCTAGTCGTCAGGGTGTTTTCCTGTGGGAGATCTTAGAGGGTTGTGAAAAGCTGCTGCACCCACAGACACCAGTGCCTGTGCTGGCAGCCTCCTTGCAGGATGCCCTGGGAGTGCTAAACCTACAGTACTTGCATCTTGTTTGTGCCTTTGACCTTTGTCCTGGGGAGTTTTAAAGGTGTGTGTAAGTTGCTGTTGTGGTGGATGTTAAGGAGCCTGAAGTTTCTTGAGAGGTCCCTCTGAATCTGCGTTTCATTGTGTCCCTTCCAGAAACGCAAGGAGGACTCTGCTGTGCTCTGCTCCAGCCCCAAGCCCTGTGGGATTGTGCAGCCCCAGAGCACAGCAGAGATCCCAGTTGTGGTGGCAGTGCAGGCCCTGGGCAATCATCGCACCAACGTTCTCATCGGCGTGTTCGGGGATGAGAGAAACCCCGTGGTGAGGGCAAGGGGAGATGTGAGCCTGTGTGCAGCTGCTCCTGGCAGGGTGCACAGGGACAGGGATTGTGCCGGGGAAAACAGGCACGGGCTGCTGGGGAGAAGGACAGGAGGGATGGGGGCACAAACAGCTCCTGCCTTAGAGGTGGGAATCTCAGTGTCTGACACAGAATGGAGTTGGGCTAAGCTGGAATCCAGGGGCATTTGAGTTCATTATTCTTTCAAATGCTGTTAACTTTGGAAACATCTGTTTGAAAATGTCATCTCTCTGAGTGCAAAAGAGGATGTCAGAAGACTTGTGGGAACCTTGAGCTTTCTGTAAAAGAAAGGAAAGCTGGCATTTGAAGAGTGTTTGCAAGGACTGAAACTTCAATTAAAACATATGGAAATGGCAATGCCAAATTCCCTGGATGGCACCAAACATCTGAACCCGGGCCATCGTGGCACTGCCTGTAAATCAGTGAACAGGAAGGAAAGGCAATGCAGGCTGTGCCAGGGAGCCTGAAGTTTGACCAAACAGTTGCTTTCAACTATCAGGCTGCTTCCCTTAAAGAGGAGGGTTTCTCCCCACCAGAAGAACCAGTTGTTTAACTGTCAGGCTGGTCTTACCTAGAGATTTCTTGCAAAAATAAAAGCTTTGGGCCAATAATTTTTAGTTTGAAAGGTTCTCTTACCTTAATCCTTTTCAATTTGGAGGTGAACATGTAATTTTCTTTTTCCCCAAAAGCCCAGCATTTCAGCTGGAGAGTGGTAGCTGTCCCTAAAGAAACAACTTGAGCAGGGTTGAGCTGTTGAAGCTTTTTTAGGTTTGTCTGTTGTGGTTTGTTTTGGGTTTTTTAAAATCTTTCTTGCTTGCTTCCTGGAACAGAGAGTACAATTACGAAGCTCAGGACGGCTGGCAGAAATCTCCCCAAGCCCAAGGCTGGCAGAGCTTGGCAGGATCCCAGCACCACAGCCTGTGTATGTATGGAAGGATGGATGGATGGATGGATGGATGGATGGATGGATGGATGGATGGATGGATGGGGAATGCGACCTGAGTCACCTGGGAGTGTTGTAAAATGTCAACCAACCCCCCAGCGGTGTCAGCGGAACATTCCTGATAAATCCCCGGTGGAGCTGCCGAGTTTCTGGCCTTGGGCACTGGGTGGGCTGTGCTGGCTGGGCACTGGCTGGGTCTGCCCCTCGGTGTCTCAAATCTCACCTTTTTGCTGCCTTCTCTGTCTTTTCCTCTCCCACTGTGCTTTTTGCATCCCCACCAGGTGTTAATGCCTGTCCTCTGTAGTTGCTCAATGCAAGCAGGTACAGCTGCTGCAGCACCTCAGTGCCATCCCTGGGCTGCCTTTAGAACAGACCTGCCCCAGCCTGGATTGGGAAGGGCTGGATCAAACCATTTCTCAGTTCAACGTGCCAGCACTCAGCCAGGGGCTGCATCCTGGCCAGGAGCTGCTCGTGCAGGTGTCCCTCCCTCCCTCCCTCCCACTGCAGGTCCCTGTTCATAGTTATTTATTTTCCAGAGATGAGCTCCACCCACCTAAATTCAAACCCCAGCCACCGAAGGAGAGGAGAACCAGTCTGGATTGAGCAGCAACTCGATGGAGGCACTTCAGGACTGGAAAGGAGGAGGCAGCCAGAGCCCTGAAAGAAGTGCAGGATTTTACCCACTCTTCAGGAGCAGAGGTAGATTTTCTTGTACACCTACTGCTTGCTTTGCCTCCCCAGCCTGCCAGCACCAAGTCCTGCTCATGCTGAGCTCCCTTTTTGCTGCCCTGCTGTGCTGTGCCCTGACAGTGGGCTGGGCAGCAGGGCCAGTGGCTGGACATGGGCTGACGGGGAGGGAGAAATAGGAGAGTTTTCCTTGGAGAAGCTGGCTCAGATCCTACAGGCCTGTGCTGAGTGTGGGATTTTTTGCCTTGTTTCCTTCCCAATGTAAGATGAGGCTTTTCTCTGCATCATCATGGTAACACCTCCAGCTTCCCTCCCAGAGCAAGCTGGGATGATCCTGATCTCCATGGATCCTCTTCCCAAAGCAGCCAGACTCCCTGTTTGCAGGGCTCTGCTTTCACCCAGAGCTGCTATTGCACTGCTGGCCTTGGAGCTGTCTGACAAAGGGAGACTTTGCAGAGGGGCTGTCTCTTCCTCCCAGCATAGAAAATGGCTTGTTTTTTGGGTGCCAGCACCAACTCCTGAGCACCCTCACCTGCCTCGAGGCTTGGAGGGATTCAGGTGCTCCCTGGACGTGGCGCACACTGCCCTGGGAGCAGAGAAGGCAAGAGGGAATCTGTCTCCCTTGCCCATTGTCAGTGTGGCAAGCAGGGCTGGAGCTGCCAGTGCCACTGGGGGCCCTCAGCATTGGCCACAGAGGGGCCTCCCATCCCTGCAGGCCCATCACAAAGTGCTGCTGGAGCAGCTGCTTGTTGGAGAGGCCGTGCAGGGCACGTTGCAGGGCTGTCCAAGGACACTGTGCGGCACCTGTGGAGGGCACTGCTCCCCCTGGAACTCCTCAGGTGCTCCACAGGAAATTTTTGCAGGAGCTTTTGCTGTAGCACCTTGAGAAAGAAGCATTTAAATCAGAGAGAGAGGGGAAGAGCCTCAGGAGTCAGATGAGCTGGGCTGGACTCCTTCCCTCAGCTCCAAGAGCTCTCACTCTGAGTCTCCTCCTTTTCTAAAAGCAGGTAGTTTTAAAACTTTTTAAAGGCAAGTTGTGCATCAGAGAGAATTTCTACTGCCAGGAGACATCCTAGTTCACTTTCATGTAATGTACTAATTAATGCATTGAGCTGTGAGTATGGGAGAAGATTTTCCCCATGGTCCCTGCACTGGTCAATGGCATGGATGCAGGATGAGGTGAGGGTGATTCTGGCAGTGTTTGGGGAATAGGCCCCTCTGGCTACAGTTGCACTTTGCTCCAAGATGCTCCATTGGATCCATTTCCATGCTCAACACCTCAATCTCTCCTGTCTTCCATCCAGGCTTTCAATATCCTGCCACTGGCAGGTGTGCTGCAGCCAGGAGAGAGCCAGCAGGTCTCCTCCACCTTCTCTGGCCACCTCAACACCACCTGCAATGTCCCGGAGCTGTGCCACATGGAGGCAGGCTCCACCTCCGAGGTGCTGGTGCCCAGGGAGGCCTCACGTGTCAGCTCCTCCCTGAGCCCCCAGGAGATCAGCTGTGGCTCTCAGGCCCCTCTCAGGGACAGGTGAGTCAGCCTTCCATGGGTTCCTGCTCTGCCATGGGTTATTGTCCCTGCAGGGCTTCCCTGCTCCAAGGCCTCTGAGCTTAGAGGAGCTGCAGAGCAAAGGCCAGCAGCAACACAGGGATGGTCACTCTGAGCTCCCTGGCTGCCAAGAGAGGAAGGACCTTCTTCTGTTGAGACAGAATATCTTCTTCTCTATTTGAGTGCTGAGCCCTGCTGGCTTAGCTGCTGTCTGCGGGGAGCTGGGCTCTGGGCTTGCCTTGGCACCGCATCTAGAGGTGTCTTGAAGTCCATGGTGTTGAGTGGCATCTTCTTCATCATCTGCCTTCTTCACCAGAACAGTGGGATTGTGGTATGGGCAGGCGTGGGGCACAGAGCAAACCTTGCTTTGGGTCCTGCTCCTGCCACAGATGAAGTCCTTGCACTGCTGATCTGCCAGGGTTCTCCTTATGGTGGCAGAGCAGCCAGAAAAGCTCCTGTCCTTTAGGCTCCCCTGCAGCTGCAGCTGTAGGCAAGCACAGGAGAAGCTCAGCTCCAGCAAGGCAGCCCAGCTCAGGACAAACAGGCCAAGTGTGGAGCTGGGAGTGGAGGTGCTTAAAGCAAGCCTGTGCATCAGGACTTCTTCAGGCCAGGCTGAAGTTGGTTTCATGGGGAGGAGATGGACGAGGCTGCTTCCAATGGTTTCCATGGCAGCCAGCACTGGTTTGCTTGGTCCCAGCTGGGTTCCAGCAGGAAATCTGCCTGACACTAGCCTGTCTTGCAGGAGAGGAGTTCCTGCAGCCTTTGCTTTCTGACTGATAGGATTGTTCTCATGAAGGAGCAGGCTAGGAGTCGTTAAAACCGAAGATCACGGACAGAGACTCTCTAATTAAAGTTAGACAGTGGGATGTTTATTAACACCGGCGGGCGGCACCAGAGCCGTCCCTAAAAGGCATGCCCGCGTTGTCCAAGGTTCTTTGCCCTCTCTTTATTTCCCAAGATCTTACATAAAATACATCTGCACAACCCCAGCACCTCCCATCCCTGCTCTGTATTCAAATGAGGTCATTGGTCCTTCACTCCTGTGCAATTCTTCCCTTGAATTGGGTTGGTGGTCTCGAATTGGGTCAGTGGTCTTAAGGGATGAAGTCAGGAATGTCTTCATCAGGTCTCTGTGACCCTCTGGCACCATCCAAGGTCCCCTGCTTAGTGATTGATTGACATCAAGCCCAGGTGCTAACCATTGTTCTACTGGTTTCAAGATGTTCTTATAACAGTTCACTTCCTCCACTTCCTTCTAGATAGAAGCTCCTAATGGTAAACAATAGAACAATCAGCTCCAGCTTAAGCATCTCATAATCATTAACCTATGGTCTGCCTATCTAACCTACATCCTGATCAATGGGAATTGCTTCTAACCCTCAGCTGAAATCTGAACTCTTTAAAATCATGCTTCAGCTATGCCCAGGGAGAAGGGGGCTGAATGAGCTGGGTAAGAACTGTAGGAGAGCTAAGCAGATGTCAGCAATCTGTGCTCTGCTTTAAACTGGGAAGCCAAGAGACAAAGGGCGTTTCCAGGCCCCAGTGCAGAGAGCTGCTGGATCAGCCTTTGGCAGGGGCTGGAGGGGTCTGGCTGTGCCTTCAGAGGGAGCTGGCACAGTCAACACCTTATGATGGCAAAGCTCAGGTTTGGCTGGTCCTGGAGGTCCCCTTCCACCCATGCCCTCACTTGGGATGTTCCCAACCTATGTGGGTTGAGGAGAATTCACGGAAATGGCCTCAGGGTCAAGGAATGAAGTGCAGGGCCAGTCAGGACTAGGGAGCCCAAGGTTCTGGTGGGACTCTCAGCCATATTTTCTGTTTTGTCTGCAGAAGGGAGCTGAAGGAGCCAGCTCAAAAGCTTGAGCAGGAGGAGGCAAAAGCCTTAGAGGAGGAAGAGAGGAGGAAGGAGGAAGAGAGGCAGAAGAAGGGAAAGAAGAGTGTCTCTGTTGGCAAGCAACCTCCAATACCAGCAAAGGGGAAAACCAAGACCCGAGAGAATAAGGAAACCAAAATCCCAAAAAAGGAAACCAAAATCCCAGAGAGGAAGGAAATCAAAATCCCAGAGAAGACGGAAAGCAAAGCATCAGAAGGGAAGAAAATCAAAGCATCAGAGAAGAAGGACACCAAAGTATCAGAGAGGAAGGAAACCAAAATCCCAGAGAAGAAGGAAGACAAAGACCCAAAGAAGGCGGAACCCAAAGCTCCAAAGAAGGGAGCACCCAAAGCTGTCAAGAAGGGGGGAACTGAAATCCCAAAGGACTAAGCTAAGATGGAGAAGAACTCTTTAGTCTTTATTCATACAACTCATTTTACACAGTTTAACAGACCTTGTGTGCACCTTTAGTTCGTTCAAAGATTTCTTATCAGTTAGTTGATTATTGGTTAATAAAATAGATTTTACTTGTGCATCAAATCTCTCTATTGTATTGTTTACCTCTTCACTGATTCTCATGGGACAAATTACTTGTTATTGCAGGTGCATTTGTTTTTCACCCTCAGAATAGAATGGTCACAAAGTCTCATTCTCAAAATAGCTTCACATGGGAACTTGTAATTGCTTAGTTGCACACAGAAGAGATGATAGGCCAGCTATTGATATGGCTGAACAAGGCTTCATTTCAAAAGGCTTTTCTTTTATCATTATTCTACCTGTCTATGACATCTCCCGTGGTGTCCTTGGACCCACATTGTCACAACTGACCCACGGTTCCATGAGGTTCCCCTGTGTCACCATGGTCACTGTCAGAGGCTGGATGAGATCAATGTCCTGAGACACCCTGGGATGAGCTGTCAATCAGTCACACAGTGGGTACAGTGCTAACCCAGCCCTGATTGCCTGTGTGATCAGAAATCCCACCTGGGGGAGGCTCACAAGGGCCCGGGGGCTTAAAAACATAGAGCACAAGGTGAGCCCCTGGTATGGACTCTGCCTTCTCCTGAGGTTTGTGTCGCACCCACACTGGAACCCTACGAACTGTTAGTCATATGTGTGTCTTTCTATAGAGCTTCTGTCTTTCTGCCTCTCTCTCTTTCTTCTCCTTCTAATGCTCTTTATATGGAACATTTTTGGATACCCTAAACGCTTGCATGTTTTAATGTTTCCAGGATAAATGGGCTAAGTTAATGAAGTTACTGCTATGATAAGTGTTTTATGTCTAATTTGACGTTGCGTTAAATCCTCTTCCAAAGTTTTTGATTTTTTGCACTTTGCCAGTAGAATTTTGTGTCATTTTGACCTCTTACGAATATCTGCTTGGTGTTTTTCCTGTGCACCAAACTCGAGTAAAGGTGGCAGATGAATTGGTGAATTGGCACGCAAACCCTGAACGGAGCTCCGGGTGCGTGGAGGATCGGGGCAGTGTGAGTCGGACACAATCCCTGGAGTGCGGGGACACGGGTCCCTAGCGGGGTTTGGGGTGCCCCGAGTACAGCAGCAGCACTGAGTAGAGCCAAGAGGGCCCCAGTGCCCAGGGTGGAACGGCGGTGCTGGGGGTTCAGTGTGCCGCGGTTCAGGTAGAAACCATAAACCCACTGGAGGTCCCTTGGGGTCACAGGGCAGGGAAGGGCTGTGCTTACAGGGCAGGGCAAGGCTGGACCTGCCCCTTCCTCCCCCCCCCACACACAAAATGTTTAGAGCAGACGATCTCCTCCAGTCTGTCACAACAGGCAGTGTTGGAGGTGAAATCCCAATTGTGCCCATGGGCACCTGGCTGAGAAGGACAGTTCTTTTCCATGGGAAGGAAAGCACAGAGCCTAAAGGTTTGGAAGGCAAGTGAGAGCCTCAGCAGGCCAAGGCCAGCTAGACTTGTCAGTAATTGCAGAGTTTTGATTTAGGGAATTTTGGAGGTGGAAACCCAATCTCAGCCATGGGCACCTGGAGAAGCAGGACAGTTCTTTCCTTAGGAAGGAGAGGATGGAGCCTTTCCCAATGTTTTGGGGACGGATGAGAGGTGACCCTTGTGAAACCACTGCCTGCCAGACTTGTCCTGGCAATATTCCTATTGGAAGAATCCCTGGATATGAGGACCTTTGGAGGTGAAATCCCAATTCTGGCCATGGGCACCTGGAGCAGAAGGACAGTTCTTTTCCATTGGGAAGGAAAACACAGAGCCTCAGTGTTTCAGCAGCAGATGAGAAGTGACACTCAACATGCAAAGGTCACTTGGACCAGTCAGGCAGTCTATGGGAGGCCAAAGCAGCCAGACTTGTCCTGTGTTCCCTTGGTTTTGTGTGGCTGCATATTGTCACAATAGTTCCTTGGATCCATGGGGCCCCGCAGTGTCCTAATGGTGACTTCATTCATGGGTTCCAGCAGTGTCACAATGGCCCCTTGATTACAAGAAGTCTTGCAGTGTCACACTGGCCCCTAGGTTCCATTGGGTCCCACAATGTCACAGTGGCCCCTAGGTGTCATAAGGCCCTGCAGTGTCACAATGGTCCCAAGGATTCCATGAGCCCTTGCAGTGTCACAATGGTCTCTGTGGCTCCCCAGGCCCCACAATGTCACAGGACTCCTCTGTTCCATGAGGTCTGGAATGTCACAATGGACCTTTGGTCCCTGGGGTTTTGCTGTGTCACAATGGTCTCCTTTGGCTCCACAGTGTCACTATGGACCACTGATGACAGGAGGCCACTCTGTGTCACCCTGGAGCTTTGGTTCCATGCAGCCCTGCAGTGTCACAATGGTCTCCTTTGGTTGCCCAATGTCACAATGGACCACTGATGGCAGGAGGCCCTGCAGTGTCACAATGGACCTTTGGTTCCATGCAGCCCTGCAGTGTCACAAAGGCCTCTTGGTTTCATGAGGCCCCACAATATCACAATGGTCCTCCCAGGATCACAATGGTCTCACTGGTTCCATGAGGCCTCACAGCATCACAATGGTCTCCATGTTTCCATGAGTCCCCTGAGTGTCACAATGGTCTCTGTGTTTCCATGGTGCCCCTCAGTGTCACCATGGCCCCTTGGTTCCATAACACCCCAAAGTGTCCGAATGGTCTCCATGGTTCCATGCAGCCCCACGCTGTCACAATGGTCTCCATATTTCCATGAGTCCCCTGAGTGTCACAATGGTCTCTGTGTTTCCATGGCGCCCCTCAGTGTCACCATGGCCCCTTGGTTCCATAACACCCCAAAGTGTCCGAATGGTCTCCATGGTTCCATGCAGCCCCACTCTGTCACAATGGCCCCTTGTTTTGATGAGGCCTCTCAGTGTCACAATGATCCCTACATTCCATGGAGCCACACAGCGTCAGTACAGTCCCCTTGGATCCATGAGGCCCAGCAATGTCACAGTGCTCTCCATGATTCCATGAGGCCCCACAGTGTCACAATGGTCCCTTGTTGTCACAGGGTCCCACAGTGTCACAATGGTCCCTTGGTTCCATGGCCCTGTGCTGCTGCATTCCCCCCTCCCCTTCTCAGGCCGCCCTGCCAGCTGAGAAATGCTCCTTGGGCCTCGGCCTTGGCCAACAGCCCCTGGGCTCAGCTCCTCTGCAGCTCATCACAAACACTGCTCCAGCCACTGCTGCTGCCCAACCAGCTCCTGGTTCCTTTAGCAGCAGCCCTGGGAACTGTTTTTGTTCCCTCAGTGGCACAACATCCCTGTTCTCACACTGCCAAAGAAAGCTGCTGATGCCAAGTGTGTCCAGGATGAACCATTGCTGGGACTGAAGCCCCTCTCTTGGGGCCCTGCAAACAGCGCTCCAAAAGGAGCCCTTGGAGCTCTCCTGGGCCAGCGACTCCCTCTGGGTGGGGCCTTTCCCAGCCAGGAACTCTCCCGTTTGCTGCACTCGGGGATCCTGAACAATGACAGAGCCTGGGCCGATCCCCCCACTCCTCCAGGCTCAGCACTCTGCCCACTGGGGAGATGCCAAAGCATCCTCAGTGAGCATTTCCTGCCCTCAGGGGAATTGCTCACAGGTGCCTTGCACTGACTCTTTGTGTCAGTGTGCCCACAGGAGTGCCTGTGCTGGGGAAATGTGGCAGAAATGCTGCTCTCTGAGGAGTTTGAGCGCCTTGGATAGCTGAGTCAGTCAGGCCTGTAGGAAAGGTAAATCACAAGGCCTAAGTGAAGTTAATTGCTGCTAAGAGTTGTTCTTTTGCTGAGGTGTTCTTTTGCTAAGTTGCTACCTTTAGTGTAAGTTATAAACTAAGCAAAATATTGTAAAGTGTTATTCCTTTGTAAAATTGCAAAGTCAAAAGGTTTTATTTAGGTTGAATGCTGTTACGCTCTGCTCTTTTGCTAAATTGTGAAGTTGAAAGTATCAGTTAAGGTTAAGATATAAGTTAAGTCCTGTTAGGTTTGAGCTCTGTAAAGCTTTTAGGCCATATTCTTTTGATCCTTGCTCTCACTGTCCTTGTGTCACACACACACACAGAGGGACAGTTCTGGGTTAATTTCTGGTTTGATTGCCTGGATTCTGTTTGGTTTTGTTGTTGCTTTGTTTCCCTGGTGTGCCTGAAGTGTCCAGTCAGGAGCAGAGCGACTCTTGCCAAGGAACTTTGTGCTGCTGTTGGTTAATATTAAATCTGGTTTTTGCTGATCCCTTGCTGGGGATTTTTTCAGCGCTCTCAAGCCCTCGTTCGTAACAGGGTGAAGGAGCCCTGGCCCAGGCTCTGGCCCTGGACGACACAGGGACACTGCCGGGGGGTCCCTGTCCCCCTGTGCCACTCCCAGGGCCCCGGCCCCCCGTCCCCGTGTCAGGCTCTGGGGTCGATCTCGTGGAACATCCTCTGGGGGAGGCTGCGGGGCCGGGGGTGGGGGGACCCGGGGGGACAGGGGACCCCGCTGTGCACGAGCAGGATTGGACTGCTCTGGGGGGAACTGTGAGGGGAGCCGGGGCAGAGTGACCTTCCCAGTGACCTCACACAGCTCCCGTGATGTCACACAGCCCCTGTGATGTCGCACTGACCCTGTGATGTCACACAGCCATCTGTGATGTCACACAGCCCTTGTGATGTCACACTGACCCTGTGATGTCACCCTGACCCTGTGATGTCACAGAACCAACTCTATGTCCCCTTGTGATGTCATACAGCAGTGCTGTGATGCCACAGAAGTCTGATGTCACAAAGTCACCCTGTGATGTCACAATCTGTTCTGTGATGTCACAGCCTTCTCTGTGATGTTACACAGCTACCCGGTGATGTCACAACCCACTCCCTGATGCCACAGAGCCACCCTCTCTCATGGCAGACTCTGCTCTATGGCTTCACATCCTACTCTGGGATGTCACAGCCAGCTCTGGGATGTTACAGCCAGCTCTGTGATGTCACCATCCCCTCAGTGATGTCACAGAACCCTCAAGAACTCAGTTCTGTTGAAACCCTGAAGTTTCTTGTACTTTGAAGAGATCCCTGTCAGGGACACAACTGAGAAAGTGTCCCCAGGTTCCAGCTAGAACAGAACCCTGCAGGCAGTGATGCCAGGTGGGGACAAGCAAGGGAAAGCTGTCTCTGGTGCTCCCCACAAGCCCCACATTGGCTGGAGATTGTGCCTGTGAGACTGAGAGTGAGTGACTGAGTGGCAGAGAGCTCCCAGGGGTTTGGGTGTCTTATTTTCTGTTCCTGTGGGTGTGCATTCCCTCTTCCATTGGGGGCAGCTACGGGAAATACTCATTCCCAAGCTGAAAAGGATGTTTTTGTTAAGTTTTGGAGAGTTTTAAATTTAGAGGGGAGTTATATTTCTGAAGGGAGTTTAAAAGGGATTGTTCATGGTTATTTGAGGAGCTTCCTGATATCTCTGTTGATTCTGTCTATCAGTTATCGTTTTGGGATGCTGTTGGGGAAAAGTTTTATATTTTACAAACACAAGGGGTTTTAAAAGTTTGGAAATTTTATCTGTTGTTTCATTCAATTTATAGGATCATTTAAGGAGTTCATGGTTCCAACCCTTTTCCCTGGTTTATTCAACCCACCCTTCACGGTCCCGAACCCAGGTTCCCTGAGAACAGGATGGGAGATGGCGCCCGCCCTTTGGCACAGACAAGCCATCTGCTGTCTGCCATCTCCCCTCCTTTTCTGTCCTCTCCTCAGGGTGGTAGTGGCCATACTGCCTTGAGATATTCCCTCACCCACATTCCTTCATTCCCTAGTTCTAATCCTCCTTCCTATAAATCACAAGACGGCAATACTCCTGTTAGAGAGACCGCCATTTTAGATTCCCTCCCACCTTCATCCCCATTTCCCACCTTTGCTTCAGGTGCCTCCTCTGTGACGGGTCTCACCTTAATGTTGAATTCCACCGCTGCATTGGGTCCCTCCCCTGTCATCAGAAAGCTCCTCCCCGGTGCAGGCTCCACCTCTCCACTTCCAGACCCCTTCTCCAGTCCAGCTTCTTCCAGTTCCCACATCACTGGAACCGGACATGGGGCCAACTGGAAGGAAGCCATTTTGGCTACCAAAGGCCTTCAACGCCAGGCATTGCTGGTTGGCAGAAAGGCCTGCGCCTCTGCCAGCAGACCTGCCTCCTCTACAGAGGAAAAGAGTGATAGCTTATCTGAGAGTGAGGATGAGCCCAAGGATTCTTGGCAGAGGATGCGGAGGAAAGCTGCAAAGGAGGGGGACCGGGAGGTGATATCCAAGATTCAGGTGGTGTGCAGTATAAGCAGGGGCCAAAACCTAAATGGGAATCCATAGGGAATAGATTCCCATTTAGGCTTTGGCCCCTGGGAATCCATAGGGAATAGATTCCCATTTAGGTTTTGGCCCCTGCTTATACTGCACAGGTGCCACCTGAATCTTGGATTCCCTACCTCCATAGGGAAATGAATGACTTAGTAAAGGCTGCCAAGGATTATGGGAGGGGTCCTCCCTATTTTAACAATTTGCTGGACGTGCCATTTACTGCCCACACAATGGTATCACAAAATTTAAAACGGTGTATGAAAATTATATTGTCACCTGATGAATTTATTTTCTGGAAAGGAGTTTGGATAAAAAAAGTTCATGAGTTACCAAAAGGTTATGTTGAGGAAGAAGGGCGACAACACCTCACAATGGACCGCATTACCAGGGAAGGAGACTATACTAGACTGCAGTATCAGGCTGAAGTCTTCCCCCAGTCAATACTGGAAGATCTCAAAGGCGCTGCATGGTCCACCCTCCTCCAAGCACCTGATAATTCTACACCCCACACTGACTTCACTGACATTCACCAGGGCCCGGATGAGAACTATATCAAGTTCATAAAGCACCTTATGAAAGCCCTGGAAAAACAGGTAGATGATCAAAAGGTCCAGGATGATCTTATTAGCAAATTAGCTTTCTATAATGCCAGTATTGACTGCAGAAAGGTTCTTCACAGCCTCCCCCTTGACCCTGAGCCTACCATTGCTCAGATGGTTGATGCTTGCATATTCCAAGCGGTCTCAGACTGTGACTCCAGCCTAGCCAAGGCCACCAGCCAGGGTGCAATTGAAATGCTGGTTGCAGCAAACGTGCTTCCCCACAATACAGAATGTAATAAAGGCAGTGGAAACTGTTATAACTGCAGGAAAACTGGACATGTAACAAAAGATTATAAATACAAGAATACTGTTCTGGTTTTTTACCCAACCCTCAGTCCCACAGCCATTACCCAAACTGTTCTTGAAGCCAACAGCACTACCAGCCCTCGGGAAACTCCCAGCAGAGCACGAAATGACACCAAATATGAAGTTATTCGGTCCTACCCTTCCATTGGTGAGAGATGACCTAGGTTACAATATAAAGATGTACTCTATTCCCATCCTCAAGAGCTGTTGAAACAGGAGGGGTATTGTTTTATTCCTTATCTCCTGTTAATAGGCCTATCAATGCCTTTCTGCATGAGTCAGAGATAATGCCCTCCAGGAGCCATTTCTGTTTAATGGACCCACCTCATGACTCATAGAATGATATCAGCCCATTGTGAGATGCTCCACCCAGGGGGGAAGAGCTAAGCATGCCCCCCTGGATATTATCTGGGCTTTGGGACAAAACAAGCTGCCTTTCCACTGGATTCCTCAGAGCAACAGCTGCCATTTCCACTGGAACTTCAGAGGTAGGCTACACCCTGCTACAGGATCACTGCTCCAACATAACCACATCTGCCACTCCAGGAGGACTGCAGCCACCATTCCAACTGGACTGCTATCAGCACCCTGACCAAGAGAGTGACAGGTTATATTCTGACTTTATCAGTGTTTTTTCTTATGTATTATTGCATGATTTTTGATTTTTTTTTCCTAATAAATCGTATTTCTGACATCGAGTCTCTCTCTGGTTTTGCTTTCAAACCAGAACAAATGGAAAACCCTGAGTAGGTTTCCTGAAAAACAAACCCACCTCAGAAACAACCTGCTCAGTCCAGACTGCCTGGAATGATGTCACCTTTCTACAAGGGACAGTGTGAGCAGAAATGATCTCTGGGAGCAGAATTGTCTGAGTCTTGCACCTGAATTCTCTGTCCCTGTCGTTTCCCTTGATCTCTGTTGCAGATGAAGCTGCTCCTGCCATCCTCACCTTTTACCTCTCTCTTGAATGCAAACAGATGTTCCCAGGTGTATTGATTTTTCAAAGATTCTACAAAACTTTTTTGTTCCTCATGGAATGAAGGGGCCATTTTGGCACTGAGGAGGTGACGTGGAAGCAAGGAGTCAATTATGACCCTGGGGTCCCATGGAACCAAGGGGCCATGGTGACACAGCAGGGCCACGTGGATCCAGTGGTCCATGGTGACACTGTGGATCCCAGGAGACAATGGAGACACCCCCAGAACCTTGTGGAACCAAGGAGTCCATGGTGACCCAGCGGGGTTGCATGGAGCCAATGGCCCATGGTAACACTGCCCATCCAAGGAAGACATTGTAACACTGCGGAAGCTCATGGAGCGAGGGAGGCCATTGTGACACTGAAGAACTTCATGGCACCAAATATCCATGGTGACACAGCAGGGCATCATGGGAACCGAGGAACCGCTGTTGGCAGTAAGGACATTCATAGACCCAGGGGCCCTTGTGGCACTGCAGAACCAACAGAGCTGCTGGACTTTGTCCACTGGCCCTGCAGAGCTCCTTGGGAGGCATAGCAGGAGCAGCACCCTGGGAGCCTCGGGAATGCCCCTCTGGGATCCATGGCACACACTGCCAGGGGCTGGAATTCCCATTCCCAGGCAGGAAAAGATGCTCCAAGTGGAGCACGATCTTACAGTGACATTTCACTGCCAGCCTTCATAGCTTCACCTGTGGTTGTTGTAGCTCCGGGAGTGGGAAATAAATCAGGGCAGGGTCTTTGGTGGGAGCTGCCCTGGGTCAAGAGAGACACTGAGAGAGAAACAGAGCAGGCAAAGAAAGGCAGGAGAGAAAGAAGGGCACAAACACAAACAGCTGCGAAGGTGGCACTCTGAAAAACAAACTGGAACTGACAAAAAATGAATGGGACAGAAATCAGTCATTCTGGAAGTTTTATTTACTATCAAAATACAGGCCACACACCCAGCCCCACACAATCCCAATCCCACACCCTCAAATTTGGATGCCACTTCTCCCAATCTCCTTCCAACCCCCTCTCACCCTGGACACTGTGGAATCAAGTAGATTTGTCATGGGACTGAATTTTTCCTAGGTGGGAATAAGGCATTTTGACATGGATTGGTCAATTTTGGGGTAAAATTGAGGTGTTTTCAATGGGATTGAATCATTTTGAGGTGACAGACCAATCTATCTGGAATTCTGGAGTGCAAAGATATGGAGAACACTTGCTGAAATCCCCCAAGAACCCACAAATCCTACAGAACAAATGCTCACAAACCATAAATTCCACCTCAAATACCTGTTAAATGGTGGGACTTCAGACATCCTTGATCAATTACTTTCATTTTAGTCCTGTTTCAGGTGTTTTTAAGTGATAAAGACAAATCAGAAGAAAATTAGGGCCAAAAGGATAAGCAGCCAGGTCTCCTCCCAACATGGATCACTGGGAATGTGGGTCACCAGTGTTCTGACCAATGTGGGTCCTCCCATGGGGGATGAAGCGGTGCCAGTGCACAAAGCTCCTCCTGCAGTTGGAGCACACGCAGGGCTTCCCTTACCGGTGCCTCCGTTGGTGTCGGGACAAGGTAGAGCTTTTTGAGAAGCTCTTCCCACGCTGGGGACACTTGTAGGGCCTCTCCCCGGTGTGGCTGCGCTGGTGGATGCTGAGGTGGGAGTTGTGTTGGAATCCCTCCCCGCACTCAGGGCAGTGGAAGGGCCTCTCCTCAGTGTGAATCCGCTCATGCAGGAGGAGATGAGAGCTGATCCGAAACCTCTTCCCACAATGGGAACACTCGTAGGGCCTCTCCCCAGTGTGGATGCGTTGGTTCCTGATGAGTTCTGAGCTGCAGCTGAAGCCCTTCTTACATTCCTCACACTTGTAGGGCCATTGCCCGGTGTGGATCACCTGGTGGCGGATCAGGGTGCTGCTCTGCCTGAAGCTCTTCCCACACTCCAAGCACTTGTAGGGATTCTCCCCATTGTGAAGCTGCTCATGCACCATCAGCTCCGAGCTCTGGCTGAAGTTCCGTCCACCTTCCTGGCCCAGGGTGGGTCTTTCCTCCTCAGAGCACACTGGGCTGGGTTTGCAGCCCCTCTTCCTGTGGGATCTCCAGGGCTTTTCCTCTCCATTGGATTCTTGTGCCATGGAGCTGCGCAAAACAGCCTCTTCCACGAGGTTCTGCTGTGGGGATTTGTCCGCCCTGGTTTCCATCCTCAGCTCCTTGTCTGGGGCAGGAAGGACAAAGAGAGGATGAGATTTGCCTCTGTGACAAAAGGAAGGGGAAGGAGATCTCCCCAGTGCTTCCCTGGCAGGACGGCATTGGCAGTGAGGTTGTCCTGCAGCTGGGGGCTGTGCTGGGCTGGGAGATGGAGCAGGAGAAAGGGGGAAAGGGGCACTGACTTCCTCCTCACCCGCCTGGGTGTCCTGGGGCATTGTCTCGGTTTGAATAGACAGGCGTCTGCTAAGGAAGGCAAGAGCCTCCCTTGAAATGGAAAATGTAAACAACCTCCTTCCGAACAGTTATAATTTTGAAATTATGGGGCTCTAAGGAAACAGATATGGGAATAGGAATAACAGCTATTTAGCAGGAAAATTAAAATATAAACACAATAGTACAAAGAAAAAACACTGACAGATTCAGAATACGACCTGACACCCTGTGGGTCACAGTGGCAGTGGCAGGGATCCTGCAGAACAGTGGGGTTTTCCTCTGAAGATCCAGTGGTGGTGGTGTTGGGCCTGGTCTTCCTCTGGCAATCCAGTGGAAAAGGCAGACTCTGGTCTTCCAGCCCTCTGATTATATCCAGGTAGGAATGCTTGGCTCCTCCCTCTGGGTGGAGCTTCTCACAATGGGATGATGGAATTTTATCAGTCATGCAGTGGCACTGAATGGCCCATTAACAAAAGATATCTCCTGGGAGGGAGGTTGGGTTGTGAAAGAGATAAAGAAAACTGCCCAATTAACATAAGATAACTGCCCCATCAGATAGGAATAGAATACACCCCCACTGTCCAACCTAAGATAGCTGGGAAATGCTTTGCAGTATTCTTTGTCTGTGTGTCTGTGTTCGTGTGTATTTTACACTCAAAGTCCCCCAAATTTCCAAGAGGTTTTCTTTGGGGTGTTGTCTTGCCCCTGTGTCCATCTGCACCTCCCGTCACTCTGTCACTGTCACCTCCAGCCATCTCTGAGCCCACCAGCGCCTCCCAGGTTTGCACTGAATCCCTCCCTCCTGCCCTCCAGCACCAGAAATGACCATGGCAGGGAGCTCAGAGCAGGAGCACCCAGGCCAGGGCTAACACCAGGATCAGGAGCACCTGGCAGAGGCAGGAGGAATCCCCCATTCCAGGGGCTGCAAGGGCTGCAAGGGGAGCACCTTTGTCCCCTCTCAGCCCCAGGGCTACAGACCAGGAAGGAGATGCCTCAACTGCCTCAGCTGAATTGCTTCCCTCAGCCCTTGGCCCAGGAAGTCTCCGGCTGGAGCACAACCTCTAGAGGAGAGTTTCCACAAGGAAGAGAAAAGAAAGGAACTGTTTCTTCCCTTTCTCTCATCCGTGCCCTGTGTGCTCATTTTCTTGTCATCTCTTAGCAAAACCAACAAAAAAGCATCTGCACTGAGGTGTTTCCCAGGGTCGGTTCCTAAATAAGGCCAAAGGAAGGTTTTCTGCCACGGAAAAAGTGACAAATGTGGGATTTGTTCAGACAGTTGAAAACATGACAATTTCTAAGCACTGGAAATCCAAAGACTATAAAAACCGGAGTTTGCAGTTGTAATGGTCCATTGTCCTCCCTCTTCCCACTGCTGATTTGTCACATCCCAACTCCGGGGGAGCAGATTATGGAAAGAAGACCTGCAGGGAGTGTTGGAGGCCTAATCCCAGAGACTGGAAGAAAGAGTGAAATCAAGAAAAGATTTCCAGTTGTTTTCTTATCATATTGACCACAAATAGCTCTATAGTCCATATGCAATATCCAGATGAAGAAGCACGTTCCTGGTTTTATTTCCAAATTGCAGTACTTTGGAACATCTTTCTGGATGAGAACAAACCACAGGCCAATAATTGACCCACTTTGGTTCCCAAATCAGAAATCATTCAACTTCTACCAAGATGTCTTCCTCTGCAGGTGTCCCAGATTGCAAGGCAAAATGGATTTTATTTGCCATCTGTATGGCAGTTTTCCTTATCTCTTCCACAACCACTCCTCCCTCCAGGGGTGAAGGCATCTGCTGATAACAGCCTATTGAATGTCACTGCATGGCTGATAAGAATTACAGCATCCCATTGGGAGATTCTCTGCCCAGAGGGAAGAGCCAAGCATTCCTAACTGGATAGAATCTGGAGATTCTGGAATAGCAGCACAACTTCTCCACTGGATTTCCCAGTGGAATAGCAGCTGCCTGTTCCTCCACTGGATCCTCAGAGAAAGACTACACCCTTTTCTACGGGAGCCCCTGCACCAACAGAACCACACCTGCCACTCCAGGAGGACTGCAGCCACATTTCCAATTGGATTGCTACCAACAGCCTGACCAACAGGGTGTCAGGTTGTGTTCTGACTCTGTCAGTGTTGTTTGACTGTACTGCATTGTTGATTTTATCCTTTTATTTTCTTCCCTATTAAATAACTGTTATTTCCGGCTCCTATACTTTTTATTTTTTGCCTGAGAGCCCCTTAATTTAAAATTATAGCAATTCAGAGGGGGAGGGTTCACATTCTCCATTTCATGGGAGGCTCTTGCCTTCCTTAGCAGGCACCTGTCTTTCAAACCAAGACAGCAGGACAGAAGGCACTTTGATTCCTTATGTCCCAAGTTTCTCCTGAGTTCATGACTCATGACTTCAGATGAACTGGAATGGTCCTGACTGCACAAAAGCAGCCACAATGAGCAGGATCAAATGCCCAGGTCACCATTAATTGCACTCGATCCATGCCTTGCACAGCCCAGCAGCAATTCCTACCTGTGCCCCCAGCTCTGGCTCAGCCAGAGGGGCATCGCTCTGGTGTGTGCGGGACCGGCTCCTGCAGGACACAGCGCTGGGAGCTGCTCTGTGTCCCACAGCTTCAGCATCTCAGGCACCGCTCCACAGCTGTGGGGCTGTGTCACCACTGTTCCATGGCTGTAGCTCCTGTGCCACCACTGTTCCACGGCTGCAGTTCCTGTGCCACCACTGTTCCATGGCTGTAGTTCCTGTGCCACCACTGTTCCATGGCTGCAGTTCCTGTGCCACCACTGTTCCTCCTTTTCCATGCTCACTCCACTGCTGTTCAAAAGCTGTGTGGTGCAGTTTCAGCACGGTTCCTCAGCTCCTCCACCACTGCTCCACTGCTGCTCCAACAGTGCTCATCTACCACTGTTCCACTGCTCCTTCTCTGCTCCTCCCCTGCTCCCCTGTTCTTCCACGGCTGCTGCTTCTGTTTTAGTTCTGCTGCCACAGCTGCAGTGTCACAGAGAGGGGAACGTTCGGGCAGCAACCGCTGTGGTGTCACAGAAACCGGGACAACGGGACTGCCACAGCTGTGGTGTCACAGAGAGGGGAACACTGGGGCTGCCACAGCTCAGGTGTCATGGAGAGGGGAATGTTGGGGTGGCTGCTGCTGTAGTGTCATAGAAGGGACAACTGGGGCTGCCACCACTGAGGCGTCACAGAGAGAGGAACGTTGTGGCTGCCACCACAATGGTATCATACACATGAGAATGCTGGGGGCTGGGGGCTGCCTCTGCTGTGGAGTCATAGAGAGGAGAACATTGGGGCTGCCTCTGCTGTGGAGTCATAGAGAGGAGAATGTTGGGGCTGCCAAAGCTGTGGTGTCACAGACAGGGAACTCTGGGCCTTCCACTGCTCTGGTGTCACAGAAAGGGGGACTTGGGGCTGCCACAACTATGATGTCACAGAGAGGGAAATGTTGGGGCTTACACTGCTAGGGTTCCACAGACAGGGGAATTCTGGGGCTCCCACTGCTGTGGTATCATAGAGAGAGGAATGTTGGGGCTGCCATCCTTGTGGGCTCAAAGACAGGGTAATCTTGGGGCTGCTGCCCCTGTGGTGTCCTACAGAAGTCAATGCTGGAACTGCCAACTCAGTGGTATCACAGAGAGGGGAATGTTGGGGGAGTCACTGCTGTGGTGTCACAGGGGAGCATTTGGGGCTGCCACCCCTGCAGTGTCACTGAGAGGGCAATGTTGGGCTTGCCACTGTGGTGCTGTCATAAAGAGGAGAATGCTGCGGGTGCCACCTCTGTGGTGTCACAGAGAGGGGAACACTGGGCTTGCAATTGCTTTGGTGTCATAGACAGGGGCACATTGGTATTGCCACTGCTGTCATGTCACAGACAGGGGAACTTTGAGGTTGCCACCACTGGGGTGTCACTGACAGGGGAATGCTCGGTCTTGAACATCTGTGTTATCTTAGAGATGGGAACGTTGGTGTTGCCACCACTGTTGTGTCACAGACATGGAAGCACTGCCAAACCTCCCCTGGTGCTGTGCCCACTCCAGTGCTGCTCCTCTGTGACACTGCACTGCCTCCTGGGGACATTGTCACACTGCAGTGTCTCCTGTGCACATTGTCACACTGTGAAGACTCATGGGACTGTAGGGGCCCTGTGACACTCCAGGGTCTTGTAGAATCCATGGAAGCAAGAGGAGACTGTGAAACTCTGGGACTTCATGGAACCATCCATTGTGATACCTCAGGGCCTCATTCTTTCCAGGAATCCTTGTGACACTGCAGAACTAAATGGAACAAAGGGGACATTGTGACACTGTGGAGTTCATGGAACTGAGGGGATGCTCTGAGACTCTGGTGCCTAAAGATGCTCAGGAACCATTGTGAAGCTGTCGCTTGTGGAACCAAAGGGACACGGTAGCACTGTGGAGTCTCAAGGAATCCAGAGGCCCTTGTGACTCAGTGAGGCCAGTTGGAACCAACAATCCATTGGGATCCCCCAGAACCTTGTTGTGTCCCGGGATTCTGGTGACATTGTGGGGCCTCATGGAACCAAAGGGACACTGGGACACTGTGTGATCGCAGGGAACCAAGGGGACTCAGAGACACTGTGGGGCCTCCTGGCTCTCAGTAACTTCAGACACTTGTGTCCATCTACAAGGGGGCAAAAGTCAGCAGCCTGAGCCTGTTGATCCAGAATATTCCTATCTCCATGGAGGGTGTTCCTGCCAGCTGTGGTGTTTGTGTTCTCTCTGCTCTCTGGGGGAATTGCATCCTACAAGAGACACTGACCACTCCAGTAGCTGACACCACAGGGCCTCCTGTGGGGTGGGGGCAGAGGCATCTTTCACTCCATTATGTTGCTCAGAGCCCATCCGAGCTGGAATATTTCCAAGGATGGGGCATTCACTGGCTCTCCACCAAGGCTAACGGAGAAAGCAGGGCACTGGGGAAGGCAGCAGGGAGAGCAGACGCTGTGCTGGATGAGCAAGGGAAGAGGATGAGTGCAGAAGGCACAGCCCACCAGGAGGCCACCAGGCAGAGCCGTGGAGCCTCCCCAGGTAAGAGTGACCTGCCCAGGGAGTGCCCTGCTGCCCTCAGGACTGTGCTGCCACCCTTGGCAGAGGTGTTTTCCCAGCAGGATGTCCCCTGGTCACCCGGGGCCGTGCTGCTGCCCCCGGCGGGAGGGCACCGTCAGCTGAGTGTGCCGTCCCTGGAGTCAGTGGTGGAGGTGCCCGGAGCAGCCTGGCTGTGTTAAATGAGCACCCTGCAGCCCCTCCGTGCCCTGCCGTGGCTGCCAAGACTCCTGAAAGGACTGGCTGCTGTGCGGCTGTGCCCTCTGCTGCCCACTAAGAGATGTCTGAGTGCTCAGCCTCATTCCTGTGCCTGCAGGCAGATCAGTCGATAGAGCGACTGGGAGATGGGGGTTCACTATCCAATAGAGTGGCCGTTAGCCACCCTGGGGGTGGGCGCCAGAAGCGAGAGCCCCCCTCAGGGTTTGCCCCCCCACCTCACCGGGTAAGTGAAAAAACAATCAGAGTAGTGGTATTTCACCAACGGCCGGGACGCCAGCGGGCGGGTCACCCCGCACTGCCGAGCGCATGCCCGGCCTCCCACTTATTCTACACCTCTCATGTCTCTTCACAGTGCCAGACTAGAGTCAAGCTCAACAGGGTCTTCTTTCCCCACTGATTCTGCCAAGCCCGTTCCCTTTGCTGTGGTTTCGCTGGATAGTAGGTAGGGACAGTGGGAATCCATTCATCCATTCATGCACGTCACTAATTAGATGACGAGGCATTTGGCTATTTTTCAAACACATATAAATAATATATGTTCCTTTTCCGGGTTAAATAAAGGTGGCCCGTCCACCTTGGACAAATCCGGTAAATTGTTTCAAATACAGTAAATTGGTCTGAATCGGGTGGTAATTGATGCGTTATGAATTAAAGTCTTTGTCCCTACTCACTATGAGCAACCTAACTGGCTTGTGGCTTCCTTACGAACCTAGCTACTCTCTAGTTTATTAAAATGTAAAAGTGATACAAAAAAAAAAAATTGCATACAAAAATCAACCTATTAAAACAGCAATAAAAATCTACAAAACATTACAAAGTACAAAAAATGCAAAAATTCACTACCCTGAATCGTGTAATCTTCTGGCCCTACTGGTGAACATATGTACAATCTCCACAGACGATAGGAGTGCTTCTGTGGATAAAGTCTTTGCAACCATCGCTTGCCTCGATTTGGAGAGGCCAAGTGTACTCAAAAGTTCAAAGTTCCCCTTCTACCATTTCCCCCGCGCTCCAAGGGGAAAGCCCATAGAAACAACGTCCTTTGCGTTGGTGAGGCTTTGCACCTTGGTTTCCAAATGTTTGCACTTGTTTACTTTCTCTGCAGCCACTTCTTCCAGAGATGTTCTGGAGGCTTCGTATCGTACTGTCACTTTCACGATGAATGCACGTCCGTCCTTAACAGATATCAGATCTGGTTTGTACAGCTTCTTGATGGTTTCCCTTATGGGTGGTTCTTTGAACACTACCCCGTCCCTCTTCTTCGCCTCCTCAATAAGCCTTTCACAGATATGATTGTGCCTCTTGATTTGAGCATCCTGAATCACTGGGCAGTAGCCAAGGATTAGGGCGCAGGTTTCGTTGTCCGCATCACAGTGCCTACAGGCCTTGATGTAATTTTCCTCTCTACCCCAGGAGAGAAATTCTCTTGTGGGGTAGAAGTTGGCCCTAAGTTGTAGTGTAGTGAGGAGTTTCCTGTGAGGAATGCATCTATAGTATTGGAGCCAATCACTACTAATTTTATCACCTTCAAAGCTTTTAATTCCACGGCCTTGGGATACTAATTTGGCCCATTTCTTGAATTCTTTTCTCCGCCAATCACAAGGTTTAGGAAATTTAGTTTTAAGGGTCGGTGCTTCCCACTCCGAGGTTGTGTCTGCACTGTTGGGTGGTTCATTCGCCGGTAGTGCTTCCCAAATTGAGGTTATCTTCTCGCTTTCCCCTCCAGCTTGAATCCACAATTTCTTATACAGTTGTTCCATTTGATCTTTCTCTAGGAACTCCTTCATTGTTTCATCCGAGGACTGTGCAATCCAGTGCAGTCTCTGGGCCTGTACACTGGGGATCAGTCCCGCCAACTTGGTGACGCCCAAACCGCCGTCCTTCGTGCTCGAGTACAAGATGGCACTGCAGGTGCACGGAGGTAGTTGCAGCCAGTCCTTGACCACTGTTCGGATCTTCTGGTCAAGGGCTTCAAGGGCCCCTGTTTCATTTGTGAATGGTCAGCCAGGTAGGTCAGTTGAGGGATGGTGTATGTTTTGAGGATATCAAGTATTTGCAGAGGTTTAAGTGGAGCTTGATCAATTCATTCAAGCCAGAATTCTAGTTTTGTGGGGAGATTGGCTTTTGCTATCCCAGTCCAGGGGTCAAAGTGTAGGCCTAAGTATTTCTTATATTCCCTGGGGTTGATCACGTTCAGGGGTGCGCTGTTGATGGTCCATGCAGCGCAGTTATTGAAGGTGTAAGAGTCTTTTGTGGGCTTGATGTAGAAGCCGTGGCACTTTTCCCCTTGTGTTTTGAGACCGGTGAAATCGCAGAAGGTCTCTAATATCTTGATATTTGTTTTCATGTTTTCCCAGGAGTCGCTCAACAAGACCAGATCGTCGGCGAATGCCACTGCTGTTATACTACTCTGTCCTCGGTGGAATCCTTTACCACTCTCTTCCAGCTTGCACAACAGGGGGTCCATTGCCAGGTTAAATAAAAGGGATGACAGCGGGTCACCCTGCTTTACTCCAACCCGGATCTGGATTTTGTCTGTGTGTGTGTTCATTTTTGTGGTGACATACATACTGATGTCTTTGTACATATTGTTCATCAGGCCAATGATGTGGGGATCCACTCCCCTCAGCTGCAAAGCATGTATGATGTGATGGTGGCTTATGGTGTCAAAAGCCTTGGCGATGTCCACAAATACAGCACCCAGTGGTCTGTGTTCACTTTAGGCAGTCTGAAGTATAGTTTGCAGGAGTTTCAGGTTTTCAGAGCATCCTGCTGCTCTAATAAAGCCTCTTTGCCTTGGGTTGAGGGGGCATGCTTTGCTCAGCCTTGCTTTTCCAATCCTGGAGAACAGTCTCAACAAGATGGAATTGATTGTGATAGGCCTCCAGTTATTAATGTCCTTTAAATGTTCCGGTTTTGTAGATTTGGGAATCAAAACAGTTCTGCACCCCCTCATCATGTCTGGGATCTCCCCAGATGTTAACCATAAGTTGAAGAGCTCAGCCGTCCGGGAATACCTGGGATCCATCTTTTTGATGTCCCCAAGAGTAACCCTATCTGGACCTGGAGTCGAGCCCTTGCTCATTTCCTGCATATTTCTTTCAATTTCTTTGGCCGTGATTAAGCCTCTGAAGGTGCTGTTGTCTGCCTTCCCATTAATTTCAAAGTCCCTGATGCCAGCAAAAGTACCAGGTGTTTCCCATCTGGCTTTAAATACCGAGTAAATTTCACTGGATGATATATCCCAGGACAAACACTCTACGTCATCCAAAATAATTTTTGCTAGTTTCCCCCTGTCAAGATGGAATAAATGCTGAAAGCAAAGGTAATTACCTTTTTTGATCGCTCTGTCCTTCATCCACTTCTGAAATGGCTTTCTTGGTTGCTTCTCCCGGGTCTCCTTCCCATTTTACCACGTGTAGCGGTTCTTATCTGGCTTATTGATTCTAGGCATCCAAAGCAGTCCTGCACTGCCTGATTAATCATTGTCAGCATCTCCTGGCTGTCCATCAATTGCTTGAATGCTCTGGGGAAGTGGTTAATTGCTCCAGCTGATAAGCGTTCCTTGACTGTCTTTTGGTAATGAGCCTGCAGCTGCCCCGCCCTCTGCTGGTTTCTGGCGGCGGTTGTCCTTATCAGGGCGTCGTCTTAATTTATCCATTGTTTTCTCTCTGGCAGCTGGCCTCCCTGGTGGATGGTTCTCCCCAGGTCCATTGTCCACGGTTCTTGCCTGGGATTGCTGACTCAACCCAGGTTCCATTCCCATGCCCTCAGCTTCTCTCCTGGTGTGATGACTCACCTCAGGTCCTCTGTCAGCTCCCTCTGTTGGTTTCCTAGGCAGCAATCTTCTTTTGTAACTAATTTGCTTGGCTGTTTTTGTTGTTATGTGTTCGGCGATAGGTTTATTAATGTTTTTGTTTCCCTTGAACTGTGCCTCCAGTCTTATCAGCAGTTCTTCCTCCTCTTTTGTCCAGCATCTTTTGTGGGCTCCTGGATTTGATGTTTCTTTCAGTTGGGAAGCAATGATCCTTTCTTGGTTTCTTATCAAAGGATGTGCCAATCTTTTGTGTTGCCCCAGGCCAATTTTGGTTCTGAAGTCTCTGCCGCATGCTTCACAGATCCACTCTCCAGCTGGAACCCTTTCAGTTTCTGGACCTCTGCATTTTGCAAAATGACAAATAACACTATGATAGTTAATATTTTCCTTTACACACTTGGCACATTGAAAGCAAACCCTCCTTTTCCAGTGTGACTCCTTTAGATGTTCAATCAGGCTTAACACAGAGTTTACCTGGGTACCACACAACAGGGACAAGGTGGATTTTTGTCAGGGACAGTCACCTTCACCATGTTATCCGGTGACTGCCCTCTGTGTTCCCCAGGCACTGGAGGCAATGCCTCTGGTTTGCCTTCACTCCACCTTTTTGCCGCTTCCCTCACCAAGCACAAATGGTTCAGTGTCTCGTGGAAGGCTAGGATCTAAGTCTGAGTGCCCACCGATACCCTGGACAGGCGTACTGGCAGCCCCCACACCACCCACCCCCGCCCCCCTAAGGACAAAATCCGGATTTTGAGCCATCGAATTGGGGCCACATTTACAGCGAGAACGGAGTGGGTGGTCACTCCACTCCAGAGCTCTTTGCCCCGTCTGCAACCGGGGAGCCAGGTTTCAGGCAATAAGCCAGGCGGCCTTTACCAAGGAATTTCTTTCACCGAATTTGGTAGGAGTTCATTGGTGACTTGGTTTGGAAAGACAGGAGTCTGCTAAGGAAGGCAGGAGCCTCCCCTGAAATGGAGAATGTAAACCCTCCCCACCCCTCCAAATTGCTATCAATTTTAAATTAAGGGGCTCTCAGGCAAAAATATGGGAGCAGGAAATAACAGTTCATTAAGGGGGAAAAGAAAAAAATTAAAGGATGAAATAAAACAATGCAGTACACCAGAACAACACTGACAGAGTCAGAACCCAACCTGACGCCCTGTGGGTCACAGTGTTGGTGACAGTCCAATTGAAAATGTGACTGCAGACTTCCTGAAGTATCATTTGTGGTTCTGTTGGAGCAAGGGGGATCTGTAGAGAAGGATGTATTCTTCTTCTGAAGATCCAGTAGGAGAAGAGACAGCCGCTGTTCCTCTGGGGAATCCCGTGGAAAAAGCCGTGCCAGTGTCTCAAAAACCTCTGGATTATATCTGGGTAGCAATGCTTGGCTCCTCCCTCTGGGCGGAACATCTCACAATGGGATGTTATAGTTCTTATTAGTCATGTACTGCCATTCAATAGTCTGTTATCAGCAGATGTCCCCTCCCGAGGGAGGTGTGAATCTGGTCACTCAAAGAAAGAGATAAAGCAAACTGCCCACTTGACAAAGGTAATCTGCTATACAGATGGTAATGGAAAACATCTTGCATGCAATCTTCAACATTATCCACCCCTTTTTCTATTTCCATCTGCACCACAAAAACAAAAACAACAACAACAAAAAAATTTCACACAGTTCTCACTTAAGACTAGGTCTCCCTGTTGTACACAATGGCTTTCTCCATCTTTCTGCATTACCCACCAAGTGTAAACAGGTCATTGAGCAAAAACAATTCCATGGATGGTTTTGTCTTTGCCTGAGATGGGATCAATCCAAACAGTCCTTCCTAAAATACTTTTCATGTGTACAACAGGGACTTTATTTCCATCCACTGTGTGCAGGGGTTCAGACTGGGCAGGACCAGCTTGATTTATGGAGCCTCTGGTGTTGACTGTCCAGCTGGCTTTTGCTGAGTTCATTTCCCAATTTCTAAAAGTCCCCCCCCCGAGTGCCTTCAGGGTTGTTTTAAGTAGTCTGTTACACTGTTCAACTTTCCCGGCAGCTGGTGCATGATAAGGAATATGATATATTCAATACCATGTACCCTGGCCCAAGCATTGATAAGGCCATACCCTGGCCCAAGCATTGATAAGGCCATTCTTGAAATGGGTCTCATTTTCTGACTCAATTCACTCAGGGGTGACATGTCTCCACAGGATTTGCTTTTCAAGGCGCAGGATGGTGTTCCAGGCAGTGGCGTGAAGCACAGGGTAGGTTTCCAAACATCCAGTGGTGGCTTCCACCGTGGTCAGCACGTAGCGCTTGCCCTGGCGTGTCTGGGGCAGTGTGATGGAGTCAATCTGCCAGGCCTCCCCATACTTGTACTTGGACCACCGCCCACCTTACCAGAGCAGCTTCACTCGTTTGGCCTGCTTGATGGCAGCACACATCTCAGTCATGGATAACCTGAGAAATACTGTCCATGGTTAGATCCACCCCTTGGTCTTGTGCCCACTTATAGGTGGCATCTCTACCCTGATGACCTGAGGCATCATGGGCCCATTGAGCTAAGAACAACTCCCCCTTATGTTGCCAATCTAAGTCTATCTTTGACACCTCTATTTTTGCTGCCTGATCTACCTGCTCGTTGTTTCGGTGTTCCTCATTAGCCCGACTCTTGGGAACCTGAGCATCCACATGGTGGACTTTCACAGGTAGCTTCTCTAACCGAGCGGCAACGTCTCTCCACTCATCAGCAGCTCAGATGGGTTTTCCCCTAGGCTGCCAGTTGGCTTTTTTTCACCTTTCCAGCCAGCCCCAAAGAGCATTGGCTACCATCCATGAATCAGTATAAAGGTAGAGCTTTGGCCATTTCTCTCTCTCAGCAATGTCCAGGCCAGCTGAACAGCTTTGAGTTCTGCAAGTTGACTTGATCCACCCTCTCCTTTCGTAGCTTGTGCAACCTGTCGGGTGGGGCTCCATATGGCTGCTTTCCACTTCTGGTTCATCCCTATGATGAAACAGGAACCATCAGTGAAAAGTGCGTAGCGTGTTTCCTCTTGTGGCAGTTGGTTTTAGGGAGGAGCTTCTTCAGCGCGTGTCACTGGTCCTTGTTCCTCTTCATCAGTCAGACAAAAGTTCTCACCTTTGGGCCAGTTTGTAATTATTTCCAGAATCCCAGGGCGATTCAGGTTTCCAACACAGGAGCACTGTGTGATAACAGCAATTCATTTACTCCATGTCGTGTCAGTGGCGTGGTGGGTGGAAGGAACCTTGCCTTTGAACATCCACCCCAGCCCTGGTAGTCAGGGTGCCAGGAGAAGTTGTGCTTCTGTATCAGTCACCTCTGAGGCAGCCTGGACTCCTTCATAGGCAGCCAAGATTTCCTTCTCTGTGGGATTGGAGTTGGCTTCAGACCCTCTGTATCTTTGACTCCAAAATCCCAGTGGTTGGCCTCGAGTCTCCCCAGGCACCTTCTGCCAAAGGCACCAGGACAAGCCATGGTTCCCGGCTGCAGAGTAGAGCACGTTCTTCACCTCTGCTCCTGTCCTGACTGGGCCAAGGGCAATCACATGAGCGATCTCCTGCTTGATCTGGGTAAAGGCTTGTTGCTGTTCAGGACCCCAGTGGAACTCGTTCCTCTTGCAGGTAAAGAGGGCTCACAATCTGACTGTATTCAGGAATGTGCATTCTCCAAAACCTATGGCACCCAGGAAAGCTTGTGTTTCCATCTTGCTAGTTGGTGGAGACATCGCAGTGATTTTGTTGATGACCTCAGTGGGAATCTGATGCAGTCCATCTTGGCACTTTACTCCCAGGAACTGGGTCTCTCAGGCCCGTCCCTTGACTTTGTCCTTCTTGATAGCAAAGCTGGCTTCTAGCAGAATCCTGATGATCCTCTCTCCTTTCTCAAATACTTCCACTGCCGTGTTCCCCCACACAATGATGTCATCGATGTACTGCAGGTGCTCTCAAGCCTCACCCTTTTCCAGTGCAGCCTAGATCAGTGGCACCATTGCAGATGGTGGGGCTGTGCTTCCACCCCTGGGGCAGTCGGTTCCAGGTATACTGCACTCCCCTCACAGTGCAAGCAAACTGAGGCCTGCATTCTGCTGCCAAAGGAATGGAGAAAAATGTGTTAGCAATGTCAATGGTGGCAAAGCACTTTGCTGCCTTGGACTCCAGCTCGTACCGGAGTTCCAGCATGTCTGGCACAGCAGCGCTCAGGGGTGGAGTCACTTCATTCAAGCCATGATAGTCCACTGTCAATCTCCATTCTTTGTCAGACTTGTGCACAGGCCAAGTGGGGCTGTTGAAGGATGAGTGGGTCTTGCTGACCACCCCTTAGCTCTCCAGCTCACGGATCATTTTGTGGATGGGGATCATGGCATCTTGATTCACCTGATACTGCCGGCGATGCACTGTCTAGGTGGCAATTGGTGGTCTTTGCTCTTCCACCTTCAGGAGTCCTACTGCAGACGGATTTTCTGATAGCCTAGGCAAAGTGTTCAACTGCTTGGTGTTTTCTGCCTCCACAGCAGCTATGCCAAAAGCCCATCTGAGTCCCTTTGGTCTTTGTAATAGCCGTTCAGGAGGAAACCTATGCCCAGAATACACGGGGCCTCTGGGCCAGTCACAATAGGATGTTTTATCCACTCTTTCCCAGTCAGGCTCACCTTAGCTTCTAACAGGGTCAATTGCTGTGATCCCCCCGTCACCCTGGCAATGGAAATAGGTTCTGCCCCCACATGTCCCAGTGGTATTAGGGTACACTGTGCACCAGTATCAACTAAAGCATTGTACTTTTGTGGTTCTGATGTGCCCGGCCATCGGATCCACACCATCCAGAAAATCCAGGTTTCCCGTGCCTCTCACTGGCTGGAGGCAGGACCCCTCTAACCCTGGGTATTCATGGTAGAGGTACCTTCCAGGGGATCTGACAGATCATACTCAGCAGCTCGGTCATGGGAGGTTGAGGCTACCTTCACTTTACTGGAGTTCCCTTGATTTGTGTTTCCCTCCTTGAGCTGACGCACCCGTGCTGCCAGGACAGAAGTGCGTTTTCCATCCCACCTTCCCATGTCTTCCCCATGGTCACGCAGAAAAAACCACAGGTCAGCCCGTGGGGTGTACCCCCCCTCTCTCTAGCTGGGGAACGTTGGGCTCTTACTCTGGGGCCTGTGACTCACAGCGGTGCAATGTGGGAATTGCTCCTCCTCACCTCTTCCCTCACCACCTCCCTCATCTCCTCTTTGAGGTCCTTAATCACAGCAGAGACATGAGCCTGCATCAGTCCATTGATCATACTTTCATAATTCCTAAGCTTGTTAGCTACAGAACCCACTGTCTCTTGGTTGTTATCAGCATTAATTGTTGCAATAAAGGTGGTGTATTGGGATGGTCCCAGGTTTGCCAGTCTCCACAACATTTGCCCTGTGCACCTGACTTTGTCGGGGTCATTATCATGCTGTCCATCCCTCCCAAAGAGTCCCTCCAATACTGCCACTTCTCTCAGCTGTTGAATCCCTTCCTCAAGGGTCTTCCAGCACATTCTATGGTGCTGGTCCTGCATTCTTTCTCTGTGTACAAATCTCTCTCTGACACTTATTAAAAGCCGCTCCCAGAGGGAAAGAGACCCTGGCTCCTTTACAACAATCTGATTGATACCTGAGTCGTGGGTCAAGGGTCCCAAATTCCTTGCCTCACCATCATCCAGCTGGACGCTTGTACTCATAAGATCTCAGATGCGAAGTAGCCAGGTTGTATAAGCCTCACGTCCCTGTCATACAATGTCTTTGCGCAGATTACGGAGACTTTTGTACGTCAGGGACTTGGTGTAGATCGCAACCTCTGGCTCCCCTGTGGGTTGTGAGGGCCTTCTTTTATCTGGGTGCTCTGCTTTTGTCTTAGATCTCTTTGTTTCTAGAGGGGCAACTGCTGCTGGCTGTCTCTGCCTTTGCAATTCAGCTGGAACCTGGACAGTTGTAACATCTGTGGGTTCTGCTGCCGCACTATTAGACTTTCCCTCTTCAAGGCAGAGGAAGGGCTTCTCACCAGCTGGGGAAGTGTATTCCTTCAGCATCCGGCCCATCTCACGTATCTCCTTCACCAGACCCCCCAGCCAATCTGGGTAGTTCACATCTGGGGTGGGATGTGGGGCAGGGTCAGGCTCTGGGGCAGCAGCATCCCTAGACTCTGGTGGCGTATTAGATTCTGGGGTTGGTGTCAGGGTGGTTATCCAGGTTAGTCACCCCTTCTCTCTAAATGCTAAATAGAGCAGGCCTATCAGCAACACCAGCCACTGTATGATATCATTAATATTTAGAGTGGATCTGAACCCTTCAAAAACTGGTGGGGTGGACCCAAAGAGATGGCTAAAGGGTTGGGAGAAGATTTCACCTGGTGTCATTTCGTTATAGCAGGTGCCATTATTAAAGTAACCTCAGAAACATACTGTTAGTGTGTGATAGCTGTGAATCTGTGTGCCTGCTTTCCAGAGGAAGTTAAAAATCCATTAATTCCTCACCTTTTTCACCCATAAAAAAAACCGGATAACAGATACAGTAGCCTTGGTTATAGGACCACTGTTTAGATAAGGGCCTACAAATGGGAGAAATACAGCCATGATCACATGCCACCCAAACCAGGGCCAGCTGGACCACATGGCGTCGCATAATGAGGTTTCTATAGCTACACACAAAAATTAGATTACTCAAGAACTGTTATTCCTTTTTTGTTTCTGTGCTCTCCAGCCGCACGTTAGGCGCCAAAATCTGTCTTCATTTGGAAAGACAGGGGTCTGCTAAGGAAGGCAAGAGCTTCCCCTGAAATGGAGAATGTAAACCCTCCCCACCCCTCCAAATTGCTATCAATTTTAAATTAAGGGGCTCTCAGGCAAAAATATGGGAGCAGGAAATAACAGTTCATTAAGGGGGAAAAGAAAAAAAAGATAAAATAAACAATGCAGTACACTAGAACAACACTGACAGAGTCAGAACCCAACCTGACGCCCTGTGGGTCAGGGTTTTGGTGGCAGTCCAATTGGAAATGTGGCTGATGCCCTCCTGAAGCATCAGATGTGGTTCTGCTGGAGCGGGGGGGATCTGTAGAGAAGGATGTATTCTTCCTCTGAAGACCCAGTGGGAGAAGAGACAGCTGCTGTTCCTCTGGGGAATCCCGTGGAGAAAGCCGTGCCGGTGTCTCAAAAACCTCTGGATTATATCTGGGTAGCAATGCTTGGCTCCTCCCTCTGGGCGGAACATCTCACAATGGGATGTTATAGTTCTTATCAGTCATGCAGTGACATTCAATAGTCTGTTATCAGCAGATGTCCCCTCCCGAGGGAGGTGTGAATCTGGTCACTCAGAGAGAGAGATAAAGCAAACTGCCCACTTGACAAAGGTAATCTGCCATACAGATGGTAATGGAAAACATCTTGCATGGCAATCTTCAACACCAACGCACACCAGATCTTGGAAGGGAATGTGCTGACACTGAGAAATTTTCAAATGTTAACTTTCTGTGCCAGCAAACTGCTGGAATTGTGCTGTGCAGGCATCTGAAAAATTCCAGATCTGGGCACTGGTGGTGTCAGCAAACACAAGATTGGGCTGGTGTAGGCACCAGGTATTTGCCTGGTTTGGCTTTCTTTGCCAGCAAATTGCTGCACTTGGGCTGTGGTGGCACAGGGAAATGTCCAGATCTGGGCATGGGCAGTGCCATCAAATACCAGGTCTGGGTGGTGACAGACTTGGCACCAGGAAATTGCTGTGTTTTGTCTTCTTTTTCCAAAAAATTGCTGCTCCCCTATTGGTGCATCCTGTGTCACCCCACCTTATCTCCAGCCCTGGCTCCCTTCTCCATTGGATCATTTGTACCCTGACCCCTCCTGCCTTCCTCCAGTTATATACCCTGGCCCCAGTCCTGCTCCTGGCTCTTTGCCTCTGGTTCCCTTCAGCAGATGTTGTGTTCTTGCTTGCTCCTGTTTCCCTCTGCACTCTCACTTCCCCTGGACCCTTGGATTTTCCCTTAATAAACCCAGCTGGATCTGCTCTGCGAGGAGTCCTCTCGTCCCTCTGCTGAGGCTTTGATTGCACCATTCCGGGCTCAGGATCTGCTGGGCTGGGGGAGTTGTCAAGGCAGCCCCAAGTGGAGACGCTTTCGGTGCTGCAGGCACCTGACAGCACCTGCCTGGGGAAGCTGCTCTGGCCACCCGCAGCAACCAATTCCTTTTCCCGAGCAGCAGCTCCCAGCGTCCTCCTCCGAAGCCCAGAGAGAGAGGGAGCAGCTGCCCTCAGCCCTGTCCTTTACCGCATCCCAATTCTCATGGAATGTCCCCCCTCGGAGAGAAACTCCCAGACAAGAGAAGTGCGACCAGATCCCCTCCTCCCCTGAGCTTGATCACTTCTTTTGTTTCTTAAGGATCCAGTCCATCAGAGCGGTGGTATTGCACTGAGAGCTGGGACACCAGCAGAGGATCACCCCACACTGCCCAGTGTGCACCAGGCTCAACAAGGTCTGCTTCCCCCCTGATTCCACCAGGCCTCTTCCCTTGGATGTGGTTTTGCTGGATAGTGGGTCAGGACAGTGAGAATCTCCTTCATCCATTCGTTCACCATTTAGGACCCTGCAGACACTTCCTCAATTTCTCTCCAAGATGACCCCACCCACCAATGATGTCACAGCTCTTGTCCATCTGGTCAAGAATCCCCCATGAGGACACTCTGGTGTCTTCTCCAAGGGCACAAAGCAGCAAAACCCCCATGGAAAATCTTCCCCCTTGGGCCCTGCGCCTCCTTGGGTGAGTTCCAGAGCAAACAGTCAGGACAGTGGCCTGAAATGTTTTCCCAGCTGAGTCATAAGACTTCTCTGATGGATCCACATTGTCCCTGGGGAAAGAGATGTGCAGAACCCTTCACTAATGCCCTGGAATGTCAAACAGGAATCACAGCCATAGACAGCTCTTCAGAACCACTTCACCGTGGATTTTCCTTCCTGGAAGCCCAAGATGTCTGAATGTCCTCCTGGTGCCTCAGGCCCTGGGTAAACAGGGCTTGTCAGAGATGCTGGCAGGGCACCAACACCCCTCCTCCTCACAGGGCACCTCTGTTACCCCAGTTAGCTCCGAGTGGCGTCCTGGGGACAGGCGCCCACTTCCCCATGTGCCTGGGATGGGCACATCCTGCTCGGGGCCAGTGCTGGCCTGGGCCCAGAGCCAGGGCCATGACCCAGGTGCTCTGGGAGGGCTCCGTGGCTGCAGGTGTGACAGGATGAGGGGCAGGGCAGGGCATATTCTCCTCTGGACAGTGCTCTGGGCACGGAGCTTGGTCGGGTTTGGCATCTGCGGGGAAAGGGGTATCGGGTTGTGTGGATGTGGGAATTGTCACTGCTGAGCCATTCCCCAGCCCTCAGCCTTGTCTGCAGGTGATCAGCATTGCCCAGTGCTCCCCAGTGTCTGCAGTGCCTGAGATGCCAATCAGCCATCTGATCACATGTCCCTTGTTCCCCTTGTTCTCCCACGTGTTGGGTTTGCGGCCGGGCTCAGCTCTGGGGTGTCCCCCAGGGAAAGCTCTGGGAGGGGAGGGGCAGCAGGAGATGGGGGATCTGGCCCTGGGGGCTGTTGGAGGATGGATTGTGTTGGACTGGGGGTTGTCCCCACAGGGTCCCCAGGTGCCTTTGGCTCCCTGCCTGCCCCCCTTGGCCCCCCAGGTGCCTGGGCCCTTCCAGGGGCAGCTGCCCCGTGCAGGAAGCTGGAGGCATGCCGGGCAAGGGGGCTGGATCCGTGCCACAGGTGGGGTGGGATGGAATCTGTTCCAGGGCTGGGCTTGTGGCCAGGGCTGGGGGCTGTGCCAAGCCGGGCTTTGGCCTGGGGACTGGCAGGGAGGGTGCGGGGAGGAGTCCCGGCAGGGATAAAGGTGCTCCTCACCTGCTGCAGCCTCAGGCAGCGCTGCCCAGAGCGAGAGGAAGATGAAGGTGGCTGTGCTCAGCGTGGCCCTGCTCTTCTCCATCCTCCTCCATCCACAGGCCAAGGTAAGGCACCAGCCAAACGCTGTCCCCACATCCTGCCTTTCTGGCCTCCCATCCCACCCTTTTGGTCCCTCCTCTGTGTCCCATTCAGGGTCCCCAGTTGCCCTCCCACTGACCATTCCTGAGGCCTTTCCTTTCATGTCCCCCCTCAATCCTTTGCCTTTCTTCCTGGCCACTGCAGAGGGGTCCCCCTGTACAATTCCCTGACTCAGCCCCCAATCCCACACCATCTCCCAGTCTTGTTGGTTTTGTCCCCACCTGTCCTTATTCTCCTGTCCCCACCAAGCCCCTCCCTTGCACTCCCATGTCCCTACACCTCAATTCCTTTCTCCTCCCCTGTACCTCACACGCTGCTCCTTCCACACCCCCAGCCCTGTCCCCTGGACTCTCAATGTTTTTGGGTCTCCCCCCACCTCAAACAGATCTTTTTGGAGGCCCTGAATTCCCATCCCTCTGCCTGCACCCTGCTCCCTCCACCCGTGTGTCACCCCAGCCCCACAAGGTCCAGTCCGGAGCCAGCCTTTGTTCTCCTTTCTAGGCACTCCTGTAAAGAACCCAAGATGATCTGCGGGAGGTGAGTGGGCTGCTGGCATTGGAGGGCATCCTCTAAGGGAATTGGGGGGCAGCGCTGTCCCCCCATCCCTTGCTGGAGGGCATCCCCTAAGGGAATTGGGGGGCAGTGCTGTCCCCCCATCCCTTGCTGGCACCGGGGACATCCCAGTGACCAGCGAGGTCTCCTGGTCTCTCTGCAGTTGGATTTAGACAATGTCGCAGTCCTGGAGACACCTCTGGTGGGTACCACGAGTTCTGCTGGTGCCAGACCCTCCCATTGCATGGCCACCACAGCCCAGGCCATCCCAGTCTGTCCCAGCACAGCCCAGTGCACCCCTCCTGACAGCCCAGACAATGCCCTGCCCCAGGGCTCCTCCCCAGGGAAGCCTTTGCCCAGGGCCCTGCTGCATTCCACCCCTGTCACCCCAGGACCCCCTGGATGAGCCAGGACGCAGCCCCTGCCCCAGCTGTGCCTCCTGGCCAGGAGCCCAGTGCTTCTGGGCAGCAGCACAGCAGCTCCTGCACCCCATTGCTGCCACAGCCCCTTCCCCAAGGCCCCCCTGCTCTCCCCTGCCTCCCAGTGCAGCCCGCTGCCCCCATTGTGTCTCTAACGCTGCCTTTTCCCCAGCCTCCTGTGGCTGAAGAGCTGCGCGCTCTCCTGCGACAGAAGCGCCTGGCTGCCTCTCTGGATGCCTAGGTGAGCCGTGCCTGCAGGGACAGGGCTGGAGACAAAGCCCATCCATGTCCCAGTGGGCTCCAGAGGTCACGTTCTGGGGTTTGTCTTTTAGGGTGTGAAGGACCAGTGTACTTTTTCCTCTCCAGTGGCATGAGGAGATGATCATCACTGGAGGAAACCCCTGAACTCTTTGAGCCCTGGGCCATTTCCCCTGAAGAATCAATCATCAAGAATCAATAAATCCTTTGAGCAAAGCTTTGCTCTGTGTCCATGTGTGTCCATGGAACTGGATTTCCTCCTTTCCAGTGGTCCAGGGAAGTCAGGCCAGGTCTGGGCTTTGCTGCCTTTACACAGTCTGTGCCTTCCCCCAGACAAATGGTGTGTTGGGAGTTGTGCAGAGTCCAGGGGGAGTGGGTTGATGGGGGGGGTGGATGTCCAAGTGGTTAGAAAGGCAGTGGTTCACTGTCAGCATGGTAGGAATGACCTGGGTTTAAAAGAAAAAGAAGTAATTTCAAAGAAACTTTCTTTTACAACTTTTTCTCCCCGTGAGAAATCACCATTTACTTCTCAATATTTTGAAAGGTCTATTAAAAACTTAATAAAACTTACAACAAAAGGACTAAATAAGGAAAAAGTTACAGCGCTGGGAGCCTCCCCCACTTGGTGGCTGGTAACCACGTGGCAGGCTCATCCACACAATGGCTGCTCTCCCTTTTATATCCTTGCTGTTGCAACAGGCAGCCCTAGTTCCTTCCAAAGGCTGTCTGTTGACTCTTGGTCACTGTCCATTGGTGTAGACTGCTTTCTTGGAACTGCATTGGAGGGCAGGTGTTGCTAAGCCGTGCCTCTTAGGAACAATCTGCCCCTCCCCAAATGCCCAGACTACCAATATCAGCCCGGGATAACAATGCTGGGTGGGAGGGACACATTGCAGTAACATAACTATACATCTGTACAACTTCTCTTAACATACTTATCATGTTCACCCTTTAATTGGGAGAGCCAACCATCTCATTACTCATCTCTAACACTGTGGTATTCACATTCTCTGAAAAAATCCCTTTGCCCAGGATTTTTCTCCTGGGAAGCTGAGAAGCCTCAGAGAAAAAGGAAAACAATTCTTATCTCATGTGCTTTTCCTGTGTTGTGCTCATGTGCAGAATGTGTTTGGAGATTGTTTTCCCACAGGTGATTGTTTGATTGGATTCTGGTGTGAGTTATTTTGACTCATTGGCCAATTATGGCCAAGCTGTGTCGAGACTCTGGAAAGAGTCACGAGTTTTCATTATTATCTTTTGAACATTCACTAAGAATCCTTTCTCTGTTCTTCAGTATAGTATAGTATAGTATAGTATAGTATAGTATAGTATAGTATACTTTATTAAAAGATAGTATTATAAAGTAATAAATTAGCCTTCTGAGAACATGGAGTTAAATGCATCATTCCTGCCTTCGTTGGGCAACCCTGCAAATAGAATATTACATCCCCAAAATTCTTGATTTACTCAAAAGAATTTAAATGCCAAAAAAATCTTCCTATGTCAAAAGTATGTTGAAATTATTTATTGGTCTTGAAATTTGGTTTCCTGGCGGGATGGGGCTGCTGGGTCTACCTGTCTACAGGGCACTGTGGGGCTCTGGGGTTTCCTGGGTGAGGGGCCCTACACGGTCACCTGTAATGCCTGGCCACGGTGGGGTAGAGCCACCGCAGTGTCCTGGAAAAGGGTGAGTGGTTCTACCTGGATCTTGGGTCGTTCTTGGCCACTGGGTCCATCGGCTCCAGCAGGACTTGGGTGAATTTTGGGGTGGGCCAGGTGGATCAGTTGTCCCCGGCCATCCTGAGAGCTCACCAGTCATGTTCGCTGACTCCAGTTCCAATACTGAAGGAACCACTGGTGCCAGCATCGCCCCAAGGAAGCCTCACAGCAGAACTGGCACAGGGCATTCCCCTGGCAGAGGGGCAGGGAAAATGTCTTGGCCATGAGCAGCAGAATGGCCAGAAAGCCGCTGGTGCAGGAGTTGCCCACCCCAGCAGATTGAAGGCAGGTTTGGGTTGCATTCCTGCTGTCCTGGCAGTGAAATTCTGAGCAGAGGGCACAGAGGTGTCTTCTCCTCGGGGCTCACAGGTGACACCGAAATGCTGTGGGGGAGCTGAGCCCTGCCTGAGGGCAGACTCAGCCCAGCAGGAGCCCCGGACTGACACCGCGCTGGAGTACATAGCTGGCTCAGGGGCGCCGCATGCCATGAGTGGGGAACAGCTTCCCCTGAAACAGGGAGAGCTGAACCTTGGAGCCACCTGCTCCACAGCTGGAATGGTGTCAGTGTCAGGGAGCAGACTAAAGAGGAGAGGGAGGCCTTTGGTGTGAGATTCTGAGGAAGCTTTACTCATCAGAGGGAACAGGCACCAAAGAGCCTCAAGCACCAGTGTGCTCAGGATTTTATAGAGCACTAGAACTGTGGGTGGGCATGATCGCTGAGCCAATAGGGAATCAGGGAGGGAGGAGCAAAAGGAGCGGAATACATCTCAGGGACCAATGGGATAAGGGGGTTGAGAGGGCAGGTCACATGGGCCAATGGGACATCATCCATGAGGGGAATTCCCAAGGGGCGGAACCTGCAGGGGAGGGGTTTACAGGAGACTGACAGGGAAGGGTCCAGAACAGGGGCAGAGTTTACAGGGATGGATAGGGAAGGCACTGGAATACAAGGTGAGGATTATAATGATTGAAGTGTAAAAGGGGAGGGATATAACCTGGGAATAATCCAGCTTGGGGAAAGACAACATACAGGGGGTGAACTGGAACAGACCATCCAAAAAGCTATGAAATAAAAGGGCACTGCAACAGCGCCCAATATAGAGGGATGCAGGACACGTTTTATGGTGCAAAAAGAAAGGAGCGATCCTGTGCTATTTTTATACGGTCTTTTTATAGGCCTTTTTGTAGGGTTTTTTAAGAACATCCCCTGTCTATCCCCAGTTGGTCAGCAACAAGTTGTTACCCAGTATTGATTGGTCACTCAAACCCCTGGTGTGTATGTGCAGGAAAAGTTGTTTGTGAGAGATAGTTTTCATTTTTCTGTCTAAGAGGGAAAATACAGTTTATACAGGTGGCTGGTGTTTATCACAGTCTTACAGCTCTTTTTCAGGGAAAGTAGGTTGTTTTCCACAGTCCTAGAGCTCTTTCTCGGGAAAAACAAGTTGTTTTTCACTGCTCCACAACTCGGTTCTCACAAAGAGTTGTCAGCTTTCTCATGGCTTCTTCCTCTTGCTGGGATTTATTAAAAGGCCTTCAAAGGATTCACCTTGAGCAGGACAAGAGCCCAGTTGAGGCTACACTCAAAATGGATGACTGGTCAGGAGTTTTCACAATTTTATAAGGTTTGGTCCATTTAAATATTGGGGTTAGTTGTCCAGTTACAGCCTCAGATTATGCAGTCCCATCCTCCCAGTTTGCTTTCCTCAATTTGCTGTTATTTGCACTTTTTGTGCCTGAAACTGCAACAGTGTCCGGTTCTGGGGCTGGAAAAGGATTGTTTTGTCTGACTACACTGTGAAGAGAACTTGCTAACCCTGTGTATGAAGTCCAGAGTTACAGACTAATGCAGTAGAGAATCTGGAAATATGACAGCTAAAACTGAAGGCATCAGCCTGTTCCATGTTCCCTTGGTTCCATGGGGATCCACAGCATCACAATGGCCACTTGTTCCCACGAGATTCCCTGATGTCACCATGGTGTCCTTGGACACACCTGGTCACAACTGACCCATGGTTCCATGAGGTTCCCCAGTGTCACCATAGTCACTATCAGAGGATGGATGAGATCAATATCCTGAGACACTGTGGGATGAGCTGTCAATCAGTCACACAGTGGGTACAGTGCTAACCCAGCCCTGATTGCCTGTGTGATCAGAAATCCCACCTGGGGGGAGGCCCACAAAGGCCTGGAGGCTTAAAAACATGGAGTGCAAGGTGAGCCCCTGGTATGGACTCTGCCTTCTCCTGGGGTTTGTGTCTCACACACGCTGGAACCCTAGGAGCTGTTAGTCATATGTGTGTCTTTCTATAGAGCTTCTGTCTGTCTCTCTCTCTTTCTTCTCCTTCTAATGCTCTTTATATGGAACATTTTTGGGTACCTCAAGAGCTTACGTGTTCATTGATTTCTACGTCAAATGAACTAAGTTAATGAAGTTATTGCTATGATAAGTGTTTTCTTTGTAATTGGATGTTGCATGAAATCCTCTTCCAAAGTTTCTTGACTTTTTGTACTTTGCCTGTAAAAATTTGTGTAATTCCTGACCTCTTGCAGATATCTGGCTGGTGCTTTCCCTGTGCACCAAACTCGAGTAAAGGTGGCAGGTGAATTTGTGAGTTAGCACGCAAACCCCAAACGGAGCTCCGGGTGCGTGGAGGATCGGGGCAGTGTGAGTCGGACACAATCCCTGGATTGCGGGGACATGGGTCCCTAGCGGGGTTTGGGGTGCCCCGAGTACAGCAGCAGCACTGAGTAGAGCCAAGAGGGCCCCAGTGCCCAGGGTGGGATGGCAGTGCTGGGGATTCAGTGTGCCGCAGGTCAGGTAGAAACCGTAAACCCACTGGAGGCCCCTTGGGGTCACAGGGCAGGGAAGGGCTGGACCTGCCCCTTCCTCCCCCACACACAAAATGTTTAGAGCCAACAGTCTCCTCCAGTCTATCACAACAGGCAATGCTGGAGGTGAAATCCCAATTGTGCCCATGGGCACCTGGCTGAGAAGGACAGTTCTTTCCATAGGAAGGAAAGCACAGAGCCCCAAGATTTGGAAGGCAGGTGAGAGCCGCAGTAGGCCAAGGCCAGCTAGACTTGTCAGTAATTGCAGAGTTTGGATTTAGGGAATTTGCGGGTGGAAACCCAATCTCAGCCATGGGCACCTGGAGAAGCAGGACAGTTCTTTCCCATGGGAAGGAGAGCATGGAGCCTCCCCCAGTGTTTTGGGGACAGATGAGAGCTGACCCTTGTGAAACTACTGCCAGCCAGACTTATCCTGGCAATATGCCTATGGGAACAATCTCTGGATATAAGGAACTTTGGAGGTGAAATCCCAATTCTGGCCATGGGTGCCTGGAGCAGAAGGACAGTTCTTTTCCATTGGGAAGGAAAGCACAGAGCCCTAGTGTTTCAGCAGCAGATGAGAAGTGACCCTCAACATGCAAAGGTCACTTGGACCAGTCAGGCAGTCCATGGGAAGCCAAAGCAGCCAGACCTGTTCTGTTTTCCCTTGGTTTTATGGGGCTCCATATTGTCACAATGGTTCCTTGGATCCATGGGGCCCCGCAGTGTCATAATGGTGACTTGATTCCATGGGTTCCAGCAGTGTCACAATGGCCCCTTGATTGCAAGAAGACCTGCAGTGTCACTGGCCCCCAGGTTCAATGGGGTCCCAAAATGTCACAGTGGCCCCCAGGTGTCATAAGGCCCCACAGTGTCACAATGGTCCCAAGGATTCCATGAGCCCTTGCAGTGTCACAATGGTCCCAAGGATTCCATGAGCCCTTGCAGTGTCACAATGGTCTCCGTGGTTCCCCAGGCCCCACAATGTCATGTGACTCCTCTGTTCCATGAAGTCTGCAATGTCTCAAGGGACCTTTGGACCCTGGGGCTTTGCTGTGTCACAATGGTCTCCTCTGGCTCCACAGTGTCACAATGGACCATTGATGACAGGAGGCCACTCTGTGTCGCCCTGGAGCTTTGGTTCCATGCAGCCCTGCAGTGTCACAATGGTCTCCTTTGGTTGCCCAGTGTCACAATGGACCACTGATTACATGAGACCATGCAGTGTCACAATGGATCTTTGGTTCCATGCAGCCCTGCAGTGTCACAAAGGCGTCTTGGTTTCACGCGGCCCCACAATATCACAATGCTCCTCCCAGGGTCACAATGGTCTCACTGGTTCCATGAGGCTTCACAGTCTCACAATGCTTTGCTTATTCCATGGGGCCTCATAGTGTCACAATGGTCTCCATGAGTCCCCTGAGTGTCACAATGGTCTCTGTGATTCCATGGGCCCCTCAGTGTCACAATAGCCCTTTGGTTCCATGAGGCTGTAAAGTGTCTTAATTGTCTTTTCATGGTTCCACAAGGCCTTGCAATGTCACAGTGAACCTTTGGTTCCATGGAGTCCCACAGTGTCACAATGGCTGCCTGGTTCCATGACACCACAAAGTGTCATAATGGTCTCCATGGTTCCATGAGGGCGGTGGTGTCACAATGGGCCCTTGGTCCGATGGGGCCTCTCAATGTCACAATGATCCCTACATTCCATGGAGTCACACAGCGTCAGTACAGTCCCCTTGGTTCCATGAGGCCCAGCAATGTCAAAGTGCTCTCCATGACACCATGAGGCCTCACATTGCCAAAATGGTCCCTTGGTCTCACAAGGCCCCACAGTGTCACAATGGTCCCTTGGTGTCACAAGGCTCCACAGTGTCACAATGGTCCCTTGGTCTCACAGGGCCCCACAGTGTCACAATGGTCCCTTGGTCTCACAAGGCTCCACAGTGTCACAATGGTCCCTTGGTCTCACAAGGCTCCACAGTGTCACAATGGTCCCTTGGTTCCATGGCCCTGTGCTGCTGCATTCCCCCCTCCCCTTCTCAGGCCGCCCTGCCAGCTGAGAAATGCTCCTTGGGCCTCGGCCTTGGCCAACAGCCCCTGGGCTCAGCTCCTCTGCAGCTCATCACAAACACTGCTCCAGCCACTGCTGCTGCCCAACCAGCTCCTGGTTCCTTTAGCAGCAGCCCTGGGAACTGTTTTTGTTCCCTCAGTGGCACAACATCCCTGTTCTCACACTGCCAAAGAAAGCTGTTGATGCCAAGTGTGGCCAGGATGAACCATTGCTGGGACTGAAGCCCCTCTCTTGGGGCCCTGCAAACAGCGCTCCAAAAGGAATCCTTGGAGCTCTCGTGGGCCAGCGACTCCCTCTGAGTGAGGCCTCTCCCAGCCAGGAACTTTCCTGTTTGCTGCACTCAGGGATCCCCAAGAACGACAGAGCCTGGGCCGATCCCCCCACTCCTCCAGGCTCAACCCTTTGCCCACTGGGGAGATGCCAAAGGATCCACAGTGAGCATTTCCTGCCCTCAGGGGAATTGCTCACAGGTGCCTTGCACTGACTCTTGGTGTCTGTGTGCACACACGAGTGCCTGTGCTGGGGAAATGTGGCAGAAATGCTGCTCTCTGAGGGGTTGTTGTGCCTTGGATAGCTGAGTCAGTCAGGCCTGTAGGGAAGGTTAAATCACGAGGCCTAAGTTAAATTAAATGCTGCTGAGAGTTTTTCTTTTGCTAAGTGGTTACCTTTAATATAAGTTTTATGTTAAGTTCAATATTGTTAAATGTTATACCTCTGTTAAATTGCGAAGTCATAGGTTTAAGTTAGGTTACATGCTGTTACGCTCTGCTCTTTTGCTAAATTGTGAGGTTGAAACTATCAGTTAAGGTTAATGTATAAGTAATGTCCGGTTAAGTTTGAGCTCTGTTAAGCTTTCAGGCTGTGTTCCTTTTATCCTTGCCCTTGCTGTCCTTGTGTCACACACACACACACAGAGGGACAGTTCTCAGTTAATTTCTGGTTTGATTGCCTGGGTTCTGTTTGGTTTTGTTGTTGCTTTGTTTCCCTGGTGTGCCTGAAGAGTCCAGTCAGGAGCAGAGCGACTCTTGCCAAGGAACTTTGTGCTGCTGTTGGTTAATATTAAATCTGGTTTTTGCTGCTCCCTTGCTGGGGATTATTTCAGCGCTCTCAAGCCCTCGTTCGTAACAGGGTGAAGGAGCCCTGGCCCAGGCTCTGGCTCTGGGGGACACAGGGACCCTGCCGGGAGGTCCATGTCCCCCTGTGCCACCCCCAGGGCCCCGGCCCCCCGTCCTTGTGTCAGGCTCTGGGGTCGATCTCGTGGAACATCCTCTGGGGGAGGCTGCGGGGCCAGGGGCAGGGGGACCCGGGAGGACAGGGGACCCCGCTGTGCACGAGCAGGGTTGGACTGCTGTGGGGGGAGCTGTGAGGGGGGCCGGGGCAGAGTGACCTTCCCAGTGACCTCACACAGCTCCCGTGATGTCACACAGCCCCCGTGATGTCACACTGCCCCTGTGATGTCACAGAGCCCCTGTTATGTCACACAGCCTTCTCTGTGATGTGACACTGCCCCTTTGATGTCACAGAGGCAACTCGATGTCACCTTGTGATGTCATACAGCAGTGCTGCGACATCACAGAAGACTGATGTCACAAAGTCACCCTCTGATGTCACAATCTGTTCTGTGATGTCACAGCCTGCTCTATGATGTTCCACAGCCACCAGGTGATGTCACAACCAACTCTCTGATGCCACAGAGCCACCCTCTATGATGGCAGACTGTGTTCTATGGCCTCAGACCCTACTCTGTGATGTCACAGCCAGCTCTGGGATGTCACAGAACCTTCAAGAACCCTCAAGAACTCAGTTCTATTGAAACACTGAAGTTTCTTGTACTTTGAAGAGATCCCTGTAAGGGACACGACAGGGAAAGTGTCCCCAGGCCCCAGGCAGAGCAGAGAACTGCAGGCACTGATGGCAGCTGCGGACAAAGAGAAGCCAAGTCTTGGTGCCCTGGGGCACAGCAGCAGGGTCTATGTCACCAAGGGCTGGGAGGAGACACCTTGTCCTGAGGCACTGGGGCCTCCTGGCACAGCCCCAGCCAGGCTGGGCACTGTCACCCCCTTGTCCTGTCCTCAGCATCTCCCCCTAGCCCACATCCCAGTGGCCTCAAGGATCTGCTGGAAGGAGTCCCTGGGGAGCCTTGCTCAGCAATGGCCCTGGGGGCTCCTGAATGCTCCCTGCAGGGACTTCAGGCTTTTCAAAGGACTTGGAGTTTTGCTTTTGCTTTGGAGTCTCTGAGAGCTTTGTGCAGTCATGGCCTCCAATTATTTGTTGTAGTTAGTTCTTAGAGAGGCTTTGTCAGTAACACCACTCAGTGGGGCTCATTAATGCTTCAAGGTACTTCAGTTCTTTTAAGGTATTTAGTGTTTCCCTTGGGATAGACTCTGGGAGATATTTGTCCAATCATGGCCCCAATTATCTGCGTTAATTAGTCCCTGGAGAGCTTTGTACTGACACTCAGTGGGGCTCATTAATGCTTTGAGACACTCAAGGTGCTGAAGGTGCTTTGGATTTTCCTTTCCACACTGAGTGTCTGAGAGGTTTTCGTGCCATCCTGGCCACCAATTCTCTCCTGCAAGGAGTGCATGAGGAGCCTGTGTTGGAGAGGGACCTCAGTGGGAGCCATGAATGCCTGGAGAAACTTGGGGTGTTTCCTCTGCCTTTGACTCCTGGCAAGGTTTGTGCAATCTCCTCCCAGGCCCTGATGTTCAAGGGCTCAGCTCCAAATGCACAGTGAGGCTCATGAGGATCAAGCAAGTCCTGACAAACCCTGGCTCTGCCTTGATTTCCCTCTGCTCCAGTGCAGTTCATTAGGACGGTTTCCTTTGACAGTTATGGAGAAATAGTTCAAAGAGCTTCCAGGAAATATGTAGTCCTATTTTAAAGGGTGTCTTTTATTGCTGTTCCTATTACACAAGAGGTGATTGCAGCATTCAGTGACTGATATTGATCCAGGGGCTCTCCTAAGGAGCCCTGGCCTGCTCAGAGAAGCTGTGCCTTGAGCTCTGAGCCAGTGTAGACAACCTTGCTCCACATTCCCCAAGCCCATTGTGTCTCTCCTCACTCACCTGGAACCTGCTTTGCTTGAAGAGCTGGCTGCACACAGCCAAAGAGGGATATTCCTTCTTTGATTTTGAAGCAATTTAAAACTCCTGAGTTTCCCCATTGCAAACAGACATCCTCCTCAAGTGTGTGCCAAGCCCAAGCTGCCACCAGGAGCACTCCAGACCTGCCCTGGGCCAGCTGTGAGGGTGGATCATCATCCCAACATGCAGTGGTGCCATTGCAAGGGACTGTTGCCATGGACACTGCAATGACCCCACTGCTGGGTTTGGGTGCCATGGCAACCCCCATCAGTTCAGGTTTCCTTGGAAACCAGCCCAAGGAGCCATTTCTGCAGCCAGGTTCCATGGCCACTTGCCTGCAGAGCTGTTGCTGTCCTCAGCGGCCATGGCAACCCTGGGAAAAAGCGGTGCCAGGGCTGTTCCAGGTACAATTGCAGTGACACTCCTTGGTGCCACCAGGTGCCATGGCAATGGCCACGGGGACCCGTTCCTTGGTTTGGTGCCATGGCAGCCAATGCCCGGAGCCCTTGTGATGGTTGCTGGCCATGGAAAGCTGCCCTGGGCCCTTGCTCAGGACTGGTGTCAGTGCTCAGAGCCAGAGGGGATCCCTTGCTGGGGGCTGTGCCATGGCCACCTGCCCTGTGCCGCTCAGGGCCGCTCAGGCACCAGGAACCAGCAGCCAACGGCACTGCCAGGGCCAAAGGCCAGGTCAGCCAGACAGAAAGGGGCAGGGCTGGGCACTGTTTCCATGGCAACCGGCACTGGGGGGACACCTGGGTCACCTGGCCTGGCAGTTGCCATGGAAACCCCTGGCAGGGACTGAGGGCACAGCCCCTGGCACTGAGACACTGCTGGGACGGGTGCTGAGCACAGGGCTGAGCACGCAGAGATGGTTTTGTTCTTGCTGAGCTGCAGCACAGCCAAGGCCTGTCCTGCCCCTCGTCCAGCCATGCTGGGGAGGGGCTGAGGCTGCGGAGGAGCTGGGCAGAGGACACAGCCAGGACAGGGGACCCCAACTGACCCCAGGCATACCCCAGACCAGAGCACATCATGCTCAGGGTATGAAGGGGGGAACAGGGAGGAAGGGGGGAATTTTGGAGGGAGGGCTTTTGCCTTCCCAGGTAACACTTAGGCAACAGGGGGCCCTGTTTCTCCAGTGGGCAGGGTCACTACCAAAGACACAGACACCAACTGAAGGAATTGTGTCACTTATATCATGCACAGCTGCAAAGATTTACAAAAGGATAAGCTCAGCAAAGCACATCATCATTAGCAATGAATTACAAAAGAAGCTCAGCAATCCATCATAACCCATCATTACATTTTGATGACCAATCCCTTGGTGAAACACCAGAGGTGTTTGTGGCAGACAAAGATTCTGGCTGACCATCAAGGTACACCTTACAGACATCAGCAGTACTTTAGTGACACCGTTCTTCATTCTTTTTTCTCAATCTCATTCCAATTAGGAACAAGAATTCTGTTGTGCATGGAGCTGGCACCTTTTTAATTCCAGAATAATGCCCCGAGGCCCTTTGCTGTTCAGCTTTACCATGCTGTCTGTGGCTAACAAGGCTTGGGGGGCCCTTTCCCCTCTGGCTGGAAGGGGCCAGGTCCCAGTCCCTGAGGGGCACCCGGGCTCCTGGATGGAATTCCTGTGCAAGTCCCTCAGTGTCACAGCAGCCTTCACATGGAGCCCCGTGGATCAGAGCATTTCCCACAGGGGCCCTTGGGGCAAACAGGGAGATCTGGTCTGGCAGGATGTGTAAAACCATATCCTGTCAGATCTCCTTGTTCTCACACAGAATCCTTGGATGCAGGGACACATTCCCATTGTTCCTGCCCAGGTTTCAGGACTCAGAGTTGTCTTTCCCAGGAGTTGCTCCTTCAGCTGCCTTGGGAGGGCCTTTTGGCCTTGGGACCCACACTCTGGCTCCATTATTAGGACTGCTGCACCCAAACCCTTTATTTGCACAAACAGTGGTGATTGGAGGTGGATCTCCTTTTTTCACAATCATTCCTAAAAATGCAGTATCAATAATTGTACTACCCTGTCACAGGGTTGACTAATCCAATCCTGGTCACTATTGTTTACAGAATTACTGTAATTTCTCCTTGATATTCTGCATCATTTCCTCCTGCCATGACAGGAACACTTTGCAAGGCCAAGCTCCAAGGGAGCAGTTACCAAAGCAAAGTGTCCTGGAGGAATCTGAAGTCCTGTTTCAGAATTGATAGCTGTCATTTGCTTTGAATTTCTCCTAATTAATTCCAATGCATGAAGGCCCAGCCCTGCAGCCTCTGGGCTGGCCCTGCCAGGGGCCATCACAGCCAGAACAATTTCCCAGGCAGCCCAAGTCTCACTGCCCATGGTTGGATTTGCAAATTGGGGGCAGCCGTGCACAGCCTGGGGGTTCCATTTCCCCAGTGGGCCATTGTGAAGGGCATGGAGCACATCTGGGAGATGGGTTCTCCATGGACAAAGGTTCCCATCTCCTTATTTTTCCAACTGCTCTTTTAACAACCCCTTCACCCGTGCACCCAATCCTGCAGCTTGTGCATAATCTGGTACATGAAAAACCCTGCAGGCAAAATCACTGTATTTTTCACAGGAACAGACAAAGCACCCTGCACCACAGTATCAGCAACTCCTGCAAAAATAGCCAATTTTCTCCCTTTCTCCCTTTTTCATTGTATACAATCTCAAAAAGTTGACCACTGACATTAGGGTCCTGGCCAATCCTCTTCTGTAGGGTATTTAGTGTTACATCCCTGAGCAGCCAAAGCTACCAAATTAGTATTGTCAGCACTATTTCACGTTATTATATAATTTCATAGATAGATAGTGATATAGAAATATAGACAGATACAGACATAAATAAATTTATATAAATAGATACATTGAGGTCTTATTATACTATAAATACATATATAATTATTATGTATATAGATATTTCACTTGCACAAATGCATATCAGTTCAAGATTAAAACCTTCTTCTCTTGCTCCATGTGGGAGCATTCCAACAATCATTGTTCCTTCTGAAAGTGCTGTTTCCTATGTACTCTCAACAAATTCATCTTTGTCTGCCCAAACCCACAAGGTCTTTTCCTTTTCCATGTGCAATTTTTGGATGCATTTGAAGACATCCAGGGGTGCAGCCTCTTTTACCCAACTGCCCCACTGCTCCCACGGGGCTCCTACCTCAGCCCACTCCTGAGCCAGGGAACTCCAGGGAAGGGCTTCCCAGCTGGGAATTTCTGATGGGCTCGATTCCTCACATTTACACTGAACAAGTGACATTTTGTTGGGATCTGGCCAGACTGTGCCAGTTTTGTTTTGCCAGTGGGCAGGGTCAGCACCAAAGCCACAGACTCAAGCTGAACGAATCAGTGTCATTTCCTGCAGTTCAGAGCAGCAAAGAATCACAACAGGAGCAGCTCAGCAATGCACCCAGCAATCACCACCAAAGATTGCAGCAGTGATTAACAAAGATCCAGCAGCATTTACCCTCAGCCTTTACCATCCCACAGACCCACACAGCAGCTGTCACAGCCAAGGGCTGCAGAGCCACTCCTGGGCACTGGGCATTCCTGAAGGTGCCTCCAGCCCCAGGTGAGGCTCCAACCCCGCTGGGAGAGGGCCCAGCTCTGACAGTGCTGAATGAACAAACTGACAGCACTGCTAGTGTGGCAACATCTGCTTTCATCCTCCTCTTGGGTTCCTCCCAAAGCCTGGCCAGGGCTCAAGGAGGAACCAAGGGAGCTGACTTTGACCATACAGCCCCAAACAAGGCCAGATGTCAGCTTTCATGGCCTTGTCTTGCTTCTAAATACACGAAGGTCAATACATGTTTCACTAATGAGTGGCTACATCTATTTCAGTGCTAATGACCATGCATATTTCATCAGGCAGCAGATACAAAGATAACCTTTGCTTGGAAGGTTCATCCAGAGGCCATCTTTGGCTCAGGGCCTGCTGTCCAGGCCTCACTCAGGGCTGGTGTCCAGGCCTTGGCACTTCAGGGACATGGTTTAGTGCTGGGCTTGGCACTGCTGGCTTACTGGCTGCACTGGGTGAGCTCAGAGGGCTTTTCCAACAGAAAGGATTCTGTGGTTCCATGCTAATATCCACTGCATTCCGCTGGGGCTATTTTAGCAGCATTACTTTGCTCAGAAAGTCTCCTCTTGCCCAGCTCCTGTGGCCTGAGGCTTCAGCTCCTTCAGCTCCTGGTGCTGAGCTGCTCATGCTGAACGAGACGAATCGGAGAGAAGAGCACAGTCCATGCAATTCCTTCTGGGACACGGAGAGGGGAGGCTGTGCAAACAGGAGCATTGTTTGCTGTGGCCTCCTCTCCGCCCTTCACATCTTTCAGCGCTTTGAACCAGCCAAGAGCTTTCTCCAAGAGTGCAATGGAGCAGCTGTTCCTGCTCCCAGGCCTGGCTCTCTCCAGTCTCAGCCCTTGCCTGGTTCTGTCCCTCTTGCTGTGCCCTCTGTTCCCCCAGGGCTCGCTGGCTGCTACCCAGGACTGTGGCACTGGCACAGATCCAGTGCTCCAGAGCCTCCTTTCTGTGCCCTTGCAGCTGCCTGGGCACAGCAGCCTTTTCCACCTGGAAGCTCCCCATGGACAGGGAGTGCCCAGCTCCGTTCCCTGCACAGCCTCCAGGAGCCCAGGGGTGCCATCTCCAGTCCCTGCTGGCACTGGGGGCTCCCAGGTGCCTCAGGCTGCTGTGACACCGCTGCACACGGGAGGGAAGAGGGGCAAGGGCTGTGCTCAAAGTCAGCTCCATCTGCTGCTGCGGCTGGTGCTGCTGCTGGTGCTGGTGCTGCTGCTGCTGCTGGTGCTGCTGCTGTGGGGTCATTTGTGCAGCCCCAGGCCAGAGTCAGGGATCAAATCCTGCCAGTCTCTTCCAGCCCTGGCTGCTCAGAGTTTGGGCCTTGGAGCCTCAGGTGGCCAAAGGCAGCTGCTGCTGGTCCCTCTGTGTGCCCGTGTTCAGCAGTGCTGCTCCATCAGTCTGTGCCCAGCAACGGGGAAAAGCCTCAGCCCTGCAGAGCCAGGGGCTGCCGGGCTCTGCCTGAGCAGCTCAGCCAGCAGGAAGGGAGCTGCTCCACACAGGAACCAGGAGCAAAGGACATTTCTTCTGTAGGACATGTTTTCTATTTAGAAGGAAAAAAAGGAAAAAGGAAAAAACTAGGTAAATTGTAAAAGATAAGAATAAAATCCAAGGGTTAGTGAAAAAACATAACACAATGTTAGTGAAAAAAACAAAACATAAAGGCAAAGACACATTCTTTGCATTAAGAGGTAAATGATCTTTTTCAAAAGAGAACTCAGTTCTTTACATTGTAAATGTGCTGATGGCATGCATCCATCTTACTGACCTCAGCAGCCTCTTAAAAGATTTTGGGCTTTGTTCCCAACACTGGTATTTGAAATTGTGGTTGAAGCAAGAGCAAATTGCTTTGTGCCCTTCCAGCTCCAAGCAGGACTGGGAATGGAAACTCTGTCAAACCCCAAATCCTTTAGAAGATCACCTTCCTTCTCACCCTGCAAATGAGCTGCACATTCCTGTTGTAACTGCCAGGAGTTTCTTAGAGACACGAAGTCCCACTGACAGCTTTTTGCTCTGGTTTGGCAGTGCAGAAGGGCAATTCTCCATCCATCAGCTCCAGACTGCACTGCCTCAGGAACACGGCCCACTCGCCAGCTTTGGCCCACTCGTGGCACTTCTAGAGGAGGAAGAAAGTGCAATTGCAAAATTCCAGCCAATCAAGAAGGAAGAACGGGACAGACAAAACACCCTGTAGAGATACAGGCGTTCAGCTGGGACTGTGGAGAGTTTGGGTCCTTGCCAGTTGCATGTGTGTCCCCAGCTGCAATCTCTGGGCCTGCAGCAGAGTCTCACTCACCTGCCAAAGCAGAAAGCTCAGGCGCTGTGCTCGCAACGGGCTCGTCTGATGCAGAGCTGTCAGAGCAATGTGAGGGCAGAGCCAGCCCAGCTGGGCCCAGGGCTGAGCCCAGCAGAGCCCTGGCAGAGCCCAGAGCAGCCGCAGCACCCGCAGAGCCCGGCTGCAAGGAGAGAAAGCAGAAAGTGCCCATCAGCTGAGGGCTCCTGTGCCCTTGTGCCAAGGCCTGCGGTGCCCAGGCCATGCTGGCTGCGCCCAGAGCTGTGCCCAGAGCTGCCCATCCCTGCTGCCAAAGGCACAGAGCAGGAGGGCAGCACATGTGCCCAGCCTGCAGCCAGCCACGGCACATCCAGCCCTCAGCAGCTGCCCAGAGCAGGATGCTCCTGTGCTCGCTGCCAGCTCCCAAAAGCTCTGATCCCACCCTGCCAAGCACACAGGGACCCACCTCACACCACCCATGGCTGGAAGAAAAGCTGCTCCCAAACCATGGCCTCAGCCTTCTCCAGGGGCACGGCCCATCCACGCCACAGCTGCTCCCAGGCACTTCCCCATCCACACTGGACCACCTGGAATGCTTCCTCTGGAATAACAAACAACACATTATTGAAAAGAGTTTAGAGACAAAATGAGAAAACAAGAAAATTGGTAAAAAGTCTTATCTCTGTCAGGGTCTTGAGGAAGGCCCAACCCCTGCATGCCAGGGAAAAACCCAGCCATGGCTGTGGGAAACCCACACTTTCTCTCTTCCCCTCTGCACTGCCCCCCAAAATCACGGTGACCCCAAAGCAAACAAGGGCAGTGGAGCAGCCCAAGCCCTTCCTTGCCTGCACAGCAAAGCAGCTCTGCACAGGTTCTGGAGTCCCACCTCTGCTCCCACCATGGGGCTTTGTTTGTGTCGGGCTGGCTGCCCCAGCCCCAGCCCGGGGCACAGTGGGTGTTGGGGGCTGTTGGCCGGGCCAGGAGTCCACTCCCATTTCGTACCCACCCCAGCCCATGCCCCAGCCCTGCCAAAAGCAGCTGGGCAGCCACTGAAGAATTACTTGCATCTGCCCCAGCAAAGGGGGAGCCTTTGGTTCCCCGCCACGCTGGGTCATGCCGAGATCTGGCAAAATTTCCCGGGTGGGACTCATCTGCAAATTCCCTGTGGAGTTTGGCTTTGAAGAAGGTGCCAGAATCAAAGTGCACCACCTTCAGCCTCCAGTGGCCAGGCTGAGGAAGAGCTTGTCATCCTTGATGTCACCCTCGCTGTCTCCAGCAGCAGCAGCAGCAGCAGCAGCAGCAGCAGCATCCCCACCCGGTACAGCTTCTCCAGGGGCTCCTTCTCCTTCCCTGGGGGCAGACCAGCCTCTCAGGGCTCTGCCCAGGGCCCCAGCTGTCAGGGAACCAGGACAAGCAAAACCAGCTGGGATGGCGGCCATCAGTGCTGGGCAGAGCAGCTCAGCTCCAGCACAAGAGCTGTGTGTTCCCATCCCATGACCCCGGTGCAGTGACACAGGCAGCACAAAAAGCTCTGGGTTCCTTTGCTTCTCATTGCCAAGGCATATGTGGAGCAGGAACTTACCAGGGCCCTGGATCAAAGTGTGCCTGTGGCTCTCTCCCTTCTTCTATGGCAGAGGAATATCCCACATCCAAGGATCACAGAACAGGTCTTCCAGTGCGGGTCTGTCCAAGGAGTTCACGGATAAACACCACCTGATCAGGTCTTTGCACTCTGGGAAGAGAAAGCAGAAACTGCCGGTCAGCCAGAGAAGGCTCCTGTCTGCTTTGCCCCACTATTCCCACACCCAGGCCATGCTGGATGTGCTCAGAGCTGGGCCTAAACTTTCCCATCAATTCCCTGTTTTGGAGGAGAGCAGGACACGTGCCACCTCCTCAGCAGCTGCCAGAGCGGGATGCCCACTAGCCCGCTGCTGGCTCCCAGCACTGGGATTCCCCCCATGCCCAGAGAAGAGGATCCACCTTGAGAGAGCCCTTGTGGCAGCGGGAGCTGGCCCCAGCTGAGGTTCTGGCCCCTTCTGAAAGGGTGCTCCCCGCAGACCATCTGGTGCAGCAGGATGCCCAGGGACCAGACTGTTGCTGCCTCGCCATGGTACCAGCCAAAGTCGTTCCATTCCGGGGGGCTGTAGGACAGTGTTCCTATGGAATACAGATGGAGTTCATCAGGGGGATGCTGCTGCTCCCAGAGCCTGGCCCCAGCATCCCTGGGTGTGCGGGGGCTGCATCAGGGGCACACAGCGTGACCACTGCCCTCTCGCCACCATCTGGGACTTGTGCACAAAGTTAGGGTTGGAAAAGAAGCCTCTGGTGTTGGAAGAGGGCAGCCCTGGCTAGGCCCGACCATGACATGCAAAGGAAAAACCCACTCCATGCTGGGGAAAAAACATGCCCTTATCCTCCCTGCCTGCATTTCCCCAAAAATATTATGAAGCCAAGGGAAACAGGGCGAGTGAAGCAGCCCAAGCCCTTCCTGTCATCTGCATACCAAAGTGGCTGGGGCAAAGGTTCCGCCCTCCCTCTCTGCTACCCCAACCCACGGGGCTTTTGGTTGGGCTGGCTGCCCCAGCCCAGCCCTAGTCCTGGGCAGAGTGGCTGGCAAAGGCTGCCAGCAGGGCTGGAAGATGGCTGCCCACCCAACCTGAGTTGCTCTAAAGCAACCCAGCTGAAGATTCAGTGCCCTGACTGGCAGCAAAAGGGAGAATCCCCGCTGCCACAGCCAGCTTGGGCTGGGAGATGTTGGGCCATGAGATGTCAGCAGTGGGAGCACAGCCCTGGGTAGGCTCACCTGCAAAGTGAGTGTAGACTGTGTCCTGCAGGTAGGTGCCACAGCCAAAGTCAATGAGTTTGGCCTGCCCGGTGTCCAGGTCAACCAGGATGTTCTCTGGTTTGATGTCGCGGTGCAGGACCCCGCAGCTGGTGCAGTGCCGCACGGCCTCCAGCACCTGGTGGAACAGCTCCCGTGCCACCTCCTCAGGCAGGAACCGCCGTGCCCGAATGAAATGATGCAGGTCCTGACACCGCTCTGGCCGCTCCAACACCATCACGATGCAGTTGGGGAGCTCGAGCCACTCCAGCAGCTGGACCACACCGGGGAAGCCAGTGGACACCCTGGCCAGCAGCACGATCTCCAGGGGTGCGCTGGTGCCGTCGGGCTGCGGGAGGAGCACGATGCCGTCAGTGGGGCCGATGCCATGCCGGGCCTGGGGAAGCCCTCAGCCAGGCCGGGATGCTCTGCGCCCTGCGCTGGCCCCACGCCCGCTCTCTCTCGGGGTGTCCTGGTGGCTCCCACCGTGCCGGGCGCCGGCTCATCCCCGGCCGGCAGCCCCGGCTGCTGGCCCCGCTCACTCACCAGCTCGCCCCAGTGCCGGACGCGGTTCCGTGGCACCCTTTTGATGGCCACCTGCAAGCCAAGGGCAGCAGCGGGGTGAGCTCGCCGCCCGCACTGCGAGCCCCATCCTCCGCCCTCCGCCCTCCTCTTCCTCCATCCCCTCCTCCTGCGCCCGCCGCCGGCCCCGCCGCTCACCGGGGCGCCGTCCGAGAGCCGCGTGGCCGCGAAGACTCTGCCGAAGCCGCCGCGCCCCAGCAGCGATCCCAGCCCGTACCGCTCCTGCAGGGCCTCCTGCGCCGTCCCTGCGGGCGGGACGCGGCTGTCAGCACTCGGCCCGGGGCCAGCAACGGCCCCCGAGCGCCCCTCACCCGCCCCGGGCCGGCCATGCCCAGGCGTTCCATCTTCGGAACGCGGCACGGGAGGCTCGGGGCTGGCGGCCGCGCTGCCGAGCGGCGGAGCTCGGGCCGGGGAAGCCGCAGCGGAGGCGGCGGGAGCGGCCGCGCCGCCCGTGTCCTCCGCGGGCCGCGGGAGGAGCCGGGGCCGGGGCCGGGGCCGGGGTCGGGGACGGGGCTGGGGCTGGGGCCGGGGCCGGGCTCGGGACTGGACCCTGCGTCGGGTCCGGGGCCGGGCTCGGGCCAGGCGGAGGCAAAGGGCGGCGATGCCGCCCCGGCCCCAGGCACTGATGCCCGCCCAGCAGCGCCACCGCCAGTACGGCCAGAGCCGGGCGGAGGCGAGACCGCGGCGGGACGGCCGGGGCCGGGCACGGGACAGCCCCGCCCGGGGCCGGGGGCGGGCCGGGGGCATGGCCCAGCCCGGCAGGGGAGAGGGAGGCGGGGAGAGAAGAGGGGCGCTGGACAAGGGACCCCGAGAGTAGGGTGCCAAACAGCGGGAAAGGGAGAGAAAGAGAGAGAGAGAGAGAGAGAGAAAGACTATTCAAAACTATCTGTTTTGCTGCTGCTGCCGCTACTGCTGCCGCTGCTGCTGCTGCCGCCGCCGCTGCCGCTGCTGCAACTGAAGCACCGGGGCCGTTCGTCCCCGTGTCCGTTCCCCGCTCGCCCCACGAGCCCCACGTTCGAGCCCCGCGCGCCCCGGGGACAGCCCCTCCGTCTGCCCAAACACGGGAACTTTGCAGCGCTGAGCCCAGATGCAGAGCCCTGACTCCTGCGCACTGGCACAGCGATCCCCTCGCTTGCTGCTGAGCATTGTCCTTGCTGAGGGTCAAACACTGTCGGGGCACCTTCCCTTGGTGTAGGATTCCTACCTGACCCAAGCACTGCACTTACACCTCCAGTGTTGCTTTCCTGTGTGGAAAAGGAAAACTGTGTGTAGCTCATGGTATTTTAGAGTGTCTAAACCTTGCCAAGTCACAGATTTTAGAGGTGAGGTGCATTTGGAATGAATGGGATGGAGAAGCAGTGCAACATGGAAAAGAGGAGCATAGAAATAAATAGAGGAAAACATCTTGGATTGTTTCTTTCATTTTCATTTCCCTTCTGGAAAGCTGTTTCAGTTTTCCAAGAATCATCTGCTGTCTGCTCTTCTCAAGAATCTCTCATGGAGAACAAGGTTGAGCCTCTGTCACAAGATTTGCCACCAGCTGCAGCTTCTCTTAACTTTCCACAGTGCACAGTGTGTGCAGCAGGACTTTTGCAGCAAAGCAGGACAAATGTTAGGAGAACTTTACATGTCCGTTCTTTTCCTGCTGGGCTGGGGAGTTGTGCCACTGGTGAAGTTTTCATTGTGACTGTTTGTGCTGGTTTCAGGCAAATTTTGGAAGGAAACCTCCAAAAGGGGTCAGTCTAGAAAGCAAGTTCCAGCGGCCCCTCCCCCTACTAGATGAGGAAAAGACTTCCCTCCAGAGCGGGTTTAAACAATTCCAAGAAAAAGGAAAGTCACAGTCCGAGGAACTTCTCTGCCCCAGCTAGCTAAAACCAAATTGCTAGACCTGGGCTGTGAAGGCATCAGGAAATTTCCAAGTCTGGGCACTGGCGGTCCCAGCAAACACCAGATCTGGATGATGCTGGTGCCAGTACCTGGAAATATCCAAAGTTTGGCTTTCTGTGCCAGCAAATCCCTGGACTTGGGCTGTGCCAGCACCAGGAAGTTTTCAGATCTGGATGCTGGCGCTGCCAGCAAACACCAGATCTGGGTGGTGTCATTGCCAGTGACAGAAATCTGCCAGATTTGGGCTCTGCTGGCACCAGGAAATTTCCAAATCTGGGCACTGGTGCAGCAAATGCAAGATGTGGATGGTGCCAGACCCAGTAGCAGGAAGCTGCCACAGGTTTTAGCTTTCTGTGCCAGCAAATTGCTGGACATGGGTGGTGCTGGAACAGGGAAATTTCCAGATCGGGGCACTGGCAGTGCCAGCAAACACCAGTGAAACTTTCTGGTCCTCGTCCGGACCGTTGACCAGTGGTTTCCCTGAGAACCAGCTCTGGCCACTTTACAGACAGACACTGCTTTCATCTGGTTGTGTGGAAACAGAACTTTACTGAAGGCAAACACAACAAACAGGATGGCGTGCACAGTACAGAGAGCGAAGCAGAAAAAAGCCTGGGTCCAGGATCTAGCAGGGATATTTATACATTTATTTATGGGGAGGGGTTAAGGTGGGATCTGAGGGAAGGATCCAAGAGGAAGGAATGATTAAGAATATTACAATTTTGCGGCAAAAAGTAACCAATGGTAGCAAAGAGAACTCAGAACTTTCTAGTAACAATCTGCATAACTGAACAAGAGGATTATGGGCGGGAGCTCCTGCTCACCCTAAAGAGGGTTTTCCCAAAGCCTTAAGCCGAGGTCTCCTTCTCTTAAACCAACCCAAACACAGCAGATCTGGGCGCTGCCAAGTTTGGGCTTTCTTTGCCAGAAAATTGCTGCCTTTGGGTTTTGCTGGCATCAGGAAATTGCCAGATGTGGGCACTGGCAGTGCCAGTGCACACCAGATCTGGGTGGGGAATGTGCTGGCACCGGGAAATTGCCAAATGCGAACCTTCTCTGCCAGCAAATTGCTGGAATTATGCTGTGCAGGCATCTGAAAAATTCCGGATCTGGGCACTGGCGCTGTCAGCAAACATGAGATTGGGTTGCTTTAAATACCTTTGAAATCCAGGTATTTGCTTGATTTAGGCTTTCTTTGCCAGCAAATTGCTGGAATTGGGCTGTGCCAGCACCAGGAAATTGCCATGTTTGGACACTAGCAGTGCTGGAAAACACCAGATCTGGGTGGTGCCGGCCCCAGGTATTTGCCAGGTTTTGTATTTCTGTGCCAGCAAATTGCTGCACTTGGGCTTTGCGAGCACTGGGAAATTTCTGCATCTGGGCAATGGCAGTTCCGGGCAACACCAGTTTGTGAGAGCTGAAATGAGGAATGTGGGATGCCAGGCGGCTCTTCAAAGTGCAGTTTATTGTATCCAAGGTGATACAGCAGTCCAGAGTCATGGGTGACAGAGCCTGTGCCTACAGCTGTCAGCTCCAGCTGCAGGCCTGGAGACCCTTAGTTTAGGTTACAAATGCATTATATACTTTTCTTTGCTGAGCATCTTCACACAATAGAACCAATCTATACCTTAATTTTTACCTATAGCCAATCATAACTACTATCATTACCATATTCATGTTACTATTCTCCAATCACTAAAAGTTAGTACATTACAGTTTAAGCTAAAAGTTGTTTTCCAGTTTTCTTGCAGTGGAAAATTCTGAGACCTTTTTTCTACTTGCAAAATTTGCTGACTTGTTTGCCTGTGCTATCTTTCTGCTTGGTAAAATCTTCTCGTTTGAGGTGGGCTTATCCTTTGCTCTAAGTCAGAAAAACCCCTTCTAACTAACACTTTACCTTCTTAGCTATCCAAAAAGACTGGCTCATCAATTCTTTTCTTTTATATCAAAACTTGCTTTCATTTATATTCGTCTTCAGACATTACATTCAAAAATCTTTCAGCCAAGCATACACATCTGTGAGACTTTCTTGTCAAACTGCATCCCTGTATAGTGGTCAAGTGCTTGAGGCCAGGAGCACCTGGACAATGGGGACAGTTCTTTCCTATAGGAAGGAAATCACAGAACTCCAGGGTTTTGAAAGCACATGAGAAGCAGTCACCAGAGGCCAAGGCAAGCCAGACCTGTCTGTCCTTGCAGCTTTTGTCTGAAAGCAACCCTTGGATATATGGGGAGTTTTGGGGTGGAATTCCATTTCAGCCATGGGTTCCTGGACAGGAATGACAGTTCTCCATAGAGGGGCAAGGGCCCCTCACAGCTGCTCATGGTCCCTCACAGCCCCACATGGCCCCTCACAGCCCCTCACGGCCCCTCACAACCCCTTGTGAGATGCAAAGCTGTGTTTCTTGTCAGGTACAAACAGGCAACGTGTGTACTTGTGAATGAGAAATGTGTGGATACCGACAATGGGATAGTTGTGAATTCTAGTAATAACTGAGGAAAATAAAGCATGGAAAAAGACTTTTGAACCTATCTTTTGTTTGCAAATTAACCCTAGTTGATTTAGGAGCATTTGAATTAAAGTGTTATAGATGTTGCTTTTTGCGTGCATTTAATCCATAAAGAGTTCTGCAATAATAACCTTTTGAAGTATAATTTTAGAATATCACTTGTATTATTGAAACTGTAGCTTTGGAATATATATAAAGGAAATATACTTATCTCATGCCTTATTGAAGCAGAGAAAAACAGCTTGAAAAAGGAAGATGAACATCACCTCAAGGGTTTATGGTTTCGACCAAAGGGAAGCTGGACATCACTGTTATGAGATTTAGAGTCTCTGCAATTAAAAGGTGGACCCATATCTAGGGAGCTGGACTCCACCAGATGGAATTAGTCTTTCTTCTTTTGGAAACTGGACCGTCACCATCTGGGAATTCTCCTTTGAGATACATCCTGAGAAATTAAAATCACAATAGTTTTTAGAATTGTGATGTAATAATTTGGAATAAAAATTGCTGATGAGTAAAAGATTGGAAATAGAAACTGCTGAAAAAAACTGATGGGTACCCCTGTAAATACCTGTAACCATCAATTATCGGTATGCAGTTGGAGGGAAAACTTCCCCCACTGTACCTGGCACTGTATTGCTCATACTTTACCATATTAAATAATAAATTGATTGCTGCTTGAATATTGGACTAGTCAAGCTTCTGATTCATAACACCCTCACGGCCCCTCACAGCCCCCCACGGCCCCTTACAGACCCAGTCCCGGGGCTCCTCCCAGAGGAGGGGTCGGGCCCTGCTTGTTCCCCTTTCATTTCAGTCCCTTCATTACAGCAACAAGCAAAGAAAGCTGAAATGGAGCGTTTCCCCAGCATTTCCCTCGGGGTTAACTGCGGGCTGAAGCTCTGTGCTAGCGCTGGCCCCAGCGCCACCGTCCCTGCAGCCGCCAGGCCTTTGCTGTCCCCCCCGTGTCCGTTCCCTGTCCCCGAGTCCCACCCGGCTCTGGCAGCAGCAGCAGCCGCAGCGCAGGGGGCGCCGGCCCGGCCCAGTCGGGGCTCCCGGCCAGGAGCAGCAGCAGCGCCGGCCCCTTCCCGCCTGCTCCTGCCTCGGCTCCCAAGGGCTTTTAACAGCTCAATTCTGGAGCACAGCAACCAGCACCCACACACAGCCCTGACTGCTCAGGGCCCGCCTGTGCTGCCCTGAGCCACCCCTCAGAGGAAGAAAGGATCGGGCTCCAGCGCTGTTTTCAACGCTCTTTTACTCACCCTGAGCTGACAGCAGGAGGCTGCTGGTGCCTTTGCCTTGGCAATTGGAGATCACGGTTGCTCTTGGCCCTCTTCTGCTTGCCACCTGAATTTTATCAGTACAACTACACTTGCCTCTTTCAATCACTGCTGCCCACTGTGCTTTTGTGATGGTGAACTCAGTGTTTTTGTCACAGGCATCATGATTAGCAGAGACTGAAATGCTCACAAGTCCTTGAGCACCAAGTCGAGGGGAATGAAAGCATCACAGATCACTTTTGCAGCACTCAAACACAGCCCTGCTGCTGGTGCTGTTGAAATAGAATCAACCTACAGAGACCATCACAGAAATTGCCTCTGGAGTGGCAAAACAAATGAAAAAATCCACCAGGAGAACGAAAATACTGAAGTTGGCTGGCTTCATTGCTTCCTCGGAGCAGCAGAAAATGGAGATGCCCAGAGGTATTTTGCACTGCTGCTGATCCCAGTTGGAGCCCTGCCCTCTGCAGAATCCCAGCGGGAACCTGAGCCCAGCCCGGGGAGCTCCCAGAGTGTCCTGGAGATTCTTTCTGCATTCGGTCAGGCTTGCATTCCCCAGCAAGTCCCCAACAAAACCTCCTGTTTTCTTTGGTTAGAACAGGCACAATGAAAAACAGCAATGGCACAACTGTCCAGCCCACAAGGAAAAGAAAGGACAAGTTGTCAAGGAATCCAAACATTTGTCTTGCTTTGCTGCAGAAGTCGTGCTGCTCACGGTGTGGAAAGTCAAGAGAAGCTGCAGTTGGGGGCACATCTTGTGACAGAAGCTGCACCTTGTTCTCCAGGAAAGGTTCTTGAAAAGGGCAGACAGGAGTGTGGAGAAGATTCCTGGGGAAGTGAAAAAGCTTTCCACAGGTGAAATGAAAATGGAAAGTGTTATGTTTGTCCAATTATCTCATCATAAAAAAACCCAATAATATTAAAAGTAATAGCAATTTTAATTGAATAGTTAAAATAAAAAAAATTAAAATTTGATACAATATAATTTGATTAAAATAAGAGATAATTTGGTTCCAATAATAGCGCATAAGCAAACGATAACCGCGGGGTACGGAAGGCAGAGTTCTGGGACTCTTGCTACCTCACGTACAAGCTTGCCAAGTGAAAATCACCCCTTATATGTCATGTGGCAATACCATCTCTTCTCATTTTCGGTTCATCATATCTCTATCTCCGCCCTCATTACCACCCTTATCACGCATGCGCCACCACTCGGTTTGGTGTTCACACAAGTCTTTGGGGGTCGTTTTGAATGAAGACCTCTCCTCTTCCTCTTTGTCTTTTAATTCACCTTTGGGTTACACATGCGCATCAAGCCAGTACAATGTAAGCCAAGACTAACGTATCACTGCATCTACATATCAAGGCAATAAATCCCTTATAATTAGCATTTTCTGGTACCCAACCAGGTTCTTGGTAATTTTTAGCAACTGTATCTTCAGCTCATTTCCTGTGGTCCTTGAGAACATCTGCTGGGAAGGGGGGGTGTAGTAAACCCCTCAGCTTTAGCCAGGGCCCCTTGGAGAATAGAAAGCTGACACAGCGGCAAAGAAGTTTCCTGTCTCCAGGGACATCCGCCTTGTACCTTATCCCTATAGCCATGTAAGGCAATATGTTGTTAACCCTACTATTGGTCACTTATGGTCACTCTAACACCTTTGCTATTGGTCAGGATTGGATCCAGGCCAAGGGTATAAAAGTAGCATACTGTACCCCTACTAACTCGGAAGAAGAAGAGCTGAGACCCTTCAGGGACCATCCAATAAAGCCATACTTGTGGAACAGCCGGCGTCTTCTTCTCTCTCTACTGTCTGCTGGAGCCTTAGGCCAAGGGAAAAGCTACCTAGCAAGCAATGCTGAAATCACAAGAACTGCCTAATCACTAAGAGCTGAATATTCCCTGCTTGCTAGGGCTGTCCCGCGGCCTTGGTCTGAGAGCGAGCTGGCTTCTGGCACCCAGTCCCCTTGGAGACTGAGCTCTGGAGCTGTAATAGCTTGCCTAGGATAAGACCAAGCAAGGCTCATTTTGGGGGGGGTGGAGCCCCTCCTCGCCCTCTTCTCCTTGGCATCACAACTTTTAACTATTTTATTATTCTCAAATATTAATTACTGTATCATTATTGATTACTGTTTCAATCTTTATCAGCACAAATCATACCTATTTATCACAGTAATATATCTTGCTAATTCTACACTTGGAGGAATTACTCAGGTCTGCAGTCTTTATTACACACCCTGTTCTAAAAGACTTTTATGCTATTTTCCCTCTCTCTGTGTTTTCACACTTGTTCAACAAGGTTTTCCTTCTAAGAATATTAATCACAATATCCCAAAGGATTAAAAAATGCTTAGGTATTTTTTCTCTAAGTATTTACTAAAGAAAACTAATAATAAAAAAACTGTATACATGCTAGATATAAAATACAAACAGAAATAAACTCGAGAGTTCTCCCAAAAACCTTAAGAAAAAAACCCCATGTATTCTATAAAACCCAGAGCATTCATCTACAGCACACAAAAATGGGCATGTTCTAGAAGAGAAAATCTGTGCAATGGTTCCGCACAGAATTCTATGCTTTCAAGCTTTTTGCCCTTCAGGGGCAGTGCCATTCTCTGAACTGTAATGCTCTGAGCATGTTCTGCTCACCATGGCAGCTTTCTGCTCTCCCCTGGTACAGATCATCCTCCCAGCAAAGGGGGAGTGCAGCCACCACAACTCGCAACACCTTCCCACATAGCAAGAACCTGAAGGGGAGATATGGCTTTCACCAGCTGCTGCGGGTTCTAATAGTGCCACCTCTTAGCTGCCGAAAGCCTGAATTTCTGTGTTGCACTGTGTTAGTTTACTGAGTCAAATGTTCTGTTATATAGTGGTATGTTCAAGTGTTCCCCGAGTTATTACAGTTAGCTTCTCCCCTATGTTATGCCCTCCTACCCAAGTGTCCCCCGAGGAATCCCCTCCCTCCTCACCAGATTTTTCCCTTTTCTGTCAAGACAACCCAGCCCCTTTGCCCCATCCATCAGCCCAAACCCTACCCTTTGTTCCAGAAAGTTCCCTGTCCCTCACCCTAAGATCCAATCCCTATGCCAACGCTCTCTCCTCCCCTTGTTCTGATTTGTTGTAGCCCTCAAAACCACACCCCAAGAGTCACTTTTTGGTTACTGTATGTTGTCCACTCCATGTTTTGAAAGATTTTAAAAATCCGGTCACAGGGATGTTGGGGGTTTTTGCAACATCTGTTCCCTTTGGGAATTCTTGCCTGCACGACCTTCCCCCCGCCTCTCCTGATGAATTTGCTGCACTTTGCACCACAGAAGACCCTCCTCTGCTTCCTTCACTCGGTCCTCCAGGGGTCTCTACTGCTCGGCATTTGGCCTAGAGGTTCTGGCTCAGGCAAAACCGTATCCTAGCCAGTTCCCCCCTCTTGCCATTGTCTCTGGAGCATCACAGAGCTAGCCAGGGCTGCGGAGGGCTGTGACAGTGACCCATGCCCTGGCATGTCACAGCCCCCAGAGCCACACCTGCCAGGCCACAAGCCCCAGCCCTGATCCCCACTGCCGGCCTCAGGGGCTCCTGGGCACCCTCACCCTGAGTGCAAAGGCAGCCTCAGGAGCACCCCAGGGTGCTCTGGATCTAGGCTGCAGACACCCTAAAGCCAGCACTGACAGGGACATGGATGGGGACTGCAGCTGGATCTTCCAGTGCTCACTGCTCCTGACTACTCTCTAAGTGAACGCAAAACTCATTGGCAGCACCTTGAGCACATTGACCCTGCTTGCCCATCCTGGAACCTGGTGTTCCCACATCCTGCACCAGCCCTTTGCAGGGAGTGACCAGCTCCCAGCTGCTCTGCTACCCTGGCCTTACTTTCTGTTTGCCAGCAATGAACTTAACAGATACACTCCTGAGAAACCTAGCACAACATTTGCTTCTCAGGAGCTCTTTGGCAAAAAGACTCCACTAATCCCTAGTTTTTGCACAGGGAAGGAGGTCCTGACAAAGCATGAGGCACAGGCAGGGCTCTGGCATATGAATTCCTGAGCCGCAGGATTCCACCCATTGTTGTTCCTAGCTACTTTGCTGATATTTTAGAGCCAGTTCTGGACAGGGGCTGCTGCTGACAGGATAGGAAAACGTGGGGAAAAAAGGTGCAGGAGACAAAAAAAAAAAAAAAACCAAGGGGGAAAACCCTTAGAAATACAGAGCACAACAGAAGTCCTTGGAGATGGTTCAATAGAAAATGCCAGCAGCAGTGAGCAGAGCCCCAGGTTGCTCACTGCCACCCGAGGGGCTCCTCAGTCCCCTGCTGGTTTGTGTCTGATGCAGCCCTGCCTGGAGAGGGCTCCAGGCTCTGGTGTTCCCAGCTTGCTCCAGGCTACATTCTTAGCAGCACTGAAAGAAGAGGTGAAAGAAAGAGCCATTTTCTGTCCTGCCTGCAAACTCTTCTCCTTCAGTTCCACTGCCAGAGATCATCCCTCTGTCAGCTTGGCACTGTGCCTGCTGCATCCTCGTCCCTGTCCCTCGCATCAGCTCCTGCACATCATCAGCACTCGCTGTCCCACATCATGAACAGAGAGAGCTGTGTCAGAAGAGCAAGGAATGCATTTTCTTGGCCTTTCTAACAGACACAAGAAGCATGAGTCCAAATAACTTTGTTGTTTGTTCCTGCCCTCCTTTTCGATAAGTCTTTTCTGCTTTAATGCAAAAGCCTCTTTTCATACATGGATGGAATGATCTGGAATTGGCAGTTGCTTCAGGCTGTCAGGCACCATGGGAGTTTTCTCTTGTCTCTGATGAGGATTTGGTGAATTTTCCATTGGTCACTTGGTGGTGTCACCATGGGCTGAGCTCAGCGGCCGACTCTGCTGTCCCCAGGGGATGCATTGGGACGCAAAGCCCCTCAGGGCTGGAATTCGGGGTTGGGTGGGCTCGGAGCACCCAGGGCCGTGGCCCGTGAGGAGCTGCTGCTGGCGCTGGCTGTGCTCCGCCCGCTGTGCCGAGCAGCCACGGCCATGGAGACACAGGCGGGAGCTGTGGCCGAGGCTGGCAGGCGGCCCGGGCCGGCTTGCAGCTGCGAGGACGCCGGCAGCCTGTGCCCTGAGGCCGAGGCTGTGGCGGGCGGTTTGCGGGCAGGGCTTATCCAAGCCGGCTGCAATGTGCTGCCTCCCGTGTGGGCCCGGCTGCGGCAGAGGCAGGCGGGAGCGCGGCGGGGCCGGCAGCGGCGGGCAGAGGCCGCAGAGAGCAGCAGCCCGGCCGGGCCCGCTGCGGAGCAGGATGGAGCTGCCGGGCAGACCTCGGCCGTGTCTGTGCGCACAGGGCAGGAGCAGAGGCCGGAGCAGAGGCAGGAGCCGCAGCAGGAGCCGGCCATAGCGGCAGCTCGCCGTGCCCGGGGCCGCAGCCGCAGCTCTCCCCTGCCGGCCACAGAAGCAGCCGCTCTCCTCCGAGGCTCCGGCGCTTCCCGAAGAGGAGGGGCCCGGCCCCCAGCATGCCCTGGAGCCCCACAGCGAGAGGAGTCACCAGCGCCGCAAAGGGCAGCGCAGAGGGCACAGGGTGTTATGAACAAAATTCGGGTAATATTTTTTTTGTGAGAAAAAGTTACAAAAAGGCAGCCAGACCACGGGTAGCTGCTGAAGTTCTTCGTGTTTTGTTATTGTAATCACGAGTCGTTGTGGCTAATCGCTCCTTTTGTATCAGCAGAGCCTCGCCCGAGGCTAAGTTGTACCTTTCCCAGAAGGGTGGGAACCTTCCCGAACAGTAGAAGAGACCTGAGAAGGTGAGGGGGGCTATGCAAAGTGACTCCAAGACCACAATGCAGCATGGGTCCCCCGGTGTACAGAGAAGACCCCAAAACAACGAGCCACCTAAGAGTTGAGAGACTGAAGTGATGTCTGGACGTGAGGAGCCGAGTGCTGAGCCTGCAGAGATGCGGAACGCCTTCGGACCCTCTCGCCCTGACCAAGAGAGACGACCCCGGCGGTGAGACCAGGCCGACTGAGTGGGTGGGGCAACATCTGACGGGGAATCACACCCTAAAGGCTCCCACGAGGACTGGATTCCCCCCAGCTCTGCCCCTTGTGGACAGAGCTGCGCATATCCTCCTCCTCTGAGTCGCCCGGGAAGACGACGGAGACTGCAGACCCATCGAGCCACCCAATCCTGAGCTGATCACTTTTAATAAAGGCATTAAAAAAGGAGAAGAAGTCTCCTGGCCCTTTGTTTATTTCAGCTGGGGGCGCTCGTCTGGAATAGCCACGCCGCAAGAAGACTCAGGACTGGCCATCTTGGATCTTCAGGGGACAGCTGGCTACCAGGACCAGAGAGATCGGCTCAGGACAGCGACGCAGAGGAGCACCGGAGCACCGGACTGGTGAGAAACTCTGTGGCGGGAGTGGGAGACGTGCGCATGTGTGTGTGAGTGAGACGAGGGCCGGCAGCCGGACCTTCGAAGCGAGTGGGACCCCTCAGTACCGCGTTTCCTGACTCCTGCGAAGGGGCAGGCCGGAAACAGGGGAAAGCGAGTGGACTTAGTGTGAGTGAAGTCGTCTCCCAAGGGGGAATAAAGGGCCCCCCCACTCCGGGCGTGCGGAGTGAATCACTGTGTATGAGTGGCACGCACCCCAAAGTCCTGACAATGGGAGGTCAGGCACTTTTGTCAGTCCCGAGAAGGATTCGGGAGTTTTCACAAGCCCTGCAGGCAAAGTAAGTCCTGACAAAGGGAGTCAGGCACAAACCCCAGCGAAGGAGGCTGTGGTTTGCTTTTAAGTCCTGATACGGTGAAGCCTAAAAATTGGCGAGTTAGGCAAACTAAAAATCAGGCAGTTGTTTTTCCTGACTGAGGGAGTCAGGCACAACCCGGATTCTTGGCCGAGGCTTCGTGTGTTCAAGTCCCGATAGATATAAGACCTCACGAAAGTTGGGCAATCAAGAGATTGGGCAGTTGTTTCAGTATAAAGTCCTGAGCATCAGGCAGAAATTTGAAGTTCAGTGGAGGAGGCTGAAGCTCCTCAAACAAGGTTTTTTGAAACTACCGGTCAGTTGAGGCACCTTTGAGACTTTTTTATTGAGATCTGAAAAATGGGATGTTGTAGTAGTAAAAAGACCGGCAAGAGACTGAGAGACATACCTCCCGGTAGTCCCTTAGGAGAACTGTTAGTGAAATGGGATTCTATAGAGGCCACGGAGGGATTAGATAAAGTGAAAATGATCCATTATTGTATGGAAGTCTGGCCAGAATTAGAGGTGCAAGGAGGATGGCCTTGGTGCGGGACAAAGGATAAGTGGATGTGCCAACAATTAAATAATTATCTGACAGCTCGAGGAGATACTGATCCTGAGCAATTACTGTATATATCTTGCTGGGTAAAGAGCGCTATTGGGGATGAAGGGGTGCGAATTTGTAAGGTACAGAGGAAGAAAGAAGGGAATGAAGGAGGGGATGATAGAACTAGTAAAAGATGGGACCCCCTGGATTATTTGCCTCCTTCTGCCCCTCCACTTTATAATCCTCTTCTTCAAGCACCTCCAATGGCAGGTCCGGTTCCTCCCCCGGCTGCCATCCCACTACCACCTGCTCAAATTCCTCCTTCTACCTCTTCAGCTTCCGCTATGATAAACCCAGTATCTCCTCCAACCACCCCCTCACCACCCCCTTCAGCTCCTCCAGATCCTTCTGCATCACCACAAGCGCCTACTCCACCTGCTGCATTCTCCACCCCTTCTCCAGCTCCGCTTAATATTCACTCAGGCTCTTCTCCCCCTCCTATTGCTGCCCCTTTACCTCCCCCTAGTTGGGGCACAAATGTCTCCTCATCCAGTAAACAGCTATCAGCAAATACACTTGCTGATGGGCAGAAAGTTCAGGGTAACCCAGATATTCCTCAAACTAGTTTGGCACTTGAAGATGGGCCGTACTGTAGCACCAGATCCAAGACCTCCAAGGCAGAGAGACTCTTTCCCCTCAGAGAGGTTCCTATGGGAGGAGTAGCGGGAGGTGTTGGCTTTGTGAATGCTCCCCTAACTGCTTCTGAGGTGAGAGGATTCAAGAAAGAGTTGGGGCATTTAGTTGAGGACCCAGTGGGCATAGCCAACCAAGTGGATCAATTTCTAGGTCCAAATATATACACTTGGGGGGAGATGAATTCCATCCTGAGTATATTATTTTCCCCAGAAGAGGTCCAGATGATAAGGGCAGCTGGCATAAGAATATGGGAGAAAGATAACAGTCCAGGACCCCAGGTGCCAACAGGTGAACAGAAATTGCCACTAACGGAGCCCAGCTGGAACCCTAACCAGGAGGAGGGGAGGAAGGCCATGAGGGAATATAGGTCTTTGATGATACGGGGGATCAAAGAGTCAGTTCCCAAAGGAACTAATACCCAATTGGCATTTGAGGGTGCACAAGAGAAGGATGAAGCTCCTGCTGCCTGGCTTAATCGCCTAAGGCGGAACTTCCAGTTGTACTCTGGAATAGACACAGACACCCCAGAAGGTCAAATGCTACTAAAAGTCCAATTTGTTACCAAATCTTGGCCTGATATAAGGAGAAAACTGGAAAAGATGGAAGATTGGCAAGAGAAGGACATTAATGAGTTATTAAGAGAGGCATTGAAGGTGTATTTAAGGAGGGAGGAAGAAAAAGCAAAGGCCAAGGGTAAGGTCATGGTTGCTGTAGCTAGAGAAAGTGCAGGGTGGGCGGGTCCACCACCAGGAGGAGGCAAGGATAGGTCAGTACTGTCAGGTGCAAGAGGGATGGAGACACCTCAAGGCCCTTTGAGAGAGCGACATTGCTATTACTGTGGAGAGCCAGGACATGTCAGGAGGTTTTGTAGAAAGCTCAGTCTCGATGCTGCAATAGCCAGGGAACAAGATAATTTAGGGAAGATCCTTAGAGGTGACGATTAGAGGGTCAGGGGCTTTACACTTTAGGGGACCCGATGCAACATCTAGAAGAGCCCCTTGGTAAACTTTGAAGTGGGACCCCTAAATGAAGAATTTGAATTTTTGAGTAGATACAGGAGCAGATAAGTCCTGTCTCAACAAAGTACTAAGAAGTATAGTATAGAATAGTGAAAAACATCTGAAGTTAGACAAAAAACCAGCTAGGTAGAAAGGATATCCAATAGCACCAAAACTGGCCAGTAATACTTAACGTGTAATAAATTATGTGAAAGTAAAAGGTACCTTATTGTTGTTTTGTGTGTGTGAGAGTGAGTCACGAAGTCAGCCTCAACTTCCCGGGCAGGTGGGAAGGGGGCAGTGCAAGTGTGTGTATGTGTGACCTGCAAACCAGACTTGTGTCCCCCGGGCGGGTGGGGGCTGTGGCCAAAGAGCGTGTGTGACCTGCAAACCAGACTAGTGCTCCCCAGGTGCGTGAGAGAGCCGTAGCTGTAAGAGCGTGAGTGACACACAGACAGCCTCACAGGTGAATGTGCACCAGAGGCAACCAGAGTCAGGGCCCTTCCAAGAGGCCCAGGGATACTGAGACCTGTGGGCCAACCCCAGGGTGAGGGGGGGCTACAGGGACCCGTGATTTTCTAGCAATAAGGATCCAGTTTGTGTCTTGAGTGTGAAGGAATGTGTGAGAGTGAATATAGACAAGTTAGAATAGAGGTAATGTAGATTGTGCATTATAAGTTTTACCACATTTCCTTAGAGAGAAGTGTATTGTGTAGAAGAATGGTGTAAGAAAAAAACCCAAAAAATTTAAGTGTAAGGGGTTGAAAGAAATATTTAAGCTCTAAGTGAAAGTAAGAAACAGAAGCAAGAGATAAATAAGATCTTGAAAAATACAACAGAAAACCAGTGAATTAAATACACAGAGATATAAGAGAATAAAAGCACTTTGGGAGTTAAGTTAGATTACAGAAATACAACTCCTTGCAAAATACAGAGTATGTAGAAGTTGATGAGAGAAACATTCAAACTATAGAAAAAGAAATTAACCAATAACATTAAACAGAGAAACTGAGTTTTGATAAAATCATGAAATAGTAGACCATTAATGCCTGTGTTTGAAAGCCCGTTTCAGGTACTCTTCATTACTAATTCGACTGTGCAGACCAAAAGAAAAAGGTTGGACTCACATCGCTCTCACCCCCTGGCATTGGACCAGGATTCAACATCAGGTTTTTTTCCCTCTGGCATTCTGGCATTGGACCGGACTGCACCCCATTCTCCCTCTGGCATTGGACCGGACTGCACCCCCTTTCTCCTTCTGGCATTGGGCCAGACTCCCAGTTTTTCCCTCTGGCATTGGGCCAGAGTCCACACCACTCTCACCTCCGGGCACTGGATAAGGATTCATCTGCTTCACAAGCTAAATCACCTGAGTATACTGTGGTAAAAGGACCAAAGGATTTAAAGTTGACTCTCAGGAGGAAGAGTCAAATAGACTGAACTGTGTGGGAAAAAATTGGTATCAAGAGTTCTAATATTGCTTAAAATGTTTCAAAACTGTTCTGTGTAAACTATGTCGGTAAAAAGTTTAAGACTGTAAATAAGTAATTCTGGTTAAGTTCCCCAATTTATTTCTAAAGACTCCAGGTTAATCCTCTACAGAGCACTCCCCTGGGAGGGGAAACCAAAATTGGAAGGGAACAGACCAAGAGAGGTTTAACCAGAGAAGCGGGTAGAAGGGACTCTAAAGAGCTTGGAAGCTTTTCCTCAGAAAAATTCCCCAAGAGGCAAGGCCGGGTGGGCAGACGGTGCAAGATGACCCATACCGGACTCTTGGAAGGGTAGTACTGATGGCTCTGATTGCTGGTGGTGCTCTGGGGAGCCCAGGAGAGCCCTGCAGTGAGTGCTACCGACCCCTCTATGAGGAGGAAATGAGCTCCTTGTCGAGAGTCCACATCAGTTCTAACCCTGATTGTGTTAACCCCTCCCAATTGGTCCTTTATCAGAAAAATAAGAGAGTGTATTGGAGAGCATACAATACTGCCACTTTTAGGCAGCCACTCCCAGGAGAGTGTACTATAGGGGAAGCCTGGTTGTGCTTTGAATGTGATGCTGCTGAAACAAGCTCAGCAGATCTAGTAAAAAGCAAAGAAAGGGTGAAAATGGTAAGAAAAATTGTTTGTTACAAGTATTTATATAAGTGTACTGGAAAGGAGATCAACCCCTTTTGGAACACATTTCAGGGGAGCCCAAAACCCCTAGGTTTAATCTCGCCTGGCAGCTGCATTGCTAGAGTGATAAAACCAATTTTCTTATTACCCAATGAAACTGGATCAAGTTTGGGAGTTCCTATATATAATGATTTGGGAGAAAATAAACAGGACCGGGAAAGTGAAATAGAAATTGAGAAAATCCAAAATTGTAAAAGCCAAATTGGGATCCCAATATCTATGTTAAACAAATTAATCCGGCTCCAGGCAGTATTAAAAAGAAAGAATTCAATTATTAGGAACATTTCAAACGAAATAAAAAGATTAGCATGTGTAAATAATGAAGAACAAACTCCTACACTTGATCCCAGTGGGTGGAAGAACCTGGAGATTTTCAAAAAGGATGTGTGGGAAAAGGTAGTTTTTCTCACTGTGTGTGTACTTGGAGGATTGGTTTTTTTACTATGCTTATTTATCTGTCTTAGTAGAATAGTACTTGCCGTGCAGACCAACCTGAAGAAACCAAGGAAAGTAACAAGGTTAAGTAACCAGGATTACCAAAGTGCACAAGAGATTTATAGTAGATTCAAAACAAAAAATTGTGAGTTGATGCGAGCTTAGAATTTAAGCTCGATCAAAGAAAAAGAGGGGGGACTGTTATGAACAAAATTCGGGTAATATTTTTTTTGTGAGAAAAAGTTACAAAAAGGCAGCCAGACCACGGGTAGCTGCTGAAGTTCTTCGTGTTTTGTTATTGTAATCACGAGTCGTTGTGGCTAATCGCTCCTTTTGTATCAGCAGAGCCTCGCCCGAGGCTAAGTTGTACCTTTCCCAGAAGGGTGGGAACCTTCCCGAACAGTAGAAGAGACCTGAGAAGGTGAGGGGGGCTATGCAAAGTGACTCCAAGACCACAATGCAGCATGGGTCCCCCGGTGTACAGAGAAGACCCCAAAACGACGAGCCACCTAAGAGTTGAGAGACTGAAGTGATGTCTGGACGTGAGGAGCCGAGTGCTGAGCCTGCAGAGATGCGGAACGCCTTCGGACCCTCTCGCCCTGACCAAGAGAGACGACCCCGGCGGTGAGACCAGGCCGACTGAGTGGGTGGGGCAACATCTGACGGGGAATCACGCCCTAAAGGCTCCCACGAGGACTGGATTCCCCCCAGCTCTGCCCCTTGTGGACAGAGCTGCGCATATCCTCCTCCTCTGAGTCGCCCGGGAAGACGACGGAGACTGCAGACCCGTCGAGCCACCCAATCCTGAGCTGATCACTTTTAATAAAGGCATTAAAAAAGGAGAAGAAGTCTCCTGGCCCTTTGTTTATTTCACAGGGTGAGGAGGAGGACATGAGGCTCGCTCTGCGCCGTGCTGGGGCAGCTCTGCCCTGTCAGCCTTCGCCTTGAGCCCTTTGCTTCTTTTCCATGAGCCCTGATCCCCATCCTTGGCCAAGGGCCCCAGCAGCCCTTTGCAGGGCTGCAGGAAAAGCTGCCTCAGTCGCAGAATCACAGAATCCCTGGCTTGGAAGACACTTTCAAGATGATCGAGTCCAACCTATGGCCTAATACCTCAACTAAAGCACAGCACCGAGTGCCACTCCAGTCTTCTTTCAAAGGCTTGCAGGGATGGTGAGTCCACCAGCTCCCTGGAGGGGTCTGTCCCAGGAAGAATCAAGATAACACTGGAGCCTTCTACCCCCTGGCGCTTGGAGCTCTGGAAGTTTGTCTTTCTGCTTAGGCAAAGGCCATGGAAAAGGACTTGAGAAAGTAATCACAAATCGAGTCACCTGTAGAGCTCTAAATTGATATGCAATGAATACAGAAAAGATAGAAAAGTAAAAAAGGCAAAACCAAAATGGCATCAGCAAAGTCTTGGGCATGAGCACATAGCTGCAAAGGGTCTTCTCAGCCCTATTTCTTTGTCTTTCTGGGAACCAGAGGAATCCTGCTTGAGTCTCTGGGGAGACGGGTTTGGGAGGTAAAAGTTCATGTCTTTTTTCTCCTTGGGGCAGCTCCTGTTGCTAGCATCAGCTGAGCCTCTCTGCAGCCTGATGCCTGTTCTGATTGTTGCAGCAAAACAACTGATGGCAGACAGAACACACTGAACCTTGCAGAGACGTGACTTTTTCCAGTGCCAGCTGGGAGTGGGAGTCAGAAGAAAAACTCCCAAAAGCACAACTCCATTGGAAGATTGCCTTCCTTTTCATTCCATAAAGAAGCTCTAGATCCACTTGTGAATTGTCAGTTGTTTGTTAAGGATGGGAAGTTCTCTTTCATAATTTTTTTCATGTGGTTTGGAAGTGGATGAGGCTCTCGTTCATTCACAAACTCCAGACCAAAGTGCCTTTGGAAGATGGCCCACGTGGCAGTTTTTGCCCAGCCATGGTACTTGTGGATATAAGAAAGCAAGGGCAATGGTATTTGCAGCCAAAACCCAGCAAAGCTTGGCTCAGCCAAAACATCCTGGGGAGAGAGAGGCCTCCAGCTGTTCCTAGAAATCAGCAGAGTTCCAGCCAAATGGTTGTGTAGCACTAAGTGCAATCTCTTTGCCTGGATCAGAGCCTTGCTCAGCTGAAGAAGCAGAAGGATCAGCAAGGAGCTCCCAAAGGCCCATCACATCATTTTGATTTTGCTCATCTTGTGTAAGTTTGCAACTAAACATGTGTTTGCAGTTGAGCTAATGAGAGGAAAAAAAAAAAGTAAATAGAGGCTTTATGGTGGGGCCATTATATTCCACAAGAGGAATCACTGGTGTGCATTTCATTGGACCTCTCTAAATCCTATAAAAGTATTGTAGCCCTGATTTAAAATAGGCTGATATGAACCAACTTGGAGAGACAGAAACTAAAATGGCTTATGGGGTTTTTTTTAAGAGTGAGAAAAACTACCCAAAAGGTGTTGTTTTGTGACATTTTAGAATATACTACCTGAAAATTACCAACTGCAATAAATCAAGAGTTTAAAACTGTATGTTTAGGTATATGAATAATTAAAACCACAAAAATGTGAAGATGTGAATGCATGTTTTCATAAAAATAATGAAATTAGAGACAAAAAAATACATGCCCTGAACTACAATACAAAGGCAGGTAGAACTGTACTTGAATGATCTCTTTTTAGATTGCTGGAGTTTTTCCTTGTGAGGAGGAGCTAGGGTATTGCTGAAGAAAAGTGGCACCAGCAGGACGGGGCAGCTCCGTGCCGTGCTCCGTGCAGAGGCTGCCAGGGGCTGCCCGAAGAGCGCCCTGCTGCAGCCAGAGCCCTCCTGGCCTGGGGCCCGGGAGCAAAGGGCCAGGGCAGCCACCTCCTCCTCGTCCTGACCCTGCCACCGCTCCCTACTGCTGCTGCTGCTGCTGCTGCTGCTGCTGCTGCTGAGGGAAAGAGAAGACTCTCCTAAGGCCCCGTGAACAAATGCACTTACACAGCCCTGGGGATGCCAGTGAAGGAAATCATGTTTCACATAATGCATGTGTGACCAGAGTCTCCAAACACCACCTAAACATGGAATTGTTGCACCTCTCTAGGACAGGCAGAAATTTAAAGAATTAACTGGGGACTTGAGGGCAGAAGAGGCCGGAGGAGGAAAACAACTCTGAGGGGAAAAAAACCACCATATCTGGAGGGGAAAACATCTCCACCTGCTCAGAATTGGTCGAGGGAGCATGTCTCTAATCCTCTCCTGAAAGGGATGCTTTAGGTGACCTTTGCACCTCCAGCTGCCTTGGACCCGAGCCAGGAAGGTTCAATTATGTAAATGTTACATAGCTAGCTAGCTAGCTAGATAGATAGATAGATAGATAGATAGACAGACAGATCTCATGACTGAAATCTCTCTTTACTGTCTTCTCTGTTGCTACACACATCAGAACTTGGTAGCCAGTGCCCCGCTCAACTACAATCCTGAGATTGCTCTCCTGTTGCTTCAAAAAAGCACACTCTTGGGGAATCTGGAGCATGTGGGTCCTTATGGAATGCAACCAGACCCAGAGCATTGCACTGGGAACTGCACTCTTTGTGCATCTGTGCTCGGGCAAGTTCCTCTCTTGGACTCGATCACACTGGTGGTGCTGAAGTGGCTGGAATCAGAAATGCAGCCCAGCCCCTCCAGCTCCTCTAATCTCTGAGCATCAGCTGGAATGCAAGGGCATTGATTTCCTGCTCAATTCCCAAACACAATACACACTGATTCCCTGGGCTGCCAAAAGACATGGGAGCCGTTACCCTGAAAGTGATGTGTTTCTGCCAGTGCTGGAAAAGGGCAGGAAAATTGAGAAAAAGCTCCCTTGCTCCCTGCAGAAGGAGAAATTACACAAGGCTTCCCCTTCTAGCAAACAAACAAGCAAAATATGAAAGTGTTACCTACTCCAGTGTCTAAAGCACTTGGATGCAGTGAAGGAATGTTTGGCACTGAAACACCCCTTGTGCTGAGCATTGGATCTATGGATCTAAGGCAGGGATCTATGGAAGTCTGCCTGAAGGTCCCTCAGGAGCCTCCATTGTCCAGGCTAAAGCTCCTTCAGCACCTCCTCCCTGGCCTTGTGCTGCCCCCCCTTGCCCAGCTCCCCTGTCCTTCTGTGCACTCGCTGCAGCCCCTCCATGACTTTCTGCTTCCCAGGGCCCACAGCTGCACACAGCACTCCAGCTGTGGCCACAGCGCTGCCCAGCACAGGGCCATGCTCAGAGCCCTGCTCCTGCTGCCCCACTGCTGCTGGCACAGCCACCGTGCCCTTGGCCTTCTTGGCCCCCTGGCCCCACGCTGCCTCATCTTCAGCTGCTCAAGGCCGCCGGCCCTGCGTCCTTTTGGCCCACGCAGCTCCCCAGCCACAAAGGTGCCCATTTCACTTCAGATCCAGCAAGCACCATTGCAAGGTGTACATCCTGGGTTTAGCATTACAAGAAAGCAGTCAAGGACTTGCAGCTTTGCTCCCATTCTGGGCTCCAATACAGTTTTCAAAGCAGACTACACAATAGAAAGTATCAACAGACAAAGTCAGCGTCTGGTTTTTGCCTCAGAAGAAGTATTCAGAACTACTCACTTTGTTTCTTTTGCCACACTAGACAAGAATGGCCCCCCACAGCTTCATGGACAACACAGTCATCTCCTTGCAGCTTATCAACGACCAAGAAACAGGCAGACTCAGAGCACCTATCTGCTCTGCTACTGGCTGCTCTGCCTGAAGAGGCAAAAGAGGAACCTGGAAACAAAGGCACCAAAATCCCTGACTTCAAGCAGCAACTCTACATCCCCAGTGTGTCTCTGAAATACTCCCAAGTAAGCACACCCAAGAAGTTTGTGGGGACAAAGTACTGCAAAGAACTTGTGTGGTCAGATCAACATTTTTTTGTGCCTGCAGCTACTTGGCCAGTTTGTGCAGGGGGACAGGTCTCTCCAAGCCACAGTGTCCCCTGTGTATCCAACAAGGCTGAGCACAGTGTCTTTGACATGCTCCCTGCTCTGGGAACAGGGAGCCTTCGTGCTTCAGGCTGGCCCCTATCAAAATGCCAGGAAGCTGGTGCCTAAACATGACAGACCAAAGCCCATTGTCCAGCTGTCACAGGCTGGGGGCAATCACTGGGTCCTGGCAGTACTCCAGCACTCAGCATCCTCAGCCCTGCTAGCAACAGTAAAGTGCTGGCTGGTCAGAAACTTGCAGCTCTGCCCTGCACTAAAGACAGCAGCACACACAGCTGGCACTTACTGGCTCAGAATGTTCAGGCTGTGGTGTGAGCACTGATGGAGGCTGGTGCTCATCCACCTCATTTCCCTCCTCTTCGGCCTCCTCTCCATGAGCAGAGGGGGCCAGAGGAGAGACTGCTGTTGGTTCTGTGATCTCTGGACAGACAGCAGTGTGGGGGACAGAAAGTTACCTATAATTTATAACCTTATTTCTATTCAGCACTTTATTCTATTCAGTTCTATTTCTACAACCAGCTCTACTAAAGACAAATCAGAAACTTTGATAACAATGGGATTCTAAGTCACTGTGGCTAAATTTAAATGGGCTAATTCAACAGAATTGCTAATAGTTCTGAATTAGACATTACGCCCTGGCTACTATCGAGAAGCAACATTCTCTCTGCAACATGAGCTTTTCATTCCTTGACAGTTCTGAAATGGAAAATTAGGAACTAGCCAGAGATGCCTTTGCTATTGCTGCTGCAGACATGGAAATGGATTTTCTTTCAGCCTTCCTAGCTGGCCCTCTACACTCTACTGCCACAGGCCAAGCTCACAGCTTGCTCTACAATTCTTAAGCACCAGGAACATGAAATGTTCCTTTCTCACTCACCTCAGGATCAGCACCTTTGAATACACGCTTCAGGTGACTTGTAGTGGGCAACGGAAGATGAACAAGTGCTGTGAGAAAACTGCCTGGGCTGCTGAATCTCACAGAAGAGAAGAAGTCAACCCAAACAGAGAGTATTTTTCTTGATCAACATCCCTCCACGTGACATAGTTCTTTCACACAGCCAGCAAGAGATCAGGACAATAATCTTGGTTGTGCCTACACTTCAGCCTGTTTAGCCAGTAAATGAATACAAATATGATCAAGAAAATGCAAATTGTTCTTTAACACTCAATGCTTCTATTCTGTTCTGTCCAACAGATAAAGCAGCTTTTGTTCTCTTGTCTTTCAGGTAGATTTAAAAAAAAAAAAAAAAAAGAAGTTGCATGCACTAATTCCCATTAAGTTGCTGAAAACAGTCACCCAGAAAAGCTTGCCCCAAACCCCCCTGAGCTGTGGCAGTTCTATTGTGAAACAGCACAGCAGCAGCTCCAGCCTCAGGAGCAGACATTCACTGCTTTGGTGTTTGCACTTCACTGCAAAGGGAATCACTCTTTTAGCATTCAGCCAAGGGTCAAAACGGACAGTCAAATCCTTTCATTACAAAATTTGGAATAAAAGAAGCTTTCCCTGAGTTCTGGAGAGTACTACAAAGTCTTTAGAAGGCCTTCTGAGAAGGCCTCCCAGTCTGCATTTTGTAAGTTGTCCTGCTTGTCGCAGAAAACTGAGGAAATGACAGACTCTGCTGCCACAGACTCTCCCATGGAGGGAACGGAAGCCCTGCAGGTTCCCCTGCAAATGCTGCCCCTGTGGCTACAGACACCCCCTTTTTAGGTGAATGCCTTGACAGGAGCTTTACCAAACCGGTGGCATCCTAATGCTGTTTCTGTTTCAAAATCAGAAACTCGGCCACCAAGAAAGAACAGGAAGACATACATAAGCCAGGTTAGGTTACACCCTAATCTAAACAGAGTTGAAACCTCTACTTACTTGCCAGGCTGGTAATGAAATAGGCAGAATAAAAAGTGCCATACACAGTGCAAACTGCAGCAGCGAGTTGCTCAATCATTGTAGTACTGTTGTTCAAGTCTACTCCAACACTACAAAAACCAAGACTCCTGTCAGAGTGCAGCTACACGCTGACAAAGGCCACAATCAGGAAGATGCGCCTGATCTCAGCAAGCCCTAGGGCTGCTCTGGCACTGAGACCTTCCGTGCACCAAGGCAACCTTCTGATGTCACCATGAAAATGCGGCAACCATGCCCTGATATCACAAAGTAAAGTATGACAAAGGAAAGCATCACAAAGCATGTTAGTCTGTGAATTTATGCAAAGCAATCATCAACCTTCCCTACAGCAAACACAAATGAGCCTGGGAAGTTCTTCTCTGTCACAAAGCAGCACAAACTCCCCTCATGGGCCAAACCCTGTTGTTCAGGGATCCAAGAGGAATACCAAGGGTGTCCCAAGCACCTAATGCCTGTACCCCAGCTGAGCACTCAGATGGAACACAAGCAAAGGAAACCAGACCAAGAAAATGGCCCACAGCATTGCACATGTGAGAAATGACTCTCACTTTCAAAATTTTAATGGTTTACTAAACCTTAACAAAGGACTGAATAAGGAAAAATTGCAGCATTGGGAGTCTCTGTGACTAGCAGCCATATGCTTATCTACAAAAAGGATGCTCTGCCTTTTATACCCATAGCCCCTCCAAAAGTTTTGTCAGTCAACTCTTTCTCTGCTGTCCATTGGTGGAGATTACTTTCTTGCGTCCTAACTGGAGGTCAGGTGTTGTTACACCCTGCCTGCTGGTCACAAGCCAGCCCTCCCAAAATGCCCTGACTACCAAGGCTATTACAAGGGGGACGGGAAAGAGGACTATGGAAGGATATATTACAATACCATCACTGCACGTTTGAACATTCACATAACATCTACTTCTTAATTGTCAGAGCCAACCATTGCATTACTTGTCTAGAACACACAGAACCAGGAGAGAAGCCACTGTTGGCATCACAGCTGAAATGCTTCCTAACAAATCTCCCCACATATTTGCACCTTAGTTGGACATGCCCAGGGCTCCGGTGCGGGTACATCTCTGCCTTTCTTCCCCTTTGGCAGCAGTCGAACTGGCAGCATCTGCCCGCCAGCAGCAGCTGCTCCAAGCTGGGAACGCCACTGGCGGTGCTGATTTCCAGAGGCTTCTGTGTTCCAGGGGAAGCCAAGGCAGGAGCGGGGAGCTGGGCAGGGCATGGTGCCCACTGTGCTGTGGGCTCCTTCTCCTGCCACAGCTGGGCACACCTGGCAACAAGGCATGACAACTTGTGGGCAAGCCAAGGGGTTTCTGGGGCTGCACTGCTCTGCACACACCCAGGACACCTGCAGCACAGAATTTTAACCCTCAAACAGGTAAACCAAAGGGAAACAGCTGGACAAGATTTCATTTTGACCATTCTTACTTGCTCAACAGAAGTCTTCAAAATGAATGTTACCAAGCAGAGCCTGATCCCTGCTGTCAGCTCAGGGTTAGAAGAGAGGCAATCCTTGATCCCAGCACTGGGTGTGTGGGGAATCACATCCCTAACACGTGCACACCCGGCAATCTCACTTACTACTTTGTATCCATGGATCTAAGACATATTCAATACTTTGCTGAAACTCACAGGCTAAATATTCCCCCAAATTTTTTGATTAACTCATTGATACCTTTTGCCTTATTGATACTTAAAGCACTTCTCAGTGCTTTAAGTATCTGACATATTTACTGACATGAGTATAGGAGTGTCCTGTAGGTCCCTGCTGGCCTTTGTCACAGGTTCAGGAGGAGACCCATGCACAAAATAACCCAGGACAAAACGGGACTTGAAAAGAAAATTCATTCTATTAGTTGCAATAGCAAATAATACACAGCAACCACTGGATCCCTAAAAATCTGCTGAGCAGGAGAAGGAGGTGGAGCGTGATGCTCGGCAGCAGGGGCAGGTAGGCAGTGCACTTTCAGGACATCCCCTGGATCAAAATGCTGTGCATCTCATCCTTCTCACCCTTCCAGCTCAGAACCAGGCCTTGTATCTCCTGCTCAGGAGTGGAATTTCCCAGTTATAGCATCGGCTCACACATGGCTGGCATGTGAGATGAGGCCAATGAATCCAGGATTTAAAAGAACTGGAAGAGTTAAAATTTTAGCAAGATTTAGTTATGGGGAAAGAGTATAGCAAGAAGAGTTGAAATAATAAGGGATAGTTAATTTTTTGCAGGTAAGGTAGTTAAGGCTAGGGTAATATATCACTTGTCTGTCTTTACTCTGTTTAAAGAAGCAGGATGGGATGCGGATTTCTTTGTGACAAAGAAGAGGACCATAGCCTGCATCTGGGCTCTGAAACTTCAGCTATAGCCAAGGGGTGCGAAAGCCTGCCAACAGGTCATAAGGAAAGAGGTCAAATTGAGGAAGACATCTTGGCCTTCATCAGAAGAAGACCATTCCCCACTTTGAAACCCACCAACCCATTTGAAGTGAAAGACTGCAGAAATGTGAAGGAACTTTGGACTCAACTATAATACATTTTAATTCAAAGGAGGGTAGGCAGTGTTATCTAATGAATATGTGTTAGGTTTTTTGGGAATTATATGAATGTGTAAGATATTTTAGATGAGTAGAGATGAGAGAGAGAGCCAGTGATTCTTCACGCATGTCTTTAGGAGACAACTCCTCCTGTGCCTGGCTGTAATAAACATACCACCTTCTACCTTTAACTGTGGCGAGTTCTATTCCACACCTCATTTGGTGACCGCAGCAGGAACGCTTCTCTGCTCCAGCGAGAACAACCAGGCTCTGGACGTCTCTGGGCACTGCCAGGACATTCCTTTCCTGGAGGCACCTCCGCTTTCAGCTGTTCCTCATGGGGGACAGACAAGACTGCTGGGACTGTGGAGAAAGGGAACGTTTAACTCTGTATAAAATAACCCGTAAGGCGTACACAGGGGAAGGGCTGTTCACAAGTCACACAGAGATGTCCTGTGCACAACGCATGCCTGTACAGTCTGGGTTTGGGTCTGGCTGCTGGCAGAAAGGATTTGCTGTGTCAATAAGGACCTGCTAGCAATTCTGGGGGTGAATGGAGCAAATCCTATTTTATTGCTGCATTCTTTCCTGTGTGTTGTAATTGTGGTTGTGTTTTCAGTGTGTGAATGTTTGAGGAAGATGATGTGGATGGATCTGTTGTGATTTATGGTGTGTGTTGTGTTGAGAAAAGTGAGCACTCTGTCCCCACATAAAGAGATACTCCTTTCACGGTGAGCCTGTGTGTGTGGACTTTCTAATTGCAGGGCTTGCTACTCCCTGTGACACCTGGTGCTTGGGTATACAAGGGGGTTGAGTGGTTTTTCTCCCACACTGTGGTCATTTGGGACTGCACGGTTGTGTTTGGGGAGATTTTAGGATTTTGTTTTCAACAAGTGCAGCAATTTATGCAGAAAACTACAGTGGGGTGATTTATTATGTTGAACTATGGTAGTTCCTTTCTACCACCCCCTTCCCCGAGGGTTTAAAGTCTCCTGCCATTAGGTGGACGTTCTCTTTCCTCCACTGGACATCCTCTTTCCTCTCCTGGACACTCCCTTTCTCTCCTGGAGCTGTTCTCCATTAAAGCTGTGGGACTTTGGTCCTGGGAAGAGAGAGCGCCTCTCGTCTTTTGCTTTTGTCCTTGTCAGTGTCACTGGGCCCAGAGCTCGCCAAACTGATCCCCCACGAGATGAAAAACAACAAATGGTCCCATATACATAGCTCAGAAACTGGCCACATTTTTGATGGACTGTAGCGTTTGCCACACTTTTGGAATTCCCTATTCCCATACAGGTCAGGCAATTGTTGAAAGGATGCACCACACTCGAAAACCCATTCTAGGTCAACAAAAGGGGAAGTGGCCCAAGCAACACCTCTGATAAGGTTGAGCAAAGCTTTATATGTCTTTATGTTTTGAATAGCTCATTTGCAGGACCTAATCCTCTAATTTTGAGGCACTTTTCAAACAGCACACAGGAAAAATTGAAAGAAAATCCTTCAGTTTTGATCAGAAACCTTGAGTTAGGACAAATTGAAGGACCATTTTCACTAATCACTTGGGGCAAAGGGTAGGCTTGTATTTGCACAGGTGCCAGACTTAACTGGGTCCCCGTGAAGGACGTGAAACCGTCTCATACACAGGAGCACACCGACAATTCCACCAGCAGGGAAATGAGCACGCAGACGTGAGCCGCACGGAGAAGCGACGGTTCATGCCAGACGTTCCCTGTTCAGCCTGTGAAAGCTACAAATCTTGAGTTTGAGGTTCATTTTTGGACTGTGAAAATGGTTTGTATCATAGATCTCCTTCATCAAAAGCGTGGTGTCCATTGTGTTCAAAAGAATTCTAAGATAGCCAAATTTGTAAAAATTGAAGGTTAGAGGGACAGTTTAGTGCCCTATAGTTGGCCAGTCCCTGACCAAGTGCTAAAAGATTTGCTTGAGAACTGAAATAGATGGGGAAGCTTCTGCCAAAAAACAGCTGAACAGGAACATGGAGCTTGATCAAATGATACACTGGCACTTGTTGGTTTTTCTTGCTCGCTTTTGCTGTGCATACATGCCTGTAGATGAACCAAAAATAAATGTTTGCCTTGCTTCAGCCAAGTCAGCAGGCTCAGGCACCATGTGTTTGACCAATTTGAGCCCAGACAAGCCCTTTGCAACCTGTTTGGTCGGTGTGCCTGTGCCAGCCAAGGAGTAGCCAATACCCAATGGTGACAAATATTGGTGTGAGGCTGCCAACTAACAAATCCCATAACCAGCTGGCATCATTGGGCCCCTGATCTTCTTAAAGCACCTTCTGAACTTCAAGAATTCAAATTCCTGGTTCATTGGTGATGGAATTTTGTGCTGAGTTTCAGTACCAGGGAGATCCACAGTTAAATGTTACTCCCCATCATCCTGAGGACAGATACTCAAGTTTGTCATGCAATTGTACTACACCAGTGCCCCCTAAGGGTGAAACTGCTGACGAGTAGATGACCTAGATGAGTCCCCACGACAATGAGCAACAGAATATTGGCTCATTTGTGGAGATAGAGCCTGGCAGGACATTCCCTCAAAAATTAAAGGTGGCCCATATAGCATCAGACAACTCACTGTGATAGCACCTATCGTTAAAAAAGCCATCAAGAGAAAACACAGAGAAAAAAGATGTGCCCATCATTATAAAGAAAACTGTAATAGCAATTTCAGACCCTAGGGCCCTGCAAAATGAGGTACATCAAATTTATTTCTACATCAACTTGCCTCGGGCAAGGCATTGAAACCATTACACCGATTGGGGTGTTGGCTGAAGAAAGAAGACAGTGCTACTTCCATTGCAATTAGTGACATGATGACTGATGTTAGTGCTGTCAGACATGCAGCCTTACAGAACAGAGCAGCAATTGATTTCCTTAGCAGCCATTCCATGTGTTCAGTGTCACCCCCATGTTCCACACTGTCACTGTCAGCTTTGACAGCTTTTGGACTGTGTTTGAGAAGTCAAATTTTTCTGACTGTTGAAGGGCTTTGGGGCCCAGAGTTCTTGTTAGGAACAAGGGATTAAGTGTGTGAGCCATGGAGTTGTTGGACCAGGTGTTTTGTGTAAGTGGTGAGAAGGGTTTCTTCCTTTCTGTTTCTCTTTCAAGGGGAATATTAATGTTGCCCCTGAGTCCTCAGGAGGGGAGCCTGTGGACAGAGCTGCAGCAGAGGGAGCTTTGCCTGGCACCGAGAGCTGTGGGAACAATTCCCAGGAGCCCGAGGAGCCTGGTAAGGACAGAGCCCCCACTGGTTTAGAGAGGGGTGGGATGGCTGCTCTGAGCCTGCCTCTGGCAGTGAGGGAGATGAGAACGGTTGAGTTCCTCTCTGCAGGCTTGGTGCTTCCTGGTGCCTTGAGTTCAAATCCTGCGCAACCACAACCTGCCTCAGCCCTGCCCTCCACGCTTCTCCAGAGGCTCTGGCACTGAGTCCTCTGTGGGAATCCACAAAATTAGAGGGTTTTGGGAAAGCTGAAATAGGCAGGTCTCAGATACAGTAGAACTGTGATTAGAGCCAAGCAGCAGCCATGAGATAGGTCAGCAGAAAAATTAATTTCACTGCAGAAAAGCAAGGACAAATAGAACAATGGTCTGTGTATTAACGCTGGTCTAGAATAACTCTCTAAGCTACAGAAAAGTTTATCTAGCAAGATATTAGGAAGGTTTAAACTTAATAATGGAGCTCAGTGTGTTGTGTTTTAAGGCTTACACGTAGGTATTGTATTCAAAATAAGCAAGCATTGTTTTAACCAAAGGAACATGTGCTTATAGTGATTGGATAGAACTACTGTCAATGTGCTTTTGCTTTGTGTGATTGGTCAAAAAATTTATAAAGTAAGTTGTAACATTAAGTTCTTTGTCTGCTGCCTGGGATGTGAGCTGGTGGCATCTTCCCATTGTCATACCCATGCAATGAGACTGATGCTGGAAAATAAAACTGCTCAAGGCGCATTCCTCAGCAGCCCCGGCCCGTTCGTGTTTTCTACATAGCCCCTGCCAGCGTCAAATGGCACAGCTTGATTTGCAGGGCAGGCAGTCTTAAACATCTGCAATATCTTATCAGAGTCCTAGAATGGCTTCATTCAAAGAAAGAGGAGAGTGCACCTAACACTGACCACTTGTTAGGCAATATCTTCCACCTTGCCCTTGTACCCCTACAGAGAGGCTGTCTGCAAAATGCCCAGAACACCATCCAAATCTGCAGCAAGGACAGGAAAAGCAGGCAGAGAATCTTTCTGTTTTCAAGGTCCCCCTTCCTAGGCGACTTGACCCTTTCTACCTGATTCTCACTTGAGATCTACCCATGATAGAGCATGGCAGGAAAACATTTTAAAGGGTCATTAATCAGGACCTGCTTGGAAAGCAAGGGTGGAAGCTCTTTCCCTCCCTGATGGGATGCGGGCTGGCAACTGCTGCTCTGAAGATGTGCAGCTGCTCCTCTCTGGAGAGGCCATGGAAGGGCTTTGATGGTCTACAGGAACCAGAGGAATGATGAGCTCAGGTTGGCATTTAAGATTCATGGGAACAAGCAGAATGAAGAGCTCACAGTGGAGATGAAATTTGCCTGTGCCTGGCTCCTCCGATGAAACCCCAAGAAGTCCAGATGAAGCAAACACCTTCTCCCAAGAAGCTAGGAAACCTCAGAGTCCTGAGCACCTGCACTTAGCCTGGAAGGGCATGGAGGCAGCTCTGAATCCTCAGGTGAGGCAGCACTGAGGTCCTGGTATGAGAGCGCTGTGTAGCAGTGAGGGAAGGAAAAGGGAGCAAAGGGAAGGCTGGGTCACTATTGGTCTTTGGGTGTGTTTCCCTTGGCAGCAACTGTACTGTCAGGGAAAACAAAAGCTCCCTGAATTGTTAAAACTGAAAATCAGGGACAAAGCCTCTCTAACTAGTCAAAGTCAGAAAGTGGTGTGTTCATTACGCCGGTGGGCGGCACAGGGGAGGGTCATTCCCAAAATGCGTGACTGCTGGCTGGGCTGGGCTCGGCTCGGCACAGAGCAGCAGGATCCAGCGAGACAGGGAAGGGCAAGGCAGGCAGGGAAGGGCAGGGCAGGGCACTGGGAGCAGTGACAGGCTCTGTCCCCATGCTGCATCCCGTGCCTGGGTAACCATCGGGGACAGAGAGGAAGGACATTGCTCTGTCTTGGCTGCGGAAAGGATGAAAAGGGGGAGTTAGAAAGCATTCCTTTGGACTCCTTTTCAGCAGACTAGCTGGTTTTATCTCACCGTGTCTGCCTGTCTTTGGCAGAGTTGGCACATTGCTCATGAATTGGAGTCAGCTACGGCAGCAGAAATGGGCAGCAATTTTGTCAGCATTGATATCAAAGCCAAAGTCCTGCCCCATGGATGGATGGTGCTTTCTTCAGGGGATTTTGGGCCTAGAGTTGTAGCAAACTCACATTGGTGTCTTCCCAAAGGGCGTTGCCTTTTTCTTTCCTCAGGAATCACCTCTTCTTTTTCTTCCCCCCAATCTGGGGAGAGTTCCCATGCAAATGTCTCCTGCAGCCAACTCTTGTCACTGTAGACTGACAAAGGAGATCTTGCAGTGGGGAGAGACTCCCTAGAGCTGCTGTGGAGAGCTGAAGGGGGGAAGCTTTGTCCCTTAGTCTTGAAGTCTTGTTGGGAAGCTGCTGATGCTCTGGGGGATGGACACCAATGATGTTTATCCAAGCCTTGCAGGTTCATTCCTGAGCTTGCTGACACACCACAGAGACTTTGGGGTTGTCGTATTGGCAAACAAATTTCAGTCTGGGCACTTCATGAAATGCTTCAATTGTTCTTTTTTTGCTTTTCTGCAGAAATGTTGTCATCATCTATTCCTTCAAGAGAATCTTTTCCTACTTTTTGTGGAATTCCTTTTGCTGCCCTCCCAGATCAGGCCAATTCCCAGGGCTCCTTCCCAAAGTGAGGTGCAGCCCATGGCCTCCACTCTCCAGCTGGAACAGAAGGAAGCACAGAGTTTGCGGTTGTGGGAGAGGAGCTTCTCTCTCCTGCCTGCTTTCCCTTTGGGACAGGTTGGTGTGTGCTCATTTGATAAAGGCAGGTTTAAACTCTGAAGCAGTTGTGTTTCAAACTGCTCCCTTCTCCAGCTCTTCTGTGGGTATCCTTGGACAAAAGGCCTCTTGGTGGGAGCTCTCTGTGGCAGGTTAAAGAAGGAGGTTGATACTTCAGGGTTGTGACTGCTGAAAGCAGCTGATTTCTGGAGGTGTCCAGAACTGGGAGTGGCTCCTTTTCTCACCTGCCTGCAGAAAAGGAAGTTGCAAAGTAGGAATTTCATTTTTGGAGATGGCCACCAGGGGTGTTTGCCAAGAGATGGGCTGGCAGAGAGGCAAGTCTCATGCTAAACTGGCTGTGTGTTTGTTTTGATGGTGGGGAAGGTCAGAGATGCAGACACAGACACCAGCTGAAGGAACAGTGTAATTTACTGTAATGCAGATGTGCAAAAAAGAGTCAGGAAATGATAATCTAAGCAATGCACCTCAGCATTATTACAAAAGGGTGCCTCTGGTGATTAAGGAAGATCCATCACCAGGTAGCCCAATGGTTTCCCCTTCATCCAGAGCTGCACATCAGCTGGGGGAAGCTGTCCCAGCCCAGCCCTGCAGAGCCACAGCCGGGAACCGGGAAATCCTGCGGTGCCTCCACCTTTGGCGGCCACGAGGCTCCCGAGAGCGCTGTGAGAGTAGCCCGGCTCTGATCATGCTGGACGAGCCATGTGCCAGAGCTTCTGCTGGGGGCACAGCTGGTGTCATTCTCCTCTTGGTTTTCTCCCTGGGCCTGGCCAGGGCTCAAGGAGGAACCAAGGCCAGGTATGGCCTTGTCCATTTTCCTCATGCAGAAAGGTGAAGACGTGTTTCACCAGTGAATGGGTGCAACAATCCTTTTGATAATAACACATGGTTAAGGAGCAGGTACATAGAACATTGGGTTGGGAAGGTCACCTAGAGGGCAGCTTTGGCTCAGGTCCTGTTGTTGAGGCTTCAGTCAGGGTCTGTTGTTCAGGCCTTAGTCCTTCAGTATTTTGTGGTGCAAATCACACCTGTGCAGAGCTGGAAGCAAACAAGTCTGTCCTTAGCACATTTGAGACAGGATACAGGATTAGCCCTGCAAGGCCAGGCTAGGGCCAAGAGCAGAAGGCCAGCACCCTGCTTTTGCCCACAGGCAGCCCTGCAGAGCAAGCAGCCCCTCCTGCCCAGGGGCTGAGGTGCCCGAAGCTGCCTCTCCGCTGTGCAGCTCTGCAGAGCTCGCGGGGCGCAGGGTCCTGGGCAGCCAGGGCAGCCCGGCTGCCTTGGGGCACAAGGAGTGGCCCAGAGAGAAGCTGCTGCCCTTTGCTTTGGAACTGTTCCTCAGAGTCTTGTCAATAATCCACAGTGTCTGATGTGTTTTCCTTTCCTCTCCCAAATTTAACACAGCTTTTTGAGAAAATTGACTGATGTAGCTGCTGCTGGTGGTGGTGATGGTACTTTTGTCTGCAGGTGAGGGCAGGTGATTTGAACCAAGGACAGAGTCCATTGTTAACACCACAGCTTTGCCAAGTCAAGAAAACCATTCACAATTGGGCTACCAGTGCTCAGCAGTTTTCCTAGGTTTTGGAAAGCTACCACCTTAAGAAACCCAACAGATTTTCCTCCAGGAGGACACCAGCAGTAGCATGATGCCAATGTTTTCCACCCCTTTTCTCTGTCTTTTTTAGAGTTCTGCATTGCCCAGCAGGAATGAAATGACCTGTGATAATGTGATTTGAGAGCTCTGTGTTGTTCGTTGCCACATGAGTGTTCAAGCTGGACAGCCCACTCGTGTCTCTGTCGAGTGAAATTCATCCCAATGCTTTGCAAACAGCAGCCCCGAGATGCTGAGAAGAGCAAGCACAGTGGGTGGGTGTGCATGCACGCACCCGGGGGCTGACTGCTGTGTGTGCAGATGGTTTTGCACTGTTGTAAATCTTCACTCTCCCAAGCTGAAAGGCTATTTCAAATATGTATCTTAAATGAAAATATATATCAAAAAATAAAATTGTCCAAAAATACATGTGCATTAAATTTCATGAATATTATGTATATTATGTATAATATATTTTTATTAATATAATATAATGTAATGTAATATAATATAATATAATATCATATAATATAATATAATATAGTAATATAATATGATGAATGTATGAGATCATTTTTGAAGCCATTGCTTGTGGGGGATATTAGATTATCTCCTAGTGTTTGTACATTTTTGCTTTCTGCTACTGCTGATCCTACCAGCAACTCCCTGTCAGTTCTTCCAGGTAACTTCACACAAAGGGATTCCATCATTTCAGTGCCTGTGAGAGCTTGGCACTGAAATGCCAAGTTGATTCCCAGCTCTCCAGCCTCCTTCTGGATTTTGGGGCATCTCAGCACTTGTGTCCATGGCCCTTCCTTCATCCCCAGCCTGCAGCAGTCACAGTCGCTGCTGCCTCCCCCTTGCTGCAGCTCATTTGCCAAAGTGCTGCCAAAGGCAGCAGAGCTGGCTCAGGATCCCTGCTGGCTTCTGCTCTCCGGGATGAGCTTCAGGGGCACACTTGGAGCACTTTCCTAAAGAGCTGCCCGTGGGATGAGGGATTTGTCCTCCCCGGGTGGCTCCTGCTTGGATTCTGTGCTCATGGAGCCCCGGAGTTTTCTCAGCAGCCTCTGCAGCGAGTTCTGAGCCAACGGGGGGCTCTGCTGCCAGCCCAAATCTGCGCTTCCCCTGCCCAGCCTGAGTGCAGGTGGGGCATGTGCTGGGCATGGCCGGAGATTGGCATGGCCAAAATCCTCCAGCATTTACACCTGCTCATGGCTTTGGGGAGCACAAATCTACACTTACTTTCATTGAAACATTGCATTTATTGCAGATAGTTACACCCGCACTACTAATGTACAAATACACAAACATTAACTTATGTTTAAAAATGGAATTTATTTTAAATTACAACACCTATGTTACCAATATAGAAACACAGAAATATCAATTTATGATTAAAATCTAATTTATTCTGAGAACTGTGCTATGTAAATATATGCAAATATCAATTTCAGTGAAAAAAAAATTACTGCAACCCTCTGCAACAACTCACTGTACACAAATATTGAAGTTACTGAGTTGAAGTTTAGCAATTAAATTTATTACATATTACTACAACCATACAGCCCATATACAAATACAGAAACATCAATATCCCTCTCTAAAGAATCTCAGATCCAGAACTAAATAAATAGAATTTTAGAACTATACAACTCCATACATAATAAATAGAAGTAAATACATATATAGGCATAACAATATAGAGATGTAAACATGCATTACATATTTCATGACATACAATATGACAATATAATACAAACATAACAAACCTGTCTATAAATACACAAATGTCAATGGACCAATAAAAAAATCCATACAACCCCAGCAATAGAAATGCACAGCTACAGAGCTGTACAAGTATGTAAACAGATGAATATACACACATCATTATAAAAATATACACACATACTATCCCTATGCAAATATCTGTCAGTGTATGTAAATATCCCTATACTTGTAGCTATCCAAATCTAACTACACATCCATAAACAGCGCTAGATCAGGAGGGATTGCAGCCGCCGATGTTCCCAGGCTCTCGCTCGGGCCCCTCCTCCCGAGCAGAGCAGCTCTCCTGGGCAGGGACAGCAGATGGGACATCTGGCAAGCAAAGGGAACACTGAGTGAGTGTGAGGACGTTTCCCTTGGCAGCAGCTGCACTTCCATCAGGGAAGAGGAAATATCAGAGCCGCCCCAGGAGGGTCAGAAGGAAAAGCAGCCGAGCGGGCCAGGCTGTGGTGAGCTGTTCACTTCTTTCTGGCATCCCAGTTGCTCTGAGGGAACTCCCTCATGTCAGGTTATTGAACCACCTCTGCACTTATCAAGACTGTGGCCCCCAAATCAATCAGCATTTATGTCTCCAGCTGCTTGCACCAATGACAGGGAATGTCCTCTAACAGTGCTGGGGCACAAAGTTACCTTGCACAGGTCATCTGACAGGGCCTTGTTCTTTCTGTGCTTCCTGTGTTTCTCCTTACCTTCCACTTGGAATTTTTACAGCATTTCTTTTTCTTTCCCCTTGATCAGTGCTGAAATGCATGTTTCTCTTCCAAGTTTCTGTTTGTTCAGTGATTCTCTCAAGCCTTTTCTCAGAAACTTTTATCAGGGAATTGAGTGTTAATTTCAGCAATTTTGGTGATTTTCTGTGAGATTTATGCGAGTGTTCTGTTCATTGGGCACCATTTAGGAAGGTACAAAAGAGAAAAAGGATGTTCTGTAGGTCAGTTCACTAGTGGAATATCCATGGATAGAGAGAGTGATTAGCTGAATTTTACATCTACTCCTAACCTGAAAGTGCAACAGGTAATTTGGGGAGAAATTAAAGCCCTATTTCTCCTTCTACCAGCCTGTATTCAAATGTAAAGTAAATAGAGCAGGGTGAGAATGTCAGGGCTCAGTTCCTGAAGTGCCTTATTAAGGTGTTCTTAAAGTAAGGGAGATAAAATCTGGGTGGGCATTCCTAATTTCCAGCCACTCATTGTCAATTTCATTGAGGCTGAAAACAGCAGAGATGTGCACATCATACCTTATCAATCCATTTGGGGATGGTTTAGGTTCAGATTCTCTGAGGCTTTAGATTTTTAGATCTCTAGACAATGCTTCCAGGAATCTAAATAGCTTTCAGAAATTAAACTTTTTTCCTTGTTTCCTGAGTCTTTGCACCCATGTGCACCAGAGACCTTCAGTGAATGGATTCCACTCTAATCCATCTCCAAGCTGAATCTCCCAGCTGTGTTCACACTGGTGGTTTGTGTGTCTCTTCTGCACAGTGGAATTTTAAAATATTGATTCCTTATTATCTTTGCCCTTCCTTTTCTGTTTTAGCTTGCAAATGCATGCAGATGTATCAGAAATGATACACCTAATTTCTGATGCATCAGTTCCTGTCTAGCAATTTCATTTTATCCTGTTCTGATGTCATGCTAGCCTTATATGTTTTATTCTTAGTGGACTCCTGTTTTCTTGCACGTGGAAGTTTTACAATGCAATGCTCTCATTCACCTGCCTTCATGAAACCCTTCATTAACATTAGCACAAGTAACTGTGTGATTCCCTTCTGCTTTGCAGAAGATTTGGGAAACTCAAGTCCTGCTCAGCTACAGAAAAACATACATGGTGCTTGGTAATTCCCCTAAGAGCTTAAGTTAATGGTAAACAACTGCAGCTTACTCATTTCACAGAAATTGGGAGAAAAGACATTGCAAATATTGAGGAATGTAGTGCAATATTGATGGGCATCCCTCAGTTATCCAGACAGACTGATGTCACTGGCAAAATTCCCTCTTTTCCAAAGGTTTTCATTTGCTTTGGCTGTACTTCATATGGCTGCAGGTCACATTTCCCTTGGTTTAAGGAAGTATCTTGGCAGTTACTCTTGGTGATATATCTTGCTAATTCTGCACTTGGAGGAATTACTCAGGTCTGCAGTCCTTATTATACGCCCTGTTCTAAAAGACTTTTATACTGTTTTCCCTCTCTCTGCGTTTTCACATCTGTTCAACAAGGTTTTATTTCTAAGAATATTAATCACAATATCCCAAAGGATTAAAAAATGCTTAGGTATTTTTCCCTAAGTATTTACTGAAGAAAAATAATAATAATAATAAAAAAACTGTATGCATGCTGGATGTAAAATACAAAGAGAAATAAACTTGAGAGTTCTCCCAAAAAACTTAAGAAAAAACCCCATGTATTCTATAAAACCCAGAGTATTCATCTACAGTATACAAAAATGGGCATGTTCTAGAAGAGAAAATCTGTGCAACAGTTCTGCACAGAATTCTATGCTTTCAAGCTGTTTGCCCTTCAGGGGCAGCGCCATTTTCGGAACTGTAATGCTCTGAGCATGTTCTGCTCACCATGGCAGCTTTCTGCTCTCCCCTGGTACAGATCATCCTCCCAGCAAAGGGGGAGTGCAGCCACCCCAACTCGCAGCACCTTCCCACAGAGCAAGAACCTGAAGGGGAGAGATGGCTTTCACCAGCTGCTGCGGGTTCTAATAGTGCCACCTCTCAGCTGTGGAAAGCCTGAATTTCTGTGTTGCAGTGCATTAGTTTATTGAGTCAAATGTTCTGTTTATAGTGGTATGTTCAAGTGTTCCCCGAGTTATCACAGTTAGTCTTTCCCCTATGTTATGCCCTCCTACCCGAGTGTCCCTCAAGGAATCCCCTCCCACCTCACCAGATTTTTCCCTGTCTGTCAAGACAACCCGGCCCCTTTGCCCCATCCATCAGCCCAAACCCTACCCTTTGTTCCAGAAAGTTCCCTGTCCCTCACCCTAAGATCCAATCCCTATGCCAACACTCTCTCCTCCCCTTGTTCTGATTTGTTGTAGCCCTCAAAACCACACCCCAAGAGTCACTTATTGGTTACTATATGGTGTCCACCCCCTGATTTGAAAGATTTTAAAAACCCGTGCACAGGGGGGCTAGGGGGTTCTCTGAACATTTGTTCCTTTTAGGAATTCTCTCTTGTAAACCTTCCCCCCGCCTCTCCTGATGAATTTGCTGCACTTTACACCACAGAAGACCCTCCTGTGCTTCCTTCACTCGGTCCTCCAGGGGTCTTTACTGCTGGGCATTTGGCCTAGAGGTTCTGGCTCAGGCAAAACCCCAACCTAGCCAGTTCCCCACTCCTGCCATTGTTCCTGGAGCATCACAGAGCTAGCCAGGGCTGCGGAGGGCAGTGACAGTGACCCATGGCCTGGCATGTCACAGCCCCCAGAGCCACACCTGCCAGGCCACAAGCCCCAGCCCTGATCCCCACTGCCGGCCTCAGGGGCTCCTGGGCACCCTCACCCTGAGTGCAAAGGCAGCCTCAGGAGCACCCCAGGGTGCTCTGGATCCAGGCTGCAGACACCCTAAAGCCAGCACTGACAGGGACATGGATGGAGACTGCAGCTGGATCTTCCAGTGCTCACTGCTCCTGACTACTCTCTAAGTGAACCCAAACCTCATTGGCAGCACCTTGAGCACACTGATCCTGCTCACCCCTCCTGGAACCTGGTGTTCCCACATCCTGCACCAGCCCTTTGCAGGGAGTGACCAGCTCCCAGCTGCTCTGCTACCCTGGCCTTACTTTCTGTTTGCCAGCAATGAACTTAACGGATGCACTCCTGAGAAACCTAGCACAACATTTGCTTCTCAGGAGCTCTTTGGCAAAAAAACTCCACTAATCCCTAGTTTTTGCACAGAGAAGGAGGTCCTGACAAAGCATGAGGCACAGGCAGGGCTCTGGCATATGAATTCCTGAGCCGCAGGATTCCACCCATTGTTGTTCCTAGCTGCTTTGCTGATATTTTAGAGCCAGTTCTGGACAGGGGCTGCTGCTGCCAGGGTAGGAAAATTTAGAGAAAAAAAGGTGCAGGAGTCAACCAAAAAAACCCAGGGGGCAAAACCCTAAGAAATACAGAGCACAACAGAAGTCCTTGGAGATGGTTCAATAGAAAATGCCAGCAGCAGTGAGCAGAGCCCGAGGTTGCTCACTGCCATCCCAGGGGCTCCTCAGTCCCCTGCTGGTTTGTGTCTGATGCAGCCCTGCCTGGAGAGGGCTCCAGGCTCTGGTGTTCCCAGCTTGCTCCAGGCTACATTCTTAGCAGCACTGAAAGAAGAGGTGAAAGAAAGAGCCATTTTCTGTCCTGCCTGCAAACTCTTCTCCTTCAGTGCCACTGCCAGAGATCATCCCCCTTTCAGCCTGACAGTGTGCCTGCTACATCCTTATCCCTGTCCCTTGCATCAGCTCCTGCACATCATCAGCACTCGCTGTCCCACATCATGAACAGAGAGAGCTGTGTCAGAAGAGCAAAGAGCGCATTTTCTTGGCTGTGAGATGCAAAGCTGTGTTTTGTGTCAGGTACAAACAGGTGGCATGTGTAGTTGTGAATGCAAAATGTGTGGAACCCGACAATGGGAGAGCTGTGAATTCTAGTAATAACTGAGGAAAATAAAGCATGGAAAAAGGCCTTAGAACCTATCTTTTATTTGCAATTACCCTAGTTGATTTAGGAGCATTGGAATTAAGGTGTTAAAGATGTTGCTTTTTGCTTGCATTTAATCCATAGAGTTCTGCAATAATAACCTTTTGAAGTATAATTTTAGAATATTACTTGTATCCTTGAAACTGTAGCTTTGGAATATATATAAAGGAAATATGCTTCTCTAAAACCTTATTGAAGCAGAGAAAAACAGCTTGAGAAAGGAAGATGAACATCGCCTCAAGGGTTTATGGTTTCGACCAAAGGGAAGCTGGACATCACTGTTATGAGATTTAGAGTCTCTGCAATTAAAAGGTGGACCCATATCTGGGGAGTGGACCCCACCAGATGGGATTCGTCTTTCTTCTTTTGGAAACTGGACCGTCACCATCTGGGAATTCTCCTTTGAGATACATCCTGAGAAATTAAAATCACAAGAGTGTATAGATTTGTGATATAATAATTTGGAATAAAAATTGCTGATGAGTAAAAATTGGAAATAGAAACTGTTGAAAAAAACTGATGGGTACCCCTATAAATACCTGTAACAATCAATTATTGGTGTGCAGTTGGAGGGAAAACTTCCCCCACTGTACCCAGCGCTGTATTGCTCATACTTTACCATATTAAATAATAAATTGATTGCTGCTTGAATATTGGACTAGTCAAGCTTCTTATTCATAACACTCTTAGCTGTGCTCTTCTATGGGCTGGCCATGGCACTTGGTAATTAATATGCTGTCATGCTGTGAACTGAATTCACACCTTATAGGGCTGTGTTTACTGGGCCTGGTGGATCAGTGCCCACTTCCTTCCTCTGCTCCTCCTCACTCCAGGACTGTAAGAGACCAGCATGGGGTCAAAGACCCGTCAGTATCATTATTCTCTAGTAATGCTCAGAGGTCCTCTAAGGGCTGGGTAATGCACAGCATCTGGGTGTGGGGCATGTGCTAAGGAGAAAGAAAGAGTCTGTGAGAAAGCTGAGCTGCTCTTACATGGGCCTGAAAAATGACAGGAACTTTTTGGCATATAAAGCTTTCCTTCCAGGTCAGGGACCAGGGAAGGCCTAATCAGCTGTGGCCCTACAGGGCAAGTCTGTGCTAACTCCCAGCACCAAGTGCAGGGCTGTGGGGCAGGGCTCCTACAACAACAGCACAGCTCTGTGGAAGAGCCCAGCCTTGCATCTGGGTTCCTGCCTGCTTCCCCTTTAGAGACAGCTATGGCCCGAGGATTTGTGTCTGAGGGAGAGCTCCATCTTTGGACCTCCTGATCTTTCCCAAGTGGCCAAATGGGGATGCACCAGCAGCACTGCTGGGAAGGTGCTGGCTCAGTGGCTGTTTTTTGAGACTCTGCCCCCCATATCAGCTTTATGTGTGTGTAGGGTGCTCTGGTGGGTGTGGTTACACACTCACTGGCCTTGGCAGAGCACAAGTCGGAACCTTGGAAGGTTCCAGCTGCTGTAAGGCTCAGGAGGCAGAGCTGGTGCTAGGCACAGTGTGGTACTGTGCTGAGGGAAAGGTGAAAACAGTTAATAATCCACCCTCAGCTAATCACTGAGGGCTGATGGGAGGCACAGGCTTGGTGGAGCTGCTTTGTACAGGCCAAGGTGCTTATCAGCTGTGCAGTGTCCCCAGCAGCCCCTGGCAATGCTGGTGCAGCTGAAGGACAGGCTTGATGGGTCTGGTGCAGTCCCACAACCTCAGACACTGCGGCTCCACCTTGCAAAGCAGCATGGCTGAGCTGGTTGTTGGTCAGGTAAGGACTCAAATATATTTCCTGCAACTTGCTCCAGCACAGTTCAGCCTGGAAAAAAAGACATTTTTCCAAGTGTAGGGGAGTCAAGCTCCTATAAATGTCAGCTGAGCCCTGGTGCTTGCTCCCCTGCATGAAGCCTCAGTGAGGCACCAGGGCCTCCTGTCAGCAGGAGGGGAAGGGAGATCAGAGTTGTTGGAAGAATACGTGACTGAAGGCTGAGCACAGGGTGTGTGGTGCTTTGCGTGGCTCTTGCAAGAGATCCAGGCTGGCTGTGGCAGTGTAAGCTAACCTTTTGTTTCGCATCAGGCTTTATGCCAGAGCCAGCCCCTTTCCAGCCTTTGGGGTGATTACAGCTGTTGCTCTATATTTCCCTCCCTCCTTTTTTTTCCAATAGCCATTCTACTCCAGCACCATAGGCAGGCAGTGATGGCTGCCTGTAGCTGAGGAAAGTGAAGGGAGAAGGAGCACACATCTGATTGATGAGCATCCATCTCAGATTTATTGATCCAGCTTACACACTTTTATAGTAGTGTTAATTAAGCTCATACATATTGCAAAACCCGAGCTCATCATTGGTTACAGATTACATGCCAACCCCTCCTTTGTTGTTAATACCTGTGGTTTCTTGTTGAGGCTAATACTTGTTTTCCTCATCCTGCTGTTGACTTGTTATTGAACACTCTCAAGGACTCCATGTTTTCTCATCCCTTAGCCAAGGACACAGTGTTTATTGTTTTTGAGGAAAAAGTCTGGGAACTTGCTGCTTACAGCGGCCTTTTACTTCTTAACCAGCTGTATATGATTATGGCCTTTTTCTATAAGCCATGTCTGAACAAAACTCTCCAACATGTAGCTAACAAGACAAACTGAGATCTGCCTGCAGAGCCATAGTAAGGTGTCCCTGGGCTTGTGAGGCAGGCCAGGACAACACAAACTGAGGCCACAGCAATGCTGTGCTTTCAGTTGAGCCTGTGGTGGAGCTGCTGTGCTTGTAGTCAGCATCTAGATGGGGCAGGTGACATATCTATCTTATCTGGCACAGAAACAGAAGTACAGCCCTTGCACAGCATCCTTCTGCTAGGCTGTGCTAAGCTCAGGGGCCTGTAAACTGGCCCTTAAGACCTAGGTCTCCACTCCTTGCCCAGATCCCCAGCCTCAGGGAGAAGGACTTGGGTTTAGGAGCCATGGCTTTTTCTTCCATCAGACTCCATTAAGAAAAAGTCAAGTTAAGCAGTTCATTAACATTTAAAATACTGTACAGTGTGTAAACCAAATATCCCCCTCCCCCTTCCCACAACAATCCTGTGCTCTCAGTGGATGCTCTGGTGAGGAATACTGCTTTTGGCACTGTTTGCCTTCTCTTTCTTCTTCTTCTTTAAGAGGTCCATCTCAAAACAGCGCCAGATCCGCAGTGTTTCATCAGCGGCTGCTGAGACCACTGTTGTACTATCAGGACTCATGGTCAGGTTCAAGATTCTATCAGTATGACCTGAGGAGGAGAAGGAATGTGCAATCCGGGCTGAGCTGATCAGCACATGCACATTTACTCCTGTATGCTCCCATGAGCCCTGCCAGCTTGCATAGCTGTCCCCTCAGTGGCTGTGGCAGCGTGATTTCAGACCCCAAGCACACACTTGGATCAGTGGTATCTCTTCCACAGCCCCGTGGGCATGCTTTACTCCTAGCAGCACGGCCCCGGATACTGTCCTGTATCAGTGATGCTGCAGGCTCAAACCAAGGAGTGCAGCTGTCTTCAGCCTCTAACACCCCCCCACCCAGGCCCTGTCCACCTATAGTAGAAGTCTTAGTATCTGTGAGTAAATGAAAAGGGGGAAATAAAGTAGGAGTCTTAGTAAAATATTTGTATTGTATATTGAATATCTGTATATAGGCCTTGCCCTGATAAGCCCTGGTTGTTTTTGATGGGCTGCAGCTGCAATGTCCTTAATTGGGCTGCAGCTGTAGCTAGTGAAGATAACTGGGATAAAAGGGGCTGGGCTTGGCCAGTCAAGCTGAGCTGACAAGGAGCCCTGACGAAGAAGAAGCAACAAGCAGGAGAAGAAGTCAGAGCCGTAAAGAACTGCCCCCAAGAAGTATCACTGAGAAGGTATGAGACTTTAGAAATATGATTGCAACAGTATGGGATTTTAGAAATGCAACAACAAGATAACAACATCCACCTACCTTGCAGCTCTGCAACCTTGGTCATTATTGGATACTTCCATATAACCAGCTGATTCTGTGCAAAGCCATGGCCTGAAATGAGCTCCTTGTAGTTTGTTGACCATAGGATAGAAGAGACCTGCAAAGAGGCAGTAACACAGGTGAGATGAGGTCCTTGTGCTGATGCTCACCACTCGGAGGAGAGCATGGTCCCCCTCCTTCCCCATGCCTCTGGGCCTGAGGAGCCAGCAGCTCTGTGTAGGTGTGCTGCCAGAAGGTGTTTGTCTCCAAGCTGATGTTCATATCTCACCTGGGAACGGGTATCAACGGCACTGAGGCAGGCGCCAGAACACACATTCCAGATGCGGATATGTCTGTCTCTAGTGCCTCCTCCAGTGGCTAGAACATTCATCTGCCATGGGCACCACGCCACAGCCTGAGAGAGGAGAGTTCATTTTAAAACATACAAGAGACAACCTGCACCCAGCCAGTGCTGCATACCTGCCTTGCACACACATATCCGCCCGTGGCAGCTCTGTACTCACCTTGACAGCACCCTGGTGCTGAGTGAAGGTCTGCACAGGAGCAAAGTCTCCATCCCCACATTGGGTGCATGGCCAGATGTTCACAAGACTGTCATTGCCTCCACTGGCCAGGTAGCGGCCATCCAGAGACCATTTGAGTCCGCACACCTCCTCTGTGTGGCCAGCAAGGGTGGCCACGTGATGCTCAGCCACTCGGACATCGTGGTGATGGATCTGCCCAGTCCGTGCACCACTGCAGAGAGAAGAGAAGGCTTACAGAGTCAGGCTGCACATTTTCACCCAAATCCATTTTTGTTGTTGCAAGACTGCTATACCTGCCACTGGGTTTCAACCAGTGTTACCAGCAACACAGGTCTGTTGGTGTGAGTGAAACACCCACACAAGCTCTTTACAACTTCAGCACAAATTGCAATACAGGAAAGAGCCTTCTCCTCACAGCCCCAACAGATAAGGCTAAATAAGAATCCCAAGCCAGGACAAACTTCTCTCTGCCATCCCTAACCCATGCCACACGTAGATTGAGGGATAGGAGTTTGCAACAACTGGAAACTGCCCTAGACCCGCTGCTTTACCTGGAGAGGATGCAGCTGTTCCAGCTGAGGGTTCCCACACAGCCACAATGGCTGGTCATGGTTCGGAGACGTTTCTGCTGCTCAATGTCCCATAGCTTATAGGGGCCTGAGTAAATATATGTATTGCAGTAAAAGATCTCTGTATTGTATAAGTGACCCTGCCCTGATTCTAGTTATTGTAAATGGGCTGCAGCTGCAATGTCCTTGATTGGGCAGCAGCTGTAGCCTGTGGAGGTAGCTGGGATAAAAGGGGGTGAGGCATTCAGGGAGAGCTGGAGAGGAGCCCTGACTGAGAAGCAACAACAACACTGCTGTGAAGAGCTGCTGTGAGAAAACAACCTAGAAGGTATGAGACCCTAGAAGTATGATATACAACAATATAAATGCAACAATAGCTGGAGAGGCAAAGCAAAAATCCTTCAGAAGAAACCCAATCCTGTTTCTATGCCGTAGGAACCTCACTGCACAGGCTCTCTCAGCATACTCAGTAAGGGAACAGAGAAAATGTGTATCTCATGACTATAGCACAGAAGGTAATGCTGCTTGTCAGAAAACCCCCAGACCAAACCCTGCCTTGCACACTGGGCAGTTCCACCCCACACCAGGGAAGACAAGTCAGGTGCATGGCATCCTTCCTCTGCCAGCCAAGGTTTTGTCCCCAGGTCCCACAGTTCTGTCAATCCCTAGAAAACACCTCTAGTTTTAGTCCTGCATTCACCTGAATCTCAGCACTACTTGTGCCAACAGCAAGGTAGTCTCCTTCTTTAATCCATGACGCAGAGGAAATGTAAATATCTGGATGCTCTGTCTGCAGCAGGGGGATAATCTCCCTAGTATCGTAATTCCACAGATAAACAGTGTCATCCAGAGCCACTGCCAGGAAGTTCTGGGAGCTCCAGTCTGTGAGACTCAGATCTACAATTTGAAAGAGCAATGCAGGTCACACCATGCTTGACTAGAGAGCATGCCCTTCACCCATGCTGATACAGCAGGTGTGGGTGCACATGTGCACACACACACACGTACAGGTAAGGGGCAGCCTTCTGAGTGTCACTGTGCTCAGCTGCTGGGGCCAGGTACCCTGCTCCAAGGCATCTACACAGTGCCCTAGACCACTGTCCCTGTAAGGCCACACAGGGACACTCCAGAAGTGGTCTGTGCTAGCCTGGGTACACAAAATAATACAGAGAGCCCAGTTACACTGGGGTAAGAGGGTAAGAGAGCTCTGCAGAGGGCCTTGGACAGGCTGGATCCAGGGCCCAAATCCAACAAGGCCAGGTTTAATAAGTCCAAGTGCCAGGTCCTGCACTTTGGCCACAACAACCCCTGCAGCACTACAGGCTGGGGACAGAGTGGCTGGACAGCAGCCAGGATGAAAGGGACCTGCAGGGACTGATGGACAGCAGGCTGGACATGAGGCAGCAGTGTGCCCAGGTGGCCAAGAAGGCCAATGGCTCCTGGCCTGGATCAGGAATGGTGTGGCCAGCAGGAGCAGGGAAGGGATTGTTCCCCTGTGCTCAGCACTGCTTGGTGAGCACCTCGAGTACTGTGTCCAGTTCTGAGCCCCCAATTTAGGAAGGACATGGAGGGGCTGGAGCATGTCCAGGGAAGGGCAACAAGGCTGGGGAGGCGTCTGAAACACAAGTGTTGTGAGGAGTGGCTGAGGTAGCTTCATTTGTCTATCATACAGAAGAGGAGGCTGAGGGGAGACAAGGCAGTGCCAGGGCACAGGTTGGACTTGATGATCTCCAAGGTCTTTTCCAACCTTGCTGATTCTGGGATTCTCTGAAACCACCCTTGGAGCAGTTGCGGGATGAGCCCTGGGCCTCCTCTTCAGAAGCTCCAGCAGCCCAGGCCCCTCAGCTTCTCCTCCCAGCCCCAAAGCCCATCCTGTCAGTCCTGAAGAGCCTCTGCAGCTCCTCCTCATTGCCCAGAACAGGGAGCCCCAGAGCCAGACACAGCAGCCCAGATGTGCCCCCCTGACCTGGGGTGCCTCTGGCAAGGGAGCAGCTCCAGGCACTGCAGGAGCCTGCAGACAATTCCTGCAGCACTTGTAGGATGATCCTGCTGCCCAAGGGATGTTTCGATGGTGCCAAGTCAGGAACTGCAATGAGGAGTGGGTCCAGAGAGGAAAGGGCAAACAGGGATGGGCTGTTTGTGGGGGAGGGAACAGGGGTTGGCAATAGGAAGAAATTTGTGCCGGGGAAGAGTAAAGAAAGCAAAGGTGAAGCCAAGGAAATTATTCGGGAACCTTTGGGGTGGCTGCCAGGCAGCCCTGGCTCTGAGCAACAGCGTCTGCAGCGGGACAGGAAGCTCCCATCTGATGGGAACAAACTTTCTGGCTGACTGCAGAGGCCAGGACAAAGCTGAGTGGTTTCCCTGGTGTCCCCCAGCCCTTGCTGGCCCCAGGGGCTGATGGCATTGGTGGTCCCTCAGGTTCATGTCCCCACACCAACAGCATGGGGGTGCTCCCACCTGCTGTGTGCCACAGGGAAGGTGCAGAGAAACAAAATGGGTAATGGCACAAGCAATGACATTTATTTGTGGGCAATATGAAAAAAAATAAACAAAGGAAAAAAACAAACACCATCAAACCCACAAGTAGATGACTTTAATTACAAGTGATTTGCAGAAACTGGCAGCAGTTTAATGTTCCTGAAATCATCCAGTCATCAGTTGTTGAAGACTTTTTGCAGGTTGAGTTTTTGCAAGACTGGCCACATTCAGCTGATGAATAATCCAACCTGCTTGTAATAATCGAAAATAGACGTGTTCACAAATAATTGATAATGGACGTATTCAGAAACATGGTCGGTATATCCTTGAAAAAGATACAAGAAGAAGAGTCATTAGGACTCAGCAAGTTTGTCAGCAAGCTTGGGAAAGTGAGAAAAAAGAAAAAGCAATGGGTAAGCCAGATGACCACAGCAAGACGCGTGAAAAATTAGATGATCTAATGAACATTCTACTTTAGACGTGTGAACAGCTAGGATTAAGCAATCATGTATTAGCTAGAGATGCGTGGACAGTAGAGATTTATTATAAATACAACTCTTTTAGAGATAGTAAATTTGGCTTCACTGGATTATATTACTTATGTCTTGATGTCCCTGAATCACCGCACCCCGCAAATAGTCTCCACACTGCAGCTTTGAGCTCCTGGTTCCTCAGGCTGTAGATGAGGGGGTTCAGGGTTGGAGTCACTACTGAGTAAAGAACTGACACTGAAAAATCAGTGGTTGGGGAGGAGATGGAAGAGGGCTTCAGGTGAGAAAATGTGCCAGTGCTGAGGAACAGAGAGACCACAGCCAGGTGAGGGAGGCAGGTGGGAAAGGCTTTGAGCCATCCCTGCTCAGAGGGGATCCTCAGCACAACCCTGAAGATCTGCACATATGAGAAAACAATGAACACAAAACAGCCTAATGCTAAACACACACTAACAGCAATGAGCCCAACTTCCCTGACATAGGATATGGAGCAGGATAGCTTGAGGATATGTGGGATTTCACAGAACTGTCAAAGGGCATTGCCTCGGCACAAGGGCAGGGAAAATGTATTGGCTGTGTGAAGCAGAGCATAGAGGAAGCCACTGGCCCAGGCAGCTGCTGCCATGTGGGCACAAGCTCTGCTGCCCAGGAGGGTCCTGTAGTGCAGGGGTTTGCGGATGGACACGTAGCGGTCATAGCACATGATGGTCAGGAGGAAAAATTCTGCTGAGATGAAGAAAATAAAGAAAAAGAGCTGAGCTGCACATCCTGTGTAGGAGATGTTCCTGGTGTCCCAGAGGGAATTGTGCATGGCTTTGGGGACAGTGGTGCAGATGGAGCCCAGGTCGCTGAGCGCCAGGACGAAGAACATGGGTGTGTGCAGGTGGTGGCCGCAGGCTACGGCGCTGATGATGAGGCCGTTGCCCAGGAGGGCAGCCAGGGAGATGCCCAGCAAGAGGCAGAAATGCAGGAGCTGCAGCTGCCGTGTGTCTGCCAATGCCAGCAGGATGAAGTGCCTGATGGAGCTGCTGTTGGACATTTCCTATGTAGTGGCACGGACATCTGTAAAAAAAAGTGATTATTGTATCCTTGAGTTTGGAGAGGACTTTAAATATCCCAGCACAGCCGGGGGGCACTTTCCCCTCACTGTCTGCCCAGGGCTCTGCTGCCTGGAGCTGTCCCTGCCAGCAGCTGCTTCCCTGTGCCCAGGGCTGGGTCCTGCCAGTGCTGCCAGAGCCCAGCCCAGCCCTGGGGGCTCAGCTCTGCCCTGCAGAGCTCTCCCAGCTCTGGCACTGACCAGGGGCGGCTCTGGCTCTGCAGGCTGTGATGGCAACGTCAGAGCAACCCTGAGGAGGCTGGAAAAGCGACACTGATGCTGCCTCTAAGGGGCCCTCTCTTGATTTCTATCACTGCCTGATTTGTTTAAAACAGGGATAATTATTTTTTTTTTATTTACCTCAAGATGAACTGAAATGAATATCTATGGTCAATTTCTCATTCAGGTAACCCAAAACCATAGATTAAAAAAGCAGGTCTTCCCCTTTTCCTGCAGCCCCTGCCCTGTTGTGCTCCCTGTTTAATCTCCTTGGAAATGTTCTGCAGTTAAATGCCATGCTGTGAGCAGTCCTAAACAGTGCAGCATCATCCCCACACAAGGAGAACACATGCAAGCCTTACCAGCTGTCTCCTCCCACCCAGATCTTGTCCGCCAGGGCTGGCTGAGAGCTGTCCCTGGCAGGCAGCAGAGTCCCTGCCCCAGCACAGCGCCCTGGGCTGCAGGACCCTGCTCTGCAGGACAGCCCTGGGCACCCCTGGCTGCTCTGCACAAGAGACACTCAGAGAATGTACTCACAGGGTCTGTAGGCATTGGGATGTTCCAGCTTCAGGAGATGGCTCCAGGAGCTGCAGCTGCATTGTCCTGCAGCCAGAGGTTCCTGTGCCAAGGGCTGGCAGTGATTGTGCCCAAGGCACTTCTCAGCACCTTCCCAGCCCTGACTGATTGAAGCTCTCTGTGCTGTGCCCGGGGTGGCTGCAGGCAGTGCCCCAGCCCTGCTGGGCTGGCAGAAGAGCTGCTCATCAAGAGAAATGTGCTTTTGAAGCTCATCTTGGATACCAGGAGCTGCCTCTGTACCAGGAGCCCAGCCCAGCTCAGCAGCACAGGCACAGCACAAGGGCATGCATGAGCCTCTGGGGCTTTGTGCTCAGGCCCTGAATATCAGTCCCTGAGAGGGAGCTGAAGAAAGCTCTCCAGAACTCCAAGTCAGAATCCAACTCTAAACTTTCTTGGACTTTTAATGGGTCCCACTGAGGATGGAAGCACTGAAAGAGTTCATATCTCACCTGGGGCCTGCAGATGATTCCATGACCCCAGCTGGGCTCAGTACTTGCAGCCAGACCTGTTCCATGTTCCCTTGGTTCCATGGGGCCCCACAGTATCCCAATGGTCCCTTGCTTCCAGGAGGCCCTGAGGTGCCATAATGCCTCCTTGGTGACACGAGGCCCTGAAGTGTCACAGTGGTCTCCATGGTTCCATCAGGCCCCACAGAGTCATCATGGTCTCTGGGTTCCATGAAGCCCCGCTGTGTCACCATGGCCCCTTGGTTCCATGGGCTCCAGTGGTGCCACAATGATCCCGTTGGTTCCATGGGCTCCAGTGGTGCCACAATGATCCCCTTGGTTCCATGTGCTCCAGTGGTGCAACAATGATGCCCTTGGTTCCATGGGCTCCAGTGGGGCCCCAATGATCCCCTTGGTTCCATGGGCTCCAGTGGTGCCACAATGATCCCGTTGGTTCCATGGGCTCCAGTGGTGCCACAATGATCCCCTTGGTTCCATGTGCTCCAGTGGTGCAACAATGATGCCCTTGGTTCCATGGGCTCCAGTGGGGCCCCAATGATCCCCTTGGTTCCATGGGCTCCAGTGGTGCCACAATGATCCCCTTGGTTCCATGAGGTCCCCACAGTGTCCCAGGGATCTTCATGCGAAGGAAAGAACCCAACCCCAGTGTTGCAGGGGCATCCACCAGAGGCCAAGGCCAGCCAGACTTGACCGTACTGACAGATTTACCTGGGAGCAACCCTTGGATATACAGAATTTTGGAGGTGGAATCCCAATTTCAGACATGGACACCTGGAGGAGAAGGATGGTTCTTTTACATAGAAAAGAAAGCACAGAACACAGATTCAACAGTGACATTTGGGGATCCATGGGGGCTATTGCAAATCCTTTTTGCACCTCGTGACCAAACAGACAGGAGCTTCTCTCATAAACGTTGCCTGAAGCTTTCACCATGACAGGAACCCTGTGAGTGTCTGGGACATCCTGGCTCTTTGGCAGCCTGGGGACTGCTGGGATGTCACTGTGGAGCCCCTGTGAGTGCCTGTGACAGATAGGTGCCTTTGCAGCCCAAGGTCCCCTGGGAGGGCACCATGGAATGGCTGTGTATGCCTCTGACCACAAGGCTCTTTACCATCCTCAGAAACCCCTGGGAGGTCTCTGTGGAGCCCCTGTCTCTGTGTGTGACATTTCATCTCCTGAACAGCCTGGAGACTCTTGGAAAGTCCCCACGGAACCCCTCTGGAGGCCTGTGACAAATCTGATCCTTAGTAGGCAAACATCACCAGACTCCCTGTTGCTATGGTCCGTTTCCATGGCAACAATCACCGGAATCCCTGTTGCTGTGGTCAGTTTCCATGGCAACCATCACCAGCCCCCTGTTGCTATGCTCAGTCCTGTGGCAGCTCCATGGAGATCCCATGCCAGGGTGGTTGCCATGGACACCAGCTCAGGCCTGCAGCCAGAGCCCTTTGCCATGGCAACCATTGGCAGCCCCATCCCCAGGGTCGTGGGATCCCAGAACCACAGAATTGGCTGAGATGGAGGGACCTCCAGTCCAACTGCTGGCCCTGCACAGGACACCCCAACAATGCCAGCCTGGGCCTGGCAGCGCTGTCCAAACGCTGCTGGAGCTCAGAGAGCCCTGGAGCTGGGACCCTTCCCTGGGGAGCCTGGGCAGGGCCCCAGCAGCCTCTGGGCAAAAACCTTTTCCTGACATCCAACCTGAGCCTGTCCCGACTCAGCTGCAGCCATTCCCTCCACTGCTGTCCCTGGGCACCAGAGGGAAGAGATTCCCACAGCCCCAGCCAGGGACCCGCTCCCAAGGCTGTTGCCATGGCCACCAGGGCTGGGACCAGCTGGGATGCTCGGTTTCCATGGGCTGGGGTTCAGGAATGGGATTCCCCAAAATCCTGCTCCTGCTAAAACCGTGCTGCCCTCGCTGCCCTCCCGCCTCCCATGGAAAGCACAAAATGCAAAGATCCCGGGTTGGGATAAGAACAATTTTTTGGGAACAGCAATGAGATAAGGAACAAACAGGAACAGAAACAATATTGATAACAGAAGGGATAAATAAAACTGTTTACAGGAAAAACTAAAACACAACTCACTGGGTCTTCCTGGCCACAATTTCCCCTTCCTGGAAAGGACACCCTTCTCCTTAGGGAGTGAGGGTTCCTTTCCTGCCCCTGGAAATGACCTGAGGTGGGAGTGAATGTAATGAGAGGACCATGGCCAGACCTTCATGTTCTTCCATCCCATATTATGTCCCTGGGAGGGGCAGGACAAGGGACTGGTGTCTTCCCAGCATGGATCACAGGGAACAAGGATCACCAAGGTTCTTCCCAACGTGGATCCTTCAATGATGGATGAAGTTGGGGAGTGAACAAAAATCCTGCACTTGGGGCACTGGCAGTCCTTCCCTTACTGGTGCCTCCGTTGGTGTCGGGTAAAGAATGGGCAGTCTGAGAAGGTCTTCCCACACTGAGGACACTCGTAGGGCCTCTCCCCAGTGTGGATGCGCCGGTGGATGACGAGGTTGGAGTTGTGCTTGAAGCCCTTCCCACACTCAGGGCAGCAAAAGGGCCTCTCCTTGGTGTGCATCCGCTGGTGCTGGAGGAGATTGGAGCTGGTCTGAAACCTCTTCTGACACTGGGGACACTCATAGGGCCTCTCCCCAGTTTGGATGCATTGGTGCTTGATGAGGGCAGAGCTGTCATTGAAGCCCTTCCTACATTCCCCACACTCATAGGGCCATTCCCTGGTGTGGATCATCTGGTGGCTTATCAGGGTGCTGCTCTGCCTGAAGCTCTTCCCACACTCCAAGCACTTGTAGGGCTTCTCCCCATCATGAAGCTGCTCATGGGCCACCAGCTTTGAGCTCTGGCAGAAGCTCAGTCCAGCTTCCTGGACCAGGGTGGGTCTTTCTTCCTCAGAGCACCCTGGGCTGGGTTTGCAGCCCCTCCTCATGTGGGATGTCTGAGGTTTTTCTTCCCTGTTGGATTCCTGTGCACCAGAGTCGCTCAAAGCGGCCTCTTTCACAAGGTTCTGCCATGGAGGTTTTTCCTCCCTGGTCTCAATCCTCAGCTTCTTCTCTGGGGGAGGAAGGACAAGGAAAAGATGGGATTTTCCTCCATGCCACAGGGAGGGGGAAGGAGATCCCCCCAGTGCATCCCTAGCAGCATGGTGTTGGCAGCAGGGCTGTCCTGCAGCGAGGGGATTTTCTGGGCTGGGAGATGGAGCAGGAGAGAGTGGGAGAGGGGCACTGACTTCCTCCTCACCTACCTGGGTGTCCCGGGGCATCTTCCTGTTCCTCGCAGCTTCCTCCTCCATCCAATCAAGGTTTGGGAATGGGGAATCTTTTTCTGGGAGGAAAACAAGGGCTGAGGAAATTTTCTTTTGTACTGGTTTGAAGGCAAACCCGGGGAGAGTCTAAGTCAGAATTACAATTTAATAAGAAAATGAAGATCAAGGCAATGATACAGAAACACTGCCTTAAACTGACAGAGTCAGGATATAACCTGACACCCTGTTGGTCAGGGTGGTGGCAGCTGTCCCATTAAATGGTGGCTACAGTCTTGTTGGAGTGATGAACGTGATTCTATCAAAGCAGTGATCCTGTAGAAGGGTCTGGTCTTCCTCCGGAAGTCCAGTGGTGGTTATGGAGCTCTTGTCCTCCAGGAATCCAGCAGGCAAGGTGCTCCTGGTGTTGAAAGCCTCAGCTTATATCCAGGTAGGAATGCTTGGTTCCTCCTCCTGGGCGGAGCATCCCACAATGGGATGATGGTATTTTATCAGTCCTGCAGTGACACTCAATGGTCCATTCACAGAAGTTTGGATTAGAGCTGGGTTTGGGTTAAGGGTAGACATGGGATTGGCTTTAGAGGTGGTGTTGGGATTGGGTCTGGGGCTAGAGAGACTGGGCTGGGGTGAAATACAGAACCGTGAGTGTGTCTAAATGTGGAGTGAGATTGAGACCAGGATCAGGGTCAGGTTTGGGACTTAGCTCACCCAGAGAAGGACAGGGGGGATGTCACTGCAGGATGTCCCTGGCATCGTCCCAGCCCTCCTCAGGCACCTCCAAACATGGGGGGCAGCTGGGTGCTCCAAGATCCAGGTGCTCCCATGCTGCCCCCCAATATCAGGTGTGCATTCCCTGAGGGCAGCCCTGACTGTGACCCCTGGGGCTCTGGGATCAGCCCTCACATCCCTGTGGGAGAAGCTGCAGAGAGGATGAGAGATTTCCTCCCCCCCTAGTTCCTGTGTAAGGGTGAAGCCCCTATTTCTTCTGATGCCTCCTCCTCTCCTCAGCTGAGGATGTCAAACTCCCCAGGAGCAGGAAAATCCCCATTCCCTGTTTGCTTGTGGCTGCAGCCTGGAACATCCACCCAGAACAAAGAACTTTCTGACAGCCCTGCTGAATGACACCAGTGTAGTAGATAGGGTCAGGCGTTCGGAAAATCTCGTAATGTCACAGAAAGCAGCAGAATTCCTCTCCCCCTAACACCTAGTGATAAGGGATCACCCAAGAATGTAGTCCCCCCTAACACTAGTAACTTTTGACTCCTTATTAACCAATTACAGTAAGGTAAGACCCCCTGACGTAGAGAAAAACCTTCCCGAGTATAAAACCCGACGAGACGAGACAATAAAGGCCTTTGAACCGTCCACCACGTTGGTGCCTGCATGTGTTCTTGGCCCGAGTGACCCTGGAGAGTTCGGGTCGCCGTGCCGTTTCCTCAGAACCAGGTTGCCTTGCCTTGCATCAGAAGGCAACAACTGGTGCTGGAAACTCGGGATCAAACCAGCACCCAGGGAATAGGGATTCGTCTGGACAGAGGACGGCGGCTGCACAGCTGGCCTTGTGCAGCGGAGGGGACGCCCTCAAATCATGGAAGCAATCGCAAAGGTCGTAAGTGAAGTGCACACACAATGGGGAATTGATTGTAAGCTTAAAGATATGACTCTCGCATTGCCGAGATTGATTAAGCTGGGGGCTATAGAAAGCCTCGTGGATATTTTACACCCGGAGGTGTGGGATAATTGTACGAAAACCCTGGCCGAGGATACCATGTGTTCAGGCTCGGGGAAAGCCCTAAAATCGTGGGGCAGAGTCATCCAGGCTCTGCAAAAAGCTCAACAAGAGCAAGAAACCTGGAAAGCTGCGAGAAGCTGTTTAATAGCCACTCCGCAGTTGGGGGTGGGAGCTACGACACAGACCACCCTGGAAAGTGATCAGATAACAGACGGGGATGTGCGGGGGCTAGGTGCGTCCCACCCCCCCCCCCAGCCCGAGCCCAAAACCCCCGGAACCCCGGGGAGACCCCCCAACCCCCCCGTGGAACCCGCCAGATCCCAGCCCCCCCTTGGAGCCTCTCGGCAAAACCGCGGCTCCTCTACCCATCCCCCCCCCCCGCCGATTGCCGACCTGACGCAGGAGGCAGAGCAGCGGGCGCAGTGTTTTTGGGGGGGGCTGGCAGAGGAGGCGCGGGAAGCTGCGGGACGGTCAGAAACTGCCCGGATGGATAAAATCTCTCCGCCGCCGTATGGGCTCGAAAATGGTGACCAGCCGCGTGGTCAGGGCGGAAGAGAAGAGGGGGAAAAGGGCGGAAATGGAGTCAGCCTGCCTAACATCGCATGCACGGGCGAGCGGGGAGGGGGGGCGGTCCTCGCGGTGGAGGTCAAGACCAATCAGAGCGCTCTATTCAAATTAAGCCTGTATAAGGCAAGGTCCTCCCCCAGCAGGAGGCGGGGAGACCCCAGGGGGAGGGAACAGTCCGCCCCCCACAGGAGGGGGTGGGGTCGGAGCCCGAGAAAAAGGCAGAGCAGCCCGGAAGTGCTCGGTCACTCGGCTTCTGACTCCGACTCAGACTCGAGCCAGGACGAGTCCGAGAGGGAGTCGGGGAGTTCCAATTCAGATTCTAGCCTTAACAGAGGGAGAGCAGCAGCATACAAGATCTCTAGTTGCAGTGCTCCCGCATGGGTGAAGGGGTCATCAGAGAAAGACCGGATCCCGCTTACAGATTGGCGAAAAATAAAGATAGCCTGCGCTGAGTACACCCCTTCAGCCAAGCTAGTGTTCCCAGTCCGTGTGGGGGAGGCCGGCGAAAACCAAAGAAGGACCTATTCTCCAGTGAATCCAAAAGAGGTACAGGCAATTATTAAAGTGATTGCAGGCAAGGGAATTAATTCTGCCATGGTTAACACACTCATAGACGGGGTTTTTGGGGGGGATGACATGCTTCCCTTTGACATCAAACAGATGTGTAGGATGATTTTCAATGGCGCGGGGATGATTGTTTTTAAACAAGAGTGGGAGGATCAATGCACAAAGGAGCTAGCCCAGATAATGGGACCTGACCATCCACTGCACGGCTCCAGTATACAGAGATTGATGGGTGGAGACCACACTATGATCACCCCCCAGGCCCAGGCTGAGGGATTAAGGGCCCATGAAGTTATGACAACCACCCGGGCTGCCCGATAGGCCATTCGTTCTGCTTCCAAAGTAGTGGCTAACCCTGCCCCATGGTCCACCATAAGAACGAGTGAAAGTGAGAGCTTCGCTCAGTTTGTGGACAGGCTCCAGGCAGCATTAGATTCTTCCTCATTACCCTCAGAGGCGAAGGGTCCCATGCTGGCAGACTGCCTACACCAGCAATGCAACTCAGCCACCAAGGACATTCTAAGATCACTGCCACCTGGGGCTAACATAGCCGACATGATCAGACACATTGCAAAGGAGGAACACCTTGCTCCCATCCAAGCAGCAGTCCACACTGCAATAACCAGTGTGACGGCATGCCTTAAGTGTGGCCAGGCAGGCCACATGGCAGTAAACTGCCCCCAGCCAAGGCGCCTATCAGCAGCTGCTCCACCACGAAAAGGGGAACTTAAGGGACTGTGCTGGGCATGTGGGAAGAAGGGACATTTAGCTAAGGAATGCAGATCCAGGCTTTGGGGAAACGGGAGAGGGAGGGGGTGGCCAGGCCGTGTTCAGCCCCCTCCCACCTGGAATATTCAGCGGCCCAGCTTCAGCAACCCCCAGTGGGGCAGGGGACCCTCATACCCCATGCCCCCACAGGGAGCAGTCAATTTTACATCCCCATCTACATTGCAATGCCAGAACTGCACAACACCACCAGTAATGCCTTCGCACCCCCCACCGCCACAAGCCGCGCCGGTGTCACAGGACCAGCAGGGGACGCCCCAGTGCGGGATCCCTGGGTGGCCCTGGCCATGAGAATAGGGAAGGAGCCCCTGATGGTGTGGGGGACATGTCGCCTTTATGGCAGTCAGGATCCCCATGTCATAGGGCTTCAGTTTTGGGCGGACACGGGATCAGACTGCACGATTATTCCCCAAGAACATTGGCCCGGGCATTGGCAATTCAAAGAAGTCCCTCCAGTGAACGGAGTGGGAGGGCAGTCCCGGGCGTGGAAAAGCACCCAGCTGGTGGCTTTAACACATCACACAAAAAAGGGACCAGAACAGACAGTAGCAATCTACCCCTACATTTTGCAAAATTCTCCACCCGTGTTGGGAAGGGATGTTCTTTCCTTGCTAGGATTCCAGATCACAAATTTATCCTGAGGGCCACTGCCCTACACCCTCCGCTGCCAATCAAATTGACTTGGAAATCACCAGACCTCATATGGGTTGAGCAGTGGCCCCTGACAGAGCCTCGAATGGCAGCCTTGCTGGAACTGGTCGACCGCGAACTGCAAAAGGGTCACATATAACCCTCTGTCAGCCTGTGGAACACCCCTGTATTTGTGATCCCCAAAAGGTCTGGAGAAGGCTATCACCTCATCCACGACCTGAGAGAAGTGAACAAGACGATCAGACCCATGGGTCCAGTCCAAACACTGCTACCCGCGAACTCAGCCATCCCCGAAGGGCAGCCATGCGCAGTGCTGGACATCAAGGACTATTTCTTTTCGATACCCCTGCACCCTGAGGACAGAGAACGGTTTGCCTTTTCCGTGGCGTTTCGAAACGGCGAGCGGCCCAACCTCCGCTTCCAATGGAGGGTACTTCCACAAGGTCTTGTTGACAGCCCTGTCATATGCCAAATCACCGTGGACAAAGCACTGATGCCAGTCCGACACTCCTATCCCGACGCAACCATCATTCAATACATGGATGACATCTTAGTCGCTGCACCATCGGCAAGCCAAGTAGATCACCTGGTGTCCACAATCACGGAAACCCTTCAAGCCAACGGCTTCGAGATCGCAAGCGCAAAGATCAAGAGAGGACCCTGCGTGACATTCCTGGGAGTGGGGATCACAAACTCCCACGTGACACCCCCCAAGACGAAGGTCTGTCGAGACATCAAAACACTCCACGACGTGCAATGCCTGGTGGGATCGCTGCAGTGGCTTCGCAACATCATCCTAGTTCCTCCCGAGGTCATGGACCCTTTATATGACCTCCTGAAAGGAAAGAACCCCTGGGATCCCAAGGAGCTGACACCGCAGGCAACGAGCTCCCTCGACTTCATCGAAAGCCAGATGACCACGGGCATACTTGCCAGGTGGAACCCAGCCGTGCCCCTAGACCTATACGTCCACTTTACACCGAAGGGGGGAGTGGGAGCACTGGCTCAAGGACCTTCTGGAAAGGCCCGACCGATTCAATGGGTGGTGCTCGGAAGACCTGCTCGTGCGTTTTCCCCGGAAATCGAATGCATCGCTAACCTCATCATGAAAGGCAGGAGACTCGCCTTGAGACACCTAGGAACAGAGCCGACAAGCATCCACCTCCCTTTCCGCAAACAACCAACCTCGGAGTCAGCCACAATATCGGAATACCTGGGCCTTGCTCTCACCGGCTTCGGAGGAGAAATCTCCTACTCCTCCAAGCCACCCTGGACTCAGCTGCTGACCGTAGTCGACATGGACATGCCGCCAAAGGTCATGGGTCAACCGCAGCCAGGACCAACGGTCTTCACAGACGCTTCCTCCACGACCTCAACCGCAGCAGCAGTGTGGCAGGCAGGAGAACAATGGCATTGCATCAAAGCGTGTGACCCCACACTGTCAGTGCAACAACTGGAGGCAGCAGCAGTGGTATTGGCATGCAGACTCTTCCAAGAACACCTCAACATAGTAACGGACTCTATATTCATGGCAAGGCTTTGCCTAGCCATGGCAGGACCAGGAGTGTCGACATCAGCAGCAGCCCTAATGCTAGAAGAAGCACTCTCCTCGCGACAAGGCACCGTGTCAGTCATTCACATCAACAGCCACAACCCAGTCAAAGGTTACTTCCAGATCGGCAACAACAAAGCGGACGCCACAGCAAAAGGCGTATGGATGTTGCAGGAAGCCCGTCAACTACATGAGTCACTCCACATCGGAGCCAAAGCACTGGCGAAGAGATGCGACATCTCGACAGCGGACGCGAAACATGTGGTAGCCACTTGCCCTTACTGCCAGAAGTCACCCCTATGGACCTGTGGGGTCAACCCACGAGGTCTCAAGCCCTCAGAAATCTGGCAGTCGGACTTCACTTGGTGTGAACTGCTGAAGCCCCGAGCGTGGCTTGCAGTAACAGTAGACACTTATAGCGGAACGATCATAGCCACACAGCACCTCAAAACAAACTCCAAGGCCACAATTCAGCACTGGCTGACAGCCATGGCCTGGCTTGGTATCCCCAAACAGATCAAAACTGACAACGGTTCCAATTTCCCTTCTAAACCAGTGCAAGAGTTCGCTTCAAAATGGGGCATCACATTAGTGCGAGGTATCCCGTATAACAGTACTAGGCAGGCCATAGTCGAGAGAGCAAACCAGACCCTGAAAACCAAGACAGAAGTGTTGGTGAAAGTAGAGGGCTTTGCCAATGCCATTCCCCCAGGAGATCAGGCACGTATACTGGCAACCGCTCTGCTGGCATTGAATCAATTCCCTAGGGGAGATGAAACAAACAGTCTCGTTCAAAAACACTGGGCCACCCGAACGCTAGAGGAGGGCCCGCAGGTCGTAATTAGAAACGAGCTAGGCGAATGGGAACGGGGCTGGAGGTTGATGCTCACGGGGCGAGGGTACGCAGCTGTCAAAAAGGACGGCAAAATTAGGTGGTGTCCACTTATGTCAATTAAGCCGGACCTCCGTAACGAGCAGAATGAGACTGATGAGAGTTGCATGTTTCTGTTTACAGGACCTGCTCGTGGGATGTCCTCATGACGCGTACATCCCCATTCCAGAGGAAAGAGACAGACCGCCAAGCCCCCAGGCAGTGCCCGAGAGACCCGCACGGGTGAGGCCCAAGCATCAACAGTGTTTCTGTGTGATTTTGCTGTTGGGGCTTGTTGCCAGAGGGCAAGCCAGCCCAGATCACTACCTCCATTGGCCATTCAGGTGGGTCATGCAACACCTTAGTAGTGACAAAGTGCTCAAAGAAATCACCACACCGAACACCCCATCCTTCGTGCTCCGCATCACTGACCTGTTTCCAGGACGACCAAAGGTAGACCCCAATTCCCCACACGCCACACACATGTACCTATCCTACTGGTGCCCAGCTTCAAACCCTGGGAAAAGCTACTGCAACCACCCAGGGTGGGGACATTGTGGGCACTGGGGCTGTGAAACCATTGTCACAGATGCCAGACCGTCGGGGCCTGGGTGGGATCCACAAGAGCCTGACAAATTCTTACAGTTCACCTGGGCACCCATCGGCTGCAAAACACCCATCTTCATACCTGGAAACTTCCATTGATATCACCATAAAATCCCCAAATTTCGGAAATGCACAGACTACAACATGACAGTTTTGCAGCCACATCACCCTAGCTGGGCAACAGGCAGAACGTGGACAGTAGTCCTTCAAGGGTCAAAAGAAAAGGTGAATGTGCGAATTATCAGGCTCCAACTGTCGGCACCCCAAGCGGTCGGACCCAACAAAGTGATTAAAAGCGTGCCGAAAGGGAGAAATGTGACCCACCCCAAAGCCTTGCCCACAAGGGTTGCTGATATCTCGACCGGCCATGCGGAAGCCTTTCAGATAGACCGTTTAGCCGAGTCAGACTTAGACCCAATCCTCCGTATGTTAGAAGCTACCTTCCTATCCCTGAACGAATCTAACCCTAACCTAACCGAATCCTGCTGGCTTTGTTACGATGTCGAACCTCCCTTTTACGAAGGAGTCGCTTTAAACACTCCCTTCAGTTACTCCACAGCAGATGCACCCAACCAATGTAGATGGGACACCCCCCGCAAAGGAATCACCCTGAGTCAAGTCACAGGCCAGGGCAGATGCTTTGGCAATGCAACCCTAGCTAGGCGGAAAGGCAATGTCTACACCGAAGTTGTCAAACCCAACAGGAAAAACAATAAGTGGGTAGTCCCATCCGCATCTGGGATGTGGATTTGCCAGCGATCTGGAGTGAGTCCCTGTGTGTTCCTTGCCAAATTCGATGACTCTAACTACTTTTGTGTCCAAGTTCTGATTGTTCCTAGGGTCCTGTACCACCCAGATAAAGAAGTGTACCACCTTTTTGAGGAACCCAGCCGGCTCCACAAAAGAGAAATAGTAGCAGGTATAACTATCACAATGCTGCTGGGTCTAGGAGCAGCCGGAACGGCCACAGGAGTCTCAGCCTTAGCGACACAGCACCAAGGACTGTCCCAGCTGCAGGCAACAATTGACGAGGACCTGCAGAGGATCGAGAAATCCATCTCCTTTCTAGAGAAGTCAGTCTCCTCACTCTCAGAAGTGGTCTTGCAGAACAGGCGAGGTCTAGACCTCCTTTTCATGCAGCAAGGGGGCCGGTGTGCTGCCTTGAAGGAGGAGTGCTGCTTCTACGCAGACCACATGGGAGTCGTGAGAGACTCCATGGCAGAACTCCGAAACAGACTGGCTCAGAGGCAGAAAGACAGGGAAGCCCAACAGGGTTGGTTCGAGTCCTGGTTCAGTCGATCACCATGGCTAACCACCCTAATTTCTACCCTAATAGGTCCATTGGCAATGCTACTTTTAGCTATCACCTTCGGACCATGCCTGCTGAACAAGCTAGTCTCATTCGTTCAGACCCACCTAGAACGGGCCAACATCCTGTTCATAGGCCGGCAACAACTGTTGTGAATTCGACCAGGGAACAGTGCCAGTCACAAGATTTTCTACCCAAGTTTACCAAACCCCTTTCTTTGTCAACAACCTCATGCCTCATCTCAGTACCTATGTATATGACTACTTCGTTCATTTGTGAAAAAGGGGGGGGAGATGTAGTATATAGGGACAAGCGCTCAGAAAATCTCGCGATGTCACGGAAAGCAGCAGGATTCCTCTCCCCCTAACGCCTAGTGATAAGGGATCACCCAAGAATGTAGTCCCCCCTAACACTAGTAACTTTCGACTCCTTATTAACCAATTACAGTAAGGTAAGACCCCCTGACGTAGAGAAAAACCTTCCCGAGTGTAAAACCCGACAAGACGGGACAATAAAGGTCTTTGAACTGTCCACCACGTTGGTGTTAGCGTGTGTTCTTGGCCCGAGCGACCCTGGAGAGTTTGGGTCGCCGTGCCGTTTCCTCAGAACCAGGTCGCCTTGCCTTGCCATCAGAAGGCAACAGGTTAAGCCACGAGGTCTAAGCTAAGTTAAATGCTGCTAAGAGTTGTTCTTTTGCTAAGTTGTTAAGTTTGATGTAAGTTATTATATAAGTTACATATTGTTAAGTGTTATTCGTCTGTTAAATTGCTAAGTCATAGGTTTTAGGTTAGCTTAAGTATTGTAAAAGCTGTTCTTTTGCTAAATTGTGAAGTTGAAGGTATCAGTTAAATTTAAGGTATGAGTTAAGTCCTGTTAAATTTGAGCACTGTTAACATTTTGGGCTGTATTCCTTTTATCCTTGCCCTTTGTGTCCTTTTGTCTGTCCCCCTCCCTCCATTTATCCCCTGCCATAGGGACAGTTCTTGGTTCCTTTCTGGTTTGATTGCCCAGATTTTGTTTGGATTTGTTGTTGCTTTGTTTCTGTGTCAGGCTCTGGGGTTGATCTCGTGGAACATCCTCTGTGGGAGGCTGCGGCGCCGGGGGCAGGGGGACCTGAGGGGACAGGGGACCCCGCTGTGCATGAGCAGGGTTGGACTGCTCTGGGGGGAGCTGTAAGGGGGGCTGGGGCAGAGTGACCTCACAGAGTTCCTGTGATGTCGGACACCATCCTGTGGTGTCACAGCCCATTCTGTGATGTCACACAGCCATCTGTGATGTCACACAGCCATCTCTGTGATGTCACCCTATGATGTGAGACATCTGCTCTGTGATGTCACAAAGTCATCCTGTGCTGTCACAGTCTGTTCTGTTATGTCACACCATGCTCTATGATGTCACCACCCCCTCAGTGATGTCACAAAACTCTCTCTGTGATGTCATACTGACACTCTGTAATGTCACCACACACATTTTCACCTCACAACCAACTCTATCTTGTAATACAGCCATGCCATGATGTCACAGCCTGCTCTGTGATGTCACAGAATCCCCTCTATGATGCGGTAGCTGCTCAATGACCTCACACAACAAACTCTGTGATGTCACAGCCCAATCTATGACCTCACACAGCCCACTCTGTGCTGTCACACAGCCCCTTGCTGACATCACAGCTGCTCTATTCCTCTATGACACAGCCCCCTCTGGGACATGCCACAGCCCCGGCAGTGCTGAGCCCCTGTGAGCACTGTCTGTGCCCTGCTGGTGTCCCTGAGGGGCCCTGGCACTGCCCCAGCCTTGCTGGGCTGTGCACAGGAGCTGCTCCTGACCAGAGCTGTCTCTCTGCAGCGCTGCCCTTGCCTGGACCTGCCTCTGGGCCAGGAGCCCGACGCCCAGCTCAGCAGCACAGATACAGCAGGGGGACTTTAATGACCCTCTGGGATTTTGGTGCTCTTTGTGTCTGCCCTGGCTAAAGTGCTGCCCAAGTTGGCTCTGTCAGGGCTGTCTTGCAGATGCTGCCCATCCCTGTGCCATGTGCAGTGCAGGCTGTCCTACGGTGTCCCTGCCCTGCACCTCTGTCCCTGCAGGCTGTTGGCATCCCCTGGCTGCCCCACCTGGCTGGCCCCTTCCTTTGCTGACAGCTCTGCCTCCTGCCTGCCTCTCCCTGCCCACACAAAGCCTTGAGCTTGATACCAAAAGGGTTAATTCACTTTTTACTGTGCCTGTGAACTTTCAGCAGAGAAACAAAGCATTCAGAGGCTGCTCTCCCAGCAGGAATGGTTGGAAGAGAAGATGAAGACATCTGGCTCAAGATTGAAGTGATAGAAAAAGCAAGGACTGAATCTGGGAACTTGGGGTTTGTTTTATGGAAATGAGTAAATTTTAATATACACATAGTGACCTATGTGTATATTAAATATAAATATGTATATTATAATATGGTGACCTATATGTATATTAAATATAAATATGTATATTATAGCTTATATACTATGGTATATATTAATATATACCATAGTATGTAAGCTATACACTAGTAGAATCATGTGTCCACATAAGGAGTTATCCCCTGCTGGACCTCAAGCCTGAATAAATGATGCTCTCTGAAACACCAAATTAATATTAAGGAGTCCTATTCTGATATTTTGGTCATTTGGTGACAGCAGAGGCTCACAGAACCCAGGATCTAGCTGTGACACTTAGAACCCCATGGAACAAGGGGTCCATTGTGATGCAGTGGAACCCTATGGAAACAAAAGCTCATTGTTTTAGAGCAAGGCCTCATGAAACCCAGGAGACCATTGCTGACAGTATGGAAACTCATGGAACCATGGCGTCACTGTGAGAGTTTGGGGCTGCATGGAACCAATGGTCCATTGTGACACTGCAGAACCTTTTAGAATCGAGGTGATCATGTTAGGCTATAGAACCTCATGGAACAAAGGATCCATGGTGACACTGTGGAGCTCAGACCATTGTTGAGTGTGAAAGCTTATGGAACCAAGGGTCCATTGTGGCTCTGTAGGGCTTCATGAAACCAAGGAGACAATTTTGACACTGTGGGGCCTCATGGAACCACCTGCCACTGTGACACAGTGGGACCACATTGAGCCAAGAGGCCATTGAGACACTGAGGAACCTCATGGAACCAAAATCTCTTGTGATGCAGTGGAACCTCATGGAACCAAAGGTCCATTGTTACACTGTGGAGCCCTGTGGATCCAATGGGACCATATTGACACTGTGGTGCTCCATGGAATCAAGGATTCATGGAACCAAGGAAACCATTGTGACAGTAGAGGGCTCCATAGATCAAAGGATTCATGGAACAATGTGGGACTCATTGAACCAAAGGTTCATTGTGACATTGCAGGGCCTCATTGAATACTGGAGACTGTCAGATTTTTGGCTGTTTAGATGGTCTGGAAAGGCCCGGGATGGCCTTGGGCAGCCCGCGCTCCAAAGGACGAGAAGGGACTTCAGATCTTTTCTCGGTCTCGGTGTTTATTAATTGCTTATCTAAAAGATTTTCTCTTGGCCTGACAGAGTTCTGCTCAGCAGTCAGCCATGGGCACACTCACTGAGTCCCCGGGGCGGCCACTTATCTTTATACTCGGAGTTACGTATACAATATTTATCATTTTTCTCCAATACCCTCTACCCTTATTTATCAGTGCACTTTTGGTAAGGACCAATCCCAAAGTGCCAACATGACCACAGAAGATGGAGGCCAAGAAGAAGAAGAAGAAGGAGAAGGGCACGCCCCAATTCCTCCATCTTACTTCTTAGACCCCCCTGTACAGAAATCTTAAACCCTGTATCTCACACTCCAATTAACTCATCCCTTCACCATTCACCCCGGTCATACTGATGTCGTCTCCCGTGTGGGATCAAAGTCTAACCACCAGACATTTCTGGCAACATTCCAGGACTCCCGAGCCCCCCAGGGGTGGTCTTGGTCACCCTGCACCCCAGTCCTGAGAGGCTGAGATCCCACAGGAGACCATTATGACACCTCAAGGTCTCATTGAACCAAGGGGCTCTGCAGGACCTTGTGGAACCAAGGACACCCTTCTGACACTGCAGGGTCCCACTGAACCAAGGGTCCACTGTGACACTGCTGTACCAAGGAGACTCCTGTGACACGGTGAGGCCTTATGGAAGCAAAGGGCCATTGTGACACTATGGGGCCCCATGGAAACAAGGGGCCAGTGTGACAGAGCTGGATCCAATTTGACACCGCCATTGTGAGACTGCGGGGCCTTAGGGATTCAACAAACAGTAACAGGTCTGCTTGGCTTGGCCTGACTGGCTCAGCTGACCTCAGCATGCTTGGGTCACTGTTCTCATGTGTCCCTGAAACACTGAGGCTCTGGGCTTTCCCTTGTATTGAAAACAACCATCTCTCCTGCCCAGGTACCCATGGCCAAAATTGGTACTTCTCCAAAATTTCCTTCATGCAAGGGTTTCTCCCAGACAAAATCTGCCAGGACAGACAGGCCTGGCTTAATTTGGCCTCTGGTGGTTGCCTCCAATCTGCCCTGGAAACACTGGGGCTCTGTCCTTTCCTTCCTGAGGGAAAGAACTGGCCTTCTCATCCAGGTGCTCATGGGCTGAAATTGGGATTCTTCCTCCAAAATCCCGTATACCTGAGATACAGAATATTTATATCTGAGATACAAGATATTTATTCTGTTGCTCCCAGATGAAAGCTGCCAGGACAGACAGATCTGTCTGGCCTTGGCCTCTAGTGGCTGCTGCTTATCAGCTCCTGGAAGACTGGGGCTCCATGCTTGCCTTCCTTCATGTGGAACTATGATGACACTTTAGGGCCTCATGGGTCCAAGGGACCATTGTGACACTGTGGGGCCTCATGGAACCAAGGACACCATTGTGGCTCTGTTTGGCCGCATGGTCCCTAGGGGCCAGTGTGAAGCAGCAGGGCTTTGTGGAACCAAGAGGCCATTGCTGCATTTCAGGGCCTTGTGGAGCCAAAGGGCCCCTGTGGTCTTGCAGGGCCTCATGGAAGCACAGGGACATTGTGACACTTCACAAACAAGGAGAGCATTGTGACACTGCAGAGTGCCACGTAACCAAGACAACATGGAACAGACCTGGCTGGCTTGGCCTGCCAGGGGCCACTTGACAGGTCCAGCTGATCTTGGAATGTTGAGGGCTGCCTCTCATCAGCCCCTGGAGAACTGAGGCTCCATATTTTCCTTCCTATGAAAAAGAACCATCCCTCTTTCCAGGTGCCCACAGCCAAAACTGATACGCCCCCTGAAAAATTCCCTATATGCAAGGGTTGTCCCAGACAAAAGCTGCCAGGACAGAGAGCTCTGGCTGGCCTTAGCCTCTGGTGCTCACCTCTCATCTCAAGGATGCCCTGAGGAAAGTATTTGAACAGGCTTGACTGCTGGGACATCAATGAATTTCACACTCTTAGAGGTTCTTTTGATCATATGTGTCTTTATTTCTCATTGTGTATTACGCCAGAAATATTATTTTCAGCTAAAAAATATTCTTACTACTTTACCAGAGTTATCTGACACAAAACAACTCCTCTGCATATGGATCCTGGTCGCCTTTATAAGCAAACACAAGAAAAAATCCAGCAGGAATTATTTGTCCCTGTTCCCATCTATCACATCTCCTCTGGAGCTGGAGGTGCAACCCCAGCACTTGGGAGGGCTCAGGAGGTCAAAAGCTCAGCTCCCACCCAGAGAACTTGCAGACCCAGAGGTGCTTTCCTTGGCCCCTGCATGCTCAGCCAGGCTGAGATGGACACTGATGGTTTCTGGGTCAGGCTCTCGGAGCCCAGCCCAGCTCCCTGCAAGCTCTGCCAGCTGCCCTGAGCTCTGGGCAGCACCAAGGGCCTCTCCCCAGCCCAGCCCAGCCAGCTCTGGCCCCACAGCTCTGCTCAGGCCAGGCTGCTCTGGGAACTGCCCCAAGGCCTCAGCCCCTGTCAAGGGCACAGCAGCAGCTGCAGCTGCTACAGGACTCAGCCCCAGCCATGGGGGAAGGTGCTTAGCCAAGGCCAAAGAAGGCTTCCTGGCTGCCCTGCAATGTCACAATGAACTTTTGGTTCCATGAGTCCTACATTATTCTAAGAATCCTTAGTTCCATGGAGGCATGTAGTGTCACAATTTTCTCCTTGGTTTCAGGGTGCTACAAAGTGCCACAATTGCCCTTTGACCCAAGGTCACTATGTGACTTTGGCGTCACATAGTGTCACAATGGACTCCTTGGTTCCATGAGGTCTTTTAGTGTCACAGTGGACTCCTTGGTTCCATGGAGATACAAAATGCCACAATGGCCCTTTGGCTTCACAAGGTCTCAAAGTGTAAAAATGGCCTCCATGGTTTCCCAAGGCCGTGCTGTTTCACAGTGGACCTATGACTCTATGATGCCCCAGAATGTCACAATGGCCTCCTTGGTTCTGCACTTTAAGAATGCCCCCTTGGTCCCTTGGAGCCCCACAGTGACACTATTGTGCCCTTAGTTCCATGAGGCCCTGCAATGCCAGAATGGTCCTTTGGTTCCACATGGCCCCATGTGTCACAATGATCTCCTTGGTTCCATGATGTCCTGTAGCACAGCGATGGCCTCCTTGGTTCCACGGTGTCAGAATGGCCCCTTTGTTCCATGAAGCCCCACAGTGTCACTGTGGTCCCCTTGATTCCATGAGGTTCTGCTGTGCAACAATGCTCCCTTGGTTACAATGGGTTCTGAAGGGTCATAATGGTCTCTGTGGTTCCATGAAGCCCTGCAATATCCCAATGGACCCTTGGTTCCAAGGTGGTCCACAGTGTCACAAGGCTGCCTTAGTTCGACAAGGCCCTTCAGTGCTGTGGTGGCCCCTTGGTTCCATGAGGCAAAGCAGAATCGGAATGGCGCCTTGGTTCCGTGGAGCACCACAGTGTCACCATGGTCCCATTGGCTCCACAGGGCTCCACAGTGTAACAATGGACCTTTGGTTCCATGAGGTTCCACTTCATCACCATAGACTTTGGTTCCATGAGGTTCCTTGGTGTCTCAATGGCCCCTTGGCCCTGCTGTTTCACAGTGGCAGGTGGTTCCATGAGGCTCCACATGTCCAAATGCTCTCCTTGGTTCTGTGTAACCCTACAGAGCCACAATGGACCCTTGGTTCCATGAAGCCCTACTGTGTCACAATCAAAATTTGGTTCCATAAGTTTCTACTCTGTCAACAAAGTCTGAGTCCTGTAGTATCACCATGGATCCTTTGTTCCATGAGGTTCTATAGAATAACATGACCACCTTGATTCCAGAAGGTTCTGCAGTGTCACAATGGACCATTGGTTCCATGCAGCCCCAAACTCTCACAATGACCCCATGGTTCCATGAGCTTCCATACTGTCAGCAATGGTCTCCTGGGTTTCATGAGGCCTTGCTCTAAAACAATGAGCTTTTGTTTCCATGGGGTTCCACTGCATCACAATGGACCCCTTGTTCCATGGGGTTCCAAGTGTCACAGCTAGATCCTGGGTTCTGTGAGCCTCTGCTGTCACCAAATGGCCAAAAGATCAGAATAGGTCTCCTTAACACTAATTTGGTGTTTCAGAGAGCATCATTTATTCAGGCCTGAGGTGCAGTGGGTGATAACTACTTACATGGAGACGTGATTCTGCGAGTGTATCACTTATATACAGTCACTATGTGCATATTAAAATTTACCCATTTCCATAAAACCCACTCTAAGTTCCCAGATACAGTCCTTGCTTTTTCTATCACTGCATTCTTGAGCCAGATGTCTTCATCTTCTCTTCCACCCATTCCTGCTAGGTAAGCAGCTCCTGCATGACTTGTTCCTGTGCTGAAAGTTCACAGGCACAGTAAAAATTGAATTAACCCTTTTGGTATCAAGCCCAAGGCTTTGTGTGGGCAGGGAGAGGCAGGCAGGAGGCAGAGCTGTCAGCAAAGGAAGGGCCCAGCCAGGTAGGGCAGCCGGGGGATGCCGACAGCCTGCAGGGACAGAGGCGCAGGTTTTCTCAGCACCGGAGACATCTTTTTCTTGCTTGTCCCCACCTGTCATCACTGTCACCAGTGTTCTACTCTACCTGGAACCTGGGGACACTTTCTCAGTCCTGTCCTTCAATGGGACCCATTACCCTTTCAAGAAAACTTCAGTGTTTCAATCACTTTTTGAGTTCTTGAGAAATTTTTGGAGGACACTCTGAGAGACTGAGTCTGATGCAAAGAGCACCAAAGACCCAGAGGATCATTAAAGTCCTTGTGCTGTGTCTGTGCTGCTGAGCTGGGCCGAGCTCCTGGCCCAGAGGCAGCTCCTGGCAAGGGCAGTGCTGCAGAGAGACAGCTCTGGCCAGGAGCAGCTCCTGTGCACAGCCCAGCAGGGCTGGGGCACTGCCAGGGCCCCTCAGGGACACCAGCAGGGCGCAGACAGAGCTCACAGGGGCTCAGCACTGGCAGGGGCTGTGGCATGTCCCAGAGGGGCTGAGTCAAAGCAGCACCTCTGTGGCTGTGTCATAGAGGCACAGAGCAGCTGTGATGTCAGCAAGGGGCTGTGTGACAGCAGAGAGTTTGTTGTGTGAGGTCATTGAGCAGCTACCGCATCATAGAGGGGATTCTGTGACATCACAGAGCAGACTGTGACATCATGACATGGCTGTATTACAACATAGACCAGCCTGTGAGGTGAAAGTGTGTGCTGTGACATTGCAGAGTGTCAGTATGACATCACAGAGAGGGTTTTGTGACATCACTGAGGGGGTTGTGACATCACACAGTTGACTCTGCCATCATATAGGGTGGCTGTGTGACAACAGAGAGTGGGTTTTGACATCACTGGGTGGCTGTGTAATAACACAGAGCAGGCTGTGACGTCACAGAAAAGACTGTGACATCACATGGTGACTTTTTGACATCAGAGCATTTTCTGTGACATCACAGTGCAGCTGCATGACATTCCAGGGTGACATCCCACATTTGGTTCTGTTGCATCTCAAGGGTGCTGTGTGACATCCCAGAGTGGGCTGTGATATCACAGGTGGCTGTGTGACAACATAGGGGGTTGTGTGACATCATAGGGGGGCTGTGTGGCATAACAGGGACACTGTGACATCATGGGGGGGCTTTCACATCACAGAGATGGCTGTGTGACATCACAGGTGGCAGTGTGACATCACAGGGGCAGTGTGGCAACACAGGTGCTGTGTGACATCACAGGGGCTGTGTGAGATCACTGGGGAGATCACTCTGCCCCGGCCCCCCTCACAGTTCCCCCCAGAGCAGTCCAACCCTGCTTGTGCACAGCGGGGTCCCCTGTCCCCCCAGGTCCACCTGTCCCTGGCCCTGCAGCCTCCCCCAGAGGATGTTCCACGAGATCGACCCCAGAGCCTGACACGGGGACTGGGGGCCGGGGCCCTGGGGGTGGCACAAGGGGACAGGGAACCCCCGGCAGCGTCCCTGCATCCCTCAGGGCCAGAGCCTAGGCCAGGGCTCCTTCACCATGTTACAAACGAGGCCTTGAGAGCGCTGAAAAAATCACCAGCAAGGGAGCAGCAAAAACCAGATTTAATATTAACCAACAGCAGCACAAAGTTCCTTGGCAAGAGTCACTCTGCTCCTGACTGGACACTTCAGGCACACCAAGGAAACAAAGCAACAACAAAACCAAACAGAACCCAGGCAATCAAACCAGAAATTAACCCAGAACTGTTCCTCTGTGTGTGTGTGACACAAGAACACTGAGGGCAAGGATAAAAGTAATATGGCCTAAAAGCTTAACAGAGCTAAAATTTAACAGGACTGAACTTACAACTTAACCTTAACTGATACCTTAAACCTCACAATTTACCAAAAGAACAACACTTAACAGTATTTAACTTTACTTATAATCTATGACTTTGCTATTTAACAGAGGAATAACATTTAATTATATTCAACTTAGCTTATAGCTTCTATTAAACAAACCAATTTAGCAAAATAACAGCTCTCAGCAGCATTTAACTTCACTTCGACCGTCGTGACTTAAACTTCACTTACAGGCCTGACTGACTCAGCTATCCAAGGCACTTCAACCCCTCAGAGAGCAGCATTTCTGCCACATTTCCCCAGCACACAGGCACTCCTGTGTGCACACAGATACAAAGAGTCAGTGCAAGGCACCTGTGAGCAATTCCCCTGAGGGCAGGAAATGCTCACTGTGGATCCTTTGGCATCTCCCCAGCGAGTTAAGGGTTGAGCCTGGAGGAGTGGGGGGATCGGCCCAGGCTCTGTGGTTGTTCAGGATCCCCAAGTGCAGCAAACGGGAGAGTTCCCGGCTGGGAGAGGCCCCACTCAGAGGAAGTCATGGCCCAGGAGAGCTCCAAGGGATCCTTTTGGAGTGCTGTTTTCAGGGCCCCAAGAGAGGGGCTTCAGTCCCAGCAATGGTTCATCCTGGCTGCACTTGGCATCAACAGCTTTCTTTGGCAGTGTGAGAACAGGTATGTTGTGCCACTGAGGGAACAAAAACAGTTCCCAGAGCTGCTTCTACAGAAAGCAGGAGCTGGTTGGGCAGCAGCAGTGCCTGGAGCAGACAGTGTTTGTGATGAGCTGCAGAGGAGCTGAGCCCAGGGGCTGTTGGCCAAGGCCCAGGCCCAAGGAGCATTTCTCAGCTGCCAGTGTGGCCTGAGAAGGGGAGGGGGGAATGCAGCAGAACAGGACCATGGAACCAAAGGGACCATTGTGACACTGTGGGACCCTGTGACACCAAGGGACCATTGTGACACTGTGGGGCCCTGTGACACCAGGGGACCAGTATGACGCTGTGGGGCCCTGTGAGACCAAGGGACCATTGTGAAACTGTGGAGCCCTGTGACACCAAGGGACCACTGTGACACTGTGGGGCCTCATGGAATCATGGAGAGCACTGTGACATTGCTGGGCCTAATGGAACCAAGGGGACTGTGCTGACGCTGTGTGGCTCCATGGAATGTAGGGATCATTGTGACACTGAGAGGCCCCATCAAACCAAATGTTCATTGTGCCACCATGGGGCCTCATGGAACTGTGGAGACCATTGTGACACTTTGGGGTGTCATGGAACCAAGGGGCCATTGTGACACTGTGAGACCCCATGCATCCAAAAGTCCACTGTGATGTTGCAAGGCCTCATGGAACCATGGAGACACCATTAAGAGACTTCATGGCCTCAAGGAACCAAGGGGCCATTGTGACACTGAGGGTACTCATGGAATCATGGAGACCATTGTGACACTATTATGCTTCATGGAATAAGAAAAGCATTGTGACACTATGAGGCCTCATGGAATAAGCAAAGCATTGTGACACTGTGGGCCACCATGGAACCAAGAGGACCATTGTGATACTGTGGGGTGTCATGAAATCAGGAGGCCTTTGTGACACTGCAGGGCTGCATGGAACTCAAGGTCCATTGTGACATTGCAGGGCCTCGTGTCATCAGTGGTCCTTTGTGACACTGGGCAACCAAAGGAGACCATTGTGACACTGCAGGGATGCATGGAACCAAGGGGCCGTGGTGACTGTGGAACCCCATTGAACCAAGGGTTCATTGTGACGCTGCAGGGCTGCATGGAACCAAAGCTCCAGGGTGACACAGAGGGCCCTCCTGTCATCAATGGTCCATTGTGACACTGTGGAGCCAAAGGAGACCATTGTGATACCACAAACCCCCAAGGTCTAAAGGTCCATTGTGACATTGCAGGATCATGGAACAGAAGAGTCACGTGACATTGTGACACTGCAAGGGCTCATGGAATCATTGGGACCATTGTGACACTGCAGAGCCTTCTGGAACCTTGGGGCCATTTTGATATTGTGTGACTCCACTGAACCAAGGGTCCATTATGACACTGCTGGACCCCATGGAATCAAGGCACCATTGTGACATTATGGGGCTTCTTATAACCAAGGGGACACAGAGCATGTCTGACTGGTTTGGCCTCCCATAAACTGCCTGAGTGGTCCAACTGACCTTGGCATGTTGAGGGTCGCTTCTCATCTTCTGATGAAACACTGGGGCTCTGTGCTTTCCTTCCCTATGAGAAAGAACTGTCCTTCTCCTGCGGGCACCCATGACCAGAACTGGGATTTCACCACCAAATTTCCTTATATCCAGGCATTGTTCCCACAGCAATATTGCCAGGACAAGTCTGTCTGGCAGTGGTTTCACAAGGGTCACCTCTCATCTGGCCCCAAAACCCTGGCGAAGGCTTTGTGCTTTCATTCCTATGGATAGGAACTGTCCTTCTTGGCCAGGTGCCCATGGCCAAATTTGGGTTCCACCAACATTGCCTACTGTGACAGACTGGGGGAGATTGTTGGCTCAAAATATTTTCTGTGGGGGAAGAAGCTGCAGGTCCAGCCTTGCCCTGCCCTGGAACCCCAGCCCTGCCCTGTCCTGGAACCCCAATCCCCCCAGAGCCTCTATCCCAGCCCAGCAGGGTCTGCCAGTCCCTGGCACAGCACAGGAAATGCTCGACAGCCACCTCTGCAGCCCCCAGCCCAGCTCCTGAGGGACCAAATGCCCAAGTCCCACCTGGGGGAAGGGCCCAGGAAAACCAAGGGGTATTGAAGGCTGACCACAAGGCAAGCACACATCTTGACCCTACCTCCTCTTGGAATTTCCATCTGAACAACACTAGAATCCGGGTGTGGGTGCTTCTCTGTGTCTTATTTGTCATTCTCTCTTTGTGTATCTACTTCTTCTATTTTTGTCTCCTTGTAAATTTTGATTAACTTAAAATTGAATGGGCTTACAGTTAGTGAAGTTGAATGGCCCAAGTTAATGCTTTGAGAAGTGTTTGTTTTTGATTGACTGTCATATATAACCTTTTGCCAAAGTTTCTCTGATTTTCTAAAGTTCTCAGTAAAGGCTGTTTGGTTGTTTTGAGCTCCTGGGAATCTCTTGTAGGCATTTCCCCAGTACATCCAACTCAGAAGACACAAATAATTGTAATTCCTTTTAAATGTCTCATTGAGAGAATTGTTTGGGGGATGGGAGTCAGGGCCTGTCTGTCCTGCTTGGCACAGCCCAGGCAGGGCTTTCCCAGCCACATTCCACACTCCATTTCCCAGCTGGAACCCCTGGTGCCTCTGAGTTGTGCTGCCCCAGCCCCAGGGACACTCTCCTTGTCTGCCCATTCTCCCATGGTCTCTGGGCAGGGATGGCCTCAGTGGGGGCTGCTGACATCCTCAGCACCTTGGAGGCTGCTGCTGAATTTTCCTGCTCCAGAGGCTTGAAGTGTATTCAATCTGAATAGATCATATTTAAAAAGACAGTGAGAAAACATTTTTAGGTCCTGCTTAGATTTTTCTTCCTGTTAATACATGGATATATGCAGTCTCCAATTGACACTGCTTCCAAGTACCTCCTCATGCAGTTTGAATAGATATGAAAATCAAGACCCTTCATGGCTGACAATCAATCAGACTCTGTCCCTACCCCAACCCCACCATTTCCCCCATCCAAGCCCTGGCACTCAGAGCAGCCTTGTGCAAATCTGAGCATCCTCCAGCCCAGGCTGCACCTGCAACTTTCCGCTCCTTGGCTCCAACTCCCACCTTCTTTCCTTAGAGAAGGAGCTGCCCAAGACACAGAGGGATGTTCATTTATTGTCAGCCAACAAGGCACAGCTTCATTAAATGCAAAAGTCATTCTTCTCCCAGGCTCTGCCCTGCACTTGATCCCCAAAACCTGTCCTGTTTCTTTCATCCGTCCTTTACCAGGGACTTTGTGGGACAAGGGAGCTCTGCTCTGGCTGTGGAGGAAGTTCCAAGTCCAGCCAATGGAGTGGGAATCACATGTCATCAGATTTCTGTAATTTGAGGGACCAGGAACTGGTGAGACTCAGAGGCACAGAATGATTTTTCTTTGTGGCACACATAAAAAATGTGAACATGATAAATTTTAATAATAATCAAAACACTTCTCTGAGCTCCTTGTGACATCCCAGCAACATCTGACGTGTCCACCATCTACAAGAGATTGCCATACAGGAAGGATTTTAGACACAGACATAAAAAGAGGTGTGTGGAGAGTTAGGGGTCTGTGTGCGGAAGAAATCGGACTGTACGGTCAGGACATCCCTCCCCCTGCAGTCCGACCTTTGCTCCATACCTGGCTGCACCCAGCCGGACATGAGCAGAAGGAAATGACACTGACTGCCCAAGCTATAAAAACCCTTGTGACCCTGTTGGAGATGAAGGGAGAATCGACCATAGTTATGCATCGAAACTCAACTTTATTGATCAATCAATCACCTTATATAACAATACTAACGAACTTCATGAATATTCTGTAATCCAACTCCATGATAGGCTAACAGAGAAAACTGTAACCACACCTTTTGTTTTAGAATACCTACAATTGTTTATCATAAGCAGAAACCAAAACAGAAACCCGAAACTACAACAGAAACTAGTGTTCCCAAAACCTCTACATCTGTTCTCAGGATAACAGGCCTTCCCAAGGACGGTGTTCTGCTTGCCATGGGAAGACAAGCTGAGAACTCCATTGTTTATAGAATGATGCCTGAGAGAGTCTAATTGTTTACACAAATCAGAAGGCTGAGAGCTGTTAGAAACTGCTTTTACTTTTACCTCTTACTTTTCTCTCAATTGTATGTTTCATGGCCTTTTTCTTTAAGCCATTCTTGAACTAATCTCTCCACATCTCCCCCGTTTTTTTCTTCGAGAGAAAAGAGGTTAGTTTGCCAGGTCTTCTCAATAGTTCTACTGATCATATTTTGGATACAGCTGCAGAAGCAAGGCAAGATAAATAAAAGCAATAGAAGTACACCTAATATCCCTATAGCATATATTACAAGATTTCTTAACCATGGTCCCAATCCTAAACTCTTAAGCCATTCATCAATTCCCAATCCTTCTTCTTCCTTAAGGCTGTTAAGCCCTAGTCGTAGCTCTTTTAACTTAGCATGAATAGATACAGAATGATCAGATAAGTTCATGCAACACATCCCTTCAAACTCTTCACAACCATGGCCTTGTGCTAGCAGTAAAAAATCTATGGCAGCTCTATTTTGTAAAACAGCATGATTAACACTTTGTACATCTGCAGTTAGCATATCTAATATCTGTGATGTCTTATTTAATTCACCCTTAGTCCAACACCCTATTTGTTTTGCTAAAGTCATTGCTTTGCTTGCAGCACCCCATGGTAGGAGAGCTGAAACCATCACTTGTTTACATTTACTCCAGAACAACGGATCTCCTATTTGACTACAGTCTAAGTTATGTAAGCTGTGCCTTTCCCTGCTTGTCTTATGACTTAGCTGCATTAGCACAGATATGTTAGGGTGGAATAATGATAACTTGCCTAAATAACAAGATCTAACCTTTTTTTTAAAAAAGTGTTCTGGAAGATATAAACTTAGAAAGCAGCAATAAATTAATGCTCTAAGAACTTTAGAATATATGAAAGTAATTTACAGAATTAGCTGCTTTGAGGAAATTATGCCTAAAATAAATATACTAAACAGAATTATTAAAATAAAATTAATTTCAGTTACTCATTCATCCTCTGTGAAGCCTAACAAGACTAATTATAGCAGACTTATTTGCAAAACATGTAAAATCACTTAAATCTAATTCAAATTTATCTATAACAAAATTTACCTGACTTTAAATTCTACACACCTCAACCCAATATAATCCAAACAGAATCTAGCTTTACCCAGACTTAATAACACTCAAACTAAACAGAAACCAATTTCAACAGAACTTAACTGGCTTCAAATCCCACACAACTTAAATCTATATATAATTTAAGCTTTAGCAGACCTCGAACTTGACCAAAAATAAACTTAACAATTTTAACTTTAATAATATTTAACTTTTAACGGCACTTAATTCAAACTTAACAGAATCTATCACTTACTTAACAGGAGATAATTAACAAAACTAAACCTTAACAGTATTAACATTTAATGGCACTTGATAGATAACTTAACTCAAACTACTTAATAACAGATAAAACTTACTATAGAAATAATATATAGCATTTACTATAACTTACTTACAGGCCTGATTCTAAAATATTAAGCTAAAATAACTTTTCTTCACGTATTTGCTATAGCATTTTTATACTTAAATACACTTAAACAGAAGTTTATTCAAGGTATACCTGCGAAAAAATTCTTTTGAATTCAGTGCTTGCTTTTACCTCTATCACATTTAAACAAAGCTTAAAGAATACAAAAACACAGTCATTACATCTCATACAATCATTCTAACACATCTTAACATCTTCAACGTTTTCAAAACACAGCCCCAGAGTCTGACGTTTCATCAACCCAGCCATCCAGACTTCTGATGTTCAAAGTCTCTGGTAATACAGGTGTTTCCAAGACAGCATAACTAATGCCGAGTCAAACCAGCCGAAATCTGACTCTTGCATCCATTTACGCTGATTTCTGTTTTACAGTCTGTGCTGGGCTTTTGTTTCACAGCGTGTGCTAGGGAGAACAAAAGATCTTCCCAACTTAGGTGAAGAACATCCTGACAGCAATAGTCCTTGGTGTTGTTTGTTTAGTTTCGCTGGTCTTTCAATTGCAATAGGAATCTTTTCTTTTGCTGACAAAAGTTCACAATTATTACGACTGTTAAGTCTTAAACTGTAGCTTTTGTCGGCTGCAGGGCGGAGGGAGAAATGCTCCCGCTTGAAAAAGTGCTCCGGTCCTGCGGCGCTCGTGTCGGAGCGGGCGAAAACTCCCCCCCCGCGCTGGGCTCTTTGTTTACTCACTGTTTGCCGGCTGACTGCTGCAGGCACCGCTGCACGCGTGGCTCCCCCCGCGGTGGCGCGGCTCCTTCGCTCCCCCCGCGGCGCTCTGCTCCCGCGGCGCCGGCTTCTTCGGTCGCTCCCCCCGCGGTGCGCTTCGGTCGCTCCCGGCGCGGCTCCCGCGGCGGCGGCTTTGATCCCGAGTCGGCGCGGCTCCTTCCGCGCGGTGGCTCCGCTCTCCCCGCCGCTGCCTCCCGTTGGCCATAGAGGCGCGCCCGTGTCGGGTTCGGGGTAGCACAGCACTGAAATTCCACCATAAATCACCGAGTTCACACATTTCCATTAATCCCTAAACCATATGGAAAATCCCTTTACCGTAACTATAAGTCCAAAGTCCTGTTGAATCCTTCTGCTAATTCATCTCTGCTTTACGCTGCGGGTTACTCCCTTCGCGGCCGTTCAGCTTCGCCCGCGGTGGCTCCCTGTGGTGTCGGGTTAGGGGCAGGAAAGAGCACCGATGATGCAGCGATGGCTTCTGAAGGTGCTTGGCATTCCCGGCGCAAGTGGTCCTCTTTATTTGATGCTGTAAGTGCAGCCGATGTTTGAAGGGGTGCAAGAGCGGCCAACACCTGATTCTGAGCGGATTTTGCCTGTTCTTGTAAACCTACTCCTAACTGTTTTATGGCATCTACTACAAGAGCCTGTTGTCCAGTTGGTATAAGGGCCATCCGTTCTAATGCCTCCTCTATAGTCCAATTTGCACCTAAGGTATTAAGTACATTTCTAGTAGCCGAATTACAATTTTGAATTGAACACTGTTTGAGAAGAGCCCCGCGCATAAATTCTGCGACACCTGCTCTCTCAATCGCGGCAGCAACTCTATCTATGAAAGCACCAAATGATTCGTCTCTACCTTGCTTAATTCCCATATATACAGGTATGCCTCCTGGTTCCTTTACTCTATCTATTGCGAGTCTGACTAACCTCATTGCTTCCCGGCACTTCTCTTGGCCAATTAAAGCTTGTGCCTCAGTTCGAAGAAAAGGTCCCAGACCCATAAGTTCATTTACAGTGACACCATGCAAAGGGTCCCCTGGCTGTCTTTGAACAGCTACGCACTCATTTACAAGTCCTTGCCAGTGGGCATTAAATAAAAATTGTTGATGTTGGGTAAAAATTAATTTTACTATACCACGGCAATCATTAACAAGGAGAATGCTAGTGTCAAAAATATAGTCTAGCATTTGCCTAGCTGGCTCGCTTTTAAAACCAAACTGGCTGACAGTCGCTCATAACTGAGATAACATTTTCCAGTCCAGAACACTGATCGTCGCCTGAAAGCCCCCCCCCCGCCTGGGGGGTAAAGACAACTGGACAAGCCAGCTCGTTAGCCATGCTCATTAGCTCCCGGTCTCCCTTGTCCATGGCATCTTTGGCCAAGGCTGCCCATGCATCTCTTCTATCCCGAGCAATTGTCACCGCCAAGTCGTTTTCCGACCCAGGGACCGACTGATTGCTTTTTGGGAACGGAGTATGCATTTGTGGCCCCGGCTGCTGTGATATAGCAGACACAGGAGAGGCAGAGGCGCTCTGTGTAGCCTGCGGCAACGCGGGCAATAAAGCACCCTGCTGAGCAGCCTGCTGAGCTTGGCTCGTTAAGGGTAATAAAGCGTTTTGCGAAGCTTGACTTATTGGGGGAGGCTGACTTGTTAAAGGAGGCGGCGAAACAGGTAATACAGCGCTCTGCAAAGCGTGACTCACCGGAGCCTGGCCCGAAACCTGGCTCGCAGCTTGGCTCGGAACTCCGCTCGCAGCCTGGCTCGCAGAAGGAGGCGGCGAGGCTGGTAATAAAACCGTCCTCGATGCAGGGCCAAGAGGAGTGCGGGAGTCCTTATCAAACTCCCTATCTCGATCGTATTCTGCATTACGATCATGAGCGGCAGTAGCCTGGCGGGCAGCCCTTTTTTCAGCTTGAAATTGTAAGAGCTCAGTGTTAATGACCCGCCATAATTTACCCAACCTCCTGGCAGTTTTATCATCATCCAAAGTAGCCTGCCACAATAAATCACCAAATTTACCCCACTCAGATAATTCATGGATAGTATGAGGATTAACAAAGATTCCCCTCTCTACACCGTACGCTAAGAGCCCTGGTAACTCTTTCTGTAAATCAATTCCCTTAATCTGCCTCTTTTGCAGAAAAGTTATAAAAAGATCATATGCGGCTTGTCGGTCCATCTCTAAATAAAATTGAGCGCTCTTTGCAGCACCTCCCGACCTCGGCCACACGTACCAAGCTAGGACCCGTCTTTACGGTCGCCTAGGGCCGGCACGAATCGACAGACTCCGTCCGCTCCGTCGGCAGACTCCGTCCGTTTTTTTATCGTGCTTATTGCCGTTCCGCTGCTGCACCTCGGAACCTGGACACCTTCCTCACCTCCCGTGGTATTCCGTTATCCCCAAGAGCGCTCCTCGTAATTCGGCACGTCCGAATTCGACTATCACGTCCGGGGTCGACCATTTGTTGGAGATGAAGGGAGAATCGACCATAGTTATGCATTGAAACTCAACTTTATTGATCAATCAATCACCTTATATAACAATACTAACGAACTTCATGAATATTCTGTAATCCAACTCCATGATAGGCTAACAGAGAAAACTGTAACCACACCTTTTGTTTTAGAATACCTACAATTGTTTATCATAAGCAGAAACCAAAACAGAAACCCGAAACTACAACAGAAACTAGTGTTCCCAAAACCTCTACATCTGTTCTCAGGATAACAGGCCTTCCCAAGGACGGTGTTCTGCTTGCCATGGGAAGACAAGCTGAGAACTCCATTGTTTATAGAATGATGCCTGAGAGAGTCTAATTGTTTACACAAATCAGAAGGCTGAGAGCTGTTAGAAACTGCTTTTACTTTTACCTCTTACTTTTCTCTCAATTGTATGTTTCATGGCCTTTTTCTTTAAGCCATTCTTGAACTAATCTCTCCACATGACCCCTCAATAAACGCCATTTGCTGTCCACCATGTTGGTGTCAGGAGCATATGGACCGAGTGACCCTGGGGTTAGGGCCACCATGCCGGACTAAGAACCAGGTTGGCACGCCTTGAGAAGGCAACATCTGGTGCCAAAACCCAGGACACGATCACCGCCCAGGGTTTGGGGATCGCCTGGACGAGGGACCGGCGGCTGCACAGCTGGCCTTGTGCAGCGGGGGGGACGCCCCCGGACCAGCAAGGAGCATGGAGGCTATCACGAAGGTCGTAAGTCAGATCCACGCGCAGTGGGGTATCAAGTGTAAGCTTAAGGATTTTATTTTCACAGTGCCGAGACTGATAAAGCTAAGGGCTATAGAAAGCCCGGTAGAAATTCTCTATCCGGAGATATGGGATAATTGCAAGAAGGCTCTGGTTGAGGAAACCATGTCCTCAGGCTCAGGGAAAGCCCTCAAATTGTGGGGCAGAGTTATCCAAGCTCTGCAAAAAGCTCGGCAAGAGCAAGAAACCTGGAAAGCCACGCAAACTTGTTTATTAGCCACGCAGCAGTTGGGGGTAGGGGCAGCGACGCAAACCATGGAGGACTTTGACCCGATCGGGCGCGTGGAGGCGCGAACGCCAGAACCCCCTCAGCGACCAGACTCACCATTGGAGGGGGGGGAGCGCGCGTGGAGGTTTTTGGCAGGGGCTAGCAGAGGAGGCGTGGAATGCTGCTATAATATCGGACCCCTAAGCGGTTGATAAAAAGGCACCCCAGCCATATGCGTTTGAAAATGGCGCCGGAGCGCGTGACCAGGGATGGAATGATGACACGGGGGATGGAAATGCAGAAGGCTCACTGAACAGCGCAAGCATGGGCTAGCGGGGAGGAGGGGCAGCCCCCAAGAAGGAGCCTAGGACAAATCAAAGTGCTCATTTTAAATTAGGTCCTTATAGGGCAGGAAGCTCCCCCAGCAGGAGGCGGGGGGAGCCCAGAGGGAGGGAACGGCCCAACCCCCACAAGAAGGGGCGGGGTTGGAGCCAGAGAAAATGGCTGAGCAGCCCGGAATTGTCCGGCCAGTCGACTTCTGGCTCAGACTCTGACTCGAGCTGGGACGGGCTCGAAAGGTGCTCGGAGGACAATTCCGACACCGACTTGGGCTTTAACAAAAAGGGAGCAGCGGCATACAAGATCACTAGCTGCAGCGCTCCTGCGTGGGTTAAGGGGATATCAGAGAAAGATCGAACCCCGCTTACAGACTGGCCGAAAAAAAAAATGGCTTGCGCAGAGTGGGCTCCGTCTGCCACACTGATGTTCCCGGTCAGTGTAGGGGGGCAGGCGGAAATCAAAGAACCTACTCCCTGGTAAACCCGAAAGACGTGCAGGCAATTGTTAAAGCGGTTGCAGACAGGCTGAATACTTCTGCCATGGTTTCCACACTCATTGACAGCGTTTTTGGAGGCGATGATATGCTTCCCTTTGATATCAAATAGACTTGCAGGCTGATTTTCCATGGGGCGGGGATGATCGTTTTTAAACAGGAATGGGAGGACAATTATGTAAAGCAGATAGCCTTAGTAACAGGGGCAGACCATCCACTGCACGGCTCCAGCATACAGAGGCTAATGGGCACAGACCCCACTATGATCACCCCCCCCAGGCGCAGGCTGACGGCCTGCGGGCCCATGAGGTTATGACAACAACCCGTGCTTCCCGAGAAGCCATCGGTGTTGCTTCCAAAGTAATAGCCAGACCATCGCCATGGTCCACTATAAAACAGAGTGAGAGTGAGAGCTTCACTCAGTTTGTGGACCGCCTTCAGGCAGCATTAGATTCCTCTGCATTACCCTCAGAGGCGAAGGGTACTGTGCTAGCAGACTGCCTACGCCAGCAATGCAACTCAGCCACCAAGGACATTTTAAGATCACTGCCACCTGGGTCCAATGCTGCTGCCATGATCAGACACGTTGCAAAGGAAGAACACCTAGCTCCCATCCAAGCAGCAGTTCGCACCACAATAACCAGTGTGATGGCATGCTTTAAGTGTGGCCAGGCAGGCCACTTGGCAGTAAACTGCCCCCAGTCAGGACGCCCACCAGCAGCTGCTTCACCACGCCAGGGGAGACTTAGGGGACCATGCTGGGCATGTGGAAGGAAGGGGCATTTAGCTAAGGAATGCAGATCCAGGCCTCAGGGAAACAGGAGAGGGAGGGGGCAGCCGAGCCGTACCCAGCCTCCTCCCACCTGGAACATGAAGCGGCCCAGCTACAGCAACCCTCAATGGGGCACAGGGCTTCCATGCCCACTACCCCCTCAAGAAATGACCAACTTCATCGCTCAACCAATGGCTCAGTCAAACCCATCTGCACCTCAGGAATACCAAGAACAGCTCCCTGGGGGCGAGGCCCCTGGGTGGCTTTGGCCATGAAAGCATGGGAACGAGACCCATGGGTGGCCTTCGCCACAAATGTGGGCAGGCACCCACTGATCGTGTGGGCAGTGTGTCGTCTCCACAACAGTTCCGACGACTCAGCCATCTGCCTTCCCTTTTGGGTGGACACAGGATCAGATGTCACCATCATCCCAGACATACACTGGCCTCTACCATGGAAGCTAGAAGAAGCCCCCATGGTGGGCAGAGTTGGAGGGCTGTCCCGAGCCCACAAAAGCACCCAACCAGTAGCAATAACCCTCTGCACCGAGAGAGGACCAGGAAGAACTATCACCCTCACTACATATGTTATGGAGGATTGCCCACCCTTGTTGGGGAGGGATGCCCTAGCCCTGCTGGATGTTAGGGTGACAAATTTATTCTAAGGGCCACTGTCGCGTACCCACCACTGCTCATCAAGCTGTGAAGGTCTGCCTGAAATGAACGGGTGACGAATGATTTTTGGGTGCAAAAATAACCAACAAAATGCACAGGGGTTTTGCAGTAACAAATCAACAAGGTGCAATTTTATTGATTATTACCACAGCTAAATATGCGTTTGGTTAAGGGATCCGGGGAAGAGAAGGGTAAGACAAGTAAAAAAGGAAGGAAAGAAGGTCAGGGAATGGGGTATAGCTACCAAAACGTGAGGTCTTCGGGGTCCCGCCGCCGAAACTCGCTGGTACACGTCTTGGGGAGTACTCAAAGGACAGTCGGACCAAACCCCAATATATATACTGTTCTTGGTTGGGGAAAGGGTAGCTGAAATTAGGTTTCTATGGAGGGGAGAAGTCCATTGTTTTCATGGCCGAATGCTCACAGGTACGTTAGGTTTTTCCCCCTCCCTGAGTTGGCAGGGGGTACAGTCCCAGTCTCTGGAAGGAGGTTGCCATGTTGGTGCCATGGGGGTGCCATGGGGGTGCCAATAGGGTGCCAGAGGGGTTCTTGGTTCCTTGATGAGGGAATTCGCATCTCTGTTGGTCCGTCACGGTGGTTGAAGACAGGCAAGAGGGGTCTCATGGAGCGGGGGGGGGGGGGGGGGAGCCAACCCAGAGCTTAGTCCAGCCAAGTCAGGAGTTTGGAAGAAAGTCCAGTTCAATTGTCCAGAAAAGGGCAGCATGCCCCCTTCGAGTACAGAATGGCGTGATCTGCAAACATCACTTGTGAACACACTAGATAAGTAGGAGACTTTCTTTCCCAACTGGCTCGGCAGTTTTAACCCTTCGATAGTCTTTTCTAATGACAACTGTGAGGCAACAAATGAAGGATTTTCGGATGGACTTCTACAGCTTCCCTTCCCTTCCCTTCCCTTCCCTTCCCTTCCCTTCCCTTCCCTTCCCTTCCCTTCCCTTCCCTGAACCTCCCCTGAACCTTCCCTGAACCTTCCCTGAACCTA